>NW_006434373.1:2065317-2096400 GCF_000325575.1 Pteropus alecto
GAGATACTCGAAGGAGCGAGAAGGCTGATGGAATTGAGTGGGGCACATCGCGGCACCTTCTATTCATGTTCCGAGAACAGGCTTGGGGCGAACTGGGGTGTTTAAAGAAACGAAGGCCAGTTTAGATATGCTTAGTTTGAACCACCCAAATTTCAGAACATTCAGCTGAATACATCAGTAAGCAATAGAAATACAGGTCCGAACCTTAGCAAAGAGATGAGTCTAGTGCTAACAATTCAGAGTGAACTAAGGTACAAATCGTAGTTGAAGGCATGAGAATGTAAAGAAAAAAAGAGAAAAAAAGATGGCCAAGGATAGAACCTGGGGAAGGAGACATTCAAACATTTGCCAAAATCCAGTGTTGGGGGCTAACCAGTCCCTAAATAACCTAACCTTTGTCTTTGCTCTTCATTGATAATATAGATCCTTATGTTTACAATAATACATAAGTCATCTTTTTCCTACTAGATTCCAGATTTTCCTGGAATCTAGTAGGGTTTTGAAAAATTCCAGATTTTGAAAAGAATATAAATGAGAGCAAGAAAAATTGTCATCTTTAAAATGAAAACTTTTAAAATCTGGCATCGCGCTAAATAAGAAGGCAATGGTAGGTAATGAGTATACTATCCCCTTTCAAGTCCCTGGAAAAGACAAAATAAAGACTTCCAAGGAAACAGAGAGAAAAGGCGTGAACAAAGGCCACCACCAGTGCTCACTTCCCACTGGACTGGAAGTGACACCAAACTACATGCCTGTCTCCATATGTTAGTCAGTACTTATCACGTGCTGGGAGTTAGAGAAAGAGCCTGAGTTTGTAAAAGGAAGTAATGATAGTATTTAAGGAAAAGAGAGAGCTCTAGCCCATTAATTCTCATGCCACAACTATTAGATGTCTCATAAAAGTCCTGGCTAGGGTCACCAATAGCCCCCTTGCTTCTACATCCAGCGGCCTCTCTGCACACCTGACCCGACTCCCTTCAGCACTCTGGGTGTTCCTCCTTCATGACTTTGGTCGGTTTCTTCCTTCTAGCCACTGTCTCTATGCCTTTCCCAAGTCTGCTTTTCTTTTCACACTTCATGCTCCCTCTGGCTGAGGAAGTTACTCTTGACTTTCCTTCAGTCACTCAATCTTCCCCCATACTCAATCAATCACCAAGTCCTGTCAATTTTAGTTCCTAAACATTCCTCAAATCTTATGACTTCTCGCCATCCCAGCTGTTGCCCGTTAGATCTCCAACATACCTCATCTGTTTCTGTAGCAGTCTTCTCACTCAGCTTCTGTCTTCAGCCTGGCAGCTCCATTCCACACCTCCCTGTCCATTCATTCATGTATGCATCCACCCACTCATCCATCCA
The DNA here is from genome assembly GCF_000325575.1 of Pteropus alecto. Classification (NCBI taxonomy): domain Eukaryota; kingdom Metazoa; phylum Chordata; class Mammalia; order Chiroptera; family Pteropodidae; genus Pteropus; species Pteropus alecto. Next base: position 2,066,674 of record NW_006434373.1, read on the forward strand.
TCCACATTCATCATGCATCCACTCATCCATTATCCATTATCCATCTGCCCATCCATCCATCAAGCGGTCGTATCTTAGTCAATGTGTTGCACCTAGAGAGAAGGCTGGCATTTTTTTCCTGCAATGGCTCTTCACTGCTCTTAGATGGAGTACAAACGTCTCAAAGTGATAGACAGTGTTCTTTGTGGTTCATCCTTGCTTACTGTCCTGACCTCATCCCTTGCCATCCTTCCACCCTTGCTCTCCAAGCTCCACACAAGGAATTTATCTCATTCCCAAGCAAGTTACCCTGAGTCTTTCCAATTCAGTTCTCAGTACAACCCCATTATAAGGTACTGTCTTGACCACCCCCAGAACCTTATAGTCAGCTATAGGAAGGGAAGGAGCGAGAAAGGAAGGGGAGAGGAAAGAAAAAAAAGAGTGGGGATAGATCAGACGAAGGATGTCCTTGAATGTTAAACTAAGAAGTTGACCGCTTTTAAATGAATTACCTAAACCTTATTTATGTAATTTTGTACACCTAAACTGTATTTTCTCCAATAACCAACAGTGTGTAAAAGTAAACATAAACTTTATACAGCACAGTTTTGGTATTAAAGCACATGTTTGTGGAACAATTCCACACATGCAATGAGGAAGTTTAGTGTTTCTCCAACTAGCTTTTTGACTAGTCTTGGAAGCTTCCCTGGCCGTGATACAGGCATCATCATCTAAAGATGCACCTGTGGAGAGGAACGAGCAGACAAATAAAAGCAGTGACATCTGTGCCAGATGCTCTTTTACATAACACTTCCTCCAGGGAACACAATGAAGAGAATGCCTGTTACAGACTTTTTTCAACATTTCCACAGCGAAACTCACTTGAATGACCTGACAGTGGTGTGATGCTGAAACGTGGCATTGCCATTGGCAGAGTGTGGATGAATGGTCCCTGTCATAAAGCCCCCTTTGGCTCTATTTGACTCAACCTACACAGCACCCTCACCCCTCTCTCCGTTACTGTGGATGCCCTGCAAAGCGGATCTTCACTTCTTTATCAGTCCATTTTACTCTGATCCCCAAATGTCTGGGAGAATGATTTCATTCCTAACTTCACATCTCTTTTCAAGACTCATTTCAAATTCGGCATGTTCAATAACTCATTTTAATAATTAATGATGTCAAAAATGGCTAATTCATAGAAAACATTATTTCCATTAACACTAAAGATTCCCCATGGGGCCCGATCCCATTTTTCTAACATGACGCCAGAAAGACATTTCCTGAAGACTCACAAGAACATTTCAGATTCTTCAGGAGAGCTGGGAAACAGGAATGAGTGACAGGAGTAGGGCCAGAGAACGTCGCATCACAGAGGCCAAAGGAGAGGAGTCCCCAAGAGGGTGTTGTCAATAGGCTGGAAGCTCTAGAGGGGGTTAAACATGATAACTGGAAAGTCTCCATGGAATTGACTACAGCAATACACAGTTAAATTCAACAAAATGTCCTTTCTTGATGTGGAGTTCTAGATTTCTGAGGAAGTGACCAGAACTGTAGGATATCAGCTTCAGTTCCTACCTGCTAAAGATCTCATGGCTGTAAAGTCATTCAATGACAAAACAACTGTCATGCCCACCCCGGCAGCCAAATCTGAAACCATATGAGTGTCAAAACAAATCATAATAGTAATGAATTACAAGCCATTGACTAAAGCAAGAATTAAAAAGTCTGTAGAGATGTAAGTAAATGATAAGTGGGGGAGAAGAGAAAGTTCTTCTGAGAGTAGAATGCCTATGTCTGTTTCTATGCGATATGATACCATATTTTGTCATGCTGTATTGTATTATATCTATAATATATAATAATATCAAAATAAAAGGTACAGAAGAAATGAGAGGGTTAGAATATCACCAATAGATGTTAAAATTGGTGGATAAAAGTTGAATGAAGAACAGAATATTTCTAGTCTCTGTGTATGTCCCCACAAATTACTAATTAAATAGGGTAAAATATAACTTTACAGTAAAGAAACCTGATAGACACCGCCTTAACCAAGTGCTGAAAGCCAGCATCACCAAGACTGGAACAGCCAATGCCAGTGCCTCCTAGAGGAAGACACACACTCTTCAGTGACGGCCCTGCCCCAAATGCAGAGCTGGAATCCAATCACTTGGAAGCACCAGGTAAATCCAAATAATGGCCCGTCTTCTTCAAAAACAAAAGCCAAGGTCAAGAAAGACCAGGAAATTCCATAGCGTAGTGGTTAGCACGTATACTTTATATGCAGAAAGTCCTGGGTTTGAGTCCCAGCATAGCTAGGGCTCATGCCCCAGGAGTGCCAGGCCCCAGGTGTGCGCCGCAAGTGCGTAGGAGGAGATGCCCCGCCTTCAGAGATCCAGTTCTTAAGGGGAGATGGCAACATCTGTAGGTCAGGGGTGGAAGTTGAGGGGGCGGGGCGGAGGAGAGAGATTAAAAAATAAATTTAAAAAAAAAGAAAGAAAGAAGGACCAGGAAAAGCTGAGGAACTGTTGAAGAGCACTAAAGAGATGCGATGACTAAATGTAATTCACGGTCCTCGATCAGATTCTGGATAGGAAAAAGAATAGCTATAAATGATGTTATTGAGTCAATTGATAACACTTGAATATTGCCAGCAGTTCTAACACCCTCACTTGTCAAAATAAAGCTTCTGGGCCACACACTGGCTTTTCTGATTCAGAGGGTAGGGGTAGGGCTAAGAATTTGTATTTCTAACAAGTTCTCTGGAGATGCTGATGCTGCTGGCCTCTAGACCTCGCTTGATTAGGAATATAACTGAGTCAATGTTAAATCTCCCAACCTTGATAACTAAATTGCACGTATGTGAAAGAATATCTTGTTCGTAGTAAATACACACTGGGGTAGAGGGACTTGACTTAATCTCAACTTCATCTCACACAGCTCAAAATGTGTGTGTGGCGGGGGCGGGGAGAGAGAGAGACAGGGGCAGGAGGAAAGAGAAATGATGAATAAATGGCACAAAATATAAATGATCGACCTAGCTAAAAGATATTCTTGAAGTTTTTTTTTAAGGCTGAAATTATAAAAAGTAAAAATTTGCCCAAACTACTTTAAAATAAAACATCATCCCTTCTGCAGTGGTGAAAGCTGATCGCTATCATTGACTCCACGAACACGGACTCTAACGTCTACAAGGGAGGCAAAAGAATTTGCTTTGTCTCTCTCAGCACTGCAGATAAACTGCTCTGTGATACCTGAGGACTTCAGCGAGTCTATAAACCCCTCAATTTGTAAGCAAAGTTAGGCATGTGCACACCTTTTTCTGGAGGGAGAGTAATTAGCTTTTGAACTAAGAGTACTTCACTACGGTACTAAAAAAATTGTTGCACTACAGAAAACACTGTTAAACCTTAGCAAAAATAAAGCCTTTCTTGCACTCTTAACTCAATTCAGTAAGTCCTGGCTGGAAGGGCTGAAGATGATCTGAGAAGCCACTATTGCAATGTTTACTGCCGTCATCCTTTCTGGCTAGTGGGTGCCTGAGCCCTACTAGTTGCTAAATATTTAGAATATCATCCCAGCATGTAGGTTGCCAATTGTGCACCCAAGGAAAGCAAAGGACTTGTTTCCATACATAAAAGTCCAAATAGATAAGCAAAGAGTTAATGACAAGTGAACAGACACAGGGTGAAAGGCTGCTGCCTGCCCCCAGTGGAGTCAGGTAGGTCAACAGGATCTGAACTCAATGACATTTTTCAAAGTCCTGTCTCTGAGGTTATCTCCATCATTTTTTAAAAGGTGAAGGAAGGGATAAAAAAAATTCATGTGTCTTTAGGTGGATGCACAGACCAGACTGTTCTGTAATTACCTGGGAAAGAAAGGGAATTCGACTGCCTAAAAGATTTCTTTTCTCCAATAACTCCTGTAATAACCCCAGTGCAGCACATTATAAAGGTGCTCGCAAAACACAAAGCATTTCTATAACCATTTAAAGCATTACACATCATAATGGCTGCCTTTCCTGATGTGGTAGCTGTGGGCACCAGGCTGAAAGAGGGAGCTCATTGGAGCTCCGTTTCCATAATGAGCAACCACTTTGTGCCACGAGAGCCTGGCAGTTTGAAAACAGTTGGAGTGGACACTCGGGAGTGCAAGTTCCTAGTCTAGAGTCAATTTCCACTTTACGCCACCCCCCCAAATAATTATGTAACACCATTAATTACCTGCCCTGTTATTTTGCCGGCAATAAATGAGAAGAGAAATCTGCTATTTTTATATGAATAAACTACCTGGTCCCCATTCCCTGTGGCGGGGTAAATTCCACCATTTTTTCTCTGCTACTGATATTAATGAGACACTGAGCAGCTGAAATGGCTTTCTTATTAAACACAGGAGAAATCTGTAGCAGAAATAGTGGCATATCAAAAATTTGATGTTAACAAAGGCTGCGGGAGAGAGCCCGTGGCCACAAGCCTGGGCCCGAAAATCCAAATAATTTTCTCCTGGGGTCACAACTTCCCAGGAAAGGCATGTGTAGGGTTCCAAACATCTTACCGTACCCGGGGAAATTTGAGGGTTGTCCTTAAATGGGCCCTCTTCATCATGAGCAACTTTGCTCTTCGAAAATCTAAAGACATCTTTGAACATGTTATTTAAGCCTCATTTTTGATAGCCACCATGGATTACATATCATAGAGTGGTTTTCTTGTTTGTTTGTTTTTGCCTACGCTTTTCTTCAATTTGCTAGATTGATAACAAAAGAAGAAAACCTGAAGTCGAAAAAAACTTTTTTCCAAAATGTGTCTTTTCCATAATGAGAGGAGAATGCAGGTTTTAGAAAAGTGTGCTTTTAGTGCACAAAAGGGAGCCATTGGCTGGGACACGCCACAGTCACTTCAATCAGAAAATGCTGTGGGACCCTAGGAGCAGGCGTTAACTCTGATTCCAGCACTTACTGATGGTGGAACCACAGGCAAGTTCAGGATCTCACTCAGCCTTGATCTCCTTGTCCACAAAATGCAGGTGACAAGAATAGTGCTTCACTAGTTACGTGGATTACAGGAGATAGCATTTAGCAAATTGCCAGGCGGACATTAAACACAATAAATGTTAACTATTGCTTTTTTTTAACTGATCATGTATCTCTCCTTTTCTTATTAACTTCAGCCACATTTCTTTCCACAGCTGTGCAAATAAAGCATCCCACAGCAATCAGAAGGCCTTTCTTCCCCCATGATACTCACCTCTGATAGGTTCTCGACTTCCCTTGGTCAAAAAGTCTGATATCTTAACAACTTAGGTTCCCTTTGGGATAAATGAGTTCTTTTTCAAATGCCATTGTAGAGAGCAAGACACTTCCGGGTTCTATGAGTGGTCATTTGCGGGCAGGAGGTGCCCAGAAGGACCAATTCCCAGAGAATAGGTCCCCCCACCCAGCCAGTAGGACTTGAGACAGGGGCCCAGAAGGAAGTGCCCATGAGCTGGAGGAACTGTGGACACACAGCTGCCTCACATTCCTTGAGAATTAGAGGATGGAGTTGTTGGGAATGGGAGAGATCTAAAGAAAGAAAGGTGAGAAGCATCATAGACTAAATGCCCCATCTCGCTATCTCATCTGTGCCCAGCCTGTTTCCAACTTGTTCCAAGCCTGTAACCCATCCTTCATATAACTTGCACCATCTTGTGAGGTTTGAGATGAGTTAGTGGAGACCACAGCACACACTAATCACAGAACATTCACCAAGGACCTAATCTGAGAAATCTGCACTGTCCAATATAGTAGCCACCAGCCATGTGTGGCAAATTAAATTGGAATGAATTAAAATTAAAACTTCGGGTCCTCAGTCACACTAGCCACATTTCAAGTGCTCAACAGCCACATGTAACCTCTGGCTATTGCAGTAGACAGCACACGTAAGAATATTTTCATCCACACAGAAAGATCTATTGGATAGCACTATTATGGATTCATTAAATTACATTAAACAAAATGCGAAATGGTGCACACCTAGAGTGACTAGGGGGTAACAGACAAAGGTCCTCAGTCACACTAGCCACATTTTAAGTGCTCAACAGCCACATGTAACCTCTGGCTATTGCAGTAGACAGCACACGTAAGAATATTTTCATCCACACAGAAAGATCTATTGGATAGCAATATTATGGATTCATTAAATTACATTAAACAAAATGCGAAATGGTGCACACCTAGAGTGACTAGGGGGTAACAGACAAAATAAAATATGGCAGGCCAAATAATGGTTTATTTCTATTTTTCTCTTCTTCTTCCTCTCCCAATTCCTCTCCCCTCAGAATTTAATTAGATTTTATTCATAAGTTTATTTCTGTAGGATCAGAAAATAATGGAATATAAAGGGATCTTTTGAGAATCTACCAACATGTCAGGTACTTTCATATACAGTGGATTCTCTTTATTTGTGGTAGTTAGTTGTGCTCTACAAAGTTGCCTTGAAAACTGAATTAGTGAATACTATACCCTTACCACTAGGAGAAATGCAGGGTTAGGTTCCTAGGAGCCCCTGGTCATACAATTTTCATCAACAGATCAATGCATAGCCATGTTTTATGTGTGTTTCTTTTTAAAGACACCCTCACGGTTAATTTTACGTGTCAGCTTGACTGGGTCACGGGTGCCCAGATATTTGGCCAAACATTATTCTAGCTGTGTCTATGAGGGTTTCTGGTTGAGATTATCATTTGAATCAGTGGACTCAATAAAGCAGGTTGCCATCCCCAGTGTGGTTGGGCCTCATTCAGTTAGATGAACAGAACAAAAAGGCTGGCGAAGAGGGAACTCCTGCCTGACTACTGAGCTGGGATGTTGGTCTTTTCCAGCCTTCAAATGAGAACTGAAACACTGGCTCTTCTGGGTCTCAAGTGGCCAACTACAGTGCTTGGGACTCTCGGCCTCCATAATCACATCAGCAAATTCTCTATAATAAAATTTTATGTATATACACACATTCACCCTGTTGGTTCTGACTACTTCAGGCCTTATTTAGTATATACTATTGATTCATTAACATGGAATTCACAGCCAGTATAACTCTATAACTAATGACTTAACGAAGCTTATTTGTATTTTCACATTGCAGCCTTCTTATGCTTAGGAACTCTACACAGCACTTTAGCACTATGCTTAGAGAACAATTTAAATGACTAAGTCACCAACAAAATTCACAAACATGTGAAAAACATGGCACTAACTAGATTAACAAAAGGGCTTTTGCTTATAGTATGAGAACTGAACCAAGAAGGCTGAGCATGCCTTGCTCAGCCTCAGCTGGGAACGTGAGTGTTGTTGGGAGACAAATTTTTCATCACACTCCTATGTTTGTGAATGACCATGAAATCTCTACGAATACTGACTCTAGATTTACAGAGTAATTTTAGTGAGTGGGTGAATTTGCAAATACAGAATCCCGAAATGATGAGGATCAACTGTGTACTATCTAACGTCCCTAAAAGGCAATTCGTAATAGGTGCTGAGTCCAAGCTCTGGTCTACTTGAATCCCAAATCCATGCTATTTCTAGCAACCATGCCTCCTCTACAGATCACTGTTATGTTTCAAAGCATTGTGCTTGGATCTTCCAAGTAAACCTATGAAGTATGCAGAGCAGATGTCATTATTCACATTTTTTAAATGAGAAAACCAAAATCAATGATATAAAATCACTTTCCTAAACACAAAATGGCTGAATTAAGGAAATAACTCAGATGTTATTTCCACTCTACTCTGATTCTTCCTTTAAAAATGTTACTGCTACTGTGATTCATTCATTCATTCAATACCATCATTGAGCACCTACTATGTTCCCAGTACCTATACCAGGTGATGAGACTCTCACTAGACTAACAAAGACCTTGCCTTCTCCTCACTCATTTTGCAGTCTTGGAGAAATAAGCAAGAAAACAGGAAATTGCAATCCCTTGTGATAAGTTCTCTATCAATGATATGAAATCACTTTCCTAAACACAAAATGGCTGAGGTAAGGAAATAACTCAGATGTTATTTCCACTCTACCCTGATTCTTCCTTTAAAAATATGTTACTGCTACTGTGATTCATTCATCCATTCATTACCACCATTGAGCACCTACTATGTCCCCAGTACCTATACCAGGTGATGAGACTCTCACTGGACTAACAAAGACCTTGCCTTCTCCTCACTCATTTTGCAGTCTTGGAGAAATAAGCAAGAAAACAGGAAATTGCAATCCCTTGTGATAAGTTCTCTGATAGTGTGCTCCAAGAGGACATAAATACTACCAGATTTGATGTCGGCCAAAATCACCATCTGAAAACTTTCAGGTGCAAAGATGAGGATGGATCTCCCAGAACATAGCCATGCTGTATGGAGCACTGTTCTGTAAACCTCCTTTGCATCTGTTTGCTGTCAGGAGGGACATATATGGAGAGAGAAAGAGATCCCTTCACAGTAGCCTGATCCATCTCATCAGCTATGGCAATTAATGGGATGACACGTAGAGCCATACATCCACCCTAATATTGACCAGAAGCTATATCTCTTCTAGCTTTTATAATTCATTCATTTTTGCTACCAAAAATGTCTCATTGTATTTATACTCATGAGGTTTAAGATAAAAAGAAATGAAAAGAGATCTGCCATCCTCTCTGCTCTATGGGGTCTGGCAACAAGAACATCATCTTAAAAACTCCCTTCATCGGCTGAGGGCCCTCAGGCCCTGGGAGCAGCTTCCTCCTACAAATGTCAAGCACCTCTTTGCACGGGGTCCTGATTTACTTTCCCACCCCTAGAGAGCAGGTTCCATGGTACACACTCCTCTGCAGCACAGTAGAGACTGACCCCGCCCACAAAGGAAGAATCCTCTACCTGAATGCTCTCATCTTCTCTCGCACGTACAACAATCATTCTCCACAGGAAAATGTCTGACTGACACTGTTTATATTGGCAGGGAAAGTTAAGTGGCATGGTAAGCAAATCTTCTAAGTGTTTTTGTTGTCCTCTTCCATCGATTCGTAATTACTCTTAATTTCTTTCCATCTTACCACCTCAAGCCTTCTGATTACCGCAACTGCCAAACCAATGTATAACAGGACAATGCTCCTCAGAGAAATTGCTGAAAGCACAGGAAAGAAGCGATTGTGATTTATTTGTGTGTGAACCTCCTGTCTTTCCCTCAAGTGATCCTAAACACTCTCACCTGCTCTTTCTTAAGAAAGGATAGTAATTGGTTTATTTTTCATTGCTATGTCAGAGTTTGGAACATGATTTTTAGCAATTTATTTATTTCACCAAATTATATTTAAAAATTGGAGATTCTGTGGGATATTTCATTCATCCTGTTTTCAATTCGTTTCCATTGCTCACAAATTTCACGGTTAATCAATCTATCCATGGAAATTCTAGCATTTTCCTTAATGCCTTGCTTGTACGTCCTCTTGCTGACATGAATAAAAGGTATACATTACAGACTGAAAAGTATGAACGCTCTTGAAAATTTTTTTGACTACAAAGTCTTTCATAGATAACATTCTCCTCAAAATTCTAGTCACTCTCCCCCTAGTATGAAATGACTTTCTATAAGAAACACCCAGTTATGACTACAGCACATTTCTCTCTGTCACGTTCATCTCCTCTATTTGAAATCATTAGTCTCATGCTTCCTAGTTGTTTACTTTTATCCCTGGAAAGCAACAAGCAACAAGCATGAATGCAAACTAGTAAATATTGATCAAGCACCTCCTGTGAGTAGGGGACTGGGTTCAAAGCAGTGGCAGATTGCAGTCTATTCCAAATGTCTGGCATTTGTCTACATGCTAATTTATGCATTTGAAGGAGATTTCCAAACATTTGCTCAAGCCTGGTGTTCACTGTGGCATTTTCAGAATTTGTTACTAAATGGTGACTTCTGATGATTTTCGTTCAACAAAAGCCATTGTTGCAAACCTGGCTAACTTGAAAAGCTCTGAGATGAATGGTTTGGACTTGGAGAATCCATGTTGATCACATCCAGTTCTACCATCTGTAATTGTGTGTCAAGCTGGGTTAGTTAGGGAGCACCTCCCAGCTTTGGTTTCTTTGTAAAATGCAGAAATCAAAACCTGCTTCCTAAAGCATTCGTGAAGGCATTAGTTAAATAACTAACCTATGCCACAGGCACTAAATTGTTCCCTGAGGGCACAGCTGCTTTCAGGAGAGCACAGCCCCCCTGCTGCATGGAAGGTTTTTTGGGTCTACAAAGCGTTGGAGGGTTGGCCTGACAACTTGAGATTGGGGCCTGGAGAGAAATAATGAGAGGAGCTTTGGAGCTGGACATGCAGCAAGGAGGTCAACACTGAGGCTGGGCGTGCATTGGCTGACACAGCCTGGTATGGGGACATGGCAGAATGGCTGGAGAATTTCTGGCCCTAACCTGGATGTTCAGGTATTCGTGCTGTGCAGCATAAAGCCCTCATTCTCAAACCCTCTGGACAGTGTCCACACTCTGAGAGCCTGTGAGCACTTTGTTTCACAGCCTTTATGGAAATGAGCTGGTTCTCCTGCTGGGCCCATGAGCACCGGATCTGGGACAATGTAAGAGAGGCCCTGAGAGTAACTGAACAGACCTCTGCAGGGCCAGGAACCCACAGCAGAGACCTGGAAGTGGGTGGGATGGATTAACTCTGTGTAGGTCTGAAAAAACAGAGACTATGCTTACTTCTGAGAGTTCTGAGTGCCATTTGAATGTGCTTAGCAGAGCTCCTGGAACATATTAGGTAGACAACCTATTTTACTCGATGGGCTTGAGTAAAGCAAATTCTTAGAAGATCCTCACTGCCTTCAGCTATGCAGATGCCACCACAATCCAGGCTCTGGGCTGATCCCCATCTAACTCGTTCTATTACTGCATAGAATAGATCACCATCTTCAGCCCTATGCCCCCAGTCCTATTAAATAGGCTGGGGATATATGAAATATTGGGAAAGCACCTTTGCCAATAAGATATGCGATAAAGTTTAATCCACTCTAAACAGAGGCTTTGATGCATGCACCCAACAGTAAGGAGTCATACAGACTCCTGAGAAGCAGCCTCAACCCCGAAGTCCACAGACCTGCTCCCCTCTACATCCCAGGCTTTCAATCCTTTGCTTGGGTGCCTGACACCTTGTCCAGCCACCAGAACTTCCGAGCACTTCACCCTGGCCAGGCATTCTGGAATGCCACTGGGACCCCCGGCTCAGCTCTGCCTCAGTCTCCCCTCCTCACTGCCTGGGCACAAGGACCACAGTCCCCCTTTCCCTGGCAAAGTCCCTTTTGTCTTTACCCCTTGCCCTGGATTTTCAGAGTCCTTTCCCCTCCATAATTCATCCCTGCATCACAGAAGTATTACATGAGCTAAGGCCAAGTGCAGAATCTCCCAAGAAAAAGTGGCTAGAATTTGTCCAAAGTTCTTGAGCAATTACCACCCACCCCCCACCCTCGCCACACACACACACACACACACACACACACACACACACACACGCGCACACACCATCTGGCTCCTGGTGAGCTTGAACCCAAGCCCCACCCTCACCCTGGATTTCTCCCAGTACAGCTATGAAAAAGAGATGGAAATTCTTCACTCCATTAGAAATTGCAGAGCTCCCATTATAGAAGTTGAGTCATAAATACAAATTGTATGTTTTGTGCACGTTAAGTGAATCTCACAATGAGCCTTTGTCAAGTGAAGCTTGTGGAGATATTTGGGCCAGAACTGATGGTAATGGCTGTGTCCTGTTCCTTCAGGGTGAGGGCACACAGGAGAGTGACCACATTTCCCGGGAGGGTCAGGCTATCAGCTGGCGCCACTCACATGCAGGGACACAATCCCCAGGGAAGAAGTCACTGTCCCTCTTTCCTAGTCACACTTCAGATCAGAGGGACCAGCCATCTGAGAAACTCACCACCACTGAGTGCAGGAAGATGATACAACAGATCCCAGCTATTATCATTATGTAGGTATGTAACATGTAATTAATTACATAACAGTACAATAAAGGTAGGAAATGAAGAATCACAGTCCTACTCACATTCCTCCTGAGGACTTGAACATGAATGGAAGCAAACTGACAGACCAGGTCTGTCCTCAGACTCTGGCTTCGAAGCACGGTAGCTGTGTCAGACTCCAGGGGTGCCACTGAGACGCGAGCCGGTTCGCTGATGGAATGCAGACGCACGGAGGCCCGCGATGGCCTCGCCACCCTGCTTTTCCACACCTCTTCCTTCTGTCAGTATTGGATTGCAAACTGGCCCCATACATACAGAGGACAAGGGGAGACAGAAGAGGCAGGCCGCTCCAGATGCGTAGGTGGCAGGTGTAAAAGCAAGGAACTTACATAGAATGCTTTGTCGTGGGCAGCCACAGGACAAGTAGATCTCCGTACCTGCCTGCCAGAATCTTAAAAGTCGATAGAGAAGCCATAACTGGTTCAGTTACGGTTCTGTTCCAGATGGTCGCCAGAACAGATTACTCTCAAGGCTGCATCTTTGAAACAGCTCCCCCTGCAGGCACGGTGGACAGAACACACATTGCCAGGACAGGAAGTGGGGTGAGGAGCCTCAAATCATCCAGGTCCAGCTCGTGGGATGGTGACATCCCTCCTCCAACAGTCGCAACATCTTTTACCTTTAGCATCCATTCACTGTGACCTCACAGCTCTTATTGCAGAGGTATGACATATAAATCACACAAATGTATAAATGACTAGTAAGGCTGATACCTAGTGGCAGTGTGTGCCAAAGGAGTAAAGCTCTAAGTGTGGAATTCATTTCAGTTCTCAACAAAAAGGTGAGAGGGACATTTTTCTTCTGGCTTAGGTTAGGAGATCTTCTCCCATTCTTAAATTTTGCCAGATAGGAAAGTATTCTCACTCGAAAAGACACATCAGGGACAGTCAGCAGGCATGCACTCAGGACCAGCAGTTCAAAAAATCCTGGCCAAAGATGATTCAAATAGAATATCTGCTTATTAACATTCTAACGAATTTGGGGAGTCTTCTTATTTTTCTCATGTGAAAGCAAAAAGATTTCAGGCCAAAAATTTCCTCTAGATGTGATAGACTATATGCAGAGAGAAAAAAGACTGGGAAAATCGCACCAGACATTAAGAACAGTTGCCTTTGGGTAAATTTTATTATTTTTCTAGTATTTTTTTTTAAATTTGCTTTAATGGGCTTATATTACTTATATAAAGAAAAATAAACTTTCAAAATTGAATGATTATTGGGTAGATTTTATACGGGCAACAAAAAATTGTAATGGCAATTTCAAAGCATATAGAAACCATAAGGTAATACCTGTCTTAAAAAAAAAAAAGACAATGAAACTGTGATTTTATTTTTGTCACTCAAGTTCCAACTTACATTGTGCTACGTTGCTAATCCTATTTGAACAAATTTGACTAAACGAATACCCTATGCTGTCAAGATAACTTTATTAACTATGAATTTGAGAATATCTTGGCAGGAACTTTTCAGAACTTTTAAGAACATGGTTTCGTGAGGGCAGCCCACGACTGCTCCCTCCTGTGATGGGAAGGGAGGGGGCTTCCCCATCACTCTCTGGGCCCCTCAGCCCTGCCTACTTCTTTACAGAGGATTCTCTCATTTATCCCCTTTCGAATGTGTGCCATGTGTCTCCTGCTGGGATCCTGTCCTTAAAAATGTGCATAATATGTTAGAACAGCAATACCTGAGCCACTTGTAATAATAAATTGACATATATATGCAAATCCTTTTCTATGCAGAAACCGCAGCTCCAAATCACCCCTTCTCAATTAGTATTATTGCAAGTGCCTTTCTGAAAGTTTCTTGCCTATCCAGGTAACCTTGAAAGTTTCGAAGTATTTATAGGTAAGAATATACAAAGGGGCACACATGGATGACCTGGCATTCAGAGAAGAGCTGGAGAAGATCTTGCTTCCCCATACCCTCCAGGTGACCTTCCCAACATCCACGAGGCCTGGATCTCCTCAGCCTCCACCCTTCATGTGAATTCCACCCCAGTGAGGAGGAGTCCCTGCAGTCCAGCTAGCATCGCAGGCCGAGCACAGAGTATTGCTCAAAATTAATAAGGCGGCACCATTCTCTTCTCTCAGATACTGGTCACAGAGCACCCATTTCTCATTTCTTGAGGAAAGCACTTTTTAGAGCCTCCTCAATAACAGAACCTGGCTCCTTGGAGGACAGGAACTAGGTATGTGAACTCTGCTGGTGCCAGGGCAGAAGCAGAAACCAGACAAGCTTTGTGAAGTGTGAATGCTGCATTTCTGGTCAGAGACAAAGAGCACACAGGTCCTAAGGTGGCTGCTCTGAAGGGGCGAGTAGTCGGTGGCATTCAAGAGCACTTCATCCTAACATAAAGTGAGATGGATGTGAGGGGCTATCCTGGAGGTCCGAACGTCTGTTTTAAAGTGAGTTAGGATACCAGGCCCTTTACAAAACTAAGGGGAAAGATGACGGTTCTGGGAGAACTTTTGCTTTGTATGTAATGCTACATCCTAAATATAGTTGATCTCCTTGCAAGGGAAGGGTGAAAGATTTCAAGTTAATTATCTTCTGTTTGTAAGGTCTGTTTGTGCCCAGGGTAGAAAACAAAATGTTTTGTCCCTTTCAAAAGAGAGTAATTTGTGTCTTCCTGAACATCAAATGTTCTGGTGATGATTGTGTAGCTTATTGCTTCAAGATGCTGTTTGTTCTACATCTCAGCCTTAATGATTTGACCACCATAAATCTAAACACTAACTCCAGTTTCTTTTTACCTAAGCATTTCAGAGAAATGCATTTCGGAAGACAGATTTTCAACAGTAATCAGTTCAGATATTCTTCCCTTCTCGGAAATCCAACAAATTCTCAGATTAAGGAATTCATTCACATCAAAGAGTCAGATTGATTACCATATTTCAGCAAATCTAAGCTATTACAATAGCGATATACTGATTTCAAAAATATTAAAATGTAAAAACATTCATGCTAGTATTGATGAGCTACAACAATAATAGCCAACAATTATTGAGAGCTTATCATGTGCTAACTGTGATTTTAAGCACTTTAGATGTATTAGTTCATTTAAACCTCATTACAAGTCTATGTTTTCATCTTATTATTGTTCCAATTTCATAGATGCATAAAGCCAGTTTCAGAAAGGTGAAAGTGCCAGAGCCAGGATGTACCTAGGCAGTCGAACTCCAGAGTCTTACACCCATTGTTTACCTGTCAGTTATTCCCGCTTTCAGCTGAAGGGATGTACACCCTCTATGGGCAGTGTTATGTTTAAATGCCAACATCTAGTTAAGGTTCAACAAAGTTCAATTGTTTGCTAAATGAAACAAATACCATTTTAAAGATGAATAGCATTTAATGAGAATAGTAGTTGCCAAAAGTAAATAGCCATAATATTAAGACCTCATTCCCCAAGAGAGACGCAGCCCATGGGTTCTATAATGTGACCCATTTTCTACTGAATTGCACTGCTGAGGAGATCACTACTTACCCCATCCTTAGAACAAGGGCAGAGGGCGGTTCCTGCTCTGGCTACCAACTCCTCCCTAAGTCAACCTCACTCCAACGGACAGTGACCAAAGGAACCTACCCACTCAGATTTGACCCTCATACCACACGATAGCTGCCAGGCCCTCAGAATTCCCTATGCAGATAGATGCAAGCTCCCTTCCTGGGCCTGCATGGCCTCTTTCCCCGACTCATCTCCCTCCCCAAAGAGGGATTAAGACACAGCTGCTCATGGGGTGCAGACATAGCTGAGATTCACGAGACAGGAATGGGTAGTAGCAGTAGCTCTGGAGCCAATTTGTCTGAACCTATTAGGTTCCAGGGCCAAGTCCCCAAAGGTGTGAATTCTACATTCAAATTAGGCTTCTACGTTATCATGGAGACACTTTCATCTAGATAGGAGGCAGCACCTACATTTGTTAGTTTGATTTGTAACTGAAATATTGATACGTGGGTCTCCATTTATACTCTTGCTCTGGGCTTACACATATTAGGCATGAGAATGCAAATCTGCATGATTTGGAGTTTGACTGTTTGTATGTTGGGTGTGTGTTCCTTGAAAATAACAATGTGAGGATTTAGATGCCCCCAGGAACCAGTGTAAATAACTCCTTTGTTTTCAGCTGAAGGACATATGGCCCAGAGAAGTAGCTAGTGTCAGGAACGGAAAAGATGGGGAGGGGAGGTCAAATAATCAAAAAATCCCAAAGAAGGAAAATGATACATTTATATACAAAAGTAATAAACCAGTTTTAAAGAATTAAAATGACCTAGGGTAAGGGACTATTATGCCTCCAGATACCGCATACTGCACTATATTCACTTAATGCCCAACGTTGTTAATTGTGGACACTGTTAGGTTTCCCTTAATTATTTTTCCTTTAAATTTATATTCTCAAATCTTCATTTCAAATTACAGCTTAATAGCAAAAATGTTTCCTAGCAGGACTCAACTATAATTATTTAAATAAAACCAATAAAACCAATTGGATAGATGGTACGTGCTACAAAATGTATCCATCTTTGTCAATATTGATAGTATTGAGAAAAGAATGAAAATTAACTCTAATAATAATCCTAACTATTGTCTCCAGAAATAAACACACTTATAAGTCCCTAAACATCAGTTATAAAAGATATCGAAACCATGATGTAGAAAATAAATATTCTCCATGTTGGAAATGCACACTAGATATTTCTAGAATGATTTTTAAAAATCTTTTAATTGAATGCTTTCTCCCAGGGACCAGGAATTTTGATATAACAACTATATCCTGAAATATTTTTTAACTTTTCCAAAAAAAGAAACAATATTTTGAGAATTGATCCACTACCTTCCAAAAAATGCTAGTCATTTTTTTTTCACTTTTGAGATAAAACATCCAAGAAACCTGAAGGATATCATTCTTAGTAGATATCCTTCACTGAGGCAAAACTAAAACTGGGATAAAATAGATAATTGCATATTTTCAGGTTTGTCTTTCAGTAGTTTGTAATTTTTCAGAAATAGCTGGAGGAAGATTCAGCCATTAGGTTCATGAAATGTGTGCTTGAGGTGAGAACACAAAATAAAGTGAGATTTGTAGACCTTATGTGTCAGCAGTGTATAAGAAGCAACCATCTGTAAATAAGCTCTTAATTTTCAACAGCACAAGGAAATTTTCAAAGTCATGACAGGCTTTGTACCAGATCTTTGACCTTTAGAGATATAATTTGCATAGAGCAATAGAAAAGTATTTAACCTAAGCCCTTAAAGTTTCAGAGATGAAAAGGTCAAGAAGTGCAGATTAAAACAGAAAAAGAAAAATGAAAGAAACACACCATCATGCAATTTTTGACAGATAATTACTGCATAATGTTCTTTGAAATTGCTGACATTGGCTGTTGGTGTTAAAAAAAAAAAAAAAAAAAAATACGTATTTTGTACCCAATTTTTATATCTAACCCTTTTCTAATAGTCAAAGCCATTAGTTTTAATCTACATTCTGATTCTTTAAAAAATAAAATAAAAATATGCATTCAAACATCCCTATTACATACTTAACAAACTTCCTTGTCTTGTAGAAAAGCAAGTCTGGCCAAGGTAACCACAAATCAGTTGATAATCTAGTATTAAAAGGTTTAAATAATGTTACTAGGAAAATAGAGGCCCGTAAAAATAAATAATGAGACGCCTTTAGACTTCATTGACATTCACCTTAGCACAAATCCACGTTATTTGCCTTCTCATTTACAGGATCAGTTCACCTTGTGTTAGGCAACATTAGTAAGATAAGATGAGTTGCAGTAGAACAGTTTAATGTTTCCCTCTGTAGTTTTTTACCCCTTTTTGTTTATTCCTCCCTCCTCTTCCTTGAGAGTCAATTCTACATTTCAAATAAAAATCATCAGAGAAAACTAAGTCAATCTCACATCTGTCAGAAGCTCCATGATTTGATCCACTCAAGTATGGTGTCACACACCAGGAGAAGCACTTACTCAAATCCATGGATGCTGATCTAGGTCGCCTGCACGGGGTGAGAGGAGAGTAACTGCCTGCGTTCTACAAGCTCGCTGTGGCGGGGAGTCAGCCTCCCTCTCTTCATGGAAACCAAAGAAGCTGCTGACACCCACGTTGGTCTCAACAGCAGGCACGAGTCAGGAGCCTTGAGGTGGCAGTGGACACTCACTCAGCCCTAACGGGCCTATAGGCTGGAAACCAAAGACTTGGTGTCACCATACAAGGTGAGATGAACACAGTGTTGCTGTGATACATGAGCTGGGGTGATCCTGGTGGAGCTGGCATAATCTAGAGCAGGGAGCTCAACGAGCATTTGGAGGGTTTACTGAGACAGGTTTCTGTGCCTTATCTGAGAAAGCTCTAGAGTAAGACCCTGCCTTGTTGGTGTGTCTACACCTCCGGAGTCCCTGAGACACTCATTTTTACTAACTTCTCTCACCCTGCCCACCCTGGGAAACCCAAATCCTCAGAAAGAAAAGAACGTTCCTCTTCCAACAGAGACAGACAACACCTCTGGGGTTTGAGGCTGCCACAGGGGCCTAAGTAAGGAAGACTAGGGTCTCTGCATCACCAACCCGAGGCTGAAACCAGAGCAGGGACAGGAGTGTGGGCTCAGCGCCAATGAATAAGAACTGATCTCAGTGATTGGCAGAGAGCGGGAGAGAACGCCTTCGCATTCTTCTCTAAGCCATTACAAATTTTATGGACAACACTATACATCCAGCGTAACCAGTGGAAGATCTTCTTTCCATGGTGACACCCAGTCTTTGATTCCAGTCTAAAGGCCCGCTTCGGTGGAAAGTCCACCACACTCCCAAATGCACCCTGTCATGTGCTGTGGGGCTGATGGAAGGGGCTGTGTTGGGACTAGTTGTGAATGTGGATGCCAGCCCGTGTAACAGCTTATGCCATGACGTCATTCACTACTGAGAATGGAATGCAGGAAAAAAAAATGCACTTGGAAGTCCGAAGTAAGGGACAGTAAGTATAACTTGCTTTTCTCTTTTTTAAATAACAGGAGAGAAAAATCAGACACAAGACCAGAGTCCCAAGCACCAATGTTCTCCTTTCCAAGCATCTGCCCTCCAAGGGCTCCCCTCCTGGGACTGTTGAATCCCCATAACCACCCAACAGAAACCCTCCTTTTACCACACACATCTCAGGTGTAATAAAGCAAAGCCAATGAATGTCAAAACAGGAATTATTAAAAGGAGAACTTTTCATCGAGACCACCAAATAGTTAAAATGAAGAAAATTATAACTTTCAGGTTGAAAATGGGCTGTGATACTTGATCAATGGTTTCCATAATGAATAAACTCTATTTTTCATCATTTTTTTTCCACAGTAAAAATACTCCAAGAACTTTTCTTTGTCGTTTCCTTTACGTGAAGTTGAAAGCTAATTCTTTGACAATTAGCAATCTTTTCTTTCACATCGAGTCAACTTTAGCATAAGAATAAAGCCACCATGCAATGCAGCTCTGTCAGTGGGAGAAAGTAAGAAGGAACTTGTCAAGAGGTTTTCTGACAAAGTATATAATGAAAGCCAAAAGAATCCTGGCTTTCCCCCACCCCCCAAAATGAATGTGAAAACAGATTTAAAACTCAAAATTTATTAAGGTGCTCATGATATTGAAAAGCACAGAAGACTAACTGCAGCAGAGTAAAATACATACAATTAGAATTCTCATTTTGAAAGACTTCAATGCAAGTCATATTTGTTAGAGTTGAAAACACACAGAGGTATGTTAAGTAAAGCATAAAAACATAACTCATGTAAACTAATTGGATAATGACATATATTACCTCAACTGTCAGCTTCCACTGTGCCTTAAAAAGTTCCTTTTGTTAAGCACACAATTTCATTGTTAAAATACCAAAACAACACAAAAATACCTGTTAGCCAGCATTAAACCTAGCACACATCCCTGCCACATCTGAGTGCAAATAAACACTGCTATTCTCTCATTTTGTTTTCCAATCGTTTCCATAGGGTAGATTCACTGTTTATTGATTCAGCTTCTCTGCAACTGTCAAAGTTTAGTAGTTTAAAATTGCACACTGTGGTATTCATTTCAATTTCTCCATTCTTCAGTTCTGAACCAAGAATGGACTTTGCAGAACCCTTAGGCTAAGCCAGAAAAATACCCATTATTTTGCAGGACCCTCGCATAAAAAGGTAATCCTGAGTGAAACTACCAGTGGACATAAAAGGACCGTTGTCCACCAAACAATCAAATCCAGCGAGAATGACATTATTCTGACCAGCGTTAACACTGCTTACACCATCCTATAAAATTCTCAGCATTCAAAAGCGTTTTTTCCTTTTTTTTTCTTTCTTTTTCTGTTTGTCCATTGAACTATTTTCAGATCCGAGAAATTAGAACTTAAAAGACAGCCAAAAATGATTCCCAGATGAACAGGTAGAACATTCTATCAGGAACCTCAATGCACGAGTTAACGCTTCATTATTCTTATAGCTCTGTGTTAAATGGTAACAGGAAATGACCTCCACAGAACGTGCCCTTTATCTGACTGGCCCTAGCCCTTAGATCTGGGTCCAGGAACACCGCAGCTATTTTCACAATCCAACATAAAGGTAGGATTGGCACATAATTTTGCAATCATCAGAACATAACTTTTTACCAACTTGAAAGAGAGAACAAAAGTCGCTGATGCCCAAGTAGCAACAGTCAGTGATGAATCCATAGGTGGCTATTCCAGCCCCACCTAAATCCCAACAGCATGGTTGGGATTCCTGCACAGGGGGTTTCCGAGCTGAGTTCAACAAACACAGATTTCACCAGAAGAAACAGCCATTCTGCCTCCAGGTCACAGAGTTCCCAGCACCCAGGTACTACCAGGTCCTCAAGGACTTTAAGCACAGCCCCAGTGGCCAGCAGACATGCCCCTCAGGTTCCCTCAAAAAGGCCCCACACCATCTCACCCACAGAGCCACCCTGCCTCACCTGTGATCCAGTTGGATGTCACAGCAGTTCAGACAACCAGACACTCTCCCCGTCTGTGAACCCAGTGAAAAGGCACAGTAAATTGTCCCCCCAACTTCACCCATCTCCCCGTGAAGCCTAAGGATGACCCGCTCCTCCTGCGGGAGACCCAGCAGCCTACCTCCTGTGCCCTCGTCCGGCTGCCTGTCTGGTCCAAGGCTCTGGGACTTTAGTCCTCGTGGGCGCTGAGAGCCAGCTCCTGCGAATTACGGACGTCCTGTGGCAGCAGGCTTAGTCTCCAGCAGCCGCAGCAGCCGTGGCAGTGATGAGCACAGCTTGAGACCATCCACAATTAACCAAATATTCTATGGCAGCAACAAATCAACAACGAAAACCAGCGCACAAATCAAGCAAAGTGCCATTTCTGAGGGATGCTGAAAGCTGAAGTCACCGAACGCTACATTTCTTCTTCAAGATCATTCCAGCCAGCTCCTTCTGCTATTTTTACTGTACCATAATGCACTAGGTCTGGCTTTTACCCTATTGAAAGAACATGAATATATTATTATCCACACAAAAGAGCAGGTTATTGTTTATGAATTACCAGCCTTCCCAGCAACAAAGGCTATTTTCATAAGAAAACTCAATTTCATTTTAGCTCCAATTTGATTACCAGCTGAAGAAAAGAAGCTCTGCTCCTAACCCTCAAAGGATTTTTATTCATACCATTGAATGGGCTTTATTGCTTCCTTTTCAAAACTGACGTAGAAAGCTTTTAGAGTAAAACATTGACAAAAAATTATTGCGCTGCTATTTTGTGCAATAACAGAGCTGAAGAGGGCAATGATTTCTCAGCCATCCTTCACTGTACTTCAGAATAGCAAAGGCTGGAATTAATGACAGACCAGAGAGAGGAGGCAAGCTCAGGTCTCACAATGCACGTCAAATCTAAATGATCACTATACATTGAAAAGCCCCCAAAAAAGCCCACAGCTGATTGATTCACGGCTTTCACAAGAAAGACAGGCTTGAAGAGTTTATTGCACCACAATTTACTCGGAATTATCATAAAAATAAATGTAGAGGCTGAATGTCACCCTGGCACGCTCCAAAAACACACACCCAGGGACAAAGTTCACGCAGGCATTATCGCCGTGCACAGTCTCGCAGCCAGAGCTGAGGCTGTCAGGGTGTCCATGATCAGGGCTTAACTCGCTGTTGACATGTTGGGCCAGGCTAGACTTGGACTCTGTGGAGGTGAATTCCCACCCCCCAACACACACACATACACTAGAATATTTTTCCATCTTCACAGTTTAAAATAGGAAAAATCTGCAGCTGCAAACAATGACCTGGTATCTCAGAGGCTGGACTTGCTTGTTTCACACCTAGACAGTCCTAGGACTTCCCTGGAGGGTGTTTGTCTGTTGTCTTGTTTGTTTGTATTCCCTAAGGAAATTACAAGTTTGCAAGGACTCAATTGCCCAAAAGAACAGTTTGGGGATAAATGTTTAAATGATACAGGTAGTTGTCGCTAAAATGGCTTTCTCCACATGTACAGCACTTCTCTTTTCATTAAAATTTGAGCAATAATGGCTAAGCTAGCAGGGTTGCCAAAGAAACCTGCACTTGATATTATGCAAATAGAGTCTACTGTGTAATAACTTGGTGTTCCAGGTGCCCCAGCCAATGGCCTGATCACATAGACACCTCAGGCAAGATTGAACCAACCAAAACTGAAAGGATGCTCTTAAAACCTATTTATTAGCCAAGAGGCCAATTCTTCAACTCGTTTTTATATCCAGCACAATTGGGATTTATAAGTGAAGAATGTGCGATCTTCTAGGTCATACTGGCAAAGCAACAGTTATATTTAAAAACAAATTAAAAAAAAAAAAAAAACATCCCAGTTGGCCATTACATTTTTTAAATGGTATTGAATTCAAAAGTCAAATGCTCGTGTTTTTGGACTTCTGCCAGTCAGATGATCTGAGTTTCACTATTGAGTAGGAAACACGAAGATTTCCAGTTGTAATAAATTGTTTGCAATGACGCCCCCCGCCCCCTGATCCCTGTCATTGCTCCAGAATATCCACTATGTTGTAACCACTAACACTGTATGTCAGTAATGTCAAAACTGATATTCAAAAAGCCAGACTTCCATCAAGTATTCATATGCTTACAAATATTTAAATGTTCAGCATTGGGTCAACAACAAAAAGCCAAATAACTAATGCATAGTTCACTTTTCTTTGGGTTTCTTGGCATTCTGTACAAACAGCCTGTTCAATTAATATAGAATTGATTCTACAGTCGAATATCCATGGTAGTTTGTTCTACAAAGTCACAGCTAACATTGAATTAGCAAATACTGACTATGGCCCCTGGGGAAATACAGGGTTAGGTTCTTGCAAGACTCTGGTCACAACATGTTCATCATCCGATCACTTCGTAACCTTGTTTTATATGTTTCTATTTAAAGACACTTTAATATACAGTGTTGATTCATTAACATTGATATCATAGCCAACAGCACTATAAGTCATGCCTGAAGGAAGCTTATCTAACGCACACATGCACACATTTTCTCCGTGAGACACATTACAGCCTTCTTAGGAATACCAGACAACCCTTCAGCACTATGCTTGGGGACCATTTTAAACAGCAAATCGCCACCACCCACCCCACCCCACCCCCCAAAAAAACCAGAAATTTGAAAAATGTAGCACTAAGACTGTTGAAAAGGACACGTGTTTATAGTACTAGAACTAAAACAAGGAGCAGTATTATCTTGTTTCACTTCAGCTGGGAACTTTCAAGATGGTCAACTCAAAATTTTTGCCATACTTCATGTCCATAAGTACCCCTGAAAGCTCTACAAGTATTGATGTAGGGTTGCAAATAAATTTTAGGAAGTAGGCAAATTAGCAGATACAGAATCCATGATTTATAAGGATCAACTTTATTCTTTTTTTACTTAAGGCCATTTGCTATTGTGTCTAGAAAGCTGCTATGGACCGAACTGTGTCCTCCCAAAATGCATGTGAAAGCCCTAAGCCCCAATGTGACTATATTTGGAGACAGGTCTTTTAAGAGGTAACTAAGATTAAATGGGGTCGTAGGGGCAGGGCCCTGATGGGATAGAATTAGTGGTCTCAGAAGAAGAGGAAGAGAGAGCTCTGGTACTCTCCGCAGGCATGCATTGAGAAAAGGCCAAGCGAGAAGACAGGGAGAAGACAGCCACCTACAGGCAAGGAGAGAACCCTCACTGCACACCACTCTGGCCAGCACCTTGATCTTGGATATCCAGCCTTCAGAACTGCGAAAATAAAAGTCTATTGTTCAAATTGCCCAATCTAGGGTATTTTGTTACGGACGCCCAAGCTGAGGCAAAAGCAAAAAAATGGAATAGACAAATGGCTAGTAATAACCAATAATCACTAGCTGATCAACTGGCATCCACAATGAGCAGGACAAGAGCTGATTGAAGGGTCACAGAGAGATGTGAACTTACCTTGGGGAATGCTGAGCCTGTATTTAGAGGAGAGGTGACATTTGAGGCTGGTATAAAGGAGAGACAGCTCTGAGAAAGGAAAGAGCAGCAGTTTCCCAGGTCGGGGGCGGGAGGCGGGGCGGCGCGGGTAGGTCTGGCTAGAACAGGGAACCAGGAGACAAGTTTGCAGATAAGGAGTCACTGGGAGCCAACCAGTGCGGCCTGGGTACCCATTCAACAGACAGGCAACTTTTCAAAATATGGGCCTTGGACCCCTGACATCACAATCATTTGGGAATTTATGAGAAATAGAAGTTTCTGTGTTCCCCTTGTTGTAGGGCTCTGGGAGTCTGTTCATTTAATTCACCACCCTAGGTGACTCCTAATCCTCCTTAACTTAGAAAAAAATGCTCCTACCATTTGAGCAGATAAGAAGAGTTCACTTACCTAGAGAGGTTGACTGCTCTTGAATGAACCTGCCCAACAGGTAAACTACAAGGTCTTGAAATGAGCCCCCTCTCAGCAGCTGCAGCTCATCTCTCACCTGACCCAGACTCACTGGTGTTTGCAGACTCTCACCGTTTATAGCCAACCTCATCTCAGAAAAGTGCCCTCAGCTGTGCTTCTTGAGGTCCTAATTGATAGTCAAGATGTTCCTAGCCTTTCACAAGTGTTAACTTCAAGGGGCAAAGGAATGCACAAAATAGGCAGGCAATACAATCCCTGATCAATGACTTTATGCTCAAAATAAATACAAAAGAAACAATGAGAATGGAAGGAAACTTTCTTTCCAAGTTGTTGTGGTATCTAGAGAGCCATAAAAGATCACATTTCATCATCAGACAGCCCTCCAATTTGCTCCTGGAGCAATTTGCTCAGCCTCTTTGTTAAACTATGAACTCGTCAAGCACCAGGAGCCCCTCTCATTTGTCTTTGATTTACAGAACCTAACACACAATAGGTGCTCAGTAAAAATATTAAACTGAAATACCTTTAGGCATTAGAGACCTAATAAAGATAAAATCCAGAGTATTGCATCATATGTAGACTACGATCAAATGCTAAAAATTAATATAATAAGACAAGATGACCACGAGTTCAAATATTATGAGTTTCTTTACCTAAAAAAAAAAAAAAAAGAACCTAACACAATAGGTGCTCAGTAAAAATATTAAACTGAAATACCTTTAGGCATTAGAGACCTAATAAAGATAAAATCCAGAGTATTGCATCATATGTAGACTACGATCAAATGCTAAAAATTAATATAATAAGACAAAAGATGCACGAGTTCAAATATTATGAGTTTCTTTACCTAAAAAAAAAAAAAAAAAAAAAGCATTTAAAAATTATGGTTCTATCCTCATGTTTCATTTCTTTAAGCAAAGCCGGCACCCCTAAAAACCGAACTTCTGCAACAGATTATAAGTAAGGAGTCTAAGGATACGAAATGACCATATTATCACAAGCAATAAAGTCCCTATGAACCTATCCTTGAGTGACCCCATTTGTCCTAGCTGACAGTGGCATACATTAATGCCATTATTGGAGCATGACGTAACAAATCTCACTGTTTCCTCCAAGTCTCTTGGGAAGACATTTTCTATAAGTCTGATGGTGTCATAGGAGACATTCACTAGACCCTTAAGAAGCAGGCAAAACTGTTGTAAAACTCGTTACTCATCCACTGCTCAAGAAAAATTTCTAAAATTACACCAAGATAAAATTACTTTCAATTTTTTATTGATTGTCTAGCTTTTATCTTATTCCACTTTATGTTTCAAAATTATGATCAAGGCACTTTAAGTCTGTGATTTGATCGCATACTTACCCCTCCCTCTCTATTCTCGTCTTTTTCTCTCTCTTCCAATTATCAAAAGATAGCAAATCTGGCCTCATGTAGTTGGCTCACAGCTCTTACAATAAATACACATCCAAAAATTAGAATCCAGATGGGTACGATCCACTTTAGCCTCTATTTCCATATACAAAACAGTAAGAAAATGAGGCCGACTCAACCCAGAGTATAAATTTAGGAAATTTCAACTTAAAATCCTTCTGGATTTCGACAAAAATCTTCAGAACTTGGTCCAGTGATGTTTCTCCAATGGTCTCAGAATGGAGTGGAGCTGTGCGGACATTACAGGAGAGCTGGAGTTAGGACCAAGTACTCACAGAATAGTAATCCTCACCAATATTATAGGGTGAGTCCTATAGTGTATTAGTCAAGGTTCTTCAGAACCAATAAGATATAGGTATACAGAGATTTATTATAAAGTATTAATTCACATAGTTATAGAGGCTAAGAAGTCCCACCACCTGCCACCTGCAGGCTGGAGACCCAGGAAGGCCGGTGGTGTAGGTCAACAGCCTGAGAGCCAGAGGACCAATGGTGTAGATTCTAGTCCGGGTCTGAAGGCCTGAGGACCAGGGATGCTGAGGGCAAGAGAGGACAGTGTCCTAGCTCCACAATCAGGCAGAGAGAGAATTCAACCTTCCTCCTCCTGTTCTCTTCAGGCCCTCTACAGACTGGAAGAGGCCTGCCCTCAATGGGGAGGGCCAATTGCTTCAGATTGTCTAACAAGTCAAATGCTAGTCTCATCTAGAAACACCCTCATCAACGCGCCCAGAATTTGTCTAACTAGATATCTAGTTACCCTGTGGCCCAGTCAGGTTGATAGTAAAATTAACCTTGACCCATGTGCTATGCTGTGCTTAAATGCCTTGCGTGCCTGAACTCATTGCTCCTCACTGTGCAACAGGCAAAGTTTAACAGGCTACCCTCCTGTTTTACAGATAAAAGTCTGGGCACAAGGGGTTTGTCGCGCAGCCGAGAAGTAGCCACTGTGGGATTCCCAAAAGAGCTCCATTACAAACTGCTCTGGTTCAGGCTCTGGCTTGGAAATTCCACGCAGCCATTGATACCCAGGCCCCCCCACGCCCCGGTGCTCCTGACTCTCACAGCCACATTCAGTTTCAAGTATTACTTCACTCCTCTCTTCTCCTCGTTGCCTTCCATTGTCTTTCGTGATTGCTGGGAACTATCTGAGCAAAGGAGGCTCTTCTCTCTACTGGGGTTTCTTGCAGCCGTGCTCAGCAACCTCCAGAGACAAGAGGGAGGCACCTGCTCCAGGAAGCCCGTTGCATATCCATGTGTTAGTGAGCAGCCTGCACAGCAGCCAACTGCCGGGGCCTGGCCTGGGGCCCAGTGAAAGCCCAGCTCCTCATCACTCAGAGTCTCCAGGTACTTTGCATGGCACTCTCACGGCAAGCAAACAGGACAACAGTCAAGTTCAATCTCATCAAGGCCTCTGTCTGGTAAATGTGAGAACCTAAAGCCATTGAGTCACACACTAGAACCTGCACTCCCTCCAGACCTGGCACTACCTAACTTGCCTTCATAAGTTTACGACTATTTAAACTTCGCAAAGTAAGTGATACTCCACATTATCACAAGCTAAAGGGCACTGGGAGATGAGGTCCTGTGACCTGAAACATTTTCTCCAGCATCCTTTCAGAGGGGTGCCCCTTAAAGTCTCACCGGAGTTACGTCCCTGCATAGTCTATGCCCGTGCCCCTCTCTGCACCTGGTGAGGGCCAAGACAGGATGGGAGAGGGCTGCGCAAGATGCTCCTTGGGCCCTGCTGATGTGGACAGCTAGGTCAGAGGAAGAGCCAGTCTAACCAGGACTAAAAGGGCATTTGATCGAAAAGGAGGATAGGAGGCTGTGATGGCTGAGAGGCGAGGAAGCAATCTTGGGCAACCCAAGGTCAGGTCAAGCATCCAAAGATGCCCTCAGGCTTCAGGGGGATGAGACACAGGCCTGTGACTTTGACAAGTCTAATTTGTGCTTCAAACCAGGGGCATCTGCTTCACCTGTGTAAACAGGCCCTGGGCTGGCCAGTCAGGTGCACCCTTTTCCAGAGCATGGTGAATGGGGGCAGAGGTGTTGGGCATAGATGAATTGGGCCTGAATTTGGCTCCATGGCCATTGCATATCCACAAGCCAGGCGTCCTCAACAGTGAAATGATCTGCTGTGTTTCCCTTACAGCTCAATGCATTTCCCTGTCTCAGGGATGGAGCCCTGGGAATGTTACTCAGCACGTTATCTGTTTTTCTCACTTACTTCAACCAGAGCAATTTGAGTGCAGAATGTACTCACCCTCTAGCCTTCCATGTGGAAGAAGCTGTGCGTGGTTCATGTGATCAGTGGAACTTCACCATCCTCCAGAAATGTGGAACATGATAGGCTTGCTACTGTGACCTCATCTTGGATACACCTGGCCTTGCGGGTCACGTCTGAGTTCAGAATCACCTTATATCTGAATACGAATTCAATCTGAAAATAATCAGCTAGTACAGCAAGAATAGCTACAGGCATTTCCTTTTTATAAGAAAAAAAAAATAAAGATAAAAAAAGGCTAGAGCAGGTATAAAAACCAGAGAAACAAACAAACACACTAGGAAAACAGAAGTAAGGATTTGGAAAGAAGAGGCAAAGGGAAATTAATGTCAGATATAAAACATCGGTGTGGGATGGGAAGACAAGGGAGATACGTGAGAGGTGAAGGACCAGAGAAAGATTAGGAAGCTCATGGAGACCGAGGGCCGAGGAGAGGGATCAGAGGGACGAGGAGGAGAGTGCAGTGTGACGATCCCTTAATGGAGGGAGCGTATACATATCCCACCAAGCATAGGAGGCAGCACTCCAATATAAAAACATCTTTTCTCTTAAGAAATCAAAATATTACCACGAAAATCAAAATTGCCCTTGTAACCCAAGACTACAGAAAGAAAAATCATGAGTTAGTGGTTAGCTAGTGTAGAAATAGCTAAAATAATATGTAGATGCCAAGTTCGTTTTCATGAACACACACACACACACACACACACACACAAACACACACACACGCGAGGATTAGGAAGAAAGTACTGGAATTTCTCCTGTATATCTAAATCAAAGAAAGGAAATAAATATTGCTGAAGGTTTTTAAATGGGGAGGCAAAGCTGTTAGTGAGAGTTAAATGGCAGAAGCACAAAGCCTCTTCACAATGTAGAAAAAGAGTAGCTGTCAGTGGGAGGATTATTCTAAAAAAAAAAAAAAAAGGAGGGGAAGAAAAAGGCAAAGGGAAGGTTAGTTCAAAAGAGGGCTATGGTAAGTGATGGCCTGAAACAGATGCGCATTGTAGAAAGTGTCTTCAAGAATAACAGAAGATCTATCTGGCTTTCACAAAGGCCTCAAAGCAGAGTTAGAGAGAAGCGCATAGCT
>NW_006434373.1:2096441-2143763 GCF_000325575.1 Pteropus alecto
GAGCGGTTCCAAGATAATTTGGGCAAAACTGGTGTCATAGCGCAGAGAATCCAGTGAAAGCTGAATGAAGGGCAATCAAGTAACTGAAACAAATTTCACCTACTAATTCATCATCAAATGAGTCAGCCGCCTTGCCTCTCATTGTCTATGCCTCAACCGAGATATTAAAACCTGACCCCAGGTTTAATGTCAGATGCTCCTCTGTACCATTTGTTTGGTTGGCAGCAATCGAGCAGCTACTAAATGAGACCAGCACCTGATCTGCGTGGCACTGAAGCGTTGTCCCCATTTTACAGGTGAGGAACCTCAGGGATCCTACCACAATCCAACAGCATGAGTACAACTCAGATCTCTAAACTCCAGACCCAACAAAAGAGGCCTCCCAAAGGAGTCCTGCCTGCCACTCTCCTCCGGCCCCACTCAATTTGAGGAGCTTTCTTTAGAACTATAGTGACTGTGTTCTAAGTGGGACAGTTTAGAGAACATAGTGAACATAGAGGGCTAATGATCACACCAGGTGACAGGCATGAGCCAGAACCAGCCTGGGTGACAGGTGGTGTGGTGACCCCACCCACAGCCAAGCTGCCTCAGCCCAAAAGAAAATGGGAATTTGGACTAGTTGGAAATGCACTTCCAGGTGTGAGGGCAAGCAGAGGGTCCCGGCTCTAACCCCAGCTGGGGTTCTGGGTGCTGTGGCTGATCTGAGATTGGGGTGACTTAGGGAAAGTGGGCCCTGCGAAGTGCTCAATACATGTTCCATTTCAATTGTGGGTGAGAGTATCCTGAGAAAAGGAAGAGTTGGAGACTTGAGAGAGAGCCAGGCTGAGGGCCAGCGCAAGCATGGACACCGCCAGCCACATGCAGACGCCATCCCAGCCCCACAGTCACTAATGGCAGGAATGACAATCGAAGCACATAACAACCACTGGCATGGGCACTGACCCATCAAATAAAGTAGACATCGAGCAAAGACAGGGGCCTGAGAGCCCTAATCCACTGGTCATTACTCATCTAGCTGCCTCTGGTCCCAGGTGGTGTGGTGGCAGTGGACTGGGGACTCAGGAGGCCTGAGGAGTATCTGTTACCAACCATTGCAGGAGCATTTCAATCATTTCAATATTTAGTAACAACTGTCACTAAACTGGGATAAACCTGGAAAACAGAGGACAATCTATAATGATCAGTTTTTGCTGCATAAAAAAAACACCCTAAACTTAGTGGCTTATACAACAGCTATTGCTTTAGATTATGGTTCAGGGGGAGTCAGTAATCTGGGCAAGCTCAGCTGGGTGGTACATCTTGTCCAACTGGACTCCATCACATACCTGTGGTCAGCCAGCATCAGCTAGTGCTTCTTCTGCAGATTGGCCACCTCATGGCTGGATAGGAGGTGGCTGGGCCCCACATCTTCAGCCTCCAGCAGGCAAGCCTAGGTGTGTTCACAGGGTGGCAGTTGCCTTCCGGGAGGAGGAAGAAGACTTCTCAAGGACTGGACTCAGGACTTTGGGGATGAGGACAATCCTACCATATTGTTAGCCACAGCAAACCACAGGTTCCGCCCATATTCACGGGATGGGGAAACAGACAGAGATTTTGTAGGAGGAGCATTGCAGAGGGAGGAGAAGAGCCATTTTAGCAATCCACTACAAAGTGCTAGAAACAAATGATGCCCGCAGCCTCTACACTTAGTGGGGCCAGAGAGGGGGTGGGGGACAAGGTCTGATCTGGAGAGCTATGCAATTTTCAATTTAAAACATTAAAAGGAGTTGGGAAGAGGTGGTTCTTCTGGATATTTTTGCCTGGAGACCAAGAATAAAAGCTTAGGCCAGTGGAGTCGATTTTTGTTTAATGTATTTAAGTTGTTTTTTCTTTTACTTATTTATGAAATCAACTGAGTCCGGGGGTAATTTTCCTCTGTGTTTTCAAATAAGGCTTTAAAGGGTTGTGCCCTGGGCTTTGCATTTTCTTGGCAGAGCTGCTGCACACAGCTTTGTAGACAATTGAGGGAGGATGTATTTATATTTAATGCAGTCACATTTGATGGGTATTTGGGTGAGGGTTTTTTAAATAGTAAAAAAGGACTGGGCGTACAAAAGATCGAAAAGAATACACGTAGGAAAGGCTGAGAGAGGCACAAAGGAGGTCTGGGATTCTGTTTGTTCTTCAAATGCATTAAGCCCATTACAGCAAAAGGAAGGGCGTTTATTGCTCTCTGTCTAACCTAATGAAACCTGAAATTCTCGACAGTGGACAAAGCTATTTTTTTCTTAGATAAAGCAAAGTTCTATTGATTTGTTTTGCATTTAATCTGAATAAATCAAATTTTTTAAAATGCATTTAGTATGACGAAAGAGTCACCATTTCATGTAGAAAAAAGTTGTGGGCAGCTGGGATCCTGTTGGCATTGCCGGGGAAGCAGGTTTCTATTAGTGTATTGATTACCTCCAATTAAAGACCCCCAGATTGCAGAGCAAAATACCAAAAACCACAAGAATCCCAAAGTCCCAGAGAATGTGCCTGCTGTATTGTGTGCAAGCTTGACCTGTGCATCTTTTCCTTCTCGTCACTGCTCTGCTGCTTCCCTAGGACGACCTCAGACTTAGATTCCATGACCAACACAAAGCACACCGTCACAGTTCACTTCAGCAAAAAGTCCCTAAGCAACGTTTGTTTTTTCTTTCAGTTTGGTTCCAAGAGGTGACTATCGAAACTCTGTCTGGGCTGGCTGTGTCAACGGATAGTGTTCTACCAGAAACGGGGGCTCTTAGCCCAGCATGCTCCCAGGGCAGCTATTACTGAGCCATACTCCAGGAAGAGACACTGCTCCCGACCAGCTCCCAGCAGATCTGAGTAACCGCATTCTCTAGGTTCGCCAATGACGAGCTGCGGATTTAGTTTATAAGTCATTTTCTGCCTCTGGGCCCACATTCTTGATAAGATGAGGTACAGGCAAAGAACTTCTTCTCAATCCCATTGCTCTAGGAATTTTCTCCCAGGGATGTTGATGCCCATTCTGACCATTGTCTTGTTAAATCATTAGATAGGGCGGGGATGGGGAGGGGGAGGAAAAGAGGAGGCAGAGGGAGAGAGACAGCATCTCCTGAAGACTGGAAGAGGGAATGGTACAAGTGCCCCAGGGTACTACACAACTCCACCAGTCCCTTTGTCCAGGACCACCCGCACCCAGAAAAGACCCCAGGGCATGCCTCTCCCCACTCGGACAAACAGCCCTGACCTTCCACCTCAGCCTTGGTACCTTAAGGCTTAACCAATATTCTCCTGAACCCACAGCATGGCCCGGAAGGGCGCCTGATCCCAGGGTTTTAGAAGACTCCCAGGCTAGCCCCAGCACTCTCTCTCAGCTGACAGGCTGCCCAGGACCCAGCCCTCCCTGACCAGCCTCTCTGGGTAGGGCTCTACTCAGCCCCTCTTCTGAGTTTCTCAAGCATGCCTTTCCCACTGGACACCAAGCCCAATTTCCCCCAGCCATCCCAATCTCGGCTCAGCCACAGCACCCAGAACCCCAGCTGGGCTTAGAGCCTGGACGGTCTGCTTACCCTCACACCTGCAGGTGCATTTCCAACTAGTCCATTTCATCAGTTGAATGGCAAAGGGGTGTAGAGTGTGGATCTTGTAGACAGCCAAGATTCGGATCTTGAGCCGTGGGGCAGTTCCGTAGTGTCCGTTCCTTAATGCTCCTACTGGGAAGTGGGTGATTGCTGTACCTTATCTCATCAACTTGTAGTGAGGATTAAATGAAATAACAAAAAGGGAATGCTTAGGATGGGGTCTGGTGTTGAGGAAGCACCCTAAATGTTCTGGTGGTGGATACACTTGTCAAGAAGAATATTGCCAACCATTGTACTTCCCATCACAAGTACTTACTTATGAGGAAATAGCTTTCAAGATCACATAGCGCTAATGCTGTATCAGCTCTTTGTCTTCTGTCTCATCTTCCCTTTATTTTCTCCATGATCTCATCCTTGCATTTTTAGGATCATCCTGCCTTATTCAGTTTTTGCTGTACCCAAGGGACTGTCATTGGCAGATTCAGTCCACCCAGATTCTGGACACCCTGTTTCTAACTTCGATTCTGCCATTGAGATGAGCGAAATTCATCCTCACTTCTTTATGTCCCAAATTTTCCATCTGTGAAAGAAACATCATTCCTGCCAAATACCTGTCCTCTCAGAGATGGGGCCAGAATGAAACATGTCTGATCAATAGCTTGACATTTGGGAACGAAAGGAGCCACAGAAGCAGAAAGTATTGTTTGTATGTGAGAGATGAGTTTGGGCTTTTTGTTTTTAACAGCATGGATATAACCTGCAGAGACCATGACAATGGCAGTCTTCTTACTACCATCTCATCCCCATGGGAGAACCTGGGCCCAGTTCTAGTCTCTCTCTTCATGAACTCTCCATCCATGGAAGCTGGGGCGTGCCTTCTGTCCCACAGACTAGACACTGGCACCAGACTCCGGTCAGCTACTCTCATAAACTTGGCCATGAGATGACATCGATGATATTGAGAATGTGGTCGGAAGTGCCTGCCCTACTCTCAGCCACCCTTCATGTCACCTTCACACGTACTCAGACAGTATGGTGACATTTCAAGACCTTACATCATGACATTTCACACAACGTAGGCTCCTCCTGCACATTCTGTAAGCGTATTGCATATTTCTATTCCAAGAGGTAGAAAAATTCAGGGTGAGTAACCTTCATTCTCTAGCAATGGAAAGGTATGTGGGCCAGATCCCACGAGTTCTCTACAGTTTAAAATCTACTTGCCAATCTGTCATCTGATTATCCTAAGGTCAATGAAGAATCCTTAAAAAACTACCTGTTTTTTGAAAGATTGGCCAAGTAGACTAACTGGTGCCCTAACCTCTCCCCCTGAAGCTCTCTCCCATACCTCCCCTGCTCGTTATCTTGCACTGTGAATCTAATCAGAAAGTAACAGAGCCCCGAAGTCTCTATTTTTCATGGACACATATTTGCCACTTGGAGGAGCAGATTCAGTGAATGTGAACGGCACCAACATCGGCCGAGGGGAGCGTCACTCGTTGTGTTCGGTGGGATGCACTATGGTGCCACTGAGTAAACGATGGTTGCCATCCCAGGAGTAACGCTAACACACAGTCAGAAGCAGAGGCTGCCGCCTTCACTCAGCGGGTGTCTGGGCCACAGGCGCTTTCGTTTCTGAAAGGCAAGTCTCTCCTGACTTCAGGAGTAGGAGTAAGAGGGGGCTTTGTGGTTGGCGATTTATTCCAGGAATCACTTTCAAAGAAGATAAAGCAGCACTTATGGAAAGAGCATAAGGGTTTGCTCAAGCCACACCACTCATGGCTCAGGATTTGAGCCGGCACCTTTGAGGCACAACCTCCAGTGTGTCTCCGGAATTTACAAAACCTGAGCTGGTTTCACTGAATGAGCACCCATTGATAACCAGACAGCTGGACTGAATCTTTGAGCAAAATTCAATAAATGAAATGACGAACAAAAGGGGGAATAGGAAAGGAGAAATCAAGTGGACGAAGAGGAGGAAATGAGAAGGAATAAGGAGCGTATATTCCTTTTGTTATAGCCAATAAGTTCATTCCTTATAAGAACTTAGATCGGGGGCCTACGTGGAGATTCGAAAAGGGCCTCCCGGCACTGCTATTAGCAGCAGACGTAGCAGCTCTCCTGGGAGCACCTCTCCTGGGAGCATCTCAGGTCCCTCACCTGCAGATCTGTCATGCTTACCTTTCTAGGTTCCCGTCACCCCTTATTACTTATACCTCTTAGTCACAAAAGCACACTATTTGGTAGTGGTGGGAAATAAAACTGTTAATTGAGAGCATATTTTGTTCTAACCCTCTGAAAATTAATACATTCATTAATGTAATTCATGATGTATTAAGAGTAGCCTGTTTTGTTTTGTTTTGTTTTGTTTTGTTTTGTTTTGTTTTGTTTTGTTCTGTTTTGTTTTTGTCAGAAGCCCTGAGTTTTACAGGACTTCTGGCTAAGGTTCCCTTACCGGCACATTAGAGATTTATTTACTTATTTTTCACTTAACACATCATTCTACACCTTGGTAGGGATGGGGGATAAAAAGGAGAACAAACCGCAGTTCCTGATCCCAACCAGCTTGGGAAGCAGACTTTTGAAAGCTTGCGTCCAGGGCACTATTTTTCACACAGGTATTGCCCTGAAATGTAAATAAACAGGAAACTACATGACAGCTGAGCTGCTCTGAAGGAGGGGGCACCCAGACCTCCAACTTGGGCTGTGGGTTTCCTCTCATCTCCCATTTCCTTTAGGGTTTCCTAGCAGCACAGTTTGCAAACCACCAGTCTATTCACAATGGTGCTTTGGAACAGGGGTTATTTCTCGTCTTCATTAGGAATCTCAGCCCTGCCCTCACCAAGTATGTGCCTTGGGGACACAGGAACAGGGAGGCTGGGGCTGAGTGGCAACCCCGCCCTTCCTGCCCTGTTCTGTGCTCTAGGAGTTCAATTCTTTGTAAATGTGTCATGAACTCTTCCCTAAATGATTGTTCTGAGGATGAGAAAGAGTGAGTGTAGTATATTTGGCACAGACCACACTCAGTAATTGGCGATACATAGAATGATGGAGCCCTTTCCTCCTACTTCCAGGAAAATATCTGCTATCTCAAAACCTTCTCCTAAAATGGACCTCAGCTCAGCCCGAAATATTTCCCTAATGCAGTAGGTGCCTGGACCAGCAGCATCTAGACCATGAGGGATCCTGTTAGAAATGCAGGTTCCAGGGGCCACCCCAGACCTGCTGAGCAGTTGGAGCCCAGCCACTGGGTTTTAGTAAGCTCAAGGTGATCTCAAGTTTAAGAACTCTACCCTAACCCAAGCATCCTCTTATATTTCTTACAGATTTTAGGAGCTGCAGAATGTCTTTCCGGGGACATCTCATCCATTTGTCTATGGACACCTGTCATTTCTTTCTCTGTCTTCCTGCAGAAACCACAGAAGGCAGCCATTGTTACTAGGCCACCATCAGAATGAGCAAGGCTCCAAAAAGTCTTTTCCTCACTTTTCATCAGCATGGACCACCCAAGGCAGGGCCTCGTATCCAAGGAAAGTTTAAACTGTTCATTTGCATTTATAAAGCATTCATCTCCATAGTTCCCTGCACTGCAACAGCAATGCAATCATACTTGAACAAAAATCTATTTGTCAATGTTTTAAGCCTCCCTAAGAGTTGGGTCAGGTCAGAATTATTTTATAAATAAAAGAT
Source organism: Pteropus alecto (assembly GCF_000325575.1). Classification (NCBI taxonomy): domain Eukaryota; kingdom Metazoa; phylum Chordata; class Mammalia; order Chiroptera; family Pteropodidae; genus Pteropus; species Pteropus alecto. The sequence continues at coordinate 2,103,701 of NW_006434373.1, forward strand.
CGAAATGATTTCCAGAATCCCTCCCAAGAATAGTTGCAGAGCTGAAATAAGCATACTTTAGTTTCTGGATCCAAAGGGTCAGGGCCTGCCTGCTGGCGCCCCAGCAGATGGTATGAGACCACAAGCTGGCTGGGAACCTTGTCTTTCCTGGGCAATGCTATCTATCAGCAAGGAGCCAGACAATTACAATACTATAGGAACATTAAACTGCTTCCCTGGTTTTGCCACACCATCGTCCTAAATATAATATGACAAGGGAGGAAGCAGACAAGAAAAGGCTTCTCCCTGTACCTGCAGCCAGAGGCTCTCGAACTGGTGGCTGACATGTTCCCACCTCGCTGCAAAGCAGCTGCCCTGTCCCCATGGAGCTGCCTGGCAGGCACTGTCCCTCAGAGATGGAGGGAGTCTTTACTGGGGCCTGGGCAACCTGTCCCCCATTGTCTTCTTAAGAGCTGAGCTCACTGCCCTCCCTGCCTGTGAGGCCCCGAGGCTGATCTTGTGCTCTGGCCGCCACAGGGAGCTCACATCAGGACTGCCACGATAGCTGTTTTAGTAGCTATTTTCTCTGCTCATCTCCAGCGGGGCTAAAGTGCCACCCCCTTTTCTGTACTAAAATGGGGTCCTTACAAGATTTCCATGAAGCACAGTGGCCCTGGGTCACATTCACTTCCTCACCAGCTCTGAGAAGCTGAGGATCCTGAAGCAGCCCTCCAGAATTCCCAAGTGGCTACCTGTCCTTTTCCCAGGGGCTGAGCTGCCCCCATCCCACCTGGGACTGCTCCAACAGAGAGAACACAGGCTTCTCAGGCCCCCAGGACCAGGCAGCCACACAGGCCTTCCACGCCCGCCTATGCCAGTCTCAGCCCACACATCTCTAGCTCTTCAAGGAATACATCAGAGCTCCACTCACGACATGTTGTCCCATAACAGTGCCAGGACAAAGGCGGAAGACAAGAGACCAGTGCCATGTGGGTTCGTGTCTATGAAAAGGTGGCATAAGCGGAACCTTGGACATTGGGTGTCCTGCTTTTCCTCCTGGTCACTCCCCCACACCTTCTTTGGAAACGAGAACTAAGCACCGTCTTCACCACACACTTCCTCTGCTCTCTTCCTTATTCAAAATCGGGCGCCCCAGTTGACAGTGTTCATGGTCTGGGCCAAGATTCCACTCCAGGCCTGGGGAGAGGGTCGGAAACACCAGCACCAGCAGACGTCAGGCCTCGTCCAGTTTGCTTTGCTTCCTGAAAGCAAGCCCAGGCCTTTTATTAAGAAAAACTTCCCTTGAAAGCAGAGTAGCTCCTCTTCACCAGGCAAGAAGAGGAGGAATTCAGTGAGCAGTGCAGGGCTGCTGGGCCATCCAGCTCACAGCAGGTCTCCCAACCATGCTCCCCACTTCCCTCTCACCCCCTCCCCCAACTCTCTGCTGGTCACCAAGTGCCACTGATTTCCCTCTCCATGTCCCAGTCATCTGTCTCTGCATCCTGCATTCTGGTGCTCCCACGTGGGCCAGGCCTGTCCCTGAGTGTTGGTGGTTCCTTCACACTCCTGTGTTCTGCTCCCCTAACACACACTCACACTCATGCACATTCACACACACACACACACACACACACACACACACACACACACACATGCACTCACACACTATCTAAATAAGATAGAATATATAAGGATAGGATATATATATAGGGTAGGATATATATATAGGATAAATAAGAATAGAATTATATAACATTTAGTAAAAAAATAAATGATTAATAGGACAGACATCTCCGTACACATATACACAGATATTAATACTCACACATATATACACAGACATTCACATACACATAAACTCACACACACACACACACATGTCCTCTTTTTCACATACATCTAAGTGTAAAAATGAAAGGATCTCTTCACAAAGCAGAGGATAGATATGGCATCTCGGTCTGCAATGTCAGAACAGTGGATAGAGAAGATTTAGGAAGCAGGGAGGGACAGTCTCTCCAGGTCACGGTGGCTTAAACAGAGGGACAAGAGTGAGGTTGGAGTCCCTTGAGTCCGGAAGTGAGGGGCATTATGGCTGAAAGAGAAAAAAGAAGCATTTTGGATTCCTGGGTCCATTCCATTCGTCTGTAAATAGACTTCATGCAGACAGGCCCTGGGCTAGATGTGGGGATGGAATGCAAGCCTAGCAGAGAGATAGCTATGGGGTGGGGGGATGCATCAGCAGTCGCAAGTAGCAATATGTACCCACAGCCTCTGATCCATGCTATGAAGGAAAACTAAAAGCAGTGGCAAGTATCAAACAGGACACCCAACTCAAGCTTGGGGTCAGAACTTGGTGGTCCCTAATTAAACAAGCCGATCTTTATCCTCAGATCAGTGGAACAGTACTGAAGGTTGGAGCCAGAACGGGGTGTGATCAGCTTTGCATTTGAGAGAAATGAGAAAAAAAAGGGCGGGGCGCGGAGGCAGCAGAAGAAATGGAGACTCAGTCAGAAGTCTATTTCAACATGCCAGCAAGTAATGGAGCCGGAAGCACAGATGGGGAGAAGGAGACCCCAGAGCCATCTGGGACCCTCTTCCCTGCATTCTCCAAATCTGGACAGAGGAGTCAAATATACATTTTCTCCTAATAAAACTAAAGGCAAGTATGTAGGTGTTTCCAGTTGTTCTAAAATTGAATCGTACGACCCTAACGTTTTACACATGGAACACCATCTAGCAGTGGTACTCCACCCAACTGACCAAGTGCCCCTTTTTTATGATAATATTTGGTCACGGCCTCTTACTGTCTTGAAATAAAAGTTATAAATATAGTATCTTCCTACAGCTATAATTTCAAAAATATACAATACTGTAACTATAATATAAATAAGAGATGAAAGTAATTCACAGTAAGATAACAGGTGCACCAGACCCAGGCACCTCAATCAGTGTGGACACACTGACAGCTGTGCGGGCAGCGCTCTCTGCTCCCGTCGATGTCATATAGTGATGAATGACTCCTGGAAAATACTAAACAAAGAACAACAGCTCCTCAATTTCTACTGTAGCTATATTCTTAGAAAAAAAAAAACGAGTGTCTATTAAAAGCAGCAAAAATCCCTTGTATGCATAGGTAAGGTGGGGTTAAGTTTAAGTTCAGCTAACTAGCGACTGTTTCTCACCTACGTGAATGTCTGGCAGGATATTCTAAAATCGTGTAGGACGCAGAACAAATCTGTCTTTTGACACTGCTCTACGCACTATCAGAAGTCTGGCACCACTGAATTTAACCCACTATATCCCATTTCACCTCACCCCACAATCATTAAGACTCCCAAAAGTGCCCCCTCTAGTAAGAACTACAGGTGTAGCCCAAGCCTATTGTTGACATGTGAGGGCACGGATGCCCAGAAAGTTAATGATTTGCCCAGGAACACACAGCTGCTCAGTGGCAGTGCTAAGACTGGAACACAGATCTGCCTTCCTTCCCAGCACCTCCTGTGAACCTTCCAGTTCCTCCGGGCTAATGTCTCCAGTGGAAACATCAGGGGAGAGGAGGAGCTCCCTGTTGGCAAGGGGGAAAACGTCAAGCACTCAAATCGCTGTTGAACATGATCCTGGAAATACCAAGAGTCAAGTGGATTTCACACAGGAGATTTAAGACTCAAGATTTTTTAACATATATAGTGTTGCATTATTTCTCATTGCAAAATAAAATACATTCATTGCGAAAACAATTAGAAAATGCAAATGTATAGGGGAAAAACACACAGAGATAAGCATTTTGATGTATTTTCTCTCAACTTTTTTCTATGCATATACTATTATGTATTATACATAAGTTATTGTGATGGTTAATTTTGTGTCAAATAGACTAGGCCATAGTGTCAAGATGTTTGGTCAAAAGTCAATCAGTCTGGAGGTCTCTATGAAGGTATTTTTTTAGATGTGATTAATATTAAAATCAGTAGACCTTGTGTAAAGCAGATCACTCTCCATAATGTGGGCGGGCTTCCGCCCATCAGTTGAAGGTCTTAAAAGAAAAAGACTGAGGTCTTCCAAAGAAGAAAGAATTCTGCCTCCAGATGGATTTTGGAGGTCTACGGCAGCAGCTCTTCCCTGGGTTCCCAGTCCGCCAGCCTGCCCCCAAAACTTCAGACCTGTCTCATCCCCACAGTCAGTCAATCTTTCTCTCTCTCTCTCAATTATGTCTTTGGACAAATACACAGACACACAGACACACACACACACACACACACACACACACACACACACTCATTTTACTGGTTCTGTTTCTCCAGAAAACTAGAGAAAATTCGTCTCCTTACTAACACACACACATATATATAATAAATATAGACATTTTTAATAAAAATAGGATCTTATTGTTCCTATTGAAGTACAACTTGCTTCATTCATTTGAGAGTAATGTAGATATATTTGCTCTTTATGAAAGTTTATCTTTACCTTGCTCATTCCCAACAGCTGCATAGAATTCAATTGTAAGGATATGCCGGAGCTATTGAACTAAGGTTTTGCTTATTTTACAGACAAATCTGTTTTCCTACATTTCTCTCACGTTTCTTACAAATTCCCTTTCAAAGGTGACAAAGGGAAAGCCATCCAGGGCCCGGAGTGAATCAGCCTCTGCCAAGGCTCCTCCCTGACCAATGTCGAGGGGCCTTGGGTTCATGGCTCCCCTGCCTTTCACTGGCTTTGGGCATGGGAGAATCCGAGCAGACCCGGCCCTTCCGTGATGACCCAAGCTCCCCTTCGTGAAGCCCCTCAGGCCCATTGCTTGACAGGGTTTCCCAGGTAAGTGGGTGTGTACCCCAACAACAGTCTACACCTGGGCTGCATCCTCATTGATAATGTAATTATCAGAAGAGTCATATTGCTGCACACACAGCATTTTCAACCATTTATCACAATGTTGATCTTTATTTTAAATATAAATCAGGCAATCATTTATGTCTTTTATGTTCTTTGTATTTATTCAAGAATATTTAACTGTAGACAAAAGGTGACTTATTCATTATTCATCCTGAACAAGGCAAGTATGGCAATTTGAAAAGGCTGACATTTGAGCTTTTTGCCAACACTAGCAAAATTATATCCTTCCCATTGTAAATCAATGAAGTAGAATCATTGTGCACAAAAGAATTAAATTGCCTTGTCACTTTAATAAGGCCACCTTATATACAACCTTCAACCAATGCCATTGTGCAGAGAACGGGTGCATCCTTGTCCTCAGCTGCTTCAGATCTCAGCTGGCTTTCAAATTACATGGGCATCCTTTAAGTCCTTCTCTTTCCTGAGAGACTGTGTCAGAATGTCATGGGCACAACCTGCTATCAGTGACACGCACGCATCGGAGCAAATTAGCATCCCAGCCACAGCCTTGCTTTTGGCATTTTGTGAACTTGTTCATCAGGTCTTCCTCTATTTGGGCCCTTATTCTTTCATCCTGTCTCCTGCTTCCTCCACCCACGTGTCTGTCTGTCTGTCTGTCTGTCTGTCTGTCTCTCTCTCTTTCACACACACACACACACACACACACACACACTTACATACATCTTGAAAAATAATTCTATTAACTCATTTTTGCTTTCATTGAGAAAGGTTCAAATTTTCCAGGCAGGAAGCATTTTTTGTAACAACAAATGACAACCCTTCAAATTAAACATCTTAAATAGACAGTCCAAAAAAGGGGGGGAGAAGGGTTGAGGAGCAAGACAAAACATATAAAATAAGGAAAACTTGACAGCAGCACAGCAACTGAAACATCCTTTATCTATGCTCCTCGACATTAGATTCATCGCAACAGAAGAGAAAAGATGTGCGCTGCAAGGGAAAATAGAATGGAAAGGCATTGATAGCAGATACACGGTATCAATGCACTTTTGGAAGATGAAAATCAAATAGACAATGACGACTGACATAGAAAAATAGATAACGGTGAAATCCGAGTGCCTACAGGGTGGAAAGGCCAACAAAAGCTAGCTGAGTCACCTACAGGACAACCAAAAGGCTCAGGAACTAGAGACAACTCTCTCTCAAAGCAGTGATGTGAGAAGATGATGACAAAGATTCGTTGAAATTCTGATAAGACACATTTAGACCTCCCCAGATTCTCTTCCCTAGCTTCCACAGCCAGGAAACAGACTCCTCTCCACTCTAGCAGAAGGCAGAAAGCTTAGTCTCTAAAGAGGCTGAATCCATAAACTCTAGAATGAAGGACTAGAGAAACAGCTGAGTGTGAAGGTGAGATGTCATCATGCAAACAGACTGAGTAAAGGTGTGTGTACCAAACAGTGAGATGCCAGTGTCCTTCCCGATCACTTCGCAGAATACTAGCAGCCAGGCTTTGGGCACCATCGATAAGAACAGTTATCTTTGAGAAAGCTGGCAAGCCAAAGAGAAAAGATAATATATGTTTAGGCATCTCCCTAATAATACAGCAGGGGCCCCACCCAGTCACCAGCCGACATGTCTCATCCATGAAAACGGAGCACCCAGACACGTATCCATTGCCAAGAATCTCCGGGCACCGGATAAAAGGCCCCAACATCAAACCCAGAGGCAACAGGAAAGAATAAAAAAAGAATTAACTCAGAGAAAATAGAAATAATCAAAGAAGCAGAAGAAATTTTCATTAAAAAGTATTAACATCAAATTAACATCAAAGAGATAAGAGATATTGATTTTATAAAACGAGAAGAGGATGTGATAGAAAGACATTCAGAAAACAAAAGAGAAAATATGACTTTTATTTTCCAGTCGATTGGTGGAATAAAAAGAGAAAATCGTCCAGATAATGGAAAACGAAGACATAGAAATTCAGAGAGAAAAAGTTCAAGGATTAATCAAGGAATTTTACTATCTGTTTTTAATTTAAAATTTAAAAAAAAAAAAAAGCAGAGAAAGGGGTGGTGAAGTTGCCCCCTGTCCCAGAAAACTAGGGCCTGAGTTACTCCTGGGATGTGAGTTCCAGGAAGTTGCATCCTGGGCTGTGGCTTCTCCACCACAGGCCAGAGTGAGGCTGTGCTGGGGGCCAGTGATGGCCCTGAGCATCCAAACTTCCCCTCTGGGCCTCAGGTATCTCATCTCAAAGCTGGGGTAAAGGTGCCAGCCCACATACCTAACAGATAAGCAGCAATGCGCTTAGGGAAAAAAAGATTCCCCTGGGAGGATTGGAGGACAAAGGACTATTTTCTCTGAGAGGAAAAATTTCACTTTGGAAGCGGGACGGGTGTGGGGATAGGGGTTCAAGTAACATCTACTGGGTGAGTGAGCTTGCTCCAGGACATAAAATGACCTGCTAAGGTCACCCAGAAAGTCAGATAGATAGGAGTCAAATACATTATTTACAGCTAATTAAAGAAAAAATAGGGGATGCCAAAATATGAAGGAAAAAGACTAAAGGCATTATAATAAGTATTAGTATAGAGGTAACCATTAGCATAAAGAAACAAGCTTCCTAATTACTGAAAGAAAATTAAAATATATATACATATATAAAAATATAAATGAAACAAAGAGTTAAGTATACCATAATACACACAGTAAACATAACATTTAATAATATAACACAGTTGAGATCTAACTGTATAACATTGAAAACTCAAGATTTTCAAATTGGTTTGCCAAGTAAAACCCAACCCTATATATATAAGAGACATGTCATACAAAGTATTTCCTGTTGCTAAATCAGCAGTTACCAGAACATGCAACCAATAGAAATGCAGGAATGTGAACAGTCAATGTAAGATTCAAGCATACAAAGAAAAACATTAAAATAGAAAAAAAAAATGGCACTTGCAATGCTGAAAGCAACAATTTATAATGAAGACATCCTGTTATAACATCTCTGTTACATAAATACCTAAGTAACAAATAACACAGTAACCATCTTCATCATACAGAAACTTCAAGAGATGCAATGAAAAGGAAAAACCCATTAAACTATAGGAAATGACATTAACTCTCTAGGAGATAATATCTACTCTCAGTCCAAGAAAGGTTAAAGGGCCATAACATGAGAAAAGAAAGGGAATAATCAATAAGGTAGATATTATGATAACAAATTAAAATTTACCTCCGAAAATAGAGAACATAGTTCTTCTCATGGAATGTTCACAAAAATTTACCACATATTAGTCACAAGTGAAATTTCAATAATAAAATACGAACAAGTAAAAATGTAAAAAAAAGTTAGAAATTAATTCAGAATCAAAATACCAAAAGGCCCTTTGTTTCAAAAATTAAAAAACCAACTTCGTCTTAAATAGCAATTGATAAAAACAGAGCTACAAGTAAAAATTGCAGAATTACTAAAAATCAGTGTAATTAAAACACTACACATCAGAACCTACAGAATGCAGTGATCTGGGGAAATTTTATACTTTTAAATAATTAGATTAATAAAATGAAAGAATAAAAATAAAGGAATTACGTTCCCAACTCAAAAAATTGGAAAAATAACTATAAAGTAAACCAAAAAAAGGCAGAAGGAAGAAAATAATAAGGCTAAAAACAAATGTAACACAGAATAGAAACTAAATTAATATTTACTTAATATTTATAAAAAATAGGAAATAGAACTATTAAGAGAACATAGTAGAATATTAAATAGACCTATTAAATAAATCAAAATGCTGTTTCTTTCCAAAGAAATAGACACTTTTATAATTTGCCTGATCAAGAAACTAATGAAAAAAAAAATGACAGGGGAGGAATAACCACGAAAAAGATGAACGTAAAAAACTCACAAGAACATTTTATACAACTCTGTGCAAATTCATTTAAAAAATAAATGAAATAAATGATCTTCTAGGAGATTATAATTTGCTAAAATTGACCCAAGTAAAGATAGAAAACTTAAACAGACCTATTTCCACAGACAGAATACAGAAAATTATGGAAAAACTGTCACATAAAAAAGGACCAGACCAGATGGTTTCATAGGGAATCTACTAAGCAAATACAAGTTTATCTTAATGTTATATACAAAGAGTATACAAAGAAGGAAACTTCTAAATTCTTTCTTGAAACAAGTATAACATTGATATCTAAATCAATAAAGATAGCTTCAAAAATAAGCTACAGACCAACATTTCTTATAAATATCAATGCAAAAATCCTAAATAAAATATTCGCATATAGAATCTAAAAGCACATTAAAAAATAGTACATCATGTCCAAATAGAACTTATTTTAGGATTATGAGTCTGGATCAATATTAGAAAATCCATTAGATAATTTACCATACTAATAAAAGCTGTAAGAAAAAGATTATATGATTTTCTCCAAAATACAAAAAAAAAAAAAAAAAAAACCTTGGATAAAATTTTACAATAATTTCTGATAAAAAATACTCAATAAAAATTCATGGGTACTTCTCTAAATACACACACACACATTTATCTATCTATCAATTCCTACATATATATGCACATGTACATATGTACATACTTAAAGTCGGATTTTATATATACATAGATATACGTATGTATACATAAAATCAGCCTTTAAGTTGTCATCTTTTATAATAGAAAAACAATAAAAGTATTTCTCACTAAAGTCAGTACAAGGCAAATAAAACCACTATCCGCACTACTATTTAACAATGTGTTAAAAATATAATGAATACAATTCTATAAGTAAAAACAATTATAGAACTAGAAATTTGGAAAGAAATAAAATTTTATTTGCAGATGATGTAATAATATACCTAGAAAACAAAAGAGATTCAATGATAAAAATAAAAACATTAAAGAATTGAAAAAATAGAATAATGTAAAATGAATCTACAAATATCAATAGTGTGTTTATCTGTGTGTGTGTGTGTGTATATATATATGTGTTTGTGTGTGTTCATGTGTTTGTGCATTTATGTGCACACACACATATATATATATACACACACACAAGCAAACAATATAATGGAAGAGAAACTCACTATTACGAAAGCCACAGAAAGGATAAAGTATTTAGGAATAAACTTACCAAGAAGTATGCAAAACCCACATGAAAATAATTTCAAACCAATCATAAAAAACACAAAATGACTTGAACAAATGCAAAAATATCCCTTGTTCTTGGGCAGGATTACTCAATATTATAGGAACATCAATCTTCCTAGAAATAATAGATAAATTTAACAAAATTGAAATAAAATCCCCAGTAAGTTTTTATTCTGGACTTATACAAGTTGATTCTAAAGTTTAAGTGAAAAATTAAGCATACAATTATATCTAGAAAAACTCTAAAAGAAGAGCAATGAGGGAGAATTAGTCCTACCAGATATTAAAACATACTAAAAAGCCTCAATAATTAAAATCGTGGAATTGGCAAATGAATAGACAGACGATGGAAAAGTCCAAGCATAGACCCAAGTGTATACGGAAATATAGTACATGATAAAGGTGACATCTCACATCACTGGGAAAAGATAGACTTTTGTATAATAAAGAATGTCATGATCTTTAGATGGCCAATTGAAAAAAGGTAGAAATGGGTCCATATCTCACACCATATACCAGAAATAAGACCAAATGAATCTGTGATCTAAATGGAAAAACTTCTAGAAAAAAACACATGTGACTTCTTTTATAATCGAAATATGAAAGATGTGAAGAAAGGTTTTAAACCTTGACTTATAATTAATATGCAGTAAAATAAATGATTGATTAATTTGACTATAAGATTTTTTTTATTAACTTTTAAAAAACACCATAAACCAAGTCAAATACCAAGAAATAAACTGGTAGAAAGTCTGTGCACTACCTCTCACAGATAAAGTGCTAACCTCCCTAACATATAAAATGATTTCAAAAATAGAGGAAAAGAAAGTTCAAAAATTCAATAGAAAAATGGACAAAACACATAAACAGTTCACAGAAAACAACATAAAAAAGGTCATTAATGTAAGAAACGGTGTTCAGCTTCACTCACAAATACAGATTAAAAAAATACTGAGATACTATCTCTCATTTATGTTGGCAAAAACTCAAAAGTGTGACCATGTATCCTGTTGGCAAGACTGTAGAGGAAGCAGGCACTTGTATACATTGCTGGTGGGAATGCAAAGTGGTACCACTTCTATGGAGGGGAGTTCGTCAACAGCTAAGAAAACTATGCATTTACCCTTGGGCTGAGAAATCCTACTTCTAGGAACTAGCCTTGAAATATCCATCTTCACAAACACATGCCCAAGGTTATTTACTATGACATTATTTGTGATTGCAATATATAACAACCTACTTACCCATCTACAGGTAACAAGTTATACAAACGATAGTACACCTATATACCAGATTAGGCAGTGATAAACAGGAAAATATTATAAACTAATACAGAGTGATTTTCAGGATATATTTTAAGTTAAAAAAGCAAAATACAAAAGAATATATAAAGGTATGCTACCTTTTGTGTACAAAAGAAGATAAAATAAGAAAAATATATAATATATATACACACACATATATACACATTTTTACACACACATACATATATATACACACATATATATGCACACACATATATGCACAGGAAGACATATATATACACACACATATATGCACAGGAAGATAAACCAGAAACTAATAAAAAACTATTACCCTAGAGGCTGGTAGATGGGAAATAAATGAGAGGTATGCGAGTGAGTATAAGAATTCTCAGGCTATACTTTTTCATATAGTTTTGTTTTTTGAGCATGTAAAAGCTTAACATTTAAAAAATAAGTCAAATATGATGATAAATGACATACTCTAAAACTGGAAGCCCATAGAAACGAATCAATTTAATAGCATAGCTAATTGATAACACAATCATACCAAAAGGAGAATTAATACAAGTAAATTTTTAACTCAGTTCTCCGACCATTCATACTTGGTTATATATTCTGAGGACAAAAATTATTGCCAAAAAAAAATCTCGAATTTTTCTTTACAACATTGTTGTTAGTACTGGAGTTGTTGTATTTATTGTGAAATGAGTTTGTGCATGTTATTGCATGGAGCAAATAGGGCATATATATTAAGCTTCAGAAAACTTAGAGTCTCACCATAAGAGAAGAGAAATGCAAACACAGAACAAGGGATAACCTGTGGTGTTGGACTTGAATTAGAGTATCAGTGTGACTATCTAACTCTGTCCACCCAAAGGGCCAGAAGCAATGATACCTCAGTTGCAATTAGTACACCTAGTATCTAGATCTTTGTTTATAAAACCACTCTCCATGAAAAATAACCAAGTCTCCTTAGAAAATTAGCTCACTTCAGGCCTTATGCAGAGAAAGTGAAACCTGAGTTTGGACCATCTTTTATGTTAGAAAGCGGAGAAGCATTTCAAGATAAATGTGGTGTGTTGAAGGGACACAGGAACATGACTGAAGAGGCTTCTACTGACCAAACTTGGAACAATTTGATCAAAAAGAATAATGATGATAATAGGTTGTAATACATTAAATTAAAAAGAATAATCGAGTTTATAGTAAATTATTTTTTAAAGAGTAGAGAGATAAAGTTATTCTTTACCAAAGAAAGACAGTTAATTAATGTGAGAGTAATGATAGAATTAGAATATAACCATTCTTTAACCATAACTGATATAAGCAAAAATCACTGGGTAAAAGGTCATTGGGGAACAGAATATTCATAGAGCTTCAATTTATCATCTCACGGATTTCTTACCAGTTGCAAAAAGGAAAACGTTCTTACACTAGTGAAATCTGGTAGTCGTCTTAAATAAACAGTTACATTTAACAAATTGTAATACGCTCCAGATGCAATGAAACAGAAAATACACAGAATCATCTACGTAGCAGTCTTGTCACGTCTGACCTGAATCAAATCATGAGGACACAACCAGATAATCCATATTGTGGACATCAATCAAGACAGCTCACCTGGACTCCATGGTGTTAGTGGCTTGAAAGGGGCGGGCAGGGGCCGTGGATACTATTCTAGATTAGAGGAAGTTAAAGAGACATTATAAAAAACTGCAATGTGTGATCTTTAATTATACCTAGATTGAAAAATTTGTAAAAGACATTTTGGAGACAACTAGGTAAATTGGAATATGGAGTGTCTATGATTTGTTGGGGATGAGAATAGCACTGTCAGATTGGAAAATATCATTGTTCCTAGGAGAAACATGCTGAAGTACTTTCAAATGATTCAAGAATTGTGTGTGCACATGTGAGTGTGAGAGATGCAGAGAGACAGACACAAACAGTCAGAGACAGAGTGATACAGAGATAGAAAGAGTGCACAAAAGTGCACCAATTAGAGTCCTAGATAGGAAAGAAATTAAGGAAAGTATGAGAATGAAGGATATGAGAGTAATCTTGACCTCCCATGATAGTAAGTCAATACGTAATATACAAAACTAATAAATCGAGAACACTGGCTCCAGAATGTCAAGGTTCAAATCCCATCTCCGCCTCTTATTCATTGTGTTTGGGCCACCTACTTAACCTATCTGTACCTCAATTTTCTCATAAGTCTGATGACAGTACCTACCTAATTAGGTTGTTGAGAGAATTAATAGTTGGAATACGTAAAGCACTTCGAAGAGTGCCTGGCACAAGGTAAGCACCAGTGAAACAGCTACTTAAGTAGATCTAAATAGCTACTCACGGAGATTATCTAGAAATATGGAGACAAGTACCAGAAGTCACCACTGAAACAATTAGCAGTGGCTGCCTCTGGGGAGCAGGTTCAGGGGTGAGAAGGAACAGGACGGGGGACGGCCGTTTCTCATCGTAAACTACATAGGACTACTCACCTGTTAAATTATGCTTGTGTATAAATATGATTCTTGAGAAAAAGCAGCACAGGAGTAGAGGTGCAACTTCCAACACCATCTGGATAGAAATTAGCTCTGAGACTCAGGCACCTCCGTGCTTCTGTTTCCTCCCCTAGAAAATTAAAGAGTGAAAAATCTGAGCAACCAGAACATTGCTTAAATGGTTTTTATTTTGAGAAACAAAACCCCAAAGCCAATGAAATATTATATAAAAATCTTGAGGTTAAATGGAAAACAAAAACAAAAATACATTCTATTGTCTGACCCACCACGGGCTCTATTATAATACCCAAAGTGAGCTGGTCTGCCTACCCTCAGTTGGCACAGCTCTGTGGAAGTCAGCCCCTCTAGCAGCCACCCTGCAGGGTCATCTTTCCATTTGCTCCAGGGACCCTCCAGGTCTGACAAGAGCAGGGTGCCAGCCCACACTGGGATGGAGGAAACTGCAAAATGTCATCATCAAAAGCCAGTAAAGTATGCCCTGCAACCACGAGAACCAAAATAAATACATATTTTTCAAATTTAAAAATACACATACACATGTTATAGCATTAGAACTCTGTCCATTCTCAACGTTTAGTCCTGTTTTGAGAGTTCCTTGAAATTATATGATTAAAAACGTAGACACACAGAACTGTGTGTGGTGACAATGTTCTTAACACTGCTTACATTGCTAGTTTCAATTGGAAAATGTTAATACCAAATGACCTTTTTCTGAAGGGTATTTTAAGGAGACAAAGCGATTTTCCTCAATATGGTTACCATAGTGATTGGCCCTTTAAAAAGGCTGGGGGAAAATGATGTACATCTGTAATCATCAGCCGCTGCAACAACAAATGGTTTGATAAAGCAACATTTGGGGATTAATTTGAAGCAGAAGAGATAAGCGGGTTTTTAAAAAGTCAAAAAAAAAAAGGAACTCTGCAGTGCTGCATGAGCAGGGCTTCAGCAACTGTCATGGACCTCGGCTCAGGAAGAAAGAGTAACTGCTCATGGACCCAGGAAAGGCTCACTGAAGCTCAAAGGCCAAGCAGGCTCATAGAAGTGACACTGCAGCAGCCTCTTTCTGAGAAGTGAGGAAAGAGCCTCCTGCCTTCTCTCTAGCTGACTTTCACTGGAGCTGGCACCTCAACTTTCAGAATAAAGGAGGCGCCTCTTAAAGGAAAAAGGAACCAGGGCTTTTTGGAAAAACGGCTGATCTCAAGGCTGGGCAGGGAAGGTACCAAAGTAGCCTGAAATATTGTGTCATGTCAGAAAGGAGGAAACTTCACAAAGAATGTTGCCAAAGAGACATGGGAGCCAGTTTGCAGGGGTTTCCTCTGGCCAAACTTGAGACAATTTAAGTATCCAATAAATAATGACAGTAACAGATTATATTCTATTAAGCCATTGTACCATGAGTTCACACAGATCCACAGATACAAATGAATGAATGAATGAATGAATATGTAAATGGGAAGTTTAATGAGGATACTTACACAACTTCAAAGTCTGTACACACAAAATACTAATTAAGAAGGAAAAAAGAGTAATGTACAAAGGATCAGCCTGGAAGATGTGATTAAAATGATCATTACCAGCAATGAAGCTATTTAAAAGTGACTCCGGATAGCTGATGCAATGATTAGACACAGCACCTATTCTGTGATACGCACTATAATAACGCATAGCCTAAATGTGTTCATAAGAAAACGTCAGACAAACCCAAAGTAAGGAACATTCTGCTACTAAGTAACTGGTCTATTATCTTCAAAAATGACTTTCCGTGAGAGCCCAGGGAAGCCCGAAGAATGCTCCAGACTGAGGAAAACTAAAGGGACCTGACAACTAAACACACAATGTGCCGAACCAGATCCTTTTGATACAAAGGACATTATTGGGAGAAATGACAATATTTGAATGGGGCCCAAGGATGAGATGGTAGTAAAGATCAGTGTTAATTTCCTGATATTAATAGTTGGATTGTGGTTACATAAGAGAAGACCTTTGTTTATTGGAAATGTACATGTACATTAGAATATTTGGGAGAAGGGCAGTATGTTGGCAATTTATTTTGAAATGGTTCAGTGGAGAAAAAGATTGTGTACCATAATTTGCAACTTCTCTGGAAATTGGAGAGTATTTTATAAAATAATTTTTTAAAAGAAGGCAAATTCTAATATCAAAAATAAAAGATAAGACATCACTACAGATCCCAAGAACACTAAAAGGGTCATAAAAGAACACCATGACAACATTATGCCCACAAATTTGATAATCTAGATGAAATGGGCCAATTCCTTGAAAGACACAATTTGCCAAAACTCACAAAAGAAGTAGACAATCTGAATAACCTATATCTATTAAAGAAATTAAATCAACAATTAATAACATTCCAAAACAGAAAGCCCAAAACCCAGATGGGTTGACTAGTGAATTCTACCAAACCTTTGAGAAAGAAATTATACCAATTCTACAACCTCTTTCAAGGATGAAAGTAGAGGGAATACTTCCTAAATCCTCCTAGGCCAGCATTACCCTAATACCAAATCCAGGAGAAGACATTACTGGAAAAGCAAAGTACAGAATAATATTTCTCATGTACATAGATGCAAAAATCCTCAAAAAAAATATTAGCAAACTGAATCCAAAAAAGTATAAAAAGAATTTTACACCATGATCAAGTGGGATCTATCCCAGGTATGCAAGGCTGTTAGTTTAACTTTCAAAAATCAATTAATGTAATCCACTGTATTAACAGGCTAAAACAGGAAAATCGCATGTTCTTATCAATAGATGCAAAGAAAGCTTTTGACAAATCCAAAATCCATTTGTGATATAAAAAAAAAAAACTCAGTAAACTAGAAATAGAGGGGAACTTTCTCAATTTCATAAAGAACATCTATGAAAGACCTGCAGCTAACGTCATATTTAATAGAAAAAAAAACTCAAAACTTTCCCACTAAGATCAGGAACAGGCAAAAATGTCCCCTCTCACCACTTTTTTTCCATATCCGAGGGAAGTTTTAGCTAATACAACCAAACAAGAAAAGGAAATAAAGGTATACAGTTTGGGAAAGAAGAAATAAGCTGTCTTTATTTGCGGATGATATGATCATCTATATAGAAAATCCAAAAGAATTGACAAAATCATTCCTGGAACTAATAGCCAATTCTAGCAAGGCTGCAAGATACAAAGGTAATATATAAAATTCAATTGGCAATGAACAAATGGAATTGGAAATTAAAAACACAATACCATTTACATTAGTATTCTTCAAAGTGAAATACTTAGGTCTAAATCTAACAAAATATATACAAACGTATATGGAGAAAACTACAAAACTCAAATGAACAAAATCAGACTAACTAATTGGAGAGATATTCTATGTTCATGGATAAGAAGATCCCATATTGTTAAGATGTCAGTTCTTTCCACCCTGACTTATAGATTCAGTGCAATCCCAATCAAAATCCAACAAGTTATTTTGTGGATATTGACAAACCGATTGCAAAGTTCCTATGGAGAGACAAAAGACTCAGAATAGCCAACAGCATATTGAAGGAGAAGAGCAAAGTTGGAGAACTGACACAACCAGACTTCAAGACTTATTATAAAACAGTAATCAAGACAGTGCAGTATTGCTAAAAGAACTGACAAATAGATCAATGGAACAGAATAGAGAGCCCAGAAATAGACCCACATAAGTATAGTTAACTAATCTTTGCCAAAGGAGCAAAGGCAATACAGTGGAACAAAATAGTCTTTTCAATAAATAGTGCTGGAGCAACTGGACATCCACATGCAAAAAAACGAATCTAGACACAGACCTTACAGCTTTCACAAAAATTAGCTCAAAAAGGATCGCAGACCTAAATGTAAAATGCAAAACTATAAAATTATTTTCCAAGGTCTTTTTATTATAAAGTTATTTTATACACACTGAACCCTCCACCCCCACTCCTATCATAATATTTGAGTGACTAAACTATAACCCTACTTAATCCAGTTCTCCATCCTGTCCACAACCTCGACTGTGAGGCCGAACAGTTTGATGAAACTTGCAACTGTCTTTAAATTCACAACCACTTACCTCATGAGTGCTCAGAGCTGCTCATAGATCCTACCTGTCTCTATCTACACAGTCCCTACTTTAAGGAGGTAGTCACTGGAGACACTGGTAAACGCACATTCTGACCTAGTTTGTTCGATGTGGGCACCGGGGTTCCGCATTTCTAACAAGCTCCCACACGATGATGATGCAGCTGGGCCCAGGAGCACACTTGGTGGCCAAGGACTTGGATGGAGACTTCATATTGGCTTCTCTCTCCTCAAACCTCCAACACCACCATCACAGGTTTCTATTGTTGTCATAACAAATTACCACAGACTTAGTGGCATGGTACAACACAAATGTGCTATGTTACCATCCTGCAGGCTAGCAGTCTCACTAAGCCAAAGTCAAGGTGTCAGCAGGGCTGCATTCCTTCCAGAGACTCTGGGGGGCAATCGCCTCTTGCCTTTTTCCAGCTTCTAAAGGTGCCCACATTCCTTGCCTTCTGGCCCCTCCTCTATCCTCAAAGCCTGCAACATGGCATCTCTGCCTTCCTCCCATGTTCGCATCTCCCTCTGACCCCCCCGGGAGAGTCCTCCACTTTTTAAGATTCGTGTGATTAGCGGGGTCCCACCCAGATGATCCCAGATAATCTCGCCACCTCAAGGTTCCTAATTGTCATCACATCTGTGCAGTTATTCATATGTTCATGGGTTCCAGGGATTAGGATGTGGACATCTGTGGGGCAAATATTCTTCCTGTTGTCTGTCCTCTCTCACAGCTAAGGACAGTGCTTCATCCTCGGAAACTAGGCGGTTTCACTCTCACGTCTGCGTGCCTGGGCGTGCTCTGGGTTTCGCGTGGATCTCCTCTAGAACTTGGCACATACAGATGCTTTTTGGAAGCCGGCTCGTCAGTTCATCCGAAGGGGCTGATAACAAACACTGCAGCCAGGGCAGAGTAGAGGCTCCACCCCCCCTCTACCCCCACATCAGCCAAGGCCTTGCTCACTTCCTACTATGAAGCCATAAACAACATCCCAGACCAGGTGTTTCCACACTAAACATCTCATGACCCACACTCGTCCAATGTCTTCACCTTTTCTCTGGGTCTCTCTTTTTATTTAAAGATATCTCCATAGACGTGAAGATATCATTGTGTTCATTCTGCTTTTCAGCCACTCTCCAGAAAGAAAAAAGCCTTCACATGGATGGAAGCAAAGCCTTCCCAGCAGAAGGATTTCTAGTGACCTTTATTCTAAACACCCACACTTAATTTCTAAATCCTCTCTATGACAGCAAAACATTGAGATTCATATTTTAAAATCTATTTGCTTGCAACCTAGAAACAAGCAAAAAGGAAGACTTTAGAAATCGTCATGGGAGGGAAGGGAGAGTTTTGAATCAAAGAAAATGCTTTGACTTTATTTTTCCTTTTTGTGAAGAATCAATAGCAGCCTCTGTGTGGATTAGTCCCAAAAGGGCCGTGTCCCCATGGGGTGACATGTCAATACACATGTACACACAGAGAATGGGGGAACTTGCTGAACTGCCTCAGGCAGTTAAATGCACTGGATCCAAATTAAGACTTATCAGCAAGTTCATTATCTAAAAATAAATCAGCTTTTCTTTGCTTCATCAAAAGATCAGATTATAGTGTAGCTGCCTTACTTTCAGAATAAAATGTTTTTATTCTTAGACAAGTGAGGACAATGAAAATTATTACATAATGTGTCAGGTACTGTAGAGGCCAGTCGTGGAAGGGTATTGTTTCTCTGAGATGAGGGTTATCTGGTAGTTTCCCCCATTGTAAAGGTACAGCAGACTTCAACAGTTAAGAACAAAAACAATTCCTAAATTCAGTATGTAAAACAGAAAACACCAGTTGTCAGCATTTCAGATGGAATTCTCGGCCAGCACTGCCGCTTTCCTTCAGGCACAGAATGGCTCTGGCACCCCAAGTGCAGAACTTTTGTTCTCTCACATCTTCTGCATGACCTTGGCTAAGTCTCTTCTTTCTTTTGTGCATTTATAAACCTGACATGACTCCACCCTGGCCTGTCCCCTCACAGCCTCACAGGATGATGAGAATAAAGAAGAAGGTGAGTCTATTCTACCCCAGTGCGAACGCCAGAGCAGATCTTTACATAAGTGTGTAAGTCGGTGGATGGGGTCAGGCAGTAAAATTGCTGCAGTGAGAGTGGGTACAAGGGAGTTTAGCCAAACTGCACAATCTAAGGGACCACTTTCCACACGACTGCTCTCACTTCAGGTGCCAGACCACCCACACTTCAGACCGACTGGCTGCAAATTCAGGGGTCTTCACAAGCACCCTCGTATTCCATAATTTGTTAGAATTCACAGAACTCAGGGAAGTGCTATAATTATGATTATGGTTTCTCATAACGATGAATACAAATCATAACCAGTCAAAGGAAGAGATACATAGGGTAAAGTGGGAGGGTCCCACAAGTGAAGATTGCATGTCCTCAGGACACATCACCCTCCTAGCACGTTGATGCAGGTCACGAACCAGGGGTGCTCAGCCCAGCCTCAGTGTCCAGAGTGATTCTAGAGACATAACAGAGTGAATCATTGCCCGGGTGGTTGATCTCAATCTCCAGCCCTCTTCCTTCCCAGAGATGGGGCTGGTATCACATAGTTGGTCTTTCTGGTGTGACCAGACCCCATCTTGAGTCATCTCATTAGCATAATTTGTCCAAGGGCTAACTGCGAGTCACAAAGACACCTCTATCACATGGAAACTCCAAGGGCTTAGAGGTTACCTCCAAGCCTGGGGGACAAAGCCAAACCTCTCTTTGAGCTGAGGGCAACTTATTTATTACACAGGAGGTGTATTGGTCAGTGTTCTCCAGAGAAAAGGAACCAACAGGAGACTTCTTTCTCTCTTTACTTACTTACTTACTTATTTACTTACTTATTATAAGAAACTGCCTCATACAAGAGGCTGCCAAGTCCCCACATCTGCAGTTAGCACACTGGAGACCCAGGGGAGCTAATGTTGTAAGTTCCAGTCCGTAGACTAGCAGGCTCAAGACCAAAGCAAGCCCAGGTTTCAGTTCAAATCCAAAGGCAAGAAAAAACCAAGGTCACAGTTCAAAGGCCATCAGACAGAAGGAGTTTCCTTTTACTCGAGGGAGAGTCACCCCTTTTTTTCTATTCAGGCCGTCAACTGATTGGATGAGGCCCACCCGCAGTTAGTAGAACAATCTGCTTTACTAAGTCAACCAATTTAAATCTTAGTCTCATCCAGAAATACCTTTACAGAAATACCCAGAATTATGTTCAACTAAATATCAGGGCAGCCTGTGGCCCAGTCAAGTTGACAAGTGAAACTAACCATCACAGTGGGGAAAGACAAATGTCTAGTATTGTCCCACAGGACAGGATGGACTCAAAAAATACTGTGTGAAAAAAGAATGAGAAGGAAATACCATCTACAATTAAATATTAACTGTCATCATTTGGAGATCATGGGAACAACTTATTTTTATCTTCTTTTCTAGATTTTTCAAATTTCTTCTTTTCTTCTCAAGGGTATTATGCTAAGTGAAATAAGTCAGACAGAAAAAGATAAAAATCATATTATCTCACTTATATGTAGACCCTAAAACAAACAAAAAGAGCTCATGAACATAGAGAACAGATTGGTGGTTGCCTAAGGCACTAGGTGGAGGGTGGGTGAAATGTGTGAAGGTGGTAAAAAGGTACAAATTTCCAGTTATAAACTAATAAGTCATGGGAATGTAAAAAAATATTCTTCTGTCTCTTATTTAGATTATAAGTTCAAAAAACACAAAAACTTTGTCTTAATTTCATCTTGTCTAATATGGTATTTTCCATTTACTCCATCCTACCTCTTACTGCCAATTTGAATATAAACTTATTCTAATTTATGTGGTCTTAATAATAATTTAAACTTAATTAGAAAATTAAATTTGCCTTCAAATCATGGGAAATATTCCAGGTCAAAAACCCTGCTTCCTTTCTATATCAAAAACATCTTTCCCACTGAGTGTATTCTGGTTGCACAACATTTTGTAGTCATTCTTTCCAGCTTGTCTTTTATGTGATATTGTTTTACGAATTTGAGTTTTTTAAGGCCAACCATGTAATCCAATCTTGACACCTCTCAGATCTCAGGTGTTCATGTTATAGAAAGGGCAATATTAGGTTTCCTGAAGGTGGCCTGTGAGAGCTCACATCACATTCTAGAATTAAATCAACCTGTTTCCATCCCCTGCATCAGAGAAAGACAAGAATGCTGGGCTATTGTTTTCCAAAAGACTCATCGTCTTCAACAAGCCACACATTCTTCATGCAGCCGATGTCTCTGTCGAATTTATTTGAGTACACTCCAAACAAAGCAATCAGGCAATAAAACACTGCAAGATATTTCCAACCTCCAGGAGGAATCACTGCAGTTCTCAATCTTAGAGGAGATCTCAAACGACCCTTGGAGCTACTTTCCAATGATCAATGTTCCAGAATTAGGTGTGAGCTTGGCCCCAAGCTGGAGACCTATGAGGTCAGCTTCACAGCCATGTTGCTGTCAAAAAAACATAAGCCAACTTCCGTCTTCTATTCTAAAGATTTGCAAAATTCTCAGTCTCACTCCTCAAACACCCAGAAACTGTCATGAACAGTATATCTTCACAGTAGCCTCCTTCTCCAATCATCAAATATCTCTTAAGCATGATGAATTTCCAACTATTTGTGACTCTCTGGAAAGTGTCTTTCATTCTTCCAGGATTTCTTGGATAATAAGTCTGCAAGCTGTTGTACATTCTACCCCACTTCCTCTCCTGTTGCCATAAGGAAAGTTGTGCATTTCCTTATTAAAAATTCCTTTATCATTATTGTATAAGTTTCCCCATTGCAAGCTTCTATACCAGTGTGTCCAACTAATCAAATGTCATTGCAAAAATGTTTTGCCTCCCCAATTTACAAAGCCATTTTATGGACTACTTTTTTGGATAAGCAAATACACTTTTGCCATCACTTTATCGATCTTAATTTGCAAGGTTAAAATATCTAAAGCAATCTCTTCACAAAGGATTTACCATAAAAGTTCACTTATTCTGAAATATTTGGGAATAGTTTTTGGAAACAAGGAAATATAAATCACCTGCGTTGGGATTAGAGTGAATATGACTCAAGACATATTAAAGAGAACCAACTCTTTAGAGTGAGTAATTTCAGTGTTATGAACTCACAGTTTACAGCCCAAGAAACTTGATATGAAAAGATAGTTCAAGTATAATTGGTACAATAGTCATAAATGTGCAAAGACTTTTTACATTTTTTCTCTTTTTTTGCAAAATTGGATCATACTGAAAAGAAAACACAGAAGAAAAGATGCAAGATAATTAAGGAATCATGAACTATTGCAGGGAGCTTAGTGTCTTGTTAAAGATTCATTGTTGACTTTTTAAAAGTAAAGGATCATATGAAAAATCATAACTCTGCTTCAGGGAACACAAAAGGCATATGATAACTATCGTATGTGTTTGTGTAACTTATTAGAATTATAGTGCGGGCCTGTATTTTATCATAGTAGTTTAATTTTTGTCTAATCTGTTATCTCTCAAACTGCATAGTAATTAGAACTTGCCTTTTGCTATTAAGATGAACATCACACCCACGTTTGCCATCTCTACTAGGTTGGTGCTGGTTGACTTTTTAGAGCATCATGGACACGCCATTGTCCTTTCTTCCGTCAGAAAGACTTAACATCTTTTAACTTTTAATTTTGAAATAATTGTAGTTGACAGGAAGTTTCAAAATTACAGAGAGGCCCCATGTACTCTTCACTCAGGTTCTCCCGATGGTTACATCTTACATGACTCTGGTAAAAAATCAAAACCAGGAAAGTGACTCTGGTAGTGTGTGTGTGTGCGTGCATGCACGTGCATGTGTGTGTGTGTGCAGTGAGAGCTCTATGCCATGTTATCACATGTGTAGAGTCACGGGACCACCATGAAATCAAGGCACAGAGCCAGCCGTTCCAGCCCCACAAAGACCTCCCTCATGCAGCCCCTTTATAGTCACACCCACACATTTCCACCACCACCACACAACAGTCTTAACTATGGCAACCACTAGTTTTACCCCATCTCTACAATTTTGTCATTTCAAGAATTTTATCAACTGAATGGAATCATATCATATGCAGTTTTTTGAGACTGATTCCTCATTCAGTATAATGCCTTTGAGATCCATCCAAATTATTGTGTGTATCATTCATTTCTTCTTTTTATTGCTGAGTAGTATTCTCTGGTGTATATATCACAGTTTAACCATTCACTTATGGGACTGCGTTCCTAATTTGGGGCTATTACAAATAAAGTTGCCATGAACATTCATGTACATTTTTTTGTATAAACATTAAGTTTTCATGTCTCTGCAATAAATGCCCAGGAGCACAATTGCTAATTGTATGGTAAATGTGTGTTTCAATTTTCAAGAAACTGTCAGACTATTTTCCAGAGCGGCTGTATCAATTTGAGTGAAGAATAGAAGCTGTACTTCCCTTTTTGTCACTTTGTCCTCACCCATTTATAATATACTGGTTTTAGATAGTTCCTCTACATACATTATAACAGTGTAATAATTTTCACTTCAACTGTCGAACATAATTTAGAAAACTCAAGAGGAAAAGAAAAATTCATCGCATTTTTCCGTTTTTATTTTTACAATGTTCTTTCTCCCTGATGTCCCAAGATTCCTTCTTTTATCACTTCCTTTCTTTTTTAGAACTTCCTTTATCCATCCTTTTAGGATAGGTAAGCTAGAGACAAAGTCTCTTTGTTTTCTTTCCTCTGAGAAGGTCTTGATTGTCCTTTCTATCCTGAAGAATATTCTCATGGGGTATAAAACTCTGGATATAAAAATCAGGCTCTCCACATGGTCAGTATTTGGAGAATGCTGTGTCCCTTCCGTATGGGCTCCACGGTTTCTGATGAGCGTCTACTGTAATTAGAATGATCTTTCCTCTGTAGATAAGATGACATTTCTCACTGCTTTCAAGATGTTTTTAACTTTAGTTTTCAGAAATTTGGGGTTCACTCGGCTTCTTAAATCTCTAGGTTTATATCTTGTGCCAAATTTAGAAAATTTTCAACCATGTTTTTTTTAAATGCTTTTTCAGTCTCATGCTTTTTCTTCTCCTTCTGGGACATCAATGACACAGACGTTAGAACTTTTGTTACATCTTACAGATTCTTTTTTCATTTTATTTCCTTACTCTTATTCATATTGGATCATTTCTATCTTTAAGTTCATTGATTCTTTTCTCTGTTCTTTCCATTCAGATGTTGAGCCCATCCATTGAGTTTTTTATTTTGGTTATTATATTTTTCGGTTCTAAACTATCCACTAGGTTCTCCTTTATATCTTCCATTTATTTGTTGAGACTTTCTATTTTTCATATGTTTTGAGCATGCTTATAATTCCTCATTTTGTATGATAGCTGCTTTAAAATCCTTTCTTCCGTCAGAAAGACTTAACATCTTAGATAGTCCCAACATCTGTATCATGTCCATGTTAGTGTCTGTTAATTGCCTTTTCTTATTCAGGGGGAGATTTTCCTGGTTCTTGGTACGATGAGTGATTTTTGATTGAATCTGGAATGTGTGGCTATCATGTTATGAGGCTCTAGATCTTATTTAAAGCATGTGTTTTAGCAGCTTCTTCTGACACTGCTGGCAGAAGTTGGGAGCATCACTTTATCATTGCAAGATAGGGGTAGAAATCTAGCTTCCCCTCTCAAACTCCATGACACCATGGATTGGGAGATCTTGGGGGCTACTGGCCTAGGGTGGGAGTCCAGCTTCCTCTCTCAACCTCTGTCAACACCACCTTGGCTGGGAGGAGCAGAGGTGCCTTGTCATTGCTTCTCATGTGACCTTCACTGACAATAAAAATTAGTAAATTTAAAATACTACTTCTGGATTCTGATAGTTTTCGCTCAAGAGTCTTAAACCCTTTGTTAAGCATTATCACTGATTCTTGGCTCATAACATGAAACATGATGTAAGGATCAAAGAATTTATTTGAAAATAGGAAACGGAAGTGAAGAAAGTAAAAGACTTTCTCAGTGAGTTGCACTGAGCGAGCCACAGGACTCAGTGTCTGGTGACTGGGAGCAGTCATTATTTTCTTTTCCCCTATTGGTCCAAACCACCACCAGACCCACAACTAACCATCCTCTGAGACGAGACTTATCCCAGAATCAGCTCCACTTTGCTCCAATGAAAAGTGAAACTCACTTCAGGCATTTTGGTTATAATTCCTGCACTGTCAAGGAGAGCTGAGACCATAGGCCTGACCAGAAAGGGTGCTAGAAATGCTCGAGGTTATCAGTCACCTGATGGATATGCAACTGTAAATCCTACCCCTAATTCCTTCTCAGATACGGGCAGTCCAGGATTTTTTTTTTTTCCTTTCCATTCTTCTCATGTACCCTAGGTCAGTGCCTGACTCAAGAAATTGTGACTGATTTTAACTATTAAAAATGTATGTTTACATATTTTGACTTATCGAAAGTGTTACTATTCTTTATAAAAATACTGGTTTTGTTAACTGAACACCTGTCAGAGCAGTAATACAACACTAAGACAGCCAGATAATTCTCTGTCATGGGGCTGTCCTGTGCACTGCAGGAAGTTTAGCACATACGAGATGCCAGTACCACTTTTCCCCAGTTTTGACAACCAAATATTACTCCAGACATTGCAAAATGCCCATTAGGGGGCAAAATTGCTTGGGGCTGAGAATCAGTGGGGTTGAGGACCACAAGGTGAACAAAGATGGGGATGCTGCAATGGATCTTCTGTAACCACCTGCTCGACTGCACCCCTGGAGGAGAGCCAAGGGTGTACTCCATCCACAGCAGCATTAAAAACGAATCCTAGAAAAGCTCTTTGAGGGCTGACTGTGCAGAATGTAGATGAATAATAATGTAATTCCTGATCTCAGGGGCATATGGGATCCTAGCATGGGAAAGCCACATCAGTTATTAACAGAGACAAGGTGGGCTCAGTTATAATAAGCTATAGAGATAAACTGGCGATCAGGGGGTTTTCAACTAAGGATCATAGAAATGGTTAATTGTGAAATCCCTAGGAAAAGATGTGCAAAAAAATTAGGGGCTGACAAACCACAGCTTGAGGGCCAAATCCAGCCCATCACCTGTTTTCATATAAAGTTTTATTGGAACCTGGCCACATCCATGCATCGCCATTTTCTGTGGCTGCCTTGGTGCTACACTAGCAGACTTGAAGAGATGTCAAAACTTAAGACCCACGAAGCCTAAAATATTGCTGTCTGGTCCTTTACAAAAAATGTATTGACGTCTAACCTAGACCAACATAAGGGCTGATGACTAAGGTCAGCTTGTGAGAAGGAAATGGCTGACCTCTATCCCTCATCTTCCCTCGTCCTCCCTCCTCCAGGAAGCCTGGGCAAGTAAGACCTTGACCAAACTTTCATGTGGACACATGCATAGAATTTACCAGCTATAAAATAAAT
This sequence comes from Pteropus alecto, assembly GCF_000325575.1. Taxonomy (NCBI): domain Eukaryota; kingdom Metazoa; phylum Chordata; class Mammalia; order Chiroptera; family Pteropodidae; genus Pteropus; species Pteropus alecto. Next base: position 2,131,077 of record NW_006434373.1, read on the forward strand.
GAGAGCTTCTAGGGGTATATATATATAAAATATCTTTATTTTTTTTCTCATTGGGTGGTCATTCCATCACACATTTTTAACAGTGTTTCACCAGCTGTACCATTTCATTTGGATATATATTTAAATACCTGCAATGTGTGGATATGAGTCACACAGCTGCTCTGGAAAATGCAAGTTTCCAAGGTAAAAAAACAAAAAACAAAAAACAGAGATTCTCATAAGTCAGACAGAGAAAAACAAATACCATATGATTTCACTTATATGTAGAATCTAAACAAAATAAATGAACAAACAAAACAGAAACAGACTCACAGATACAGAGAATAGACTGATGGTTGCCAGATAGAAGTGGGGTTGAGGTTGAGAAGGTGAAGAGATTAAGGTACAAATTTGCAGTTACAAAATAATCACAGGGATGCGAAGTACAGATTAAAGAATATAGTCAGTAACATTGTAATAACTATGTATAGTGCCAGGTGGGTACTAGACTTATCAGAGGATCACTTCATGAGTTATATAAATGTCTAACCACTATGCTATCCACCTGAAACTAATATAATATCAAAGGTCAACTGTAATTGAAAAAAATAAAAGACAAAATGAACAGCATACTAAACTTCTAGCCTAGAGAAGCCAATGTATAATTCCAAATATCAGACTCGTAATCAGGAAGATCTTTGATTAGGTGTCATCATCCAAACCATAATTTTTCATCTGAAAATTGAGAATGGGTACTCACCAAGTAGCCATATCAAAAGTTGCACAAATTTATTAAAACTACAATGGTCATTATTATCTAAAATGGTATTTTTATAAACCAGAATTATTACATTGAAGAAAAAGTTTAAAGACTGAAACTTCCTTTGCTCCTACTGAATTCTCCAGGGATTTTACAACTAGCCTTGGCCATCTCTGTCCTTATAGAGAATACTTCAATCTATACCTATGGAAATGCTCGTAAGAAAAATTATAACAAAGGAAGTTGTCTAGAAACATGAATCTTATTTTCGTCCATCAGCTTGAGGCAAAGCCTATATACCTCTGACTACAGAGCTGACTGAACCCCCAAAATAAGGCCTCTCTAGAAAGGTTTCCTGTAGTCATCTCATTCAAAGCAAAATCTCATGAAGGTTCTAATGAAAATATTCGAAAAGTTAAAAAACAAAAAATGATTCTCCCAGACCAAGGGGCTGTTCCTCTCATTACCACAGCTTACTGGTGGGCAATTCCTGAATTTCCTGTGAACCTGAAAGACAGTCCCACCCTGTGAAAGTGCAGCCTAGATGGGGGGCCTAGGTGACACCACCTATCTCAATGCTGTAATCTGCCTTGATTTCAGTTATCAATAACAAAAAATGCCATTGAAAAATCAAAGCTTCTAGTTAATGTTCTCACTCCGAAGGCTTTCTCTCTTCTAAGATAAAAAAAAATATAGCATTGAATAAGATAACATGAAACAAGAAGCATTTAAAATACCTTTATTTTTTTTCTCATTGGGTGGTCATTCCATCACACATTTTTAACAGTGGTTCACCAGCTGCACCATTTCATTTGGATATCTCTGCCAATCTTCACATTTTCTTCATCATGCATTTTAATCCTCATCTTCTTCATCATCCGTTATTGTCACTGTCGCTGAATTTAAAACAAAAATACACATTTGGTTTTTTTTTTTAATGGAATGTTCAGCAAGGCCAAGGAAATTTCATCAAGATCTGTGAACACATCTACGTGGCATACGATGGGCCATGATTTACTCGAAAACAAGTTTAGTAGGTGTGCCTGTGCTGCTCTGTCTCTGCATTCATTCCTGAGAGAGAAACAGCTTCCTGTGGGGAGAAGGGTGTCCACCTCTCATGTCCTTACTCTGCAGAAAGCACCGAGAAGGTAGATGTCACGCCCTGCGAGAAAGGATCGTCGCACAGACACAGCCTCGGTTAAAGGCGAGCATCCGGATCCTAAGAGACGTTTAGGCATACTGCTTCCCCCTGCTTCCTTCTTTTCCCAATTGCACCAGAAAACCAAGTCTTTGTGACTAATGGATAATAAGAGACCTAGATAGTGTTCCCATGCAAACATCACCTAAGATTTAGCTGATCATTTGGGATGTTTCTTTCTCTACCTGGCAAGTTGCTGACTTTAAAAAGCAGCAAGCAGCTGCTAAGGCTTCCTAAGAGAATTAATAACATACAAAAAACTTTGCTTTCTGAAAACCAGAGGCATTGGAAGACTTGGCTGTTGTTCATGTCTCTTTAATCATGACCACCAGACTATCAGGGAGCCACAACAGGGAGCACCTTGATTAAATCAGCAAGGGTCACAGATATGCCCTAGCACCACCACTGACTGCCCCTTACACTTATACCCACTGCCCACCCTGCAGCTGGCCCAGCTAGAGAGGGTGGGATGACAAGAGGCAAAGAGAGGGAGAGGAAAAGGTAGGAGATGATATTTGTGGAAGGAAATGTGCCTTGCAGGAAACCCATGCTGCGGGCAGAATCCACCTTACAAACCAGACCCCCCGAGTCAGGAAAGATATGTTAGAATATTGTCCAAAAACAAAAACAAAAACAAAAACAAGCATAACCTTTGTTGAAGGGCCAGTATAGCTAGGTACTGAGTGTCCTTCACAGATGAGATCTCCCAAGGGAATGAAGCTGTGCCCTGTGCGCTAAGGCCGAGCCAACCCCTCCGTCTCACCCTCTCCCGTTTCTATGCCACCACTCTTCTGCGATGTCCCAGCAGTTGTTGCCTTCGACGCTGTCTTCTCATGGGAGGAGGAAGCCTCCACTTTTTCGATGGACTTGGATGACAAAGACGTTTCTGTAGCAACTCCCTTTTCTCTCCTACTCTCTTGAACAACTCTGAGGGGAAGAGAGTTTTCATCACAGTCAGAGAAATTAAACATGGGAAACTGCGGGCCATCAAATCCTCCACCAGGATGTCCCCGCTAAAAACATACGGTTCATGATCGTGGATGTATAAAATCGGTCAAGGTAAATGCTTTGCCTTAATAGTTCCTGTTTGAATTTCTTACACATGCCACTAACAGATGATCTATATATGGCATCTAGACTTCCCAGAACAAAAACAGGAGTGGGGAAGGTGTATACTGTGTGCAGGTTACAGCCAGTCAGTCACTCAAGATGCCACCTAGCACTGCTCAGAGTAGGAAGATGGTTTTTCTCGTTGCTAGACCAAGTGATTCAACTAATCTCAGTGGCTTTTATTCATGTCACAGGGAGAGGTTTTGGGTGGAAGACCCCTGAGTTAAGAATACTGCATTCCAGTCCTGCCCGTGAGCAGCAACCAGCTGCAGGGGCCTCGCTGGGTATGCGTGTCTTCAACATTAAAACAAGAGGAGGCTCATGTCTGAGAACACGTCCACGACATGACTCTGTCACAGGATGGAGGGACATGGTCAGCCTGGACCGGGAACGTCAGCCAGGGCTCTGCAGGCACAGCTGGGGTAGGAGCCCTAGCTTGCTGGCTGTGGGAGGGCCGTGGAGCGAAATGCGATGAGCAGAACACTGACAATATTAGGTGCTCATTAAATGCTGGCTGGTGTTGTTATTAAGCTCTGGGAGACCAGCTGGATCCTCCAGGGCAAGCCGGCTCACGTCTGTGGCAGGCATCCCGACAGCACTGAGCCATTCCCCTCCCTTCAAAGTTCCGAATGTGAGTATGAAAGAACGAAATGGCTGACCTGTAAATAATGGTGATAACAAAGGCCCCGGCGATGATCACGATCAAGGCAGAAAACACCTGCACATAAGCTGAAAAACAATTTTTGTTTATCGTCATTTGGACGCAAGTTCATTACAAAAAGGCAGTCCTGCCCCCGAGCGGGGCTGCAGCCCTCCACCATGTCCCTGCGCCCTTCTGGGGCTTAGCTCATCCCTGAGCACCAGCCTCTCCACAACCACTTCCCTCCTGGAAACACTTCCCTGGGATCTAAGTCACCCACAGACGATGGAGGGAAGGCACTCAAGGCAGTAGCCAGTGGCTGCCCAGGCTACACCTGAGGACTGTCCACGGAGTGTAGCAGTGCAGGGAGGGCTCCCTCCTCAGTTCTCCAGGAAACGGCAGCACTGGGCCTCCTTCGATCTGGGCACCTCACCCTGCCCCATTCCCTGAAAATGGTCCCTCAGTACTCAGGTCAGTTATTCCTAAAATGAATATAAGAAAAATGCCTTCTTGATGATAGACAAATTCATTGGTCTGATCTCAATTTGTATTGACTGAGTTTTTCTGTATTAACAAGGAGCTTCCACTGTTACCAATTGCTCACATCTTCTCTAAACCTAGCCCCAACAGAAGAGCCAGAGCCTACAAGATGACTCTTAGGGGGCAGCCTCTATTCCCAGCTTCTCCTGTGGAGGTGCACCAGTTGGTTTAAAATCTCAGCCCCTCTCCACTCCTGGGGAAGAGGAGCTACGCATGGCTCACCTCCTTGAGTCTTCTCCTAGAGGATGTAGCATAGGGCTTGAGAAAGTACACTTTAAATGATGTTAAAGTGAAATGAACACTTTATTCTATTTGAAGGAGTGAATTAGGAGCTTTTAAAAGACAAGACGGTAAACCTCAAATTCTTGAATTCCAGGGACTGTGCATTCCTTTGGTGATCTTGTATCTTAGTTAATGAAATTAATTCAGAATCTACATGCGAGTAAAGTCCTGTTAGAGAGAGAACCATATTTAGACAACATTTTAGTATCCAGTTGTCAGCATCTCTTCTATACCTTTCTTTATATGTGTGAGTATTTTTGGTCCTGAATGTAAGTTCCTGGAGATAGTGACTGAACTTCTGTGATTTTTCTCTGTATGGTATCTGGCCAGCATACTCTTTGTTATAAACAATATGTTTCGTTTATCATAAACCATATTTAATGATTGATCACTCAGAAATAGCAGCAATTGAAGAAAGCATTGTTTTCTTTAAGGACTATCTTGGGAAAATTTCCCCCAAATATAGTTAAACAAAAGTTTGAAATCATCTCAGCAAGTCCCGTGAAGTAACTGAAGTCAAACACTCATAAGAAATGACATGTTACGTAATGTACCCTAAGTCAAGACTGAAGAATGAAGGCAAGTCATTCTCTTTGAATTCCCAATTCTTTCTCAAAGATCTAATGCTAATTCCCCAAGTTCATATTCTTAATAATACAGATTATGCCATAACACAATGTGCGCTTCAAACCAGCCAATTTAAGAAGTTGGTGAAAGGTTTTCATAACATGGAATTATGTGCACAAAGAACTCATAATACCCTGTCACTGAATACTACAACTTACACAGCACAAAGGTTCATTCGCTGTCTTGAATGAGAAAGATGTCAAAGAAATGAAAAATAATTTGAGGGCACAGTAAGAACCCAAATGCAGGGCTTGCTGCCCAGACTCTTCCCACAGATGGTCCAACCTCTCAAGCTTGAAAGAAGTCAGAAGTTAAGAAAAAGCCTAGCCCACACAATTCATTTATTAAAATTGAAAGGATGGAAAGAGGATTAATAGTTGCCTCCGTGCAAAAATGACATACCCGCTTGCGAAACAGTGGGCCCTCTTCAAGTAAAAGAAAAAATCTTGAGAGTTTTGGGGTTTTGGGGGCAGGTGGAGGGAAGGAGTCCTTAAAGACACCAAAAAGTTAAGGTGCTATAAAGAATAAACCTCATTTTTCAAATGAATGACAGGCATAAGGCGTTTATACTAATTTAATGTTTGTTAAATATAAGTACAATGTTTGTTACTTATATTAACATTGACAAAATGACCAACTCCATTCTGATGAGAAAATGCTCAGGGGATGGCACAGATGAGAAGGGGAAAAAATGCAGTTTGGATTTGTATTCCCTTGCTAGCTGCAATCTTCCTTGAATGATCTATTAAACTGTTTCATGCTGTTGAGTCTCCATTTCACTGGGATATGAGAAAATTGGAATATTTGATTGCCAAATGCTGGACTAGTTCTGTGACTTGACTTGGGAACTGAATGTCTTCTACATCTTTATATGTAGAAGATTGAAAGAACAATCTTTTTTGAGTTTGAATGTTTCCTGCTTTTAGGAGCCCCCAAATGGTAAAAGTCTCAGAAAAACTAAGTTGCATAAGCGCCTAGGACAGGAAAGTCCTCTAAGAAGCAAAACTCTGTAATGGAAATGAAGCGAGCTAAATTGTAACCATCTGCTGCTCTCCAAATAGTGAGACATGTGTATCGAACCACCAATACCACAAAATAGCAACAAAAAGATGACAAGTGCAAAAAACAGCATGTTATGGCCAAATCACCACCCACTGCCATGAACCCAGCTCAGCCGTACTCCAAAGAATGAGCTACTGAAATGCAGCAACATGATAGGCCATTTAATATTGGAAGACCTGGGACTCAAAAAGATCTCTCCAGTAAGATTCTGGCTAAGGTTGTAGGTTTTATGATAAGACAGATGGAGGTTAATGATCTCCTTTAAGGACAAAGCACTATGCCTTGTTGCAACTCTCACTACCTGATTGTGTACAACTGAACTGGAAGTTCATTAAAACCCAGAATTAACTTTCATGATGACAGCAGCAAAAATACTAAAAAGAGTCCTTCAGAATAAAAGAAAAGGACACTAGACAATAACAAATCCACATGAGTAATAATTTCACAAAATCCAACATACTTTCATGATAAAAAACATTCAAAAACCAGAAAGAAAAGGGAACTTTCTCAGCCTGATAAATGACATCTAGTAAAAGCCATAGCTATCATCATACTTAATGGTAAAACATTGAAAACTTCCCCGTAAGACAGTGGTCCCCAACCTTTTTGGCATCAGGGACTAGTGCTCCTATGAGAATCTATTGTCTGATGATCTGAGGTAGAGCTGAAGCTAGCACTGGAGAGCGACTGCAAATACAGATTAAGCTTAGCTCACTTGCCCACTACTCACCTCCTGCTGTGCAGCCTGGTTCCTGACAGGCCACAGACTCATACTGGTCCACTGCCCAGGGGTTGGGACCCCATACCCTAAGATCAGGAATAAGATGAGGATGTCTACTCTCACTGCTTCTATTCACCACTGTATTGGATACTCTAGCCAGGGCAACTAGGTAAGAAAATGACATATCATCTAGATTAGAAAGGAAGAAGTAAAACTATCTCTATATGCAGATGACATGATTTTGTATGTAGAAAATCCTAAGTAATAAAGTAAAAAGGATAAGTAAAATTAATAAATGAGTCCAAGAAGGCTGCAGGATGCCATACCAACATATGAAAGTCAATTGTATTTTTATATACTAGCAACCTTTCATCTCTCTTGTGGATACCTAGGATTCCATATACAATCTGAAAATGAAATTAACAAGACAAATCCATTCACAATAACATCAGAAAGAATAAATACTTAGGAATAAATTTAATTTAAAAAATGCAAGCCTGAAACTACAAAATGTAATTGAAAGAAATTAAAGACCTAAAAGAATGGAAAGACATTCCCTGTTCATAGATCGGAATACTTAATATTAAGATGGCAATACCTCTCCCCACAGATTCAACAAAATCCCCAACACGAACTATACCAAATGGCTTTTTGTAGAGATTGGAAAACTGATCCTAAAATTCATATGGAAATGCAAAGGCCCATAATAATCAAAACAATCTTGAAAAAGAACAAAACTGAAGAACTCACAGTTCTCAATTTCAACAATTATTATAAAGCCATAGTAATCAAAGTGGTGTGAGAGTTCAGAAATAAACCTCACGTTTATGGGCACTTAATTTTCAAAAAGGATGCCAAGACAATTCAACAACAAAAAAAAGAATAGTCTTTTCAACAAATGATGCTGGGATACCTGGGTATCTACACATAAAAGGTTGTAGTTGGATCCCTGCTTCATATCATATATAAAATCAGCTTAAAAGGGACGAAAGACCTAAAATTATGAGCTAAAACCATAAAACTCTAAAAAGAACATAGATGTAAATCTTTGTGACCTTGGACTAGGCAATGGTTCCTCGATATAACACCAAAAGCACAAGCAACCAAAGAACAAACAGATAAACTGGACATCATGAAAACTAAAAACTTTCGTGTTTCAAAGGACACTTATCAAGAAAATGAAAAGACAACCAACGGTTTGGGAGAAAATAGTTGCAAATCATATCTCTGAAAAGAGTCTACTCTCCAGAATATTTAGAGTTCTTACAACTACACAATAAAGACAATTAACCCAATTAAAAACTGGGCAAGGGATTCTAACAGACTTTTCTCCAGCGAAGATATACAAATAGCCAATAAGCACATGCAGCACTGCTCAACGTCATTACTCATTAGGGAGATAGATACAAGCCAAAACCAAGAGATACAACTTCATCCTATTATGATGGATATAAATTTTAAAAAGACAACAACAAGGGTTGGTGAGGATGTGGAGAAATTAGAACCCTCGTACACTGCTGGTCAGACTGTAAAATGGTGCAGCCACTTTGGAAAATAGTTTGGCAGTTTCTTGAAAATTTTTAAATAGAATTACTATATGATCTAGCAAATCCACTCAGGTAAATACTCGAAAGAATTGAAAACATATGTTCATGAAAATTTGTACACGTATGTTCATAGTAGCATTATTCGTAATGGCTAAAAAGTGGAAACAATCTAATTTTCCATCACCTGATAAATGGATAAACCAAAGGTGGCATATCCATACAACAGAATATTATTCAGCCATTAAAAGGAATGAAGTGCTGACAATGCTATAGCACAGATGAACCTTGAGAACTTATGCAAGTGAAAGAAGCCAGACACAAAAGGCCACATATTGTATAATTGCATTGATATGACATGTCTAGACTAGGTAAACCCATAGAGAAAGATCAGTGGTTGCCAGGGGCCAGAGGGAGAAGAGAATGGTACAGGATTTCTTTTTGGAATAATAAAAATGTTTTGAAACTTATAGGAATGATGGTTGTACAACTTTGTAAATATACTAAAAGCCTGTGAATTATACAGTTTAAAAGGGTAAATGTTATGATATGAGATTTTTATCTCAATAAAAATAATAACCAACAAAGAGATAACTTCCAGGTGTATTTATCTGCAGGTCCAGGGGAAGGTGTGGGATAGTAGGGATGTTGGGGTCTCCCAGAGTTGGAGGGTGGGACAAGTAAGGAGATCTGGTCCCAAGTCTTTTAATTCAAGATCTAAAGAAGAAATTATCATCATAAAATCTCCCCCACTATTAATGGCATTCATTATAACTTCTTGTCTGCCACCTTTTGAGAAGCCAAACTTCCTCTTCTTTTGCCCGAAGTGCCAAATTTTCACCATAAAACTAGACAGACATTCTCCCTTTGGGTGAACTAGGATCCTGACAAGAGTTCAGCTTCTTGAATCATTTTGCCCAGAATATCACTTACTTCTTGAAGGAGCTGGCTTAGGGTTTTGAGTCTGTGGGATCAGGTGGCCCCAGTGAGCCAACAATTGGTAACATTCATCAATCAGTAATATTTCTGACTTCCTAGGCCTCACCGTGTCCAGGAATGAGAAGGCAGGTTCAGTGCTACTGAGGGGCTCTGCCAAACTGGAAGGGAGGGAGGGAGAGAGGGTAGGAAGGAAGGAAGGAGGGAGGGAGGAGAAAGAAATGCTCCCAGGTCCCAGAACATAAGTGCCCCTTTTGTCCACTGTGGGTGGTGAGGACAGAAGGAGAGTAACCTGGGACAGGGAGGGCCCAAGACATATTTTTCCATAGTATCAGAGCTGTTGAGTGGCCCCAGCCAGCGGTCAGCCTTTCGTATCTGCGGGCACTTTCCTCCTCTTTGGTGAGGTCTCGTGTAGGCCACCCTGGCCCACAGACTTGTTTATCCCTTCCTAAACAGTCCCGGAGCCCATTCACCCTGATTTCTAAAAGGGCCACAAACGGCAAGAAAACACATCAACCGTCAAGTTAAATTTTTTGAGGTTTGAAAATATTGAGAAAATTCCAGAGGCACAGAAGGCCAAAGCTCCAAAATGGGAGAAAATATCCAGAAAGTGTACTCAGAACATCCCTTCAGGGCTAAGCACCCTAGCTTACACCCTTCTCTTACCTCTGGACACTTTCTCTCCAAGTGCCTCCCTTGGCTGCCTGACAGAGAAGCAGGCCCCATTTTGAGGGTGACAACTCTCTCTCAGCTCCCACAGCCTCCCCATCCCAGATTTCCTGCTGGTACTGCCTCCCTAGGTACATCCCAGACTGGAGTGATCTTAGAGTCAGATCTGTGTTTTCATTCTGATCGTGATGAGCCTATGGAGTCCCCCGCCAGACACATCCCTGCCGACCCACTCCCACTAGGGGCCTTGTCCTCAGTCATCCTCATGGTCCCAGCTGCACTCTCCAGCTCCCCGCCCTGGTCAGGTTTTACCTTGGGCACAGCTGGCAGCAAGCCCTGAGCTGAACCAGCTGTTCTTGTAGTAGTACTACGCCCCCAAATCCAGCCTTCCGCACCCCCAAGAATGACCCAAGTCTTACAAGAAGGAGGGGTCTCAGTCAGTCCTCTTCAATAGCATGTTTACCCTATCTGGGAGTGGGATTTCTCTGGTGGCCCAAGCCTCAGTCACATGTCCCCTCAAATTCCTCTGCTCCTCTACTGCAGAGAGACCAGGAACAATGCGAGAGGCATGTCCAGAACACCAGAGGGACAGAGGGACGAGACAGGCCACTCCTGGGCCTCCGTGGCTCTGCATGCACAGGGCAGGTGTGGCCTCCATACTTACAGGGAACTGCTTTCTCGTAGCAGACACCTTTGTAAAAGCAGCACCCGAGCTCCTTGCAGCGATCTCTGGTGACGTTGTAGTCACATATGTCGTACAGAGGAATGTCGCACACTGCCAAGCACAGACACACACAAAGCGGTTATCGCCGAGAACACAGCCACGCGCTGGTAATTCTATAGAACCCGGGACTTGGAGGGGAAACTTCTGGGTTTGTGTTGTGGGTTTTGTTATGTTTCTAATTATGCATCATATAAATCTCACTTTGAAACTAAGATCTGGAATGAATTAGTTTTCTGAACACAATGATGTCAAGTTAATTACACAGAATAACACAGGGTCCTCTAATGATGAAGGAGATAATACATCTCAGCGGAGCACTCACCAGGCTGGGTGCTCTACAAAGAAACTGGGAAACAAAGATCTAGCACAATGGGTATTTGGGAGTTCAGGTTATAACGTGTAATTAATTCACATTTAAGCAGACAGTGAATTAAAATTATCAACATAGGCTGAGGACGATTTCAGAATTTAAAAATTAAATCAAAAAGACAAAGTTTAATGCCAGTTTCGATCAAAAAAAAAAGGGAGGAATAACGAATGTGTGATACACTGTAAGAGGCAGCAAGTGACCATCTCAGCACAGCTCAGCTACGAAGCACTTAACATACTTTTAGCAATAAGGACATGTGATTCCCCTAATTGGCAGCAAGCAACACCTGCCCCCAGGAGTTGCTCAGGCTCCGCTACCTCATCCAGAAAGATCTAGTTGACCTAAGACCGCACAGCTGGTGGGTGTTTATTTCAGCAAACAGCATGGGCAGGAAATAATTCATTAAGCGGCGCCTTAATGGAACATTTTGGACCAGCAGCTGGTTTCCCACCACCGCATATGAGACCCGCGGGCCTCCCCTGCCTTCTTACGCCTCTTCTCTGGCAGTATCTCCTGCATTTCTTTATAAAGTGTCCACACAAAAGAGTCTCTCACATCTCTATCCCTGGCCAGCCCGGGAACCGCCCTAGTCAGCCCCTGTTCCAAGCCAAACAAACAAACAAAAAGAAAAAAGAGATTTCTCTTCTTTTCCTTTTATTTTCTTATCTTTTGTTTATTACTAAAGTCATGCATAAATAAAAGGTCAGTTGAGGAAAAAAATTCAAGTCGCATATACAAATGTGCACCCAATCCCCAATGGACTCACACATCTAGAATTTTTCTCTGGGTGGTTTTAAGCGACTGCAATCACACTATATACACACACTAAACATTTACATAGCGTCTCCTTCAACGCCCGCATACAGCGTCCGACTTCACATCCTGAGAGCCCAGGATAGGGGTGGGGGAAAGTGAACTTTACTGTTGAGAAACATTTCTTCTTAAAAACAAAAAAAATTATTCCTGCAATAAAAACTATGAAGTAGCTGAAGTGTATGTTTTGCGCCTCAGGTTCAGGAGTTTTTCCAATGAAATCTTAAGAAAATGAAGACCTTACAGTATTTTCCTACGTTATTTTAAAAAATAAATTTCTTTGTCTTCCCTTCTAAACCTGGAGAGTAACTGTCAATGCCTTGGGTTGAACCAGGCCCCTCCAGTGGTCTTTTCTCATTACCTGCAAATTTCTTCAGGAGATGCGAGGGGGACTTTTTGAATTCTGGCTCATATCTCATTGTAGCAATTGAAAGACAGCCGAGGGGTCAAGGGAACCTAGGAGAGAGAGCAGTTAGCACGGGTGGGACCTCAAGAGTGGTCTGCAGCCACAGTTAGTGCCAGGAATGGAGGCCAGGCTGACGGCCAGACCAGGTCTCACCTATCAATCATAACCCCGGCTGAGTGCCCCAGCCACGCGTCGCCCAGTCACGCTCCAAGTGGACAACTTTGAATCAAACAAGAAGCTGGCCACCTCCTCCCTCCAGCTGCTCCTGGCCAGTGGAGTGTGGAGCCAGTGGCAGGGCCTCATTCT
>NW_006434373.1:2143963-2176660 GCF_000325575.1 Pteropus alecto
CTTTCAGAAGTTTCGATCCCTGCCACTCCCATCCTCACTCCACGGTTCTTCCTGGAGAGCTCACTTGTGCTGGCACTGCAGGGACAGAACAGTGAGCAAAGCAAAAGTCCTCACCCTCAGAGAATTGTATTCCTGTGGAAGGAGACAGAACAGACATGTCAGATCATACACGTGCTGCGGAGAAAAGAAAAAAATAGAGCGTACTGATCAGGGAGTGGCTTTGTTTTACAGCGGGCAAGCAGATGGTCTCTGTAGTAGATGGCATCTGAGCAGGTTGGGAAGGCATAGAGAGTACTGATCAGGGAGTCCCGAGAGCAAGGAGTGGCTTTGTTTTACGGCGGGCAGGCAGATGGCCTCTGTAGTAGATGGCATCTGAGCAGGTTGGGAAGGAAGTGAGGGAGGGCGCTATGTGGCCATCCTGGAAACGTGCAAGGCTGAAGGACCAGCAAGTGTGACGACGCTCGAGCGAGGCAGGTGTGGTGAATCTGAGCACCCAGAAGGAGAGCAGCGTGGCCGGAGTGAAGTAAGAGACATCACGGAGACTAAATCATGAGCATGTGTGCAGGTCACTGTTCAGGCTTCGGCGCTAAGTGAACAGGGCACTAGGGCAGGATTTGGTGCGGAGGAAAAACTAAATTACATTTTCCCAGCATCATTCTGGCTGTCCTGAATATAGATGATAAAGAGGCGAGAGGTAGTTTGGGGAATAATGTAATGATCCAGGAGAAAAATAAGCGTGTGCCTGGGGTAGCAACTGGTCGAAGTTCTTTGTATGTCATTTTAGAGTCAATGAGATTGGCTGACAGATTTGTGAGAGGGAACGAGTCAGTGATGAGCCCAAGGGTTTTGCCCGAGAGGCTAGAAGGATGGAGCTGCCACCTTTAAGATGGGCACTCAAATCCGAGTGGACAGGCCAAGCAGATATATTGTTTGAACATCTGGTCGGGGCTGAGGTTCCGGTGGCGTGTGCAGAGTGGGCAGCCGACATGGAGAGCTATCAGCATGTGGGAGAGCACCCTGCGGAGCCCGCACTGGAGGGGCCCTGGACTAGCGGGGAGGCCGGGTGGCGGGAAGCACAGCCTGTCTCGGTGTCCCAGAATAGATGACTGAAGGAAGCATTAATCTGCGGGAAGAGGACATGTGGGCCTGGACCAGGTGAGGATGAGGAAGCAGGGAGCTACCTGTGATGCAGTGAGGCGGGAATATCATTGGCAGGAGGGGCAATGGCAGGGACCACCCCCCAGGGGAGTAGCATGGCTGCCAGTCGATGTGCCCCTTGATGCACCTGCCAGCATGCCGGGGTGAGGAGCGGTTGCAGAGAGAATAAAAGAGGAACTACCCGTCCCGACGGGGTAGAAGGACTCATGCCGATGGTGAGGGGTGAGCCCACTGCAGGTAGTATGGTCGGATGGGAGGTTCAAAGCGGAAGTCGTGGTAGGAATTCAGTTTTGGTGTGGCCGAAAGAGCAGATGGCTGAGGTCAGGAAACTCAAGGTCACCCCAAGGGAGGGGTCAAAGACCCAAGCTGCAGGGAGGCCCGATGGAAGGGAGGGCTGTGGGGAGGGCAGACTGGCCCCAACCAGGCTGCTGTGGAGCAGAGGGTGAGGGAAACATGACCTGGAGGACCCTGACGGAATTCCCATGTGGGAGGTGAGGGCGGGAGGCCAGGAGGTGGCATCAGCAAAGGGAACATTCAGAGCCTGAGATTTAATTATCAACCACAAGCATGACCTGGAAATTTTTGGCTTCTGGTGGTGGAACACACAGGTCCTTTGGTGCCCCTCTACTGCTCATGTGAGGGAGGTTGGCTTTGGGCCCCTCTTCATTAGCCATGTGACTGAACCCCTCAGAGCCTCAATTTCCTTGTAACACAAGGGTGATGAGAACCGGCACAGTGACAAACACATGGCTGATGCCCAATAAACGGTAGTGCCCACGTCCAGAGGACTTTGAGAGTCACGAAGGGTTTCCAGTAGCCCCCTGTGGCAGCCTATTGTCCACTGCCCAGAAAGCCCTGGGCTAGCCTGTCACCTACTGTCCCTCAGTGCCCTGTGCTGTGCTGTCATCCACCGCATATAATTCATGTACCATATACTTCACCCATTTAGTGTCATTTCTCTGGTGTCCAGTGTAGTCACGGTTTGCAACCATCACCACAATCCATTTTAGAGCATTTTCATCAGCCCAGAAAGCAAGCCAGCACCCATTAGCAGTGACTCCCCGTGACCTCCCATCACCCCTCCCTAAGCAACCACTAATCCACCTCCTCTCACCATGAATTTGCCTCTGGACATTTCATATCAATGGAATCACACAATATGTGGTCTTTTCTGTCTGGCAACTTTCACTTACATGTTTTCAAGCTTCATCCACACAGCAGCACGTGTCAGAACTTCTTTCTTTTTATAGCTGTTTCATCGCGTGAATGAACCACATTTTGTTTATCCACTTATCTGTTCATGGGCTTTTGGGTTGTTTCCGCTTGTTGGCTAAGTGTAATGCTGCTGTGGACTTTCACTTACACATTGTTTTGTAGACGTGATTTTACTTCTCTTGGGTATGTACCTAGGAGTGGAATTGCTGGGTCACAAGGTAACTCAAAGGCTAATTTTTTGAGGAACAGCCACATTATTACCCAGAGTGGCTGCGCCTTTTTATGTTCCCAAACTAAGGCATTCAGGGTCCCTCTCCTGGGAATTTTAACCCATAGTAGGCACAAACCTGGCAGGAGATTCAGGTTCATTTCTCGACAAGGTTCCAGGGAACTCATGGAGACAGTGAGTCGAGTGTGAGCATTTGAAGGCTGGGGTTCGCACGAGGAGGCTGAGAGAGCCCCTGGGGAGGGAGGAGGGTGCTCACAACGGCTTCCAGGGAGAGGCGAAAGAAGACTGAGATTCTAAAGGATTCATTCGAGAGGAGAGAGAAGCTGCGGCAGCTAAGGGGACAGCGTGAGCAACTGCCCTGGGGCAGGGAGGTCAGGCAGCCCCTCGGGAGAGAACGCCATTACAGCGGTGTTGGCAGGACCGGAAGAAGAGAAAGGAAGTGATGACTGACTCCCCCTCCGCCAACAGAACCACCTGGGGACCACAGGATGCTGAGAGGCCACTTCGCCCACCCCCCACCTGGGTAGCCAGAACCCATGAAGTGCTGCTGTTTTGGGAGACCCTCTGAGGCATGTCAGGGTGATGGCCGGTACTGCTGAGCCCCCCACTGCAGCCCCCCTGGAGCCACTGTCCACCTGCTGACTGGCCAGGCCAGGCTAGGCCTGTGAAGACATCTGCTGTTGTGGACTGTGGTCTGCCCATGGGAAAATGTAGATATTGTCAGGTTTTCTGAAGTAGGAAAGTACCGTTGGGATCCATTACAACCTCTGAGGACTCTTCCAACTACTTAACGCTTCATCGGCTAACTCCATAAGGGGATTTAGTGAACAACCTGCAACAATACTCAACCTAGCTCCCGCAAGGGTAAGAAACCGGGTTAAAGTCGAGATCAGGCCAATGCCCAGAGATGCCACTTTCCCTATTGCTACAAGCTGAATTGCCACTCCCCACCCCCCCCAAAAAAGATATGTTGAAGCCCTGACTCCGAACACCTGTGAACATGACCTCATTTGGAAATAGGGTCTTTGCAGATGTCATCAGGTTAAGATGAGGTTACACTCAGTTACGGTAGGCCCTAATTCGATATGCCTGGTGTCCTATTGAGAAAACGAGACATGCAGAGGAGAAGGCCACGTGCCCATGCAGGCGGAGACTGCAGCCACAAAGCCGCAGGCCAGGAAGACCAGGGACTGCGGCAACCAAGAAGCCGGCAAAGCAGGAAGGACCCTCCGGCAGAGCCCTTGGAGGCGGTGCGGCTCTGCCGATGCCTTGGTTTCAGACTTCTGGCTTCGGAACCGAGAGAGAATAAAGTTCTGCCGTTACAGCCCAGCGGTTTTGTTTCAGCAGCCACGGGAAACCAAGCCGTGTTAACAATTTGCTGGGACAATACACAGAAGAAATAGTCTTCGAAGTTGTAAGAAACATCTAATATGGCTATTAGAAAAGAAGACAGTAAACTCAAAGCGTGTAGATTAAAAAGGGGGGCCTGCATCAGACCTAGGCCTTTCATTCCCCGGCCCCCTCAGGCGCTGCAGGCCACACCTCACACTAGTGCCCACAGGCCAGTGTGGTCTTAGGCCCGATCCCCACGCCCTCCCCTCCCTGTGCTGCTGCCAACCACACACACAAGACAGCCAGTTACGCTTGCACCCAATTCATCAGCCCTAATGCCGAGTGACGGCTCATCACCATTTATGTCGACAGACCTCACACACCACTGTCACAGAGCAGGACTTCCCTGAATAATTAATTTCCTTGTATTATGCAGCTGCCAGTTTTTAATTTTGCAATGTTCTCACATATTCAGAAGAGCTGCCACTTGCATATCTCCTTTTAGTTATGAAATGCCGACCCCTTTTGTTTACAAATAAAATCAATTAAATATTGCATCTAAGGAAAAAAAAATAGCATCCATTTCAGCCTAGGCAGAGCCCAGATGATTAGCATCCAGCAGTGTGTTATGGAAGAGGCATCCTTGCATAATCTGTATAGAAGGGAACTTTTCAGAAGGGCAACACCTCATTTTGCTCTGTACCGCCATTAGAGTAGTTTAAGACACTGTGTATCATCTCGCTCCTTGGCCAGCTGTGTAGTTGACAAGCTGACCAGAGAGCCTGGTTTAGGAGTTCTGGTTCCACAGAGCTTGCTAACACTCCTCCATGGTGTAGACAGAGCCACCCAGGCATCCCGGAAGGCCTGCCCTCTGCCGGCCAGAGCCCCTACCCTGACAGGAAGGACACCACCACAGCTGAGCACATTCCAGCATCACGTGAGCAGAGCACAGAGATGACAATTGTAAAGATCAGAAAGCTCAAAATGGAAGTCCAGCTGAACTCGATGGCAATACGACACATGCACATCATTTGAGGTATGTGCAGATGCTTCTGATGACCTGCCGCTAGTTCACTCAGTCCTTTACCAGGCAGCCGTGAAGAACCACTGAGGTACGGCAAGCAGGGGCTGGGGCTATGACAGGGAGAACAGCAGATGCCACCCGGACCTTACGTGGGAAGAAGGGAATCCATAATACCGCAGGCAGGCATGTGTAAACACCACTGAGAATGAGGCTACGGCGCTGGGAGGACACCAGTGAGCTGGGAGAAAAAGGAATCGAGTGGACCAGGCATAGAGGACTTCCAGACCACCCCCAAGGGCAGGGTGGAACAAGGCAGGCTCAGAGAACGCCAGGCCATCATGGTTGGGCGGCAGAGTGAACAAGAAACAGAGGGAGGACTGGCTGTGTACACAGATGTGTTGTTTTTAAGCACAAGCAAGGTCACCTGATGGGCAGAGGAACAGCAGCCCCTCTTCCCTAGCAGGTGATGGGGACAGAGGCAGAAAGCATACACAACTCTTCAGAGCAGTCTCTTTGAGGGAAAAGAAATACGCTGGTGGCCAAGGGGAAAACGAAAAATTAAAGCGGCTCTGTAAAAGCATGTTTAAAGGCCAAAGGAGGCCATTTGCTGTTTACAAAAAGGAAACCAAGGCTTCCCTGGCACCTGAGGGCCTAGAACCTGGGGGCCACTGGTCTGTCCCCCCAGCAGCCTTGCAGTCACCATGACGGTGCTGTGATATCCATCGAGAACTGACCCGGTGCATGTTTGCCTGGGATGTTGACTTTGGCAGAGCAATGACCATTCATTATTCCACTTTTATGTATGCTTGACATTTTCCACAGTAAAAAGATGAAAGAAAAAAAAAAGAGGCCAAAAGAAGGACCTCGTCGAGCGGCTTCATTCAGGGAAGGGGAGCGTGAGCTTCCTGAGGTGGTGGCGGAGGGAGGGCTCACTTTTCTACTGCAACGAGAACGGAGTGAACGCACAGAGGCAGCATCATGCCGGTGGCATTTTTGTAAGCACTCCAAAATCTAGTGAGGGGTTACGTTTGAGAAAGTGAGAAATTTTAAGTAGCCATTTAGGAGAGGTGGGGATGGAATAACCAAAAAACACTCTATTTCATAATCTCCCCACTCCCCCCGTTCCTGAAAACTGGAACACAACTGAGAACTGACAACCCTCTGCAATTGCAATGGGCAATAGCTGTCCTTGGTGGCACAGCATCTGAGTGATGAGGACACACACACAGGCCAGCTGTTGGGTCCTCTTCCACATGCTTACTTGGGTACTAAACCACCCACTTACACAGAGCAACGTGAAAATCCTGGACAGATCAGCCAGCCTGTCTGCCCAAAGCCCATGTCCTTCCCCAGCGCCCAGTTATCACTCTGGGCTCTCGCAGAGCACTGGGTAGTGTCCGGATCACACCCTCAGTAATTGTCCCCTTGCCTGGGGCCCTGCACTGGCATTTTTCATCAGCAGCCAGGAGCTAGGGAGCCCACCCAAACCTCCATATGCTGAAAACTTTTGTTTCAGAGGAATTTGGAAAGGGGAGGGGCAAGACTCGAGATGAGGTCATGATGGTACTTTTCTTTGCTTTATAAAATTATTGCAACATAAGAATCTGATGAGACTGGAGACAAAATAACACTTATCATAGAGAATGGGCATATGCTACCACAACCTTCTCTACCAATGGCATGTTCATTATAGTCCACGGCATTGACGTGAATGTTTCAGATATGAAGGTTTCAGACAGCATTTATACTTTGATTCCTCTTTGAAAAACTGTAAGTGTAAAATTGTCAGTGATGTCATTTCTAAAAATCCAAGAATTTGGAAAATTCTATCAAAATCTAAATAACGCACAGACCATTCCTAGGAGTTAATCATGTAGCTACACATTCACACAGTTGCAGTTGTACACACTAGGATATTCAGCAGAGCGTTTTTGCAAGAGCAATAGCCCCTGCCCGATACCTATTAGGGAGAGAACAAAATAAACAGAGATCCAATCAACAGAGTATTTATGTAGCTGTCAAAACAATGGGTCAATCTACACCTGCTTATGTGGAAAGATCTATGTTAAAAACAAGAACACAACACAGTATGTATGCCCTACTGTTGAATTGTACACTTGAAACATTGGATTTCATTAACCGATGTCACAATAAAAATAAATTTAAAAAAAAATGAGTGAAAATTAAACAATGAAAAGAAGGCAATCCTAGCAAAAGGTTATAAAAATTGTTATTTCTAAAATTTTCAAGTTGTTTTTCATATGTAGGTCTTTAATATACCCGGAATTTTTGTTTTTGATGTAGTATAGAGATTATTCTTCCCGCCTAGATTTTTTTTTTTTAAAAGGCAAGTTTGAGAAGTGTAATCTCATTTGTGGGGCAATCACACATGAACCCCACATACTTGCATTTGCCCAGAACAAAGAATACGTAAAGCATGTCACATTGCTTTTGTGGGAGGAGAGGGTCTTGGGAAGGAGATACCTACTTTTTACTTTATATCCTTATGTAGCTTGTATTTTCTCTGAGAAAGTATTTTATAATTAAAGACTAACAAGAAAAATGTAAATGCCCAGACTTCTCCCTATAATTCAAGTTAGAAGTGTCTAATGTACCAAACATTCTATTCACAATGCAATTCCAATTCGACACGTGGCTTTTTTGAATACCTACTTGTTTAAGCCTGAAATAATGGAAAGCCACTCAAGGTAACAGCTGCATTTGGGTTCTTGATGGCCTGGCGCCCTGTGCAAGTCACTCCACCGAGAGGCTGTGGGCCCAGCCAGGTGCATGGACACACTGGGCAGAGGCTACTTCATCCTGTCCTCAGGGATCCCCTTCCAGAGACACCCCATCCCGATGTCCGGTGTGGACACCCAGGCTTCCAGCTTCACACTCCCTTGTTCTAGTCAGCACCCTAGACTGGAATGCGCCAGCGTCCACAGCTGCAGGGGTGGCCTCGGTATCTGCCCTTAACACCTTGGGGGCCTGCCTTCTGGAGTTAAGGTTAAGAGGGAATATTAGAGGACTGTGAAAAATGTGAACCACCACACGAATGAAACTTATACTGACATCGAGATAGACTGTTTTTTTCTGCAAGATGTATATACCATCATCTGTCTCCCTAAAAGACGACAATAGTGGTTACTAAGCTTAACAGAACCATAGTGACGAAGACGACTGTGCTATCAACTCAGTTCCTTAGGTTTAACGGTAGATATTCTGAGAGGGAAGAAGACACGCCAAGGTAACTTTCTACAGGCTCCCGGCTTGGCAGTTTAACGTGTGCCTTTTCTTCCCCGACTACGGTTTTCTACCCCTCTTAACTGGATGGCAGGGCCCCGCCCTGAGGGAGTCTAAAGGAAGGGCAGGCTCCTACAGACCAGCACCTTTCTGTTACCATAATGTTCCTGTTAGGATCTCCTCCCTGCCCCAGAAATCTTGAGAAATGCTTTCACTTATTCGACCCCACGACATGGTTTACCAAGCATTTTCCAGGATGAAAGTCTTTATTCCACAATGGCATTCGAAGTGGAAGCCGTGCCTAACGGTGTCAGCTTTTCTTTTGGTTTCCTTCCCCCAAATTTTCCGTTTTCTCTTCTTCAAATATTCCCAAACCCTAGATTTTAAAGATAAGTGTGCTATTTTCCAGTGTCAAGAATTCAACCTAGACTTAAAATAAAAGTCAAAATTAAGTGTAACGGTAACACATGAAAAAAAGACATCATGGAAGAATGACATATTTGTAGCATAAGAAAAATAATCAGTTTAATAATTACAACAACGTAGCATGAGTAGTCAGTGCCAGGACAGTTTGTGGCATTTATGTCAAGTGTCCCCAACTGCTATAAATGAGGACTGTGTGTGTCCTGGAGAAATGAAGAAGTGAGAGGCATCAGGAAGTCCAGACAAAGCCAGGCAGTTTCCAACGTCCTGGGTGGCCTGGCGCACGGAGTCAGGTACACGCCACAAAGCACAATGGACAGAGCTGCCGATGCCACATCCCAACATTGTGTGGAACTGAAAGTGCTTCACATCTCAGGATAGGAATGGCTTCGTCTCCTCGTCCATGAAAGGTGAGAGCAGAGAAGTAACCCTTAGGGTAAACAGTGTCCCTTTCTACTGTTCCCATCAATTCCAATCCCTCAGAAGGTCACATGGATAAATGTATGCAGTATATTTACAAAACAGGTCAGGTTTGTAGAAAAATTGCTCTCAGATACATTTTCTCTGCTCCTTAAAAAGCTTATTAGTAAAATATTGGATCCACAGGAAGAAAAGGTAATGCATTACACAAGCATCTCGACCGTCACACCATCAGGGGAAGGGATGTAAAAACACAAGTGTTCTCACTTGATGCTTCAATCAACAGTTAAGGCAGGTTCTGTAAGAGATCCCCCCCAGGATGCTGACGGCAACATCACCCGCCACGAAGTGGTAGGGAGATCAGGTGATAAATGTTGTACCTGAGTTAAAATTTGCTTAAGATAGCAAACTTCAGTACACTCAAATTTAACTGTTTTTCACTGCAATGTCTTATGCATCACCAAAATAAACACCACAACCAAACTTTAAGGTTTTTATTTAGCTCCTGGACTCTTACAAAAAAAAAAATATATATATATATTTACTAGTCATAGCACTACTGAACAAAATGCTAAATACAGGAAGTTGGCAATTCTAGTTGAAAGGTCAAGTGCAAGTCAATGCTGGGCCCCAGACACATCTGTTGAGCTTGCAAGTGAGGGGGACACTCAAGTGACCACACTGCAGGGGTAGATGAATGGGCACAGGGACTGATTAGCAAGAACATGGAACAAGAACCATGGACAACCAGAAAACCTACTAGTTCCAGAGCTGCTCAGTTCATAGGCATCAGAAGATTCTGATGCAGTTAACGGGCCACTTGCCCAATAAATAAATGAATGGCAAATCACAAATCACAAGAAGTCACATGTGATGCCAAATGGGTATTTCTGAGAAGTGTCTAATGCACAGTGTTATTTTGGTTTTTAAAGATGCAACCCTTATTCTATGAAGAAGTCATCTCCCAAACTGATCTTTTAGAAGAGGGGCAAAAAAAAGCACAGTTCCTTTAACACCGTGATCCTATCTCTGAGGCAGAAGGACAAGTTGGGTGGGGTCCAAGGCTGAGCTGCCTAGATCCCAGGTCCAGAGAGGTCAACAGAGCTGGGGTTAGAACCAGCTTCCTCTTCTGCCTGCTCTGCCATTTGGACACAGGGAGGGAATGAACCCACATTTAAATTTCCAATGCTTAGGTGGAATTTAAAATGTATATTGCTTTATTCTTATTGAAAGAGGGGAACACTTCTTTTCCCCATGAGCACTGAAGTAATGCTTGCTGCACCCTGATGGTAAAACAGAATTCAGGGCTAAAATGGCCTGACAAATCCTACCCACTGAAGACAGCTCACAGCATCACCTTGATTCGTCTTCACCAGCTGCAGTGATATGTAATAAATAATACATTTTATTTACAGGTTTTAGTGAAACTTTGTTTTGGGGGGAGGACAAAACAGTGCACTTTGTCATGTTATGAAACTAGCCTATGTGTAAGTCTGTGTGATCTTTCCAAGTGCAGTGAATACACTGATGATCGCAATATTCACACGAAGCAGCTAGAACATACACCTGTGCCTGGACAAGGTGGCATGTGTGCTTCCTTGGCTTCAAGGCTGAGGCTCAGACTCTCCCTCATTCAGCCAGAGCACTGCACTTGGAACCACTGTATGTCAGTGACTGCAATACTGCTTTAACAGAAGACTTTAAAATGGCATTAAAGTATCTTTGAAGGTATAAATAAGGTTAAATTCATTAGGTATACTGAGGTGGCCAGTATTTTTAGAGCACTGTGGAGACTACAGTGGTGGAGAACAGTCAGGCATCTACCAAAAGCCAGCGGGGTGCCCTGCACAGCTCTGCCTTCCAGGCATACATGAACATGACTTCTAGTTAACGGGACCGGAAAGGTTAGTGGAAAGGAAATTCTAGCATGGGTATCAACCCAGAAATAACAATCGTGGATATGCATTCAAAATGGAGTATTTACAAGAAACATGTATATATACTATTTACACATATTCAATAAAAGCCTGAAAGACCAGGATTTGTAGTCACTCGCTGCACTTATTGCAAAATGAGGTAATTGAGATGTTACCAGAGTGAGATTAACGCGGTCCCGCCCTCGGTGTCTGCACCTCACGCTTGGATTCTTTAGGAGCAGTGTGACCGTTTCTATTCTCAAGATAATCTCCAGCTTTTCTATGCACAGAAAGCAAGATGCCTTTCATCCTGCCCTGCCCTGTGATCCCGCATGTCACACCAGCCTGGATTGCGGGGCTCCAGGCTTGGTCTTGTAACTGGTCTTCAGAAGGAACCAAGGCCATTCCTCAGAGGTTGGTCTCGTCCCAAGCGGGGTCATTCATGTTCTTCAGAACTCTCCTCACCAGCTTCTCCAGGTCTTTGCGCGCTCTCTGTTCTTCCTCCAGAGACTTCTTCATCTTTTTGTTATCCTGCAAAGGAAGCAGACCACAGGACAGTCACTGTCTTTGGCACTGCAGAGGACTTTCTTTTCCCCAAGAGACGGGAATGCCTCAGTGAATGGAGTTCTGGGCTGGAGCCTGCCGCGCACTGCAGCCGCAGGTACGTTCTACAGGACCGCCTCGATGTCTAAATAGACAGCTGGGGCTCCTGACTGCACAGCTGCGCCGGGAAAACAGTCCTAACGTTTCTTACAATTTACAGTTCTAACTATCGAACAAGAGAAGCCCTGTTTTTATAATATATAAGAAAATGGCTGAAAATAACAAAAGGAACAACTTGCATCCCACCTACTCTTTTCACATTTGTAGTGATCTTATAGTTACATAAGAATGGAAGTAACAGCAGCTGAATGAATACATGAGTGAATGAACAAACACCTGCTTCTGTACAGCTTGCACCCAATCATTCCTCTGCATGGGGAAGACGCACACACAAAGATGTATCCCATTGCCAAGGATGAAGCACGAACCCGGAAGACCCTCAGAGGAGAAAGAAGTACCTGGAAGCTGCCTTGGACAATGCTGGGGATGGCTGAGAAGAGCAGCTCTGGGCATGTATCCAACCCCAGATCACACTGTGCTCCCGTTTCTCCTCAGCCTCCCCTTCTAACCTCCCACCTTGTGGGACAGCACTTACCCCCTCTTCAGAGACCAAAGCCATTTGTACAAATAATATACAAATACACAAAATACACTTCGTTTAACTGACTTGATTTGGCTTCTCAAAAACAAGGATCATGTGGTACACCAGAAAGTGGCAGAGAATAGTTGCGGTAGGTATTTAATAAAATTGTTAAGTGGATGAAACTTTAGATGTTTCAAATGATTATTCTAACAGAATTTGAGATATTTTCTGATATCAAAAACATTACAATAAAAAGAGATTAACAGATCTCTTTAAAGATTCATGTCCTGGTCTATCGCATTGACAGAAGACCTATTGTTTGATCTGCTGGAATTCTCAAAGACAGATTATCTCCTTTCTGTATTATTTTGTTTATGGACAACCGGCTTCATTTTTAACACAGTGTGTTCTTTTCCATTAAAAACAAAAACAAAACAAAAAAACAAGAAGAACTGGTATGACTCACCTGCCTTAATTCTTGTACTTCATCCTTCAATGCATAGACAGTATCAACGAGACTCCTGAAACAGAAATGGAATGAACATCTGAACAAAGACATGGAAGGAAGTGGACATAGAGAAGCACTTTACTAGGAGACAACAACTCCTGATGAAATACACAGTGCTGCTCTGCCCTGCTCACTGAACACCTAAATTCATACGCTTTAGAATAAGCAACTTCTGTGTATGGGAAGTCAGAGCCCAGTCAAGGTTAATTCTAATCAATGAGTTTACTCATAGTAGTAGTTTCTGAAGCCATACCCCAGCCCTCCTGGAATTTTTCTGACTCCAGTGCTCCACCCCGCCCCTCACATAAAAGTACCCTTCCCTTCTCCTCCCCTCCATATGCCCACATGCCTGCTTTAAAATATTTGAATGCATCTTACTTTTCTTCTATCACTGTCTGACCATTACTTTTAGTTTCTTCCACTATAATTTTTTCTTCTTCTGGAAGCAACACTTGTGGAGCAGATTCTTTGCGTGAACCTATCATTATGAAAAAAAAAAAACAAAACAAACAAACCAAAAAACAAAAATCCACAGGTGAATACCATGACAGAACTAAAAGAACTACATTATACAACACTACTTAAATATCAATATTAAATCCCAGGAACTGTGCATTTAAAAAAAATTACTTTCTAGATAAAATAGAGAAGAACAATTATTACTTTTCTCTATCTCCATCTATGTAAAGCATTACAGAAGGAAACATTAGCCTTTTTCTAATTTATTAAGCTTCAGTTTCTAAACTCAGAGGACTGATCTTTTAAAGCCTGAATTTTTCCACACATGGTTAAGTTAAAGGTTATGACCATAGTACCCTTGGTATTTTGGAATATCCACTTTTTAAAAAAAAATAAATAGCTGAATTAACCAAACTTTGAGACATTATTTCAGGAATCTTAGAATGATGTGTCAGACTATGTGGTACATATATGCTGAGTGTTTATAAATTTTTAAAACTGGCAAAATATTTAACTCTATAGTGAGTTAAAAAAAAAAAAGATGGCTCATGGTTTAGAAAAAATGGAATTTATTACTTGGTTCTTTTATGAAAATTTTATTCTACATTCCCTGGAATATAAATATTTTTCCAAATAAAAGTAAACTGTGCACAAGGTCAGAGAGAAGTTTATGCCATTTAACTGACTCCCAGCACAACAGCTTGCCTAAGATAGTGTCTCAATAAATATATGCCACAAAATAGGTACTCCAGAAATTAACTGAGAAACCCACATATTTATTTTAAAAGGTGAGAAAGAAGAATCAAATCTTATTAAAGGATATAAAATTATCTTTTCTTAAAGAAAATACTTTCCTACAGGTTATACAGCACTAAGATACATTTTTGAAAAATTACGTCAGATGCAAATCTGAGGAAGGATAGTCTACCACAGAACACAAACACTTGCTAGTGGTAGTGTGATAAACATTTCTCCATTGAAATAAAAACACACTTGATGTGTGGCATATTTTAATTGCAGAGATGGTGGCTCAACTTGCTTGATCTTTTTTCTGGTTTATCTTTAATTTGCCTTCCTTAAAGTTCATCAAATTGTAAGATGGCACTTGCACATCCTCGTTTCAGGGGTATATTCAGAATAATACAAATGTTTTAATGGTTTGATTTTAAAGAATAGTTTCATGAGCATATTACTGTAAACTTTTACTCCTCTGAATGGAACAAGACTAACAAGTACTATCAAAGTTTGATGAGAAGAGGGCTCATAAAACGTTACTGACATTCACAGAGTATCTCTATGACTTCCATGGCAGCACGCTACAGGGATAAAGACAGGAGTTAACTGGCCACGGGGCCCTGGCCAAGTCTCTCCCTGCTGCCGTTTGGACATCTGCAAATCCTGCTCTGTCCTAGTCTCACAGAATGGGAAGGGTATCAAATGCAAGCACACTGTGAAACCATAACATTCGAGACTGAACAAAATGAATATGCTGACTTCTTCCTTTGTTATCTCAGGTAGATGATTAAGCTCTGGGTAAATAATACAATTCTATGTTACACAGCACAAGCTTTATATACATATATATGTGTGTGTGTATATATAGATATATACACAAATGTATATGTGTATATATATATACATATATATATATTTTTTTATGCCTACGGCACCTGGTCTTCCTAGGTGGTCTCCCATTCAAGTACTAACCAGGCCCAACCCTGCTTAGCTTCCGAGATCAGACGGGATGGGGCTTGTTCAGGGTAGCATGGCCGTAGACTATATACTCACATTTTTATGCTAATAAAGGGGACTTTATGTGTACTGAGAATAATGAGTATTATAAAAATTCGAATTTAGTCATAAGCCATAATGAGCTGGTGTATAGAAGCGTATCTGCACATAGAGTTATCAATCTAATGTTTTTGTATTCACACCATGCTGCAAACCCTGAACTAGCAGATCTTGTCTCTGTCAGGCAGAGGAAGGCATTGCTTCGCTCATACCCCTCGCTGAGGCCACACTGCACCCTTTCACACAGTGACCTACTAAGCCAAGGAATTACTTTTCAGACAGAGAGTAGTGTCCTTCAAGACATGGTCCCAGAAAGAGGATATCTTTAAAGACATCACTGTGCTGACAACAATCCGCCTCCCCGGAGTACTGCCTGCTCCAGGTGCCACGGTGCCATGAGGGGCTGAGGGCACATCTTCTTCTAGATCTTTCTGAATTAATGGGGAATGCTGCTGGGACATCTGGGCTACGTGGGAATATACTGCCTAAGAAGGAAACTGGTATGTGGAACAATGACTGAGAGAGCACAGGGATACTAGCCAGGTTAAAAGTTCTGAAGGCTGAGGAAAATCTTGTACTTCTAATACAAATGCAAATGTCATCCACATTTTTATAAGGAAGTTAATTCATGAGCTATTTTCCTAGAAAAAAAAGAATTCATAAAGATTCAGATATGTATACCACACGTATAGAAAACAAATGGCTTTACTTAATTTGTGCTGTGAAGAGAAGCAAACTGATGACATCAGACAATTTAGTCAGCTTATTAGTTTTCCCATCGTTATCTGCTTTGAGCCCAAACAGTTGCTGACTGTGCTATAGTCAAATCAAAAAAGTTACCAGCTGTGAATCTGTCACATTCAGTTTGTAATACATTTCTTCAAATGGGTTAATGAAACAGGTTGAAATTTTTTTATGTAACAGCACTTGAGGGAATATTAAATTCTATGTATTTTAATTATTTTTGCATCTTCTAGCTTCCTAGGCAACCTAATTACATGTTTCCAGCATTAAAATGTTCAAATGACATAAAACAGAATCACAAGGGATGTCTACTTTGTGAAAAAATGGGTCACATAGCAGTCAGCTGTCCTGCAGAGGTGCTGGGACTAATGAACTCACACCCCATCTGTGGGAGTCTTCAATAAACTCAGGCCCGTCACTTAACCACTGAGCCATTACTCGTAAAATAGAACAAAACTAAGTTCATTATTAGTAAAATAGAATGATAAAACTACCTCTGCAGAGCTGTCTATTAATTTAAAAATTACACTAAATTCATAAAAATAAAAGCATTAAATTCTATTATGTAATGTAACTAAATCACAGAAACTGAAACCTGCAAGAACTGATACAACCATTACACATGCATGAAGTGATTCTCATTTTTGCAAATATACTTAAAGCACACAAGAATTTAACGTCATAAAAATGTTAAGAATATTATAGATGGAATGTACTAACTCCTTGATTCTTGAAACATGCCAACGTTAAAAATGCCATTTATGGGTTCAGTGGGTGCCAGGACGCTTGTAAATGAAGATTACTTACTTCCTGCATAGAAATCCATGGGGTGCTAATAACCTCCCTAGTTTCAATGCATCATTTCTAAAATGACTGAAAAACTGTTAGTCTTTCAACAAAACGATAAAGGAGTATTCTCCAGCCGGGTTTATAAATAAGTTGACTATTTCTATAAGAACAAAGTTTTAGAAAGTTAACAGATTTAACAAGTTATCTTAAAGACTACTAAAGTATTTTTAGAGGTATCACAGCATGTTTTCCCTGAACTACTTAGGTTGGAAAAACAATTTAACAGAACTACCAAAAATGTTCTATTGATTTAAAATCCTCTAAAAGTGGCTGAGACATGATAAACAGTTTCATGATGGTTCCACTACACTCAAGATCTGTGTTTCCCAAACTTTGTGTAAAACAAGTTTCTGTTTCCAGAGATAAAAAGGGATTCTGCGACATAATTCTGGAAAATGCGGAATGCTGTGGGGAGAGTCACAGTGCACATGTAGCATTTTTAAGGTTTTCAGAAGGCTGCGGTAAAAATACCCGTTGAACTTTAATTCGGCATTTCCTAAATTTGTCTGAGTGCTGAACTTTTTTCCCCCCACATCAATATTAACATTTTGCAGTTTTCTAGACAACAGTTTGAAGAGTGCTAGACTAGCCTAAAATTCTGTCTATAAATACATCCACACAAATGCTGGTTGGTTTTGTTGTTCTTGTTCAGTATGGGGGTGAATATAATGAAACAATAATTTATACCTAGCACCAATCCAGCATTTATCAAACTCGAGGACTCCAAGAACATGTCTGCAGATAACTGGGACCCAGCCGCCAATGACCGCTGACAGACAACAGCAGTTCCACACTGGCACCAGCAGGGGTTGCTCTGTACTGAGCAGCTGGAGAGACAGCAGGCACTGGCGCCCCTGCCGTGAACTCAGAAGTGCGATCCAGAAGCTGAAGACACGCTTAGAACCCTGCTCCCTAAAACATTCACAGATCCCCAGAGAACTGTGGCCCTTAGTTTGAGAAACACAGATTGATCACACATTTCCATTTTATAGACAGATGACTTGCCCAAGCAGCAACACAGTAGGGCTCAGGCCCCAGGGCGCCGTCGTCTCGGTTGTTAGAACACCATTTTGGTGCCTGATCTGACAACAGATGACTGTCAAATCCAGGGCAAGCGCATGGTGTATGTATACAGATGAGTGAGTTGGCCTCCACCAAAAGCCTAGAAACAGTTCGAGTTTGTCAGAACCGGCCAGAACTATCTGCCTAGTACATTTGTAGCAAAACTCACTTCTTAAATTAATAATCTTTCGAAAATCTGCATCTAATTATACTCAATTGAAATTGAAATAACATTTAGAATGAAGCAAAATATTACACTTTAAAAAAATCCACTTAATAAAAGCTCTTCAAAAGGCCATTTTGTTATTTACGGCTATGATAAGATTCTAATTTATTTCTCTTAGGAAAAGAAAACGTGAAGATTCTCTTTAGAGGACGATTTGCTTTTATTTATCGTTTGCACTTTGTCCTGGCCCCGCACTGGCACAGGTATTTCTTTTGCTTTTCCTAGTCAACTTGGCATGCACTTTATAAAACAAAAATAAAAACTGACCTTAGTCTAAATAAACTATTAAAGTTGGGCTTTTTTCCCATTTATGCACACCCACACCCACCTCCCCCAAAAAAACCCACATGAGAATGCTTCATTCTGAAGACAAACCTACTAGTGATTGAAAACTTGTTTAAAAAATTAGAGGGAACAAATAAATGAAATAAAAATTACAAGGAGTGACCTTGTATTACTTAGAACATATTTAACCTAAGAAAGTACAAGATTTTCTGTCAAGGCAGATAGAAAGCGTTCTGTCGTTCTATTGGAAGACAATGTTCAGGAGAACAGCCAAATCATCTTAAACTGCAAACTATGCTACTTCCCCTCCCCCCATGTAACAAATATTAAAAGCCACGGGCTAGCAAATGCAAAATTTATTTCAACTGTACATAACAGATGTCTTTTTTATATAAAACAAACACTTCATTGCCATATGCAACCACAAACAATAATATGCATACTGTACAATACAATGCAACATTCAGGTATACATCCAACTGAGTCTTCAAATGGCAGTCACCCACTAAAAATGGCTTTCCCATTCACAGATAAAAAGCACAATATATAAATTTTTTCCAGGTCTTATACCACTATATACACATTACTGTGTTTTGGCAATTTTATGCAAAACACAATTAATATAGCTTATATATTTGTGGTAAGTGTTAATTCAATGGGAACACCATTTAGGCCATTTGCAAAAGGGCCTGGTAATGGCTTAAACCTACCTTCTAGTTCAGATTCTTCATCCTGTCATTATAATGCTAACTGTACACATAGATATTACATAATTGCATAAACATAAAATACTATTTCAGCATGACTAAAGTTCCACAGAAGTAGAAACACGGCCCTTTGGATGCCATATCACCACTGCCACACAAGAACTGTTTTCAGGCCTGTGGCACTAATACTTCCAACCAGGTCACAAGAGCTAATGGTGCCAGACAGTCGAAACAAATCCAAACAAACAAGAAGCCAGGTTGTTATTCTGCAGTGATCTTAGCATCAACAAAAATTGTCAAAATGGCTTTAACTGGTACAAAAAGGAATGATGGGAAAGTGTCAAAACTTTGGTGTATAGAAAATGAAAATGTCTCATTAAGACAACTCAAATGATACTCGGTGTTAGAGGGAAATCCAAGTGCAGCAACTGTACTCAATGCTGTGGTCTATATGGCACGTGACATAGGCAACTCAAGTTTGCTAAGGCGTGGCAAAGGCATCTAAGCCAATGCACCAGTTATTAGTTTCAAAGCAAACAAAAACATGTTCTATTAATATCAGAAAAGGTGACTGTTCTATGTAATATGGAATAAAATTGCTTCTAAATTCCTTGCATGATACTAAGTATATGAACTTCGTAGTTATAGTTCTCCAAAAATTCCTTTTGCTATTTGACTGACCATATATAAACCCCATCTCTACCTTAGGTTAATACTGGGCTAATTTTAAAAGACTGCTCCTCAACTTTCCTATTTATACTAATTGATATAAAAATATGAAATCTCCAGATGGCATACACTTGGCAACAGACAGATATTTGATATTATCAGTTTTCCTAATGACCTTATCGCATGCAGTACTGAAGCTGTCTGACTTTCTAAGCAATATGCTACCGCCGAGAGTTCACTAGCACCTCTGGGCTTGTAAGCAACAGGACCCAGCTCCCAGGAAACAATGGCGTAGTGCATCAGAGCTGTCTCTGTGCAAACGAGATCAGAACACTGAATATATGGGTTTGGTGAAGGAGGTGTGGTGAAGGAGGTGTGGTGAAAGAAGAGAAAAGTCCACAGCCACCTGGAATTACAGCCACCCTGAAGAAAGGAAAAAATGTTATTCCCAATTTATTATGGCATCTTGTTTTCTGAAGCTGGTTTCAATGAAAACTTAAAACACAACCTTAAGGTTCCATTTTAACACCAAATATAGCATGCGTGGGAAAGAACACGATTCTTCCCCTCTAGCAATGATCGGATGTGGATTTGGATGCTACAACTGAATGCAACATGTCACATTCAGTTCTTTTTGAAGCAGAAATTAGTCTGAGTGAGGTCAGTGAAATCTCCTTACAACAAATCCCAGAAAGTGGGGGAGTCCTCACCTCCGAATCTGAGATTTCCTTATTAAGTGAGTTATACAGCAACGTAGAAAGTCTTCAATAGACCCAGATATCCCCATTATAATCAAGAATGAGGGTTACAAAGGATGGGGTTGCTGTAAATGGAGTTTCACTGCAGCTAGTTGCTGAAAACAAACAATGTGTCCATCACAGGCAGTGTAAGTATGGATGTCAGGGTGCAGCCAGGCCATGACTGAAGCCAAAGCACTTGCCTTTTTTAAGTATGCCAAATACCTCTCTCTGAAAGCAGTCTAATTTACACTTTCAGAGGCAGAATGCTTCAGAGTTTGGACTTTAAACCTTCAGTAGAGTGGTACAGGCTTGCTAAGTGCCATTTAAGAGAAATTACTGATTAAGGAAAGTTTGTTGTGACAATGAGAGTGTCTGAGCTCTGACAGTAACCTGGTCTTTGGAGAGTACTCCCACCCCACGGGCAAAAGGGGGGGCATGGAGAAGACCATATGTGGCACAGTGATGAACACAGAGCTGTGGGGATGCAGATGAGCTCTTCTATACTCTTACCAATGCCCAAAGCCCACGCCAACACATGGTTCTTCATGGTCACCAAGTGCCCTGAACACGGTTGTCTGAATTGGACTCACAGTACTTTTGTTGCATGTTTTTTTCTCTCTCCACAATTACTTGATCAGTGCGTTCATTATACATAAAAATTTTAGATCCCTTTATATAAGGCCAGAGTCTCCTCTGTGTTGCTGGCACTTAGATCACAAATCTGTGTGGTTTTAGTATAAAATATAAAAGTGTTCATACAGCTGTATCCAAAAAGAAATGAGACAGTTGCTACACTGAGAATAAAAAAACAAACCATTTGGAGCTATAAAACCACCACTACCCACTGAGAAAAGAACCCTCAGGTATAGGCTGTTTGAATATACCATTTCCTTCAACAGTCAGTAACTTCAATGGATACTCGAATTGGTAATTCAGCCTCCACAAAGTACAATGGGAAATATCAGAAACGGTCTCAAAAGTTGTTAAAATATCACATAAAAGAGACAAGAAACAGCAAGAAAACATCTAAGAAAAGCAGGCTGCGATACAACAAGCATTTGTTAAGAAAAGCTCAGAAGTGCATTAGTTCTGGTGAGAGATATATGAGCAACAGCTCTTACGAGATGTAGAACCCATTCTGTAACTATGGGCTGTCCATATACTGTCATAGTCAGAGTCTTCCGAGAGGTCTGAAGGCTCCAAACGAGAAAGGCTACTGCGACGACCCAAGGAGTCTAGACTTGATTGGTCATCATCAGCCAAGACGTGATTATGCATCAGGTCAGTGCCTTGCCATGCTAAGACGGGGGTGGGATGGAGTGACAGGTGTGACAGGCAAAGGTGGAATGAGGAGGAGGACGGACAGGAAGAGCCACAACCAAAAACATGAAAACAAAAGCAAAAGGTGATGGGAAAAGAAGGAAAAGAGAAAATATTGTTAAAAAAATGACAATAATGTTCATTTCTCCTTATTTATGGTTGGGTTTTAATAACAAACTTAGCACAACTCTTAGAATAAACCCAGACCAATTATTATTTAAATAAACCTAACTCATGATATTGTTCCCAAATCGTTCCGTTTAAAGGTATTGTTATTAAGCCCTCACTTAAATCTTTTACAAATTGAGCCCATGTCCAAAGATAATTCTAGAGACAAGTAACCAATTATATTCCACATTCTATTAATAAATAATCTCATTTAGGACATTATTTGTTAACACGAACCGTTTATGTGGTTAATTAAAAATTGCTTCCTATTCATTAAGGGGATAGTGAATGCAAAATAGTTTCAAAGGACTTTTGACTTACTTCTTCAGTTATCTCTTTGCCAGACTATAAATCACCAGAAGTCATCTTAATGACGAAAGTCTAAAACTTACCTTATCAAACTATAACCACTGTAAAAATTTCAGAATGGAGAAAGGAATTAAATAGGGTCCACTTCCCTCTCATTCCCCATTTCCCATCACCCACATCTCCCCTCTTTAGAGGGCTCACCAGAGCTCAGCCAGTAGATATGGATAAAGTAGGAAGCCATGTCTGCTCAAATGTTATCAACCCTGATGCAGACCCTTTTACTGGCAGGAAGAGAGGTGAACTGGTAATGCCACTGTTAAAAGGAGGACAACAGAAGGAAGTGGGCACAAAATGGGAGCAGAAATCAGCCCTTTGTTGTTAGCAACTCTGAGCAGTGATACTGGCCACGCAGCTGTGCATGAGACATGCAGGCTAGAATGGGCCAGGGACGGAGGGTGCTGGAAGGACACACTCAATGGGAACCAGGAGGCTCATCCACGAAGGGGAATGGCACAGCACAGCAACCACTGACTCTGTCCAGCTCCTGCTTCTGATCAAAGTTAATTCCATTCCCAATCCATTACAAGAACAAGCAGTGGACTAGTTTGGATTTCTTCAACTAAATCTCTACCATCTATGAAGGTCATTACGTCCTTGAGAAAGAAATCAATAGCAAAGATGTTTGGTTTATAAAGTCTTGGCATCTAAATGTATACTGAACAGAGCTGAATTTTAGGTAGGTATATTATTCTGTCTTCACTAAACATTTAATATGAAAAGAGCTTTCACTCTGATTCCATTTCCAAATGTATAAGGATATCACCTTTCCAGCATAAAGGATCAATTTCCCTTATCCAACCTGTTCTTAAGAAAGTTTAAGGCCACGTATGATTGTATATATAAGGCCCCAGAGTAGTTAGCTCATAATATCAGTTAAAAATAAAAATCAATGTATTGTCCAATGCTTTTCTTGCACAGCAGAAATAGAAACACATAGTACAGGCAAGGTAACAAGAAAAGAACTGCACAAATTGTGGGCCATTCCCTTCAGGCAGCCAGAAGCGAGGCCATAGGCGTATCACGGGGCATTGTCTCTTGAATGGAGAAATGCAGCTTGCACAAAAACACGGGCGAAGCTCGTTACCTGGTCTGCTCACCTGAGACTACCAGGTTAAAATTTTATTTCAAATAACTGACATTGAGGTAAGTAATTTTTTTAAATCTCACATTCAAATCACAAAAAACTATGACCACATTTTATACCCTATTCCTTAAAATACAATCTCATCAAATATATAAAACTGCAATATTTAAAATGACAATAATCTATATTTACAAGTTATTGCTTGATATTATCCATACTCACTCCACATTCAGGGCTTTCCATTTCTCTTCTACTCTGCTGACTAGCCACTACAAAGGTATTTTCACCAGAAAGAGTACGGACAAAAACGTCTTAATGTCATAGATGGGATATGTAAAATAGTGGCCATAGGGTAGTTTCTAGATTATCTGCAAATTCCACCAGGGGTTTAATCCTGTTAGCCCTATCTTCATCTTTAACGAAAGCTAAAGTAGTTGAAATTCCTTTTCCAATCTTTTCGTTTCCGGCATTAGTTTATAGAACAGAACCTGGTTTGAACCACCATATTGCAGGTGTTAAAAGTGAAGGTGAGATAAGTAATTTGCCAAGTGTTGGGGTAGAAAGGAAACCAAACACACAAAATCTAAAAGAAACCAGTTTTTATGACAGAAATAATACATAAATCCTCCAGTTCTAAAAAAAAAAAAGCCCACGTAAGAAACAACAGTACAAAAGGACACTCCATGATGCCTGTGGCCTAGCATCAGGTAATGGGGAAACTCAGTCCCTTCCTTCTGAACAAAGCACATGCATTACTTCATCCACCCCATCATGCTATACTTCACTCTCAAATGCTAAAAAAAAAAAAAAAAAATCTTTCCTTTTTATTGTACATACGATGAGTAAAACATTATGCATAAGATACAGGTAAATTCAGTGGTACTGAGATCTATCTAATTAACTGGTATCTACTTCCACATTTTAAAAATGCAATTGTTTAGAAAAAGGGAAGGGGAAGACTAAAAGCAGCTTTGCTGCAGGTTTATATTTTTGACAATTCTAAGAAGCAAAATCCATTACCACGCCAATAGTTTAAATAGCTTAAATACCTGAACTGAATCTTCTGCTCACATCTGAATACATCTTCTCTAGGCAAAAGAACACTTTATAAATTCTGGCAGTACCTTATCCATAAAGGTTTCCCAGTAGAATGTTCTCTAGAAATCTGTTATTTTACTTACAGCTCAGACCCTTTTCAATGATTTAGGGATGTCAGGATCAAGCTGTTCTATACCTGGCTAGGCCACCAAAGCATTGCTCACTAAGGACCATTCAGGAGAAGCCGTGCACAGCTCAAAAGCATAGTTTCCTTCAGATTGTGATTTTAAACAAAATGAACTACCACAATTCCCAGTACTTTACTGGAAACTTACTTGAATTGAGTGTTTGCCGTGTTTTGGCGCTTGTGCAGTAAGCTTCGATGACTTTCAAAATCTGAGCGTCTTCTTCCAAAGCAGCTGTGCCTGTCAAGAGACATACAACGCGTTACAATCAAGCTAAAAATGATGAGTACATACGTTACGATCTAAAAATTACTAGTACAATTAACTAGATGAATGAAAAGTCATCTCAACCAAAAATAATAACAAACAAGACAATCTCTTATCTTCTTGTCCGATATTTATTTTCCAATATTTATGAAATAGTTACATTCAAAAGGATTTTTTTTTTAAGTATTTTTATCTGCAACATATCTGGCAAAAGGTTAACACCCTAAATATATAAAATTTATCTTACTAATCCCTAAGAAAAACAGTAACCCCCACTCCAAGTCCTGAAATTGAAACAAGAGCAAGAACGAGGCATAAATAAGTCACACAAAAAGAATACAGTCATCACACTAAGAAAAGAAGTGAAAATTAAAACAAAATATCAAGTTTTCACATACAAGCCTGGCAAAAAAAAAAAAAAAAGCCTGACAATTCTCAATGTTGATGTAGCTAGAAGAAAAAGTCTTCCCTCTATCCACAGCTAGTAGGAATGAAGATAGGCAAAATCCTCCAGAAAGGCAATTTAACCACATTTACCAAAGGCGTCCTCTGATCGACAAATTTCTACTAGAGATTTTATCTAAGAAATTTATAAGGCACAACCTCAAGCCTGAAGGTGTCATTCTAGAGCTCTTCCTTAAACTATACATTATTCCAGATACTGGCTTCCTACTCAGAGATCACAGGCACAGAGAAGACAATCTTCCAGACTAACAGCATCTAATGGTATTACTAGCAGGTACCAAGTCTCACACCTAGCATATTTCATATGGTCCTATGGCTAAATTGTGTCTGTTTTTCTATATTTCTAAGATATTACTTATATATTTTAAAATATATATATTTATATATATATTTCTGTTCATATATTATTTATATAAATGTTTATATTAAAAATATATCTTTACATTTATTATCTACTATAATGAAAAATATAGAAAGAATGGAAGGCTGAAATACTTCAAAGCTGCACAAAAAAGCCAATACTTCCTACTAAAAAATAAATTTCAGTACCAAGAGTTTAAGAGCAATTGAGGAACTGACTTAAATTTCACTAACTGAGACCAATCATTTAACAGGTTTCTCATAATAAGCTCCTCCTTTAGGGGTAATAAAGATAACATTTAACTAGTTTAATTTCAGGACTTGTTGCAAGGTAACTTCCAGGGGCAGGCCATCCCCTCTTGGCCAACAGGAAAATCTGTCCAGCTAATGTATCTGGGTTGCTATTTTCAGACATGGGTAAGTAAGTACACTGGCATCATCCTACGTGCAGAGAAAGCATTAGATGCCACAAAGGGCATCGGCTTCCCTGGGATATAGTGTGAGCCATCACTGAGCTACCTTTTATCACAAAGGTTGAAGAAAGTAAATTAATGAGAGTACAACACACATTTTCTATGTGGCACAGACTGCTCCATGAACTAGAAAAAATTTCTAAGATTCTGAATGTAATAAAGGTTAAAATAACTTAACAAAATTACGTGACTTTAAAGCAGTCACGTTTACTTTAAAGCAGTACTTGCTATGCACAGGCACTATTTACACAGAGATCACATAAAGTTTCTCCTCCAATTCACATGAAGATCCTTGGTTTTCTTATTACTTCCTGGCCCATCCTTCAAAGTTTCCTCTGCTAGCTCCTTATCTCCTTCATCTCCTAAGACTCAGACCCTGTCTTACTCAGTTCTCTATTCAGTCTCACAGCTTGAGAAACCATCTAAGCACAGAACACCTCTGAAATTCTTACCACCAGCCAGACCTTCCCCTAGACCTCAGAATTTTGTTAACACTCTGCCTCAACACAGTACCTGTAACTCATTCTGCAGGTAAACAGGCCAAAAGCCTCACTTTCACACACCCAAAGCAAGTCCAATCCAACAGCACATCCCATGGGCCTGTTTCTCAACCGTGGCACTACTGACATTTGGAGTCAGAAACAATAAGTCTTCACTTAATGCTTTCAACAATAAGTCTTCACTTAATGCTTTCAATAGGTTCTGCAACTAAGTGAACGACATATCATGAAACCAGTTTTACTACAGGATAATTGATATAAACAAGAGATAAGTCCCTAAGGCATCTCATCAACGTTATAACAAAACAACGGTATTCGAGAACCTGCTGTAATTCTTTGCTGTGGGGCTGCCTTATGTGCTACAGGGTGTTTAGCAATGCCCCCTGAGGGTTAAAGTCACCCCCCTCCGCCCCCGCCATAGAGAAACACTGCAATAGGCTCTATCTTTCAAAGAAATTTGAACTCTGCCTGCCCACACCTCACCTCTACATTGTTATCACCTGGCCCAGGCCACCAACATGTCACCCTCACCTGGATTACTACACAGCCTCCTAACTAGTCTCCCCAGCCTCACCTCTGCCTGTCTGTTCTCAGCACATCACTCACAACTGGATTGTGGCTGCCCGTTTGCTCAGAGCCCCTTTAGGAACCGAACCATCTCTCACTACCTCCCTGTCACCCCCTACCACCGAAGCTCTTGGGGGGGCAACTTGATGATCTCTGAATACATCAGAGGGGTTTCCAGCCTCTGGGGCTCTGGGACCACTGCCTGGAAAGCCCTCCTGCAGACATCTATCTACTCGGCTGGCTTCCTCAACCCCTTCAAGTTGCTTATTCATACAATGTCCCATAACTCATGCCTCCCTAACCACCCTGTTTAAAACGGCCCCCCTGCATCTCCTTCCCGTACTTCATACTAACACACTCTACTGTCTATTTGGTCTCCCATCTGTATCTTCCTATTAAAACAAAGGTCCACAGGGACAGGGGTTTTCATTTGATTACTACTGTATATCTGGGACACAGAAAGCACTGAATAAATCTGTGAAGGGAATGGTACCTCATCTGCAGCTATCCCAATGCCCAGCAGAGTGCCTTCACACAAAATGTGCTCAACAAATGTCTGGCAATAGAGGGATCCATGAAACACTCCCTAGTCACAGCTGGTAAGTACGGAGCACGTATTCAGTTCCAGACTTGACTCTCTTCACTAGAATGCATGGCCTTATCTATTTCATGACTGTCCTGGGAATGCAGCACTGCTCTACATGCTCAAAATCTGAGGGAAATGACCATTAGGATGATAAATATGTGGTGCCCATTGCAGTGTACCTCAGGCATCAGGGGCAGTGAGAGCTCTTGTTCACAGAGCAGCCCAAGTGGCAGAGCAGGCTCAAATGCAAGCTGCACAGCCTCCAGGGATCATGAATAGCCACTGCACCAAGCTTCCCCCTTCACTCATATCCTGATTAAAAATGTCTCTCCTAGGAGCCTTCTTTTGAAACTAAATCTCTGAAGGGGTCTCAAATGGGTATGGTAAAAATGAGGATCAATGCTTTGGAATGTCAGGAAGACCTGAGACAGATCGCAGGTCACGTGGGGAGCAAGGAGCTGCAGAGGCGGGCAGACTGAGTCAAAGACAGGGAGACAGACCCCTTTTAGAGATATCCCATAACTTCTCTGAGGCTCTGACAGGTAGGGCCATCTCCCCATCAAGGTTCTCCTGCAGTGTGAGACAGCCCTCTGTTCACACGAAACCCTTCCTGTCACACTGGGAAACAGACTTGACACTGGGAAGAAGCAGACGGGCGTACGCATGCATGCTGAATCTAACTGCTTACTTCTACAAACAGCTCTCCTTATTCACATGCTGTCCACTGAGCATCTCCTGTGAGATGCTCCCTGTGAGAGGCTGGGAAATCCAGAGCTGAATTCAATATTGCTTCTGGAGTTTCACAAGTTTACACCTGAGCAGTAGAGACTGTCTGAGCACAGAGGTCTGGGGGAAACATGCCCACCAGTGATAGAGCAGTGTGGGGGTGCAACCCTGACATGTGGAAACCACAAAGGGGCACAGAAAGAACACGTGATCCCAGCTCACCCTCTGTTCTCAGATGGAATAATCAACACAGAGGCCAAGAGCCAGCAGACAATTCCGCCAAGGGAAAACCATGCATGTGCTTGATCACTAGTGCCAAGTATCTCTCCTGCTTGGGGTTGGTTTGTTGTAATCACTGCTCGATTTCTTTCGAAGTGACACTAAGGCTCAGACCATGACTCGTGTCTGAAGTCTTTGAAAAGCCACCTCCATATCCCATGAATGCTGTGTCTGTGTGAGACAGATCCCTGTCCTCATCTACACATGCACATAACTCACTTTTCCTCAGGGCAAACTCTTCATCCGAAGGCTTCCGCTCAGGTTTGCGCTTAGGTAGCAGCTTTTTCATGGTCTTGGGACTCTTACTAAGATCCTAAAGAAAGAAAAGCGGGGAAAATGATGACAATTTCCTGTGACTTTTATTGGCTGAGTATCAGTAAGGGTCTCTGTGAAGGTGTGAAATATGAAATCACTACAAGCCACTCACTGTTAAAAGCTTCCTACTTCTCTCATACTTTGATTTTTCTTTGCCAGATGCTGAGCATTAATTTAAAATCAATAGGGCACTGACTCTCATAAAAACCTTCATAGTACTTGGATCCATCAGCACTGTGACAACCCACAGCAGAGGTGTTGTAGGATTGCAGGAAGGCTGGCAGCTTCTGGAGAAGAGGAAAAGGACAGCTGGCGACGCGTGCACAGAGATCCATGGATGCTGCTAATTCTGGAGCAGACCCATCTGCTCCAGCTAACTAGAAAGCGATGAGGAAACTAGGCCTATTTTTAAAGGAAAGGTAAGTAAAGAACAATTCCTTCAGGAAAATGTTTGAAGCCTCAAGGGAGAAGAAAAGGGAGTACAGTCAGCTTATGGCTTTGAGCTCAGATGCACACAGAAGACAGAGCACTGGCTATGGTGTGTTCATGCTAATTCAGAGCTATGTTCGATGTAATGGTCTTCCACTTATCTGTGTGTATATATATATAAAACACAACTTCTAAGAACTGTGCAGAAAATGAAGGTGAAAAACTAAGAGGAGACAATCCAATGGGGAGTCAGTGTTTAAACTGTCAAGCATGTAGAAAATATCAATATCAAAAAAGGCTAACTTCTGTATCATTTAAGTTATATAAACCGTTTATGACACTTATCATGAGAAGCCAAGAGCCATGACTCAGAAGGTGACATGTGCTATGGCAGCAATTCCGAACCTTTCTGACAGCAGGGACCGGTGCTCCTGTGACAATCTAATGCCTGATGATCTGAGGTGGAGCTGAAGTGGTGACGCTAGTGCTGGGGAGCGGCTGCAAATACAGATGAAGCTTCGCTCATTCACCGGCCGCTCACCTCCTGCTTTACAGCCTGGTTCTAACAGGCCACTGACTTTACAGGACAGCGGCCTGGGGGCTGGGGACCCGTGGGCTATTGGATGTATCATACTGAAATCAGAGGGAAGAGAACCTGATTTTTAGGGGTCTCTCTTCAAAATCATTTCTGTACAAATAAATATTTTAAAAGCTCTTAGAAATGCAGAAATCAGTTCCCAAAGAAACACAGCATGTGTTCTATGGCTTTCCTAATTCGAAGTGAGGAGAAAGAGATGAGGCCCTGGCAGTGCACCAGATGCAGCACTGCACATGCAGAGGATACAAGTCCACTACACACTGTGCCCCACTCTTGGACTCAGGCAAAGCTGGCTGCTCCCTCATTTGCCATACTCTATAATATTACTTTTCACTAAGTGTTTGGAGGTGCTTAGTAATACTG
Source organism: Pteropus alecto (assembly GCF_000325575.1). Classification (NCBI taxonomy): domain Eukaryota; kingdom Metazoa; phylum Chordata; class Mammalia; order Chiroptera; family Pteropodidae; genus Pteropus; species Pteropus alecto. The sequence continues at coordinate 2,174,242 of NW_006434373.1, forward strand.
GACAACAGAGTGTGAAACCTTTCCTCCAACGTGGGGTCCAGCAAAGCAACTGCAGCCATTTACCAAAACCAGATGTTCATGTTCACTGCACCATACCTCTCGCCTTGCCCTTTCTGCTTCTTTAACACTTTTGCTCCAGTTTTCCTCTCCAATAATAAAATCTCCACCAGTGCTTGCCTGTACTATCTGTAAACACTGAACCAGACAAAAGAACACCAATAATCTTTAATTGCCATGATAAAGAAATTTCTGACCTGAGCATATGATCACCAGCGAGAGATATGTCATAAAAAAATTCATTAATAAAAAATGTAAAGGACTGATTATAATTTATGTAGTACTTTTCTACATGTCTTAGGACTGCTCGCAAGGATGGAGGGTCTGCTCCAGATCTTTTAGCAAATGTGGCTCAACTAGATGTGGAGACTTGTACCAGGCAATAGTGCTTCAGCATGCTCACACTCACTTGTGCTAACCATCCTCCCTCACACTCAAGTTCATAATCATACTTACACTAATAACCATACACTCACACAATAACCATACTCATACATAACCATGCTAACATGCACACAATAACTATACTCACACTCACAACCATATTCACACTCATACTAATAACCATATTCACACAATAACCAACCATATTTACTATACTCCTGCTCATGATACTCACACTCAAGATAAACATCCTCACCAATACTCATACTCACTATAACCATACTTACAATAAGTATACTCTCACTCATAATAACCATACTCACACTCACACAATAATCATACTCCTAACCATAATCACTTTCACATTCACACTCATGATAACCATACTCAGAACCATTCGCTATAACCATATTCATACTCGCACTCATACAATAACCACTCTGGGTAACCAGATTCGTGATGACCACACTCAGCTCACTCAAGCTCACTCATACCCACACTCATGTGCTCTCACTCACACTTGTGATAACCACACTCATTTCGATTATCAGCTAATATTTCTTAGAACATATTTCTCAAGATACTTCCTTTCCTCACAAAGCAGGTTTAATGTATGAAACCTAGTACAAAAGTGTGGGAAACTTGTCAACACTTATTTATGGATAGGAATCGTATTTTAACTGCACGTGATACAAATACATGCTGGATTAGAAAAGAGCAGAGTGCACAAAAACTTCTTACATAAAGAAGAGAGCTGTCTTAATTTTCTTCCATTTTTATTTGTACATGTTTTCATCTCAAATAGCTGGTGACAAAAGGTAGGGTTCCTGGGAAAAATCTCAAACTTGAAAAAGGATCATAAGGCACAGAAGAACAGCATGCAGAAATAAAGTGAGACATATCACAAACCAGAAGTTCAAAATAATTTCAGGCTCAGCTAGAGGCCCAGAGGAAGCCCATGTGAAGCCTTCTAATTCCTCAGCTTCCAGGCAGCAGGAACAAAGGCAGGGCCATGGTGAGCATAAAAAAGATCCCTCCATGAAGGGCAAAGAGAGAGTCTGATGCTGCACAAGCCCTGCCACGAGGGTCTCCATGGGCCTCCCAGCCCCCCAAAGCAGAAGGGAATAACAAAAGAACAAAGACAAGAGATTCTTTAGTTCTGAAGAAGCTGATCCATATTTTTTATGTCACAGATAGAAATATGTGATTTTCCATTTTTCTGAATTCACTGAAATGAAGCACAGAATGACCAAACACGCCTACCCCAATATCAAGTCACGCTCGCTTTCACTAGGATCTCACCTCCTTGTAGCAGAGAGCAGCTGAGGGTCGGAGGGGAGGTGCAGGTCGCAGACAGCTCAGGCTCCATGGCTTGGGGGTCTTCGGAGGCTCTAGGGGCCCCCAGTTGATGGTGGTATGTGGAGTGCCATGGTGAGAGGGGTGGGGCAGTGTGTGGTAGGCGGGTGTCAGTGGCACTGGCTTGCTGTCTGCATGCTTGCTGGATGGGGTGATAGAATGGGAGGGGAGCTGCCCAGGGAAAAGAGTAAAAAAGGGCAGAAAAAGAACATTGACCATCAAAGAAATCTCAACCAAATATACCTAATTCTGCTAATTTTTAAAAATAAACCCAGTGAAATAACCTCCAGGTTACCATTTCTCTTGCATCTCTGATTCCCAGCAGTCTGTTTCTGGGATGTCTGAGCAGAGCACAGTCCGCAGGCCACAGCCAAGCTTGGGTTAGGAGGCAGCAGGAGGTTGGAGACGGGAGGCCTGGACACTCTGCCACCACTTTTATTTGCAATGAAATAACATTTGCAAAAAGGTATTCATTTAGTACAGATATCAGAATTTTATAAAAGAACAAGCATTCCCTATACCGGGAATGTGGTTATGAGGGAAAATAATCCTCCCCGGTCAAGTATTACTATCTGGTGATTTTATGGTCAGCAAAACTCAGACCTGACCCCCATTTTTGTTT
>NW_006434373.1:2176704-2214812 GCF_000325575.1 Pteropus alecto
GACACAGCCAGGCTCATTCCTGTTGATAGCTGCTTTTGTTACAAAAGTGCAACTGCAAGAGACTATATTGCTTGTAAAGCTGAAAATATTTACTATCTATTTCTTAACAGAAAAAGTTTGCCAATCTCTCTGGTATAAAACAAGTTATTTTCTCAGAAAAAAAATCAGCTTTAATCAAAACAAAGTTACTGAACCCTAATTTCTCGGAAGATATTATTAATGAGGTCTATATTCCTGGAAAACCATCAAACTGACAATTAAATGAGATAATGTTAAATAAATTAAGTAATTCAAAATTAGCCAATGACTTTAAATTAGCCCAATGCAATAATGCATGTTGAAGAGGAGAAAGAACTGAGTGCTTCTGTGAGCCTGAAACCTGAGTAAGATCATCATTAGAAAGAACTGAACAATATTTGAAACACCTCCTTAACATAAGGAAACCCCAGCACCAGCCGATACCAGAGTATTCAAGAACAAGAGCAATCAACTTTCTGCAGTACCCACATGCCTGTCCTGGTGCATGCATGTGTCTTATATGCTACACTACTACAAAATAATTTTTTTCAAACTAAATACAAAAGGAGAAAATTATGCATAACACCCCTTCTGGCAAAAATCTCACAGTAATACCTGGTATTGTTTCTTCTTCCTTGAAAAAGTCAAGAGATATATGTAATCCCCTCCACACACACAGAAAAAATAAAAAACACACAACTCCCTAAGAAGAATGCACATTTCAGAAGCCTGTGAGAAACACTGAGTGCCCTCCAGCAGGGTGGAGACTTGCAACTCCCTTGCCAGTGGGTAACAGGAAAAGGAATATGAGAGGCCAGGGTCCAACTACAGAGCAAACTTTTGATACAAAATTTTATATCATTTCAGGCTGTCATATATGTACATACATATGTCCTTGGAATAAATTTAGTCCCATGAAAGCTAAGCAACTTTAGTATTTTTTAAAGTATGAAAAAGTTATAAATGGCAGAGCCATTCAAAATGAAACACTGGCTAAAGCAAATGAGTAGTTTTGGCTTCCAAACTATTAAGAAATTTAAGACAATGATATTGTGATAAGAATGTTATGTGAGAGCCATCCTTCCTGAGCTAAAACTTTAATACTAAGGATAATCAATGCAAAAGTGAATTCTGTGAAAGGAAAAGTCCTAATAAAAATCAGAACACTCTAATAAGGATGTAAGAAAAACCTACCAACTAACTGGAAATGTTGTATAATCATAAGTCGCTTATAAAAAGCTGTGCCTGGTTCTTCAACATAGTTTGATAAAGATGACAGATGTTAAAATGATTCAATATCTTAAGCAGAAAACACCAAATAAATTTTAAATACTAACACTTTCGTGATCTATTTTGAAATGTTTAAGTATCTAAAAAGCCAAAGACCTGTTGAGTTTTTCTAAGTAGAAGATAGATTCTTAAAATCAAAACAGTGAAAAAGTACATTTTAATGCCTTCAACATGAATCCTGCCCTTTCTATCATCATAAATATGTTTCCATTTTGTTTGTTGATGAAACATATTAAATACAGTTAAAACTCTCAGAAAGCATCTATGGACCAGAGGCTCTTGAGGTCTCATTTGAAAAGCCACCATAAGTTAGTTTTTGAGGCCCACTCTGAGCACAGAAGCAGCCTCCTATCCAAGTGCCACTGAGTGTGAGGAAGCATAAATAGGGCTGTTTCACAAGTGATCATTGTGAAGCGATTCACTATTCAATAGAGATAAGCAAATATTTGCAGAGATATACAAGGCAATTATTTTATACATTCTTGATCCAGATACTGATTATGCTTTAAAATACTTGATTACTTGCTGACAACTCAACCAAAGGCTAACCCTGAAGTCTGGAAGCAAAAGTATGGGGGTCCTTACGGTATGAGACGGCACAGAATGAGGTTTGATGGGGGGATTGCTGACAGATGTGACTTTCGTTTGCTTCTGTAGATGGTCCACCCATTCATGAAGATCTTGCTGGTTATTGCATGACACTAATATGCGCTCAATCATGCTCCCTAGAAGAGAAGAGAAAAAACAGGCTGAAATGAGAAAGTAGGTGGAAAGCACGAACATGCACATACATACACCCTGAGTATAATTCAATAATGCTTAGACATCAGCCCTCTGAAATAGGCAAACGAGAATGGTAATGGTAAGCTGCTTCTCATCACCATGACAGATAGCATCTACAAAGTTTGTGCCTATCACCTGATATTTCAAATGCATTTCTATGATTTTCACTGTCCTCAAGCTTTGAGATTGTCATTCCTGTCGTTGGTAGCTTTCCCTAAAAAAGAGCCCCCCCCAACAAAAAAAAACAATTAGTGCTTTTCTAGTAAAGAAGGTACCGTTATTAATATAAATATTAAATGATTTTAGAAATGGCAGAGGAACTGCATTTATAAACCACAAAAGCTCGTTTGTACCAAATGCATGCATAATACAAAAACCTCTATCTCAAATAAAAATACTATAATCAAGAAATTCAGCCAGCAAAAAGGTAGAGTAGCAAACTAGAACACAAATAAATTCCATCTGATGAGTTACTCTAAATATAAACATGAGAACATAAAAAATTACACATTATGATTAAAAAACCTAGAGTCTATGGTAGCTATTTTAAATGGTGTGTTTATGGAAAGGAAGCACTGATTTGCCTCATAAAGAAATGTAGAAGAAGTTCCATGTTCGAAGACCAAATAAGAGGGAAAATGGATCAAGAGGAATTGTACAACAGTTATTCTTAGTTGTCTACCAGACAGGAAGTCAGTAGTTACGCTAGAGCTGCACAAAATGCAGGAAACAGTAGCCGACCTGTCCATTCTGAAAACAGAGGACTAGGGAATCGAAGTGGAAAATGTTGATGGAGAGATAACAGAAAAGGGCTGCAAATGGCCTTGCAGGACATTTGGTTCTGTCCAAAACATCCACTGAGACATTTGGTTCACACCAAAAGGTCCCTGAAATTTGGTCCTGTCAAAAATGTCCACCCTTAAGAAAACATTACTGAGCTCAAACAACTTAAAACATTTATGGTTACTTTCGGTTTATAGGATTAAAACATAAAAAATACTATCATGTTTTATTGGTCCAACGATCGTGTTGTGGCTGCATTGCCAACAATAACCCTTCTTGCCTCAGCTAAGTAGCCTAGCTAGTCAGGGCACATGGGGTTAAGTGGATAGGTCAGCATGGACCAAATGACTCTATGGACAGACACACCATGGTACCCAGTGAACAATCAAGTCTTTAGGATGAGTATATCAGTGTTTGGGGCCAAGCTGCCTGCAAAGGACTCTCGGTAACTCCAAAAGCTGCAAGGTAAGGGGGACATGCTGCCCTACAGAGTACACTTGCAATGTCACAGAGAGGTGGGCACTCCTGACACCTATTGGGCAGAAGAACAGAGGTACTGCTGAACATCCTACAGCACGTAGGGCTGGAATGAGCCAGTCTACCACATCGACAGTGCCTGGGCTGTGGAACAGTATACAGTGCTTGGTCCTTCTGTGATCGGATGAATTTGAAAAATGCTGTATACTGCACCCTCCTTTCCAAGATTCATAATGCACAGAAGTCTATCAGTTGCTCTGAGAGGTCCTACAGAAATAAAGTTGTGTTTGCATTTAATCTAGCAAATCAATACTAGTGGATAGAATATTCTGGTTTTTGCTGGATTTAATGTTTTTTAATGTTCCTGAAAGCCAGAAATAAATGTTGACAAGACAGATTATGGGTCACAGCACTCAGACAACTCCCAGGAAATTGTGCTGAGTGGGAAAACAGGTCCTATTATTGGTGGCATGAGGTTTCGCATAGCACGTCAATGCCACCACTCACAGCAAATGCTGTATGTGTACCAGCCTTGTCACTAGGGGCCTGAGCCTGTCCCAAAGGGCAATCTCTGCTCCTTTAGATCAGAGCAGGGTCCCATCTCAGATTCTTGAGGTATAAAACTAAAAGGACTCAGCTTTATGTTTATCGGGGTCATTTAACCAAGCAGGAGCTGCCGGTCTGAGGGAACCCAAGTAGCTGCTATATCGACTACAGACATCTGCTCAGAAGCAGCCTTACAAATTAAGAGGCATTATTTTTCTGGGTTTGTCTATATTAATTTTCAAGTTCTCCTTTAGGACTGTGTGATGACAACTCCTCTTTGGATGAAAGCTTTATGTGGAGATACAAACTAACTAGATATTTTTGACTCAGGATTCACTAGTTTTTGCTGAGGATGATACAAAACAACATACTATGTTCTGAAGAAATGCAACTCAGAGAAAATAAAGTGGTGACTTCTGTTTCAGCAGTATCTGGTGATTGGCCAGGCCTTAAAATTTTGATGAGAAAGGCATTAGCTTCTATAACTATACAGAAAAAAAAGCAATGCAACCTTGACGGAAGTACCTATTAGACATACAGGGAAAATATAATCTACTTAATAACACCATTTAAAATTACAGTCAGACCTCTACATCCACAGGTTTCACATTCACAGATTCAACCAACTGCAGATTAAAAACAGTATTTTTGATCTGCGGCTGGGAATCTATGGATGCTGAGGGCTGACTGTATACATTGTTCTATGCTGTTTTACATAAGAAACTTGAGCGGCATCAGCGAATTTTGGTATCCAAGAGGAGTCCTAGAATCAATCCCTTGCAGATACCAAGGGACAACAATGTTAAATATTCACAGATTCAACCAACTGCAGATTAAAAACAATATTTTTGATCTGCGGCTGGGAATCTATGGATGCTGAGGGCTGACTGTATACATTGTTCTATGCTGTTTTACATAAGAAACTTGAGCGGCATCAGCGAATTTTGGTATCCAAGAGGAGTCCTAGAATCAATCCCTTGCAGATACCAAGGGACAACAATGTTAAAAAAAAAAAAAGAAGAAAAACAAAACCAGGAAAGATCCCCACTTTTATTCTTAAATCAGCTCTCACATCTTCTCAAAGAAAATCAGTGAAACAATTAAAAATACAGAGGTTAAATGACCATTCATTACTACTTACATTACCTGACATCTACCAATGTCTCTTCAGGTGCTATACCACTTAGAAAGCATCTCAACCTGCACCGTTCCAACCCAGCCAGCCTGCTGTAGCACCCACCATGGCACCACAATGACCCCGAAAGAAGTGGCAACCGCAAGACATGACATCAAGTGGTGACGGAGCTGGACTTACACCTCCGTAGTCTGTGTCCTTAGGAAGTAGGTCTATAAATTTCATTTGTTTCTTTTTTTGCTTAGAAATAATTACGAGGATCTGTTTGCACAATGACATTAAAAAATAGACAAGAGCTGTACGCACATAACACTACACACAACACAGATATATGTAGCATTTAATATGAAACTTCAAAATATGTCTGGAAATGATTCTCAGCTCTGCAGTAAATAAAATATAAATTTAAAATGTGTTTTACCTGATAGATAAAACCACTCATCCTAGGACTGGCAGACAACATTAGCAAAATATTTGGGAAGAGTAGAAGATATCTCTCATTCTTTTCCTAATGTAAAAAAACAAACAAATCCAAATAATTTTTTTAAAAAACATATAGAGATGTGAGAATATTTTTATCAAGCTTTATGACACATTATACTATATTTCCTGCTTAGGTATTCCTCTCTACCAAAATTTTTTAACTAAATTAAATGGAAACAAAATTACAATGAATTCTTAGACTCACAAGTAGTCCACGTAACGTCTTTTTAAAAAATTTAGTTAAGGACTTCAGCTCTGCCATTAACTCTTTTTAATTAGCTTAAAATTTTCTTTTTATTATTGAGAGAAAACAGAACAAAAGAACTTGTAAAATTTTAGTTGGGGGAGGAACAGATGGACCCTTCATACTAAATATGGGTAAGATGAAATGTTAAAATCAATTTTGGTCTACTAGAAACTCCTGGCACTTCCCTAAAACTCTTGATATATCAATTCAATATTGTTTGCATCCATCATGTAAACTTTATCTAGTTTACATGAAAGATTTAAAAATATTATTTATGTATTAACAATCATTCATTTCAATAAGGTAAGCAAAGTGCCAGAGAGACCATAACTGACGGACAAAAATTCCCAAGAACCTAAAAGAAGACATAGAAGAGAAATGCAGACAGCCCTTGTCACAAGGTGCCATTTTACCACTGCCCACAAAAGTAAAGAAATACTAGTAAGCACTGTCCCCAAGCAAATACCTCAGAACACTAACCATAAGTAAAGTGCCTTGAAAAAGAGGTTCTATACTTTAAAGTTACTGAAAACTACTTATTATATTCCCCTCTTAAAGATGCACGACATACATCATGAATATTCAGAGCATAGGCTCCAAGAAGATCTGTCAAAAAGAAATCTTTACAACTACTTACAATCTGTCGTGATCACAATTTTGAATCATTATGTGAGCAGCACCTATTAATGTTTTGTACATCTAATATTACAAAGAAAATCTTTTAGGAAACGCTTCCATAGATTTTTAAATAAAAGTTAAAAAGCATAATTAAAAAACAATCTGGAAAGATATGGATCTTTTTTTCTTTGATCAATGGAGCCTATTAAAAAGTCATGATTTCTTATGGTAGCCAAAATAGTACCCTAAAGGGGTAATACCATTTTTAAATTCCATAGGCAAGAAGGAATATGCATTATAAGTTTCAGTTTTATTGCCCTAAGAGGTTCATGGTTGAAAAGAGTCATTAAAAAAATTGTAAAGTATTTACAATCTTGAAGAAACTCAAAAAACATTTACAAAAAGCTTTATTTTATACAAATTATGTTCAGCTCTTAACTCAATTTTTATCTAAGACATTTTAACGGTTTCAGGGAAAAGAACTGAGAGATTGGAATAAGAACAAAATTAGTCCAGCAGCACATGGCTGGTGTCCCCTCATGTGTTTCTTCCACCACCATTATTATCCACTCTGCACAGTGGAATGGCAGTGTTAGTACCGAGCCCACAGCCACACACTGCAGTACCTCACTTCCGGCACACTGAATCATGACCTGGGACATGTAAATGACATTGCCCAGGGTTTTAATGTCATCTCCCTCCCAGTTCCGGATGGCTTCTGTCAGGATTTGCAACTCTAGCTCTTTCCTTTTCCGTACGTCTTGACACTGGGCCTGAGAGACACAGGAGAACACTATTAAGACAGAAACTTCCAAAATCGTAAGTTTTGACCATATTGCTTTACATCTTAATTCTTAAGACATATAATCAATCTACTGAACAATTTGCTTCACTCACAAGTATAATATCAAGTCGAGAAAGGCAGAGCACACAACCACTATGGAGTAAGAAACACTGTTTTAGAAAAATATAGCATATCTTGCCACTTTTAGAAGAAATGTAGAATGGACAAGAAAAATATTTTCTGATTTTATCAGTGTCTGCCAACACAGAAGACTGAGAAGGCGGTGGGGGAGAGGGGAGTACCACTTGTGCTATAAATAAGGAGCATATGTCAGAAACACAGTCAGTCAGACAGTAAGACAACAGATAAAATGGAATCATCAGTATTCCATTTCACACTCTTATCACTAAGTACACTAGACGTAGGTTAAAAATATGTTTAAATCGTTTTTAAGCATTATAGCAATTATTTCATTTTTCTGGTGTCCACAACCCAGTAAAGAATGAGAATTTACTATATATTTACTATATATTTTTATTTCATCAGAGTAAACTCAAATTATACTTTGCAATTTTTTATCATTTTTTAGATGATGAACAATTTCTACATTTAATTGCCATGATAATGAATGAGAAAAATCTCCATAACATGCTCAATTACTTACTGAAAGGTTTTTGAAGGCAGTCATGGATTTCTGAATATCTTGTCTATCTGGATGATAATCCTTTGAATAAAAGAAACAGACCATTAGCTTTTCATAAGAAAAAAGTTTTTTTCTTAAAAAGGCAATCTACAAACTAGCGAATCTTCCAATAATATTTGACCTGTGACATGTCCTATTTCTCCCAGCACTAAAGTGATGCTTCTTATTCTTTAAGGAAATCATGGAACCAGTGGAGTTAGGGACTACAATAGTTTGGAACAGAGAAGCCAAGAGCAGGAGTCAGAAAGCCACCATCTGCTGTAGTGAATGAAGACGGCACATAGCACACCCATTCCTTACACACAACCTCTGCTGCTCTGGCTCCAGAATGGCAAAGGTGAGCAGTTGTGGAGAAGACCGGATGGCCTGCCCTTTATAGAAAAAGTTCACCAACCCCAAGCCAAGACAATAACTTGAACCCAAATTTCTGCAAGGCCCACAGCCTGTTTTTTAGAAATAAAATACGTATTAATTAAATGATGCTTTTACTATTATATTACTCTACAACTTATGCACTTAATATTTGTAACTAAATGTTCCTGACATGACATCTCAATGCTATTAGCATGTTCTACCTTTTAGAACTTTTTCTATCAGCAGTAGTGGGTGAGAGAGGAGATAAAGGAGCAAATGTTTTATAGAGCTAAGGAAAAATATATTTACCAAAATCATTTAGAAAATCTACTGAATTAAAAACCCTTGGTAAACTCTTTTTGTTGATTCTGGCTTCTGAAATAAACTATTAATAATAATTTCTTTGACAATGGCTGATGGATTCCAAGTGACAAACATGTGACAAGCAGTACCTCCATATGTCTCTCGAGCTCCTTCAACAGCGTAGGGTACTTGTCCAGTCGCATGAATGGTTTGCTGAGGCCAGTTGTCAACACGAGAATCCCCGGGCTGTTGGCACCTTTTATCTCCATGAACTCTCCCAACTCCTCACTGAGCAATGAGCAATGAAAAATGATGCACTGTTAAGAGTTCAGAATGACAACTCTCTTATCCCTACTGGCAATCACTAGGCTTATAAAATATAGCAGGGTATCTTTAATATTTTGAAGGCTACAGCTTTTCTAACCAAATACTTACTGGTTATTTTAAAATACCCAAGGAGGAACCCCCAGAAGGTTCAAGTTATTTCTCTCGTTATGAGCAAAAACAATTATGCATAATCTAGTATACAGTTGTTTCCTATGCAATCCCACTCATGAAAGGTCATTTCAGCAAGTGAATTCCACATACCAGTGTTCAAATGTAAATATACATTCTTAGAGCTCTAATAGATTTCAATTATCTGGAAACTTCAAGATGGTAAAAAAATCTAAAAAGGAAAAGATCCTTTAAACCTACAATAAACTGAATCATGGCATTAACACTCTAGATGCCTAATAATCCACCAAACACCCTTGAACGTAGACTACACCCTAAACCAGGGTCCCCAACCAATCTCCAGTATCAGCCCATGGCCTGTTAGGAACAAGGCCGCACAGCAGGAGGTGAGCAGCGGGCGAGCAAAACTTCACCTGTATTTGCAGCTGCTTCCCAGAGCTAGTATCATCACCTCAGCTCCACCTCTCAGATCATAAGGCATTAGAGGTCTCACAGGAGCACTAGTCCCTGGTGCCAAAAAGCTTGGGGACCACTGCCCTAAACCATTCTATGGGAGAAACAAGTGATGTTTCCCAACTTTCCAAGTGCACAATGTAGTACAATAAAATAATCAATACTCACTTTAGAATTTTGAAAGCATTTTCACATCACCATTTCACTTAATTCTCATGAAAGTTATCTAAGCTTATAGTTGAAGAGACTTAGCATATATTCACAAATTAAAGAAGCTTAAAGAAAAGCTAATATTTTACTACTCCTCTTTCACCATCACCTCTACTATTCATGCATACTGTTTTAGCCCTGAGAGTTCCACTGCAGCAGCAATGAGAGTCAACCTCTGTCACTGACACATTTATGACTCTCATCAGTGACTGAAACTCTGGCAGTTCTGTGTCTCCACTGATGTTTGGGGTCCATTTGAGGACCTGGGTCTGTGTTCCTCACTGATGCTCCATGTGTCATTCCAGACATCAGTAATTGAGGGGAGAAAAGAAGGCAGCAGTGCAAGTCACCCACCTGGATGAGCAAGGTGACATGTGAGTCCTCAAGCCACCTACTGGGAAGAGCACTATAAATGAAGTCATAAAAGATGAAAATACGGAATAACTGAATACATCTGTCCTAAGTGCAGGTTATCTGAATCTGACCTCAGGGACTCAGCCACTGTCTCACCTCCTCCATCTCTCCCTCCGCCCCTCATCCAGCTATCCTTGGCCCCTGCCCAAGCTTCTTCGAAATACCAGCCACACTAAGGGGTCCTGGTAAAAAAAATATACACAATATTTAGGCTAAGCCACTTGAAACTACTAGCTCAAAAGTGGTGAACGTGACAGTTTCCTACAGTTCAACCTAAAACGACTTCATGTGGGGAGGTATGAGAACAAGAGTTGGTGTTTGCACTCTCCACCTCTCATCCCATCCTCAACTGATTTCACATTGATTCTATTAATGCATCAAAAGGGTAGATCACCATACTTAACTACAACAATTTAGAAATATCAGGTTTCATAAATCAGGTTGAAAATTAACAAATCATGAGGAAGTCAGCCTTATATTTCTTAAGCATATAAGATCTCTTCAGAAGACTACTTCTACCTAAACTCAGGTGGCCTGGTTAAGTAAGGTGCACTGCATTTAAAATCGGAGTGTATACATAGTAATAATGTAAAAAACATAGTAATAATGTTAAGAGTACCTATCTACCTACCTATACATACGTATTTTTTTAAATCAATCTTTTAAATAAACATTTAGAAGATATAAAAATCAATGCAAATTACAAAAAAGAAAATTCACATAACCCTAGTTATAAAAACTTAGCACATAATAAATTTTCTCATTTCTATAAGAAATAAGGCTTCATAATGACTTTCTTCCTATAAGACAGCCATCATGGTGATGCAATTTAAAATATGTTACTACAGAAGCTGTCAAACTACTTCTAGGGGTGTGTGTGTGTGTGCTTTAATAAGAAACAAACATTTCAGCATCTCTGGATATATAACTTTGTGCTTTCTCAAGAAAATCACAGAGCTGGGATTACTGTAACCAGAAATAGTGATATTTCAGGATCTTGCTATGGATTGGTCTAATGTTTATCCCAGGAGTTGTGGAGATTTCAAAGCCACAAGCAGTATCCTTGAGTTTGCATAGTTACGCATTTTATTATTTTGCCTTTTCCCTTCCTCAGCATAGACTTCTTCACACAAGAGATGGATGGGTAAGTGAGGAGTACTCCAAGACTGATTCTCGCCGCCTGCCTTCTCTCCCACTTCCCTCCAGCCACTCTCCTCTGCTCAGCTTGGGCAGAAATGAGAGCTTCAGACAAAAGAACAGTCAGGAAGGAGGATGGAGAGATGAGAGCAATGCTAGTGGACAAGCAATCTGTGCTGGGCATCAAAGCAGGTGCTTCTGTACAATGATTCTCAGAGATATCACCCTGAGCCTGTGACACAGGTATTAATTATGCACGTTTACGGATGAGATGCCCAGTGAAGGCCCCTGCCTCCACTCTCATTGCTAGCAGGATGGCTGAACCCAAGTGGGGCCCCAGAGTCTGGGTAGACATGCGATGACTGGTCTGGCCCCTCCAACCACATTATACTGCTTTGCCTTTCACACTCACCATGCCCTCCCACACTCCTCATAAATCCTCACTCAGAAATGCTCTTCTCTTCAAATTACTGTCAACCTCTAAAGCATGAGGAGAGTAAATGATATTAAGATTTAAGAAGGAGCAATTTATATTTTACCAGCATTTCTCTATGTTGAGCAACTGATCAAGCACAGTCCCATAAAAATGAAATTTTTTAATGATACTTACAGATTAACTCCTTTAAATATAATCCCTGCAGGGCCCTTCTACCATAAGAAAAATTTATTCAGGTCATTTTTGATATTTCAGGATTATATCTGAAATTTCATAACTGTAGTTATGACAGAGGAAAATTAACAAAACTAGGCAAATAATTTTCATCACCCCACTTGCAATTTTTCAATTTTTAGGTCTTAATATTTAGTACCATAATAAAACAAAACCACCAGTTACAGCTACTTTGATAAAATAATGGCTCTTTCAGCTTAATTTCTACTGATTCTAGCAATCTTACACAGTGTATCGCCTCTGTATTTACTGAAATGACTGTGGGCTGCAAGACAGAAACAAAAAGAACACACATAAAGGGACTATCATGTAGCCTAGCAAAAAAAAAGTAACAAAGTGCTGGGGGGAAAAAAACAAAACTCATTTTACAGACTAAATTATGAAACACATAATTCATTCAAAATAGGCAGCTGTGAACACATGATGTCTACTATCCTATAATAAAGCAAAAGGTACGTAACTCTAGAACTGGTGGTTCTGTAAATGCATTCACAAGATTCACACTCCGAATTTAAACTAACACAATGCAAGACTGCAAATAAGACTTTAAAATTTCAAAACGCTCCTCTTAAATTAATCCTTAAAAAGTATATTCAAACATAAACAGATCAATCTACCCATAAGTGCAGCAGCTTTAAGACTTCAACAAATATAAGGAAGCAGGAAAGACGTTACAGGTTTAAGATCCCAGAATCGAAAGTGGTGAACACTGACAGAAGCTACCAGCCAACTGCAATCCTCATCTCAATTCATGGACTTACGCTTCAGAAATGGAGTCTGACTTGTGGACAGAGTAGGGACTCTCACTGCTCAGAGATCTCAGCAGGGCACACAGGCAGCACATCTTGGAGCGTTCTGTCTTGAGGCTCACACTCCCAGAGCACGACCTCAGTTCACCCACCTCCCAACTCTGGGACACGCCACATGGAGGAGGCTGTTTCCCCAAACACGTACCCATATTCTTTCCTTGTTATTTTGGGGAAATGCTACACTTACATTTCGGCTACGACACAGTCATTAAAGTAATATAATAGTACAGGAGAGAGGATAAACAGCACATACTTGCAAGCATTTCCCTTGAAAGTCTTATTTTAGGAAACTAACAGTCTGAATTGCTTTAAATGTCATCTTCAGGACAGATCCTCTCTTACATGGGAAAAATATTTAGTTAGAATCTTTCTCTAAAATTGTTCACCCCGTCTCCATACTTCTAACCCAATCATAGAGGATCAATCCCCAACCAAAAAAGGAGAAGGAAGGGAGAGTAAAGAAAAGATTTACGATTTTACCCTAACATTCTATTTGCTTTCTGTTTATCTCCTTCATCCCTGCATCAATAATTCCTTATAACTTTTTCAGAAACAAATTTAATCCTTGCATTGCACTTTTCTGGAAATTTCATTTAATTTGTAATCTCCAGGAGTAGACAGCAGAAAGCGTAACTGAATACATGCTTCATGGGATTAGGAACATGCATGCTAACACAGCCCACCCTCCCAGAAAGGTGGGGGAGAGGGGCAGGGGGATGTCGTTCGGGTTTTTTTTGTTTCTGTTGGACACTGTAAATCCTAATCTCCCTTCTTTTCATCACCATGTCAAATACTACTGCTTGGTTTTTGGACTGGAAAACGTTAATATAAATAGACATTAGAATTTTAATCCCTTAGTGTTTAAGTGCACAGAGAAAACAGTAAATGCCCAGGGTCTTTATTTATTTACTGGACAAAAGACAAGACAACAAAGCGATAAGCATTTACCGTGTTCACTCAGTTCTGATCAGTTTACACACATTTTCCTAATGCTTACAATAACCCTATGAAACAGACAATTTCAGAGAAGTGAGGTGACCCAGGCCTACCAGCTTGAAAGCCAGCAGCAGGGGCTCAAACCAGGTCAGACTGATCCAGAGGCCCTGCCACCACTTCCACACAATCCAGCCACACAGGGACACTACACCTGAACCTCAACTCAATATCTAAACAGCTCAGCAATGCTTGCTTACCAAAAAAGTATCTAAGTTTTGAGTTGAAATATTTAGTTAAGAGTTAAAGTTAAGCCTTAAGTTAGAAGCACAGCGGCCTTTATCTTGATGCTACTAAAATTATTTTTCCATTTATGGTTTAAAATTTTTTTTCAACTGTTTTCAGAAGAAACCATAAACATTTTTCTAAAACGCTCATTAATAAAAATGTGTGCCACTTTTAGAAGCAGAAGCAGAAACAGAGCCTCTGTGCTCTGTAATGCCTACCAGTGACCACAACATTTCTCAATCTTCTTCCAATTCTCAGGAAGCGAACATGGCCTTGTCTTAACAAACTAGCAGAAAATCTGTACATTCTATTTCACTTGTTTTAATTTTGTTTCAGGCTGAAAAGCTAAAACTAATG
Source organism: Pteropus alecto (assembly GCF_000325575.1). Taxonomy (NCBI): domain Eukaryota; kingdom Metazoa; phylum Chordata; class Mammalia; order Chiroptera; family Pteropodidae; genus Pteropus; species Pteropus alecto. Next base: position 2,190,956 of record NW_006434373.1, read on the forward strand.
GTCTCCAACATCTATGAAGCTAATGTTCTACCTATAAAACCCAATCCTAATTTTAAATGGAACACTTTCTCTTACAGCAAATCTAATTCGGTCTCAGGTACTTCCAGTTTTATGATCTGAAAGAAATGTGATTCCCATAGCCCAGATTTAGCTTGCAGCTACATTCCAGAATACTCACCAGCTCTTCCAACCCACTGTCCAAAAGGCTCTAGGTTGAAGTGGGGAAGGGAGCCTTCAATAAAAACATTCTTTTTAATTACAAAAAACACTAATCGGCATTTCAAAGAATTCTTACCAGTATTTCTCAAGCACTAATTTTGAGGGGTAATTAAAGTAAAATTTTCATTGTTGAAAAATCAAGTGAATATTAGCATTGTTTTGGAGGGTACCCCAAGAAGTCTTTTCCTTTCAGGTAAGATGTCTAAGTGAACGCACCTGTGCTCCGTGAGAACATTCACTGCAGATGGGTGATTGGCACAATATGCAAGGTACAAAGTTTTCATTTGTGGCATCAGATTTAAAAAGCAGCCTCCAACTCTCTGCTGAGCTTCAGGCAACCTGGAGACATGCAACACAAGGGAAATAATCCTAAATTTTACAGACAGAAGGAAAATTGCTAAGTAATGAACAGAGAATGCTTTGAGTAAGAAAGATCTCCTTGTGTACCACCCACCTCTATGAAAACGAATCCCAGAATATGTCTGCTTACACCATGCATGTAGCAAAGAGAAAATACCTACCTTGAAAGCCACTCTGCTATAATGCAGTGAACTAAACCCCATCTTTTTATCCAGCATCCAAATGCCAAGACCTGCACAAAGAACTACAAACCCACAAGTCCAGGTCTCTTTGGGCAGTGAGAAAAACAGATGTCATGAAACCTTAAATTCTTGTTTTATGTTTTGCATAAAACAAGAATTATAAAATGAGGCTATTTGGTTAGTAAGGCTTTTCTACCAAGGTAGCATCAAGAAAGGCACACAAAAAAATACAAAAGTCACCTTTCCCTTCAGGTAAAGACTGGACACTGAGCACATCTACTGACTGCTCTCCTTACCAAATCCACACTATTGTGACAGTTACCATGATGCTTTAAAAAGCATAAACTAACAAAACTCAAACAACAAATAGAAAAAGAGGATCAGAACTAACTGTGGAAACAGAAAAGCAGATGATGAGCAGTCATGATTGGGCAGGCAAATCCAACTCCAAGACCATAGCTGAGCTCCCAGCAATCAGACAACTGGGCAATGGGGCCACAAACATAGGTGGGTGAAGGCAGCAAGACATTCATCCCTGTGGATGGAAGGTGCCTGGTGGGGGTACCAGCAGTGTGAGTGGGAGCAAGGGTTCTTGCACTGAAAACGGGGCATGGAAGGACAATGACCAACATCCCCTGTACCCCAAGTATCTTTTGCCCACCAGAAACCCAGAGCACTGACAGGAAGGATTATATCCTTCAAGGCAGGAAATCAGAAGAGCTTTCTCTTCTCCCTAAGGAATCTGACCCAGAGGAAAAATGACCAAAAAATAGTAACACCAGGGGTTCCCCTATAAAACAACAACAGACAAGTTTCAACCCATGGTCAGCTCAAGTGTTTTAGTGCACCAATTTTAATTATAAGATGACACAGAAGGATCACCAAAACACTTTTTTGGGGAAAAAAATCTAACAAGAATGACAGAGGACAAAAGGTGGGGAGATATGAAGGAGGAAAATATAATATTTACTCTTGAGGGAACAGAAGAATATTCAGAAGAATTGTACTTAATCCTGAGAGAAAAAAACAGAAGATACCACATTTAGGAAAAAAGGATGCTTTTAAAATAATAACATTCAGGACAAAAAAAGTTTGAAAATAAAATGACAGCACAATTGAAAAAGTTAATAGGAAATATGGAAAACGAAGTTCTGGTATCTCCCAGATTAATGGGAAAGAAAGTGAAGATTTGAAGACCAAGACAAGCAGTTCCACATCAAGATCAAAGTAATCAGATGTGGAAAATAAAATAAACAGAAGTAAATCAAAGAAATGATCACAAAACTTAGACTAAAAGACATGAGTCTTCAAAGAGAAAAAGCCCAAAGTACCAGTCTGAGGGATGCAAACAGACCCAAACCAAACACATCAGAGCCAATGTTCAGAGTTCTAGAAATAAATCACTAAAGGTTTTGAGGAGGAAACACAAGTTTTAAAGAAGAATCAGGACTAAGAATGGCCTGGGACTTTTCGACAACACTGAACCTTGAAACAATGGATGAAAACAACTTCCTACAATTCTGTCTCCATCTGAGTCATAATTAAGTATGAACATGGATTAACTGCCTTCCATGCCCTCTTTCCTCAGGACGTACCTAGGAAATGAGGGACTATAGCCACAGAGAGGAAGACACCAGCAGTCAACACTGAGGAAGTGAACTGCAGCAGGATAACAGTCAAGTGACACCCCGAGACCATGCAGCAGGGCTAGAGGTGAAAACGAGAAGGATCCAGTGACTTTTCCTAGAACATTAATAAGTACCCTTGTATATGTGAATGTACTGAAAGAAATGAACATCAATCAGGAACAAATTAGTGACAGGTATAGAGAAAAAAGCAAGCAAACAAAAAATGAAGACAATTACCATCATTGTTATCATGAGGAAAAGACTAATAAAAAGAAGGAAAAGGCATAGTAATTCTGGCACAGAATATGGCTCAACATTTACATAATGCGGTAACCACCTATCCTGGAACAGGCGTGTGCTCCTTATCAGGGATTTTACTATTTAGTTAATTTATCCTTATCTGAAGTCAAATTAAGCTAGCACCTGCACTGCTGGCAGACTCTTCCAAGTATGAACTCCTACGTGGGTTTTTTAATAGCCTTCAAGGATTAGCCACAGTTCTACCTGCAAGACAGTCACTGACTCAACAAATTAACTTAAACTATTTATTCAGACACTGGGAACAATTAAAAAGAGTAAGAAATCTTCTGCCTTAAAAGTTACTGTAATCTTCTTGGGGAATATGAAACAAGAATATAAAGTTTATATAATAGTACAGGTAATAAACAGAATATAAGACAGCCAATGATGCCATAATTATGATATAAACTGCTGCCAGCCCAAAGAGGAGAGCACACACCCTCTAGGAGAATGAGGGAAGGCCAGCACCCTTTCTAAGTCACCCAAAGATCAGTCATCACATGCAACAAAGATGCTGCACTCAAAGATACGTCTGATTACCTGCTTTCTATCAGAATCCAGACATCTAAGACACATCTATTTTAAGAATATTACATACTGACATTTGAGCAGGTAATGTTAATACTCAGGGACACAGTGAAATAGTAGGAGCCTGGCTTCTAGGATGACAGCTCCAGCAGGGAAACCCGAATGCCTGAGGGAATTGAACGTTAACTGTAATGATGGAATGTCAAAATTTTATAAACAAGAAAAGAACACAAGTAAATGAGATATGCACATGTAAATGATTATTAGGGCTGCATAAATATTGCTCCATGTTGTGCCATGTACTATGTTATGACTTCATTTCCCACCTGGTCCAGTACCACAGCCCCTAATGCGTTTACCTAAAATCTAGATCAATGTACCTAAAATCTAGATCAATGGATTTTCATTTCTTATATTTCATCCACAGATTAAAATTAAGTTAAATGTTAGTATGGCTTATACGTGGACAATTACTTCATTATACAAGGTTTTGTCTCTCTCTTTTTTTTTTTGGCTGAGCCTGGCCTTAGAGAGTTTTATTACCTCTCTCAAACCCAATTTTTTAAGAATTCACTATATGTGCTACCACCATATAAATGGCTTTACATTTTATAAAGCCCTCATAATACATACTCACTAGATGGCACCAGCAGAGCTCAGAAAAGTTACATGAGTCATCCTAAGACTAGAGCCCCAGGTCATGTGTCGACACATTTCACACATATCATCATCTAAATCACAAATTAACAAGACAAGCAAAACTTACAAAGATCAATGCAAGAATATGATTTAAGAGTTAAAACAGTGGATTTTCATTTTGGTTCTCTTGTGCTTCTGGAGGTTGTTTTTCAGAGTATGATAACATGTAGGCAGGGCACCTAACATGGTGTTGAGCCAAGTGCAAAGGAACGAATGGTACATAGGGCTGCTAATGCCAGCCACTTCCACCTGCAGCCTCCTGGGGAGCCAATGCCAACAATGGCAGCCTAGGGCAGAGGGGGTCAGTCTGTGATGCAGAGTTCACTGTGCAGACTCGAGCCACTACTCCCTCCACTGACACACAAGAAGTGAACTCCAATGACCTGAATTATATGGGTCAGGGCTGCTTCCACAGATGTGCACATTAACCCCAAATCATCCCCAAATAAGCTCCAGTCTTATGCTCTGCTTCTTAATAAGGATGACCCAGGCAGAGTCAGAAAAGTGCTCTGGATCTAACCAAGTCTGTTCTCCAAAGTTAAATATTATCTTTAAATCACCCAGGCTTGCTATTATTTGGATAGTTTAAAAAGACAGCTTTCAAACAAAATAAACTTCATCCTGCAGTTTAAATCTATATTGGTAATAATCTAAATATTTTATCGTGAAAATGTTATAGTAATGGTCTAAACAGTTATCTATAAAAATTTATGTAAATCTTAAGATAAACTTTATAATTAACTTTTGAAAAAATCACTACACAATGTTTATTTAACTCATATGATGATTACATTAAACTTATATACTAAATGAAATATTTTCATCAATAAGCTGAATTCCTATCATATATAGGGTAAGTAATGGGAACTCAGTCTCCTGATATGTATAATACAATGGAAAAGGAGTTTGCAACCAAAATAAAGCCCAAACATATATGTGAGCAAATGCAAGGGAAGAGCAGAAGGCTGTGAAAAGAAGTGCTATGTGTTCACTGGGTCTGAAAGAACAAGCAGGATTTACCAAGAGGAGAAACAGAAGTGAATCCACAGGAAGGGAAAGGCAGGGAAAGCTGGGTGGGAAACCACACTTCTCAGCCCCCCACGGAGGAGAGAGAAAGCCTTTCTTTCTGAACTAAAGCATGAGGAGGGGAAGGGGCAAGAGAGAAGTCTGATGCCGCAGGACAGACAGGAGTCCATCAGGAGAGGGACTACCATAGATATTAAAACTCTGGACTGGATCTTCTAAATCAGCTTTTTTTCCCCCTACAAGATGTCCCCATTCAAGCACCTCAAAAAAAGGTTTGTAAAATACTGCTGTAAACAAATGAGTGGCACGTATGGCTTCTGAGCAGACTGTTGAACAACAAGGCACATTTCAGAAAGAGCCTGGGCACCATGGTAGAGAGACAGATGCACAGGGGGCCAACTGAAGGCCAGAGCATGGTTAGGACGTTCATGCAAGGATGCACAAAGGACGAGGTGACTGAGCCAGGGCAGTTATGAGCGGTAAGGGCAGGGCAGGAGCAGAGCCAAGAGAGGAAGCCTCAGAAAGGTGTCCAGGTTTTCTAGAAAGAACAGAAGGTGGGCAATTAAGTCTTTAACCTAGATAAGGACAAAGGAAAAAGAAGTCGTCTCAGGGTGAAGAAAGGCAGAGACAGTAATATGGATGCCTGCTGAGCTGAGCTGAAGACCTCCAAGGAGATTAGCATGAATATATCAAGCAGACTACAGGAAACACAGTCAAAAGAGAGATCAGATCTGGAGTCTGATTTAAGAGGCAAGAGCCAAGACTTGGCTTTGACACCACGATGGTGGCAATTACGCCACAAAAAGTGAGAAGAGAAGGCGCAGGACAGAGTCGTGAGGGTCTGAGGCAGGTAAAACAGGCCAGAAGCAACCAAGTGAGAAAAGGAAAAAAGGTGGCTAAAAACATAAAATCCCTACAATTCCAATCACTCTACTGAGCTGAGCTGAAGAGCTCCAAGGAGATTAGCATGAATATATCAAGCAGACTACAGGAAACACAGTCAAAAGAGAGATCAGATCTGGAGTCTGATTTAAGAGGCAAGAGCCAAGACTTGGCTTTGACACCACGATGGTGGCAATTACGCCACAAAAAGTGAGAAGAGAAGGCGCAGGACAGAGTCGTGAGGGTCTGAGGCAGGTAAAACAGGCCAGAAGCAACCAAGTGAGAAAAGGAAAAAAGGTGGCTAAAAACATAAAATCCCTACAATTCCAATCACTCTACTTCCCCAAATTACCACTTATGATGTTTCCTTGGTCACCCAAACATTTCTTTCCTAAGTACTTTTTCATTTTCTTTACCATTGCAAGTGAGACTCTCCTGACTTTTTAGTTTATGACATATATACAGCCTCCTTCCAAGTAACTGATTATCTTATAAGATTTAAAATACATTTTGCTGCTTCCTACCACTCCAAATATAGGCAATGATGGTCTTAACTAGCTGGAGGTTAAAAATAAGCTGTTTTCCCTCCAGCTGTTTTAGAAAAAAATTAAAACATCCACATTAAAAAATAAAATTCAGAATAAGGAACTGAATTATCATAACAATTAGCTAGGTCATTAAATCCACTAAAATGTTTTCTAGTTCCAACTTGATTCCATGGCTAGCCAACTGCCTATAAGCTATCTCCAAAAATAATAGGATGAAGAAAAAGAACCAAGAGAAAGTACAATCTTATCACCATCCTCTACAGAACTTTGCCCAAAGACAGTAATAACTAATAGTAATATCTAAAGTCATATATCCTATGTATTTCCTTTAATGTCCTAAAGTCTGAGGGCAGAGAGTAAAACTAACTGAAAATAATGCCTAAGAACTACTATGGAGAGGGGAAATGGTCTTTCGATTCGAAAGAAAACAGACCTTTCCTTCGGTGATTCACCCATGGACCTTCGAGATCAGCATTAGTTTCATTTATTAGTAAATTACAAATGGCAAACAGGGAAAGGCTCTAATAGAATAAGAAGCAAGAAGAATGCATTTCCACACGGAGAAACAAACCCTCAGCCACCACGACCACCTGCTGACTTTACTTAACTCTCAAAAGGATACGCTACCAACCCCTTTTACAGATGAGAAAACTACAGAGGCAAACACCCCTGGGTTATACCTCTTCACAAATGGTTGAGTGGGGTGGGGAGCTACAACTCTCAAATCTCCACCTCCAACCTTATGTGATTCCAGGGCTGGCCAACTATCTGCCCGTCAGATATCCACACTCCAAGGCACACAAACACCTCAAACTGAACTTACTACCTTCATCACTAACAGATGAAGGCAAGACCTTTTCTTAGTCTTGCCTTCATCTGTTAGTGACACCAATACCCTTTCAATCAACTTGACTCAAAAATCAGTTTTTTTTAACTATCAGAGCAGAAGCTGAAAATCACAGTAGCAGTTTCAACCACTTTTTACAAACAATAGTTTAAACAATGCTACGTAGACCTATCTCTAGAGAAATAAATTCTTAAGATCTACTGACTTGATCTAAAACCATCTATATATTAAATATTTACTACATATTAGAATTATAGAATACCTGGGAATATAAAGAATAAGATACTATCTTGCCCTCTAATAGCACCCATGAACCAGTCCCATAATGGTCCAAATTTTGCTCCAGAATGGGTATGTTTCCCTTATAGTCTTCCACAGATGGTGGCATTCCATAAACTCCATTTCCAGATAGCCAGGGAATAGCAGCCGCTACTTGGCAGAATCATTCATAAACTTGTGTGAAACTTTTTAATTTAAAGGTGCCCCATGTATCACAGCTGGACATAAAGCAACAGCAAGGAAACCATGAGATATTATCATTAAAACAACTGGGTTGTACCTGATTAAACTCAAATATACCTTGTCAGCCCTGAGTGTCACCAACAGGGGCCAACACAGCATGAAACATATGCGGAAGAGAAAGGGAAAAAGAAAGGACCTGGAAAATGAGGCTAGAAAGAAAGGGTAAATCCCAGAACATTCAGTGAGGAGTGGTGGAGTGGGTCACATCCACCCCAAGCAACGGTTGTAAGTGCAAAAAAAAGAACATCTGTAAAGTCCCAGGCACAGGGCTGGACTCTGGGATGCAGCAAGTCAGGCATGCCAGCTATCTCAAGAGGGGCCTGTCAAAGGAGAAATGCAGTAAAGCCAGTTATCTCCGCTGTCTGTCTGCCTTTACCATCGCATCTACACCTAACAAAAAACTAAAGAATTAGGGGATATTTCAGTATTAAGAGGGGGTATTAGAAGAGCATCACATCATTACCAAAATAAATAAGAACAAAATTTGGTACAGTACCAGGGACATTATAAAAAAGAACTTTTGAGATTTTATTTTCCACAGAGTTTAACCTGCTTTTCATAAAAAAAAAATACAAATGGGTTTATTCGAAAAAGTCGAAGTCATTCTTAGATTCTCAGAAGTCATTTTCCCATAGAAACAATTTTGTAAACCACAGTTCCATTCCCAGACCATTCCAAAGAGGGGTCTCATTAAGTCATAATGTAATAGCATCTATAGTAAACTGTTATATTATTGGGGTCACTCCATCATTTAAAATAGGAGAACTGCATTTCAAAAATTATCTTGGAGAGCACTCATCATCTCATCCTGCCCAGAGTCCCGAAGGAAGGCGGGGGCCTATTCCACCAGAGCAGGGTTGACTCTAGGTAAGAGGGCAGGGGTGAGAATAGTCCTCTGGGGGGAGAACCCACTGGCAAAAATGCTGCTAAGAAGTAAACTGTAAATAACAGATCCTCACCAGGAAAGGGTCCTCAGAGTCAGTCTTTCTCATTACAGTGACCGGAGCTAGGATGTGGGTGACGAGGCTTGGGGGCTCTCAATTTAGGCCACCAGTCATGAGCTGTGTGACCTTGCGAAAGTCACTAAACTTCTTTGTGACCTGACTTTCTTACCTTTTTAAGTGTTAATGCAGCAAACTGCGTAAGTATGTTTTAAAAGGAGCCTATGGTTTGTTTTGTTTTGAATTGTGAGCACAATTACTACAGAAAGCAGGCTTCCAAGGAATCTACAAGGCTGAGGGGAAAACCAGATTTGAGAAATAGGAAAAAGACTGGGTTCTATACATCCAGGAGGTTCCATTTCTGGTTACAGCCAAGTACTGCTATCACACTGACTCTCCTGCAGATAACAAAGAAACTTTGAACAAAATATATAATGGACTACTTGAAGGCACCAGAGAGCCATCAGAAGTAGGAAGATTATGAAGGAAAGCTGGCATTTGGAGAAGAAAAGGGCACAGAACATGCCTCCTGTTTTCTTCGCTTTTAGGCCAGTGTTATGTGGGACAGCTAAACCCCAAGAGAAAACCACGGGGTTTTGTTCAACCTGAGCTGCTGGGAAGCAGCGGGGAAACCCAAGAATGACAGAGAATGCAACCCTGAATTCTGTCTCTGGATTCTGCACAAATCTCTGAAAACTTTCAGAATATTCATGATTAAAAAAAAAGAAGAAAAGAAAAGAAAGAAAGAAATGGCTGATAAGGAAAGCTAGTCTTAAACATTCCATTTGACCATGGAAAATCCAACAGGTCCTATCCATGTACCATAACCTCAAGGAACTTTACCAAAATATCTAAGTCATACGAAATTCAGACAACATAAAGGACTGAACCCCAACTATATATTTGACTTAAAGCATATTACTTCACCACCCTGAACTTCAGTTTTAAATCTATACCGTGAGGATAGTAATATCTGCCCTATTTCACAGGGCTAACATGAGGCTCACAAAAGTATTCCAAAACGTGCTATGTAAATATTAATTTATTTAGTCTACATTATCTACAGCCAGTAGGAAAAGCAGAAGCAAACATTTACTTCCATTTGTTCACAATAGGGCTAGACTCCTGCAAAGACCCCAAATTGCTGGCAAATGATCTTCATTCACCAAAAGTAAAGTGATTCTCAAACTACTCTTTTCATGGGCAAGTAATGTTACTTTACGCAAACCAAAGATGCTACAAAAGCAAAAATAATGTGAATTTCTGTTTGAAAGACATTATTTAGTTACACTGGCATTCAGCTTTCCCTGCCACATCTTCCAATAGGAAGTGCCTTGATGAAACTCTGAAGCCAAAGTTAAGGAAGCAAATCTATTTTCAGCAAGGCAAACAACCACTTTAAAGAGTTACTAGCACAGAAGGCAGGCTACCCCTCACCACTTCTAAGATTGAGAAAGATAAATGCAAAAAGCTGAAAGGAAAACCAGAGGCCAATCAGAATCCAAGAGAAAAAAGTTTTCTGGTGGCTTCGAAAATAAAGATAACAGAAAAATAAAATGTGTCACCTTCCTTTATATCAAGTCCCACAGGTAAATAAACATCAAATATCACCTGGTAGACTAAAATCTCAAAACTTTTCATGTGCATTATGATTTTAAGTCATCCAATATCTAGCAGGCACTTAGTATCCTTTAATGTCTGATGTTACTAGCAAAGAATATAAAATAGTCACACAGGAAAAAGTCTGATGGCCAATCATCCAGAACATGCCTTTCCCCTATCCCCACCAAAAATATCTTGGAAAAGTGACAAAAACCAATTCCCTAATACACCAGAATAATACATTATGTATGTAGTGCTTTACAGTTTCTCAGCTTCCTGATGGCCAGAAACAACATATGCAGAAATGATGCTGGGAAGACTTGGCCCTCAAGGGTGTGTACACAATGCCTCCCCATGTAGCTGATGGCGGCACATAAGGATCCAAGCCTTCGGTGCCTCCATGCTCTTTCACGTGCCATCCTCTCCTCTTCTTCAGGGGTTCTTCATTCTCTACTTTCCCCTTCCCCCAATACATTAAAAATCACCACTCATGCAAAGCCTTTCTTTCTCTGAATAGTCAGTAAATCTCTCCTTCAAAGATCATGAAAATTTAGATAGTTTAAAATACAGCTTTTACTATAAAAGTTGATATACCCAAAAGATTCAAAATAACTTCGTGTCTATCTTTAGAAATTTAAATTCTAAAATTATGTTAAACTTGATCTTTTGAATTCCACTTACCCCAATCTGAATTTTATAAATTTTAGCATCTTACTTACTTGGTGCATTCTTCTAAAGACTGTACAAGCATTTGCTGGAAAGAACATATTTCTTCTAGATTTCCCATTAAATATGAAGTGTTTGCTGAACTTAACCTAGAGCCAAGAAAAAAAAAATATATGTAAACAGTTTTACTTATATCCCTTTCCTCTCCCATCCCAATGCCCTACTAAAGCCTTAACCTAATAAACGAAAATTTGCTTATGTTTAAGGCAAACGGGTACAAAGAATTCTGTTCCAGCATTTCACCCTCTATTCTCTGAAAATACAAGACAATAGCCTAAGGTGACAACTATTCTACAGTTAACACAATTCATCAGCTAACTTACTTCTCACTGGTCTGCAATGGCCGTAGATAGGTAGAAAGCACAGTCTGAAGTTCTTTAGAATATTCATTTTCTGTTTCCAAAATATTCTGTAGCACCTACAATAAATGATGAATAAGTATTATTTGACATTAAGATTTATGAACTTTGGAACGTTCACTACCATTTTTCAATTCACACTGTTGTTTCTATGTTAATACTAATGTGTTAAATAGCACCACTCCCTGTGATTAACTCATAAACCTACATAATAAACTATTAAGGATATACCACTGACTTCATCTTACTACCAAGCACATTTGACACAAGTATACCTAGAATAAGGCTAGAATTCCATCATCAGATAAGTAATGCCAAGTCTACTTAGATAAAAAGGAGGAACCAATGATAATCACAAAAGCACAGATGCATGGACGAATCTCTAAACACTGTGTTATGTAAAAGAAGCCATTCATAAAAAGCACATTCTGCATATTTCATTTATAGTAAGTCCAGGAGCAGGCAAAACTAATCTACAATGGCAGAAATCAAGGCGGGTGGGGGAGTGACAGTGGGGAAAGGGGTATGAGATAAATTCCTGGGTGATAGACATGTTCTATATCATGATTTGAATAGTTGTTGCACAGATATATATACTTGCCAATGCTCACTGAATGGTACCCTTAAAATCTATGCATTTTAACATATGTAAAGTATATTCAACTTTTAAAAACATGTATTTTTTTAGATTGCATCTAGCAAACCTAAATCGATTTCTGGGAACTACAAACCTTCAGCAGAGAATATGATAGTCTCATATCACCCTATACACATTTAAAGGTCTACCAGTGTAAAAATTAAAGGTCTACCAGTGTAAAACAACCTTTAAACAGCCACTACAAGCATACCTCATTTTATTGCACTTCACTTTACCATGCTTCACAGATGGTATGTTTTTTACAAATTGAAGGCAAGACTCTCCTCCATTAGGAAAAAGGTTATGACTCACTTTATTGAAATATTCATTTTATTGCAGTGGTCTGGAACCAAACCCACAGTATCTCCAAAGTATACCTTTATTTTATTTAAAGATAGCAAAATGATTACACATCAACCTTAAAATTAAAATGTTTCCCGATAACCTATATCTCAGTGCAATAAATTTAGCCAAAATCACTTAACAATTCTTAAAAATTGAAAGATAAAGTACAAAACAGCTGAACTAAAACATGAGCCTCTTTCCATCGCCAGAAGCAAAGGCTCCTCACAGGGCAAGGCGAGAAGGCACCAAGGTCTGCAGGTGGAGCCCGGATGTACTTGGACTAATTACCTTGGACTAATTACCAATGCTTACCACAATGCCAACACCAAGCAGGGTGTTCTACATACAGTATCTCCAATGCTCACAAGACTCTTTCCTTTTACAAAGGAAAAGACCAAAGCGTAGAGAAATTAAGTAACTTATCCAAAATCAAACAGCTAGTGAAGAAGCGGAGCCAGAATGTGAGTCTAGATCTCTCTGACACAGCACCACCCAACACTGCCTTCTCCAGCTATCAGACTAAGGGTAGGAGTCAGGGATCCTATGAGACCTGATATGATTAAAAAAAGTGAAATCCTTTCCTCAACTATCTTTTTCATCCCACTCTGTTAGAGAGCCACTATCATCTTTTATCAGAAAATCATATTACATACATTTTCTGAGGATCTACGTCACGTACTAACACGCTATATCTTCCAAAACTAAATTAATCATACAAAAGAAACTGTACAGAATAAGTCTATCGAACACAGTTTTCTCCCCTTGATTTTTGATAATCAAAATGTATGTTTAAATCTTCAAGAAAAAAGTAATCATTAAGCTAAAAACTTACAGCATTAATACACGCAACGTGATTATTCTGCTCTCTATTGTTTTCTGTGAACTCTGAGGAGTACAGTCACTCATGAGTAAATGCAAACCTGATTAAATAACTTACATACTACGCTAAGTTGAAGAGAGTCAGAGGTTCTTTCACTGTGACACTGTACACTGGTTTCGCTCTTGAATGGGTCTATTCATGGAAGATGGCGGCGGGGGGAGGGGGGCGGTGGAATTGGCCCGGGGGAGGAGGGGCCACTTCAGAGTTCATTCCTTTGTGGGGGAATCTGAGTGCTGATCCTATGTTACAATGTCTTCCTTCGAAGAAATACTCATTAGACACAAATGTCAAAGGACTGGTGGACAGAGAACACAGTGTGACACCAGCCACTGCATCATCAGAGAATTATACTTTAAACCAGATCTTATCCTTCAAAAATAACATGAAGTAAATAAGCCAAGTATAATGGGTCCTTCAACTAAAAAAATAAAATGTCACAAAAATGTAAGACAAAAAATCCTTTTTCAATGTTAAAACAAAGGTTAAACTATGTAATTTCATGTCTTAATTACAAACATTAGGAACGATTAGCAACAATGATTAGAGCATGCTTAAAAACCTAAACGCCTATTTAATAAAACAAAAATAACAGTTCCCAGGTGACATAAAAGGAAAACTGTAAGAAAACATCACTAAGGATGAGTGGGAGAATAAAATGATGTTTCTTCAATGGCAGTATTAAAAATGCAGATATAAAAGCTTCCCATAAGAATATACCAAAAACGATCCTCTGCCAAAAAGCTACATTTATTAAGACAATTAAGTTGGCTTATTTCTACTAATAATAAACATTACCTTCAAATAAGTGCTAAAGACAAGTTCTGTAACACTCTCATCCAAACAAGTTACACTTAGTTTCTCCACCAACGCAGGACCAAGACTTCGCTAACTGAGTCATGCTGACACTGACTGTCCACTCTGCCAGGCCACACACATCCCTCATCTCTAAGCTTGTCAGAACATCTGCATACTCCAGTCATCACCTTTCTTCCTTTTCTTGACTGCTGCACACTCTGGCTGCTGCAGGACCCCATGAGACCTCACAGCTCCGTTGCCAAAGAAAGCTCCATCACACGAAGGCTGGTACTAGAGAATACGTGCAGTTTCACAGAAAGAGCAGCCTTCACTCCACAGCCATGAAGAACAACCCAGGCTGAGCTCAGCCAGCGTGAGCTCTCCCTGAGGCATGAGGCGTGGAGAACCAAGTCCAGTCAAACAATGGTGCCACACAGGAGCAGGACATCAGGCAAGCCACACAAACAATCCCTGAACTGTCAGCCATCACAGCAAAGCAAAACAAAGGACCACTGATTTCATTACCTTGCAGACACACAGAAACTCATTTTATTATTACCATTAAAGGAGAGCTTAGTATCGCTGATTTTACGAGTTACAATTTTCATTGCCAATTTTGGTAGATGTCATTTTTTATATATTAAAAATGAATAACATTAATTTTTAAGGATTTAATCCAGATAAGATATAAGAATATTATCATAAACTAAAACCAAATTTCAAAAACCTAATCCTGGCTCATAAAAGCACAATAGGAAAAACTAAAGAATGGCATGACTGTTCTAACCCCTCTCCCACCCACCTAATCAGCCCCTCGTGGACCACAAGGAAAAATAATCATTGTACATTTCCTTTCAACCAAGTCTATTTAAACTGTATTTAGTACTTAAAATTTCAAAATAAATTATAAGATAGGACTTGAGCCATTAATAACCTATCAACCTCTAGGGAAAGGAGAGGAAGGAAGGGCAGTGCTGCTGGAGGAAGCAATTCCTACAGCCCCTCCTGACTCCACAAATCTGGAGGCCATAAGGACGCAGAGAAGCAACCCCACTCCCATCCCCGCTGGATATTATTGATTTAATGTAGCTTGTTGATCTCTGCATGGTCTTAATACTTAATAACAATAACTCTCAAAAAAAGAGTTTGGGGAGGCCATGTAAAATTTATGTTACTGTACCGTTTGAAAGGTGTTATTATAGTATTTCTAAATTTATGGATTCTCAAGGTCTTAGGATGTATTTCTTCCAAACACTAAAGGGTTACTAGACAGCAGCTACAGCAAAAGCTACTGGTCCACAATGATATGTCGCCACAGGAAACTGGCCTTAGCAAGCAGGCTGATGTGCACGACCATACCATGATGTGCGAAGACCAGCCTTGGGAGCCCTGGGCACAAATCCTGGCTCTGCCATGTCCTACCTGGGACTGTACCTGTCTACAGGTCTGTCTCTTTTACAAAAGGGATTTTATGGGGTAGTGACAGAGTCTCAAGAGTGTCAGCTCCCTGACTTAAGGTAGGAAGAAATATTACAAACCACCTAGAACTGCCTTCCAACCTGGAATCCTATTTGGCGCTACTTCTTACATAAGTCCGTTAGTCAGAAAGTAATTATTTTACAAGACAGTCTTTCCCACGATTAAACAACTCAAGTCTTCCTTCATTCATTCACCAAATGTTTAGTTTCCTACTCTGTGCCAGGCTTCTGCTACCACCTGAAAATGTTACTACAGATCTTGATATATATAAAACAAGGAAATTATATAAAAATAATGGGAGCAAAATTTGTCAGACTTCAGCAGGCCCCTCACTGTCGATATGAAATGTGGAAGGGATATAACAAAGGAGGGCAACAGATCTCTAGGAGAGCCACAGGAAACAAAGCTGCTTAGTCATCTATAATCCCCAGGGCACATGCAATAATGGACCTTATCCACACACAGGCCCAGGCAGAGACATCAGATGTCACATGGTAAAGGTGGAGAGAAGCAAAAGGACAAGGTAAAAGCAGCAAAACTAGGACTGAGGTTAGGCTGCTCGGTGTAAAGTACAATGTCGGATCAGAGGCTCAGGCATTCTCCTGGCACAGCATGCAGAGGTTCCAGGCAACCCAAGGAGCAATGGGGAAAGACAGATGCACTACTACTCTGAAGCACAGGAAAAGTCCATGGAAGTTTGGAAAGGCATTTTATGAAAGATGCACATTTATTCTGTACATTTATTAAAACTAATGATTGCTACCTATTATACCATATTTGCAATGTTTCAAAGGCAAAAGCTACACTGCCCTTTCATGATATTTGGCATGAATGGAAGGAGAACTATTTGCTCTTCTGATAAGGAATACTAATGTAACACACTCGCTAAAAGTGAGTGTTCAATAAAACCTGAAACATAAAATCACACTGAACATGTAAGGTCTGAAGGACCTGAACTTACTAGATCAACATATTTAAGAACTTTCATCCTCTAATGATGACTGAGGAAACTCCTGATCCCCTAAAAGAGGTGACTCGACCTTTCACTTTCTAGGGGTGGGCCTCCAGCTTCTACAATATAAGTGCTTTCTCTGATCTCTATAGGTTAAGATGTCTGTCACCATTCTGTAGGTGCAGCTAATGTTCTTTCGTTGTCAAAATCCATCAAGCTCAGGCATGTCACAAACAGGTTTCCTTTAATTATATGATCCCATCACCCTTAACTACAGCTCTCCTAGGGAATCCTCAAATGAGATGCCTGTTTGCAAACAATAGTATAGTGGCCTCGATGGTGTCTGAAATCTCAAATGCTCTTAAACACTCTTCCTAATAACCCTGAAAACCCCGTAAAGGCCAAGTACTTCACTAGACACCTTAAGACCAACTGCTAATCCTCTACTACAAGGCCAAGGACAACACTATCAACCTCATTTTCTAAAGAAGTGACTATACAGACAGTTAGGGGCTTCTACCAGGCCAGCCCACGACAGGGCACACAAACACTACACACAAAGCCTGAACCCCCTCCATTCCATCACCTAAAGCAAAAGTACTCCTGATTATTCACTGACCTAAGACACTGAAAACAGACTGATTTCAAACAGTTTTCACATTAGAAAATAAAGGTAACAGTGATGCCTGGCTCTGCCACAAAAACTAATCAACTATTTAAATTGTCTTGGCTATTTTTTTTCTTCCTTTATCACTCTCCAACACCTCAATGCCCCTACCTGTGGTCTCTGGTGCCAACATAATCTTCCAAAATCACTACCACTTGCATTACCAAGCAATAAAATTCTGCCACTCAAATGAAACCATTCTCTGGCACACTCCGTTCTATTTTCTATAACATTTTTACATAATTAAATCACATCGCCTATATAATTTTATATTCTGCTTATTGCATTTAATGTGAAAACACACTTTTGATATTAAGTGCATTTTTAAAAATTATAAACAGATATAACTCTGTTTACTTAACCATTCTTGTACTACTATATATTTAGGCTGCTTAAAATTTATTACTATAACAAATGATCCTGTGAAAACACCTTTCACCTTTGCATAAATACCTTTAAATACATTTCAGGTAATTTCTCTGGGATGGATTTCAAGTAGTAGAATTATTATAGCACTTGAGCATTTTCAGAATTCTATATACACCTGCCATATTACTTTTGAGAAACCCTATAAAAATTAGTATTTCTAGCATTATTAGAACTGAAGATTTTCTTTAAATCTCTGCTCACTGGTTACATATAATATTGCTATCAAATTCTTTATGGTAACCTTAACTATTTTGTCAGTGTATGGACTGAATGTTTATGTCCTTTCAAAATGCCTATATTGAAGTCTAAATCCCCAGTGTAATGGTACTAGGAGGTGGGGCCTTTGGAAAGTAATTAGGTCATGGGGCAGAGCCCCTTGATAATGGAATTAGTGTCATAATAAGGGGATGAAGAGACCAGAGTTTGCTCTCTCTACCATGTGAGGACAGGACAGAGGGCAGCCCTCTGTAAACCAAGAAGAGGAACTTCATGGAAAACTCAACCATTCTAGCACCATAATCTCAGATTTCTAGCCTCCAGAACTGTGAAAAATGTCAGTTTTTTTACCCACCCAATCTATGGTATTTTGTTACAGCAGCCTGAACTAATTAAGATACAGCCATCAGTATTTCCCACTTTATACTGCTTCCATCATTTCCTATTTAACTATTAATCTTAATGTATTTGTCTTAATGAGCTCTTCAGACATTAAAAATAATCTTGTATTATTATAACTTGCAATTAACTTGTAATTGGAAATTTGGTTTATACTGTTTGAGGGCAAAGAATTTATTAAACTTTTATATAGCCTAATCAATTTTAATATTTTCCTTTATGTTTACATTCACTGTTTTTAAGTTCTAAAAAGCCTCGCCTCACCCCAGCCCTGCTCCAACGCATTCTTAACCAACATACAGACCCACTGGCAAAGAACAGAAGCCTAGCTAAGGACAATCTTCAGACAGGCTTTAGCTCAACACTGAACCCTGCTGTCTGAGTGTGAAAACTAGGAAGCCAAGTTCAAAATGTAGAAAAAAAATTTTTAATTAAAAAAAAAAATAGTGCCCATCAGTGATTGTGGGGGAGATAAACTACAGAGTCAAAGTCAGACACTAAACAAACAAACAAAAGCAATAATAACAAATCCTGGGGAAGAGAGAGTTCAGAATCCAGGGTTGCTAAAATCTATCTCATAAAATGTCCATTTTTAAATAAAAAATTATAAAATATGCAAAGCACATGTGGTCTATGCAACCCAAGAAATAGGTGGGCACTCAATGGAAATTGTCTCTGAGGGGGCCCCTATGTTGAACTTAGCAGACTGAAGCCCCAAAGCAGCTATCATGCATGTGTCCATAGAAGGACTTCCAGTTTCTGGTTGCCTATCTAAGGAGCTTAGAAGTCACATCACTCCACCCTCACAACAAGTAAAAAGCTCAAAAGACTGAAAAATTGACAACTTTCTTCTTTGATTCATAAGAGAGGAGGACACAGGGCAAACCAGTGTCCCTAGGATTGGAGGTAAATTCAGGGAGCCATGTTTACCAGAGCAGAGACACATGAGCAGGAACCACAGTAGGAACCAGTGCTGAGATTGGAAAACCTAAACTGGTATTGGATGAATTGCTGGAGCTCAGCATAGACAACTCTGAGAGTTAAAAACCCCCAGGGGAACCCAGTCATAGGGAGTCCACCAATAATTACTGGGACTAAGTTACCAAAATAAATGTCAGGGGAAAATGCATCCTTGGGCTTCCAGTAGAAGGAGGGGGAAAGGAACCATTTTGTAATACACCAAAGCACTGTTCTTAATGAGGCCCGTCCTCCGGGAAAAACTAGTTAACCAGAGTCTAACCTGCTGGGGTATTATCACAGCCTAAATGACCTGGGGAAGTGAAAGACCCACCCCCAGCTGGCTTAATCCATCCTGTCCCTCCTTAAGGGGGAGAAAAAAATCTGAGAAACATTTGTTAAATTAACAGTCCAGAGGCACAGGTTCACGAAAAGATAGATCTAATTCTAAGATTATAGAACACTTCCCCTTTCTCACATCTCACCACCAAATTACTAAAGGCCTATTCGTAGCAGTTCTTTTTACCTAGTCCACCATGTCTGGACTTATCAAGAAAATTAAAAGGCATACCAAAGTGCAAAAAACACAATTTGAAAAGACATAAGCATCAGAACCAGACATGGCAGGACAGTGCATAAATCCAACAAACTGGAAATTTAAAACAACTATGATTAATATGCTAAAGGTTCTAGTGGATAAAGAGGACAGCATGCAAGAACAGAAAGACAATGTACACAGAGGTAGAAATCCTAAGAACGAACCAAAAAGAAAAGCTAGAGGTCAAAAACACTTACAGAAATGAAGAATGTATTTGATGAGCTTATTAGCACACTGGACGCAGCTGAGAAAAGAATCTCAAGGCTACAGGATATATCAATAGAATCCTCTAAAACCAAAGAGAATAAAGACTGAAAATGAAAAACATAGAACAGAATATCCAAGAACAATGGAATAACTACAAAAGGTGTAATCATGCATGTAAAGAGAACATTAGAAGAAGGAATAGAACATTTGAAACAATGATTGAGAATGTCCTCAAATTAATGTCAGACCTTAAACCACATATCCAGGAAGCTCAGAGAACACCAAGCATATAAATGCTAAAAAATAAAAAAAATAAAAAATAAAAAAAGAACACCTGGGCATATCATCTTCAAACTACAGAAAATTAAAGATTAAGGAAAACAAAATCACACATGAGTAAGGACTATTACCCAAAACATACAAAGAACTCTTAAAACTTAAAAAAAAAAAAAAAAAAAAAGAGCCAAAGACCAAAGACCTTGACAGACACCTCACACACAAAAAAATATACAAGTAAACATATGAAAAGATGCTCCACATCATGTCATCAGGGAAGGCAAGTTGAAACAATGAGATACCACTACACACCTATCAGAATGGCCAAAATCCAGCACACTGTCAATATCAAATGCTGGTGAGGATGTGGAGCAACAGGAACTCTCATTGCTGGTGGGAATGCAAAATAGTACAGCTACTGTGGAATACAGTTTGGCAGCTTCTTACAAAACTAAACATAACCTTAACATATGCACTAGCCAACAGTACTCCATGGTATTTACTCAAAGGAGTTGAAAGCTTAAGTCCACACAGAAACTACGTTCATAGTAGCTTTATTCATAATTGCCAAAACTTGGAAGTAACCAAATGCCCTTCACTAGGTGAATGGATAAACTGTTGTACATCCAATTTAATATTATTCAGCACTAAAAAGAGAAGCACAGGGAGGAACTTTAAGCGCTAATTCAAAGAGAAAGCACAGGCGATAAAAGGCTATTCTCCCTATATAAGCACATTTAAAGAAGGAAATCTAAAAAGGCAATAATTATGCTTCAATCTGAAGAGAATTATAGAATATAAAATGCAAAGGAAAACAACCCACTAGGATTTCTAGAAGAGCATGGTTTTACAAAATATCTAATGGAAGCAAGATTAGTGGAGATATCAGAAAAATGCTGCTGGCACCAATTTAGAAGCTGCTAACTTATTTCCCTCCAATACAATTTTTCAGGTATATATTAGTCTCCCCTTATCTGCAGGCACTCATTCCAAGATCTCCAGTGGAAGCCTGAAACCGTGGACAGTACTGAAACCTTTATTTACTGTTTTTCTTATACATACATATCTATAATAAAGTTTACTTGATAAATCAGGCAAAGAGATTAGCAACATAATTACTACAACAATTTGAAGTACAACAGCAAAACTAGCACAAATTTCTTTTTCCTCCTTGACAGTTACAGAAGATTTGTTTTTGCCATAGATCTTAGCAATCTCAGGATAAAATTTTTTCTTTCCTTAAGTCAAGAACTTTCACATTTTCACTTAAAGGAAGCACTTTCCTGCTTCTCTGGCATATCTGAATTGCCAGCATCACTATTCAAGGGCGTTGGGGCCATTATTAAGTAAAATAAGGGGTTTTTTTGCATACAAGCACTGTGATACCACAATAGTCAATCTGAAAACTGAGACAGCTACTAAGTGACTAACAGGGGGGTAGTATATATGCTAGACAAAGGGATGATTCATGTTCTGAGCAGGACAGAGTGGGATGGCAGGAGATTTCACCACAATACTCAGAAGGGTGCACAATTTAAAACTCAAATTGTTTATTTCTGGAATTTCTCATATAGTATTTTCAGACTGCAGTTGACCGTGGGTAACTGAAACCACAGAAAGTAAAATCACAGAAAGGGAGGAACTACTTTAAACTCTAATAGAAGTAGCTCCCACTGTGGATTATGATTGCATTCTTCATCACATGAAGCGTTCCCCAAAGAAACCAATGTCTTACATACAAATGCAAAAGAAAAAGGCAGGTTTTCCTACTAAGAACCCCTGAAAAACCATAGAAAGACTTTTATTGTGTCTTCTTGTGGCTATGTGCATAAAACCACATACGTAACACATTTTATACTAAAAAGCAAAATAGCAGAGCCACATCCCAGGAACAAACATTCAACAGGCACAGCACTGAAGAGGATATGGAGAGCTGAGCACAACCAGGAAAGGAAGGTGATCCCTCCATATTGGGGTACAGGATGTGCTGAGGAGTCTAACATTCTGAAAGTCGACAGAGTTGGGGTACAGATGAAACAGATAAAAGACTGGTGAAAAGAAATCAGGGAAGCAGAAGGTGAAAATACAGTATTTCTCAGGAACAGATCTGAAGTTGACCAATACAAGGAAAAAAGTCAAAAGATTGCTAGTGTGGTGTGTTCAGTGGCATCATGTGCAGAGACCAGTGAACGAGAAGGAGTAAAGTGAAATTATGAAAAGAGGGGCAATGGAATGGAGGCAGGAAATGAGAGAAAACAACTGACTGTTGCCACACCCCAGAACATATGCCGACAAAGGAGAAATTTCTGCCATTTCTATTCACTGTTACATACCCAATGCCTTTAATAGCGCCTGGCATAGAATGGGCAACTAATAAATACTTGTTAAATTAATGAATTTTCCCCGAGGCTAACTTGTTCTGTAAGACTTGGGGGCAAATGGAAGAGAATCACTTAGGAGAAAGCTGAATATGCAGACTCAAAGCAAAGACTGTGGCAATAGGTCAGTGTGGTAGAACTAACTTATATTCGAATGTTACAATTTTTCACCATTTCTTAATAAAAGTACAGAAAATTAAACATCCATGATAAAAGGGCTGCTGCAAAGAAACACTAAGCAGTTGCTGTTTCACTTAAAAATTCAAAGGTCTCGTGGCCTCAGATTTATATCCCCTGATCAAGAAAATAAAAGATTGGAAGTAGGGGAAGAAGCAACTAAATAAATGCACTTTCCACAGCATTCAAAACATATCCATGTTTAGAAAGTTTACATTGCTGGTTTATTATACCAAGTGGATAAAGAATAGCAATGTAAAACTTTATCCAAATAAAGAACACCATTTTCTATTTTCTGTACAATATGCAACTGTGAAGGGTCAAAAAAGGTTTGAATTACATATGAGATTTTTTTTAGGTTCACAAACTGCTCATGTTAAGTTTCAAATGCAGCAAGTTTTAAGATTCTGTAATACTTATCTTTACTATGTACAATGCCTAGACACTCTCCTCTAATTTCATGGTATTTAATATATTTATATACATATATATGTACACACATCCATCCCAGGAAAGACTATGTTAAGATACAAAATAAACGAGAAACTATATTGATCTAAAGCATTTATAATCTACTCCAAATATGAGTATAATGGCATTCAATGTGCATAAAATCTTTAAAACACATCATGTACCTTTTTAAAATCTTGTTTTTGAAGACTTGTAATGATATGGAGATATAATCATATTACCAAGTTACGTGATGAGAACAAGGTACAATTCCACATATACATATAATATTAAAACAAAAATATAAGATTATAGATATTATAAATCTGCCAAATTAACGGTGGTTATATCTGTGTGGTAGATAATGCATGATTTTAAGTTTTCTATCCTTCTTCATACTCAAAGTACTTTACCTATATTCCACATTGCTGAGTTTTAGAGATATTCAAAAAAAGAAGTTAGTCTCATAAAATGTTTTGCAATTACTTACCACATTATAATAGCTTTTGTTAATGGCAGTCGTATCTAATCCTTTGGGAGGGCTCTTCAATGTTCCAGATTTGGGAGATACGGGCTTTTCTGAAATAAAAATGTAATGTAGTTTTACTGATCAACACTAGAGACAAACAAATGCACCAGCCACACC
>NW_006434373.1:2215349-2274884 GCF_000325575.1 Pteropus alecto
TACTGTGTGTTTTTTATTTTTGTGTAATACTTATCTTTACTATGTACAATGCCTAGACACTCTCCTCTAATTTCATGGTATTTAATATATTTATATACATATATATGTACACACATCCATCCCAGGAAAGACTATGTTAAGATACAAAATAAACGAGAAACTATATTGATCTAAAGCATTTATAATCTACTCCAAATATGAGTATAATGGCATTCAATGTGCATAAAATCTTTAAAACACATCATGTACCTTTTTAAAATCTTGTTTTTGAAGACTTGTAATGATATGGAGATATAATCATATTACCAAGTTACGTGATGAGAACAAGGTACAATTCCACATATACATATATTATTAAAACAAAAATATAAGATTATAGATATTATAAATCTGCCAAATTAACGGTGGTTATATCTGTGTGGTAGATAATGCATGATTTTAAGTTTTCTATCCTTCTTCATACTCAAAGTACTTTACCTATATTCCACATTGCTGAGTTTTAGAGATATTCAAAAAAAGAAGTTAGTCTCATAAAATGTTTTGCAATTACTTACCACATTATAATAGCTTTTGTTAATGGCAGTCGTATCTAATCCTTTGGGAGGGCTCTTCAATGTTCCAGATTTGGGAGATACGGGCTTTTCTGAAATAAAAATGTAATGTAGTTTTACTGATCAACACTAGAGACAAACAAATGCAGCAGCCCCACCCCCCTTCCCTCCCCGCCCCCCACCCCACCACAGAGCCCAAAACTGCTGACCCAGCAACTTCTACTGAAAATACAAACTAAAAAGGGGAAGGTGAACAGAAGGTCCGCACATGGCAAGGGAGGCATCACAGTGCCTGTATCTCCTTCTCATGCTCAGCTCCCTGGGGTCAGAGCTGGCGTCCTTCACAACTGTGCAACACTCAGCTTGTTCCCCTAGTTCAGGCTAAAAATGTGACAGATCATGCTTCACTGTTGTCAACAAAGAACACTAAATTGTAAGCTACACATGTAGCTTAGGAGTATAGTAAAGGAAAAACATTTCTATCATTGGTTCTATGGGGAGGGATATGTCTGTCTATTGCTAGTTCTTTCTGTGCATGGGTTTTGTGGAGTGTGCATCTTTCTATCATTGGTTCTGCGAGGTGGTATGTCTGATGGCTACAAAGTGCACTGAGGGGTACAGAAACAACATAATTTGGTGCTACATTTCCAGGGACCAATTGAAGCAACAGTTCTTCCCTTTCCTGCAATAAATTAAGATTCAACAATCACACACTTTTTTTCTGCCTCTTTTTGAAGTAAGTTTTTATTATTCCTTATTTTCCTCTTCTAACTTGTCTGAAAGTTACATATCCACTGCTTCCTGTTCTATGGTTACCTTTTCATCCATGTGTATGACTGACCCCACAAAGCCTAGAGTTAATCCCTACGGCCTGCCTCCTTCAGAGGACTCAGTCCTGAGAATAATTCCTAATTCTAACTTCCTCTTCTTATCTTCCATATTATTGTTGTCATCTCATTTATAAATCCACCCTAGTGTTCATGTCATACATTCATTCTACATGGGTTAATTTCACCAGTTTCTTTGCTGTCATAGTCTCCTCTATCTTATACCCCTGCCTATTAGGTTTCGGTCATCTTGTTATATGTCTTCCTAGTCTCTTTAATGATAATTTGCTAGTAGTAAACAATCTTGAACCTTGTCTGAAAGTGTTGTAATTGTGTTGGTTTTTTTCCATAACTTTGTTATAGAAATTTACAAACATACATAAAAGTAGAGAGAATAATCACAAATATATACTCTTACTTAGCTTCAACAGTTATCGACATTCACTTGATCTTAATATCCCTCCTTTTTCTTTTACGGAAGCATTATACAGTAAATTCCAGAAACTATGCCATTTTACTCATCGATACTTTAATGTCCATCTTACTCATAGGGACCTAGCATCAGGCCATTACCACACCTGACAAAATTAATAATTCCTTCGTATTATCTAATGCCTAGTCAATATTCAAATTTCCCTGTCTGTTATAGTAACAACTTTTTGTCTTTGGTGTCTGTGAATCGGGAACCAAATACATGCATGTGGTTGTTATGCTTCGGTCTTTTTAATTCTGTAAAAATCCCCTCCTCTTTTTGTTATCAATGCCAGCAGAGAGAACAATCACTCTCTCAATCATCTAGTCTAATTTTCTATTCAGGGAACTTCAGGTAAACATCAGACACTTTGTTGTCTTATTCATTGTTATTTTCCCAGTTCCTACAACAGTGGTTACTCAAGTAAATATTTACTGAATGTTGGCTGTGGCTTTAAAACCAAATGCAATCATGACAACCTTGACAATGTGATATGGACAATGTAGCTGAACAAAGGCAGAATTGAAGGGTAGAAAAACGTCAAGGTAAGACCTTGTATTACAAAATGGAGCATCAAGAGGTAACTACCAAAGGTCCATGAGAAACATTATTAAGACTGAAGTGTATTACTCAGCATCACTAATAATGGGAACAGGAGAACAAAATAATATGTAGAAAAAAAGCTTGCAAGGACAGAAGGGGAAGACAAGGAGGCAAGAGATAAAGTTAACACAGAGAAGTCACAGCATACAGGAGGAAGGCTGCTCAGGAGAGGCTCTCCCCGGCGGGTAATGACACGAAGGAAGGGGAGGGAGCAAGAGACTTCTGCTTTTAACAAAGCTCTTTCATCCTACTTACCTGGTTTTCACACGCTTTTGTTACTTTAACAATGTTTTTAAAATAAAAATAAAACTTTAAAAAGTTATATCTAATTCTGAAAGACTATCGAGCCTGATCCCAAATTATTACAAATCAGTTGACCTATGGAATGTGTCCTTGAAATTGAGGATGTTTAATCACCATCACTGGGATATGGCCACACTCACAGAACATCCCCCACAGCACCCAGTAACATTGGTGTTTGGTGAGTGCTCGTTTATTGGTAATGTGGAAGAATATTCACTTCTACCTTTTGTACATTATGCTAGGTTCCCTCACACATGCCTCAGAGATGTAAACCTTACACTTTATGCTCTTCCCACCTATTAAAAATTCTGCATCTGGAAGAGATAGTATGGAGAGGCCCATCCTCTAATGCAGCCACATCTTGGGTGTTTTCAGAAACTTAATATCATATGCGCACATACACATACATAAGTGCACGTGTGCACACATACATCCAAATCTATTCCACACCAAAGAAAAGTGAGGGCTAGAGAAAACACTATTTCAAGCGATACAAAGAAAAACAAGGTTCCATGTTACCTTTGTCCCTTTCCCTGCAAATTATATCAAACGCTGTTCTTTCACAGCTAAGTTAATGACTGTGTCCAACAGTTTGCATTATATGTCACTTCCTGATGTCAAAAATAAACAGAAAATATTCAAAGTGACAAACTCAGGAAGTGGCAGTGTGACTTCTCATTAAAGTATCTGTGGATTAGCCAATAACAGTCACATTTAAGTTCTCTCATCACTGGCAAGGATAGTTATTACTCATCACCTCGAGATTTAAAAGAAATGCCTTTACTGTACACAGATGAGCTGCCCCAAAATGAGAGAAATTAAACTCGATGCGCCATAAAAAAATCATTGGAAAGAAACCTGGTAAATGTGTATGCACACATGAAACTGTACTCGTGGGGATATGGAACACAATTTGTTCACCAAGCCAGCTTGGCCATCAGTGGTATTCACTTTCCAACCTCATGCACCTCATGCACTGAGGACTGAGCACCTACCTCCATGTTTACTTAATGACAGCTCCAACCAGCGTCACTCACTACCACTGCCAGCCTTGCTGCTTCTCTTTCCTTCTACCTCCTTTGAATTTAAGAAACTCTCTATTGTGTGTGTAAAACATATAAGTGTGTATAAAACACAATCGAAATCCATGGGTTTTATATATCCAAAAAATACACAGAAAATAAATGCTAAGTAATGATGATATAACTTCCATAAAACAGTAAAGATTCTAGAAGAAAATACAGTGCATTTGCAGTAAGCATTAGGAATATCCTTATGCAAACTCGTGGAAGATATGCATCTTTAAAGAGGAACAATTTCAAAGAAGAAACTACATGCAGGTCAAAGGCACGATTACATGCTGGACCAGAACACTGCCCTCTCTCACCATAAGAGGGCAGACAATCACAGCCACTTATAATTCCCCAAGCAGTGGAAGAGAGAAATTGGATTTGCTTGAGAACTTACCTGGATGTACGCAGCCCAAATGGATCACCTTAAAGGCAGACCTCAGTTTTATTTAATAAAAATATTTGTAAATCAAATCAAAATTTAACACAGAAGAGAAACTCATAATTTAAAGGAAATCTGTGTTTTTGTTTCACAAGAAAATGATCCTAACACCAGTTAGAGGAGTCTGTATGTTTGGGGCTTGGCACATTTTGTTTACAGAAAATGAAGCATTAATTACACTGTAAATTACAATGCTTACATTAAACACACTCTTCAAAAAAGAAAATCTAATCCAAAATCACAAAGCCACATAAATTACTGAAAAAATGCAATACTGAAATGTTACTGTGATCCTAGAGTTTTATTCCCAGCTGTTATAAAGTAATATGATAAAAATGTGGTTTCGCGTCTTTCTGTCTCAAATGCCGACATTTAAAATCAGACTATTACTTTCCTTAGAATATATCCAGGTAATCTGAGAACACTAGGGATGTGTGATTTCCAAAAGAGATTATTCCTTTGGTTCGACTGTCAGATAAAGAATAATGGACATAATAGATCACCAACAGGAACAAATGTTATTCCTTATACTTTAAAAAACAGAAAAAGGAAATTCTGCAGTTACCTGGGTAAGAAAACTAGTGTCCAGGTGAACCCCCACAAAGGGCTCTTTGACAACAATGCAATTACATGCACTTGTTTAAAAGGGTCTCCCTCAATCTCCCTCCTCCCCTCTCCCCACACACACAAGACACAAAAATGGGAATTTCAGATAAAACAAGTGATGCAGTCGCTCCTAAGTAAATTCTTATAAACAAGGAATAGCTAGTTCGTCTTAGAGCTGCATCTATACCCACCGGTTCTTGGGCCCACAGTCCAAATATGGAACTTGAAAGCAAAATGTCTATATTGCATTGCTGGACTTTAAAAGGGTAACAGTGCGCTATGAAACCAACTACAGCTGACCCTTGAACAATACAGGTTTGAACTGCACTGAACCACTTATATATGGATTTTTTTTTCAATTACTATAAATATATTTTCTCTTCCTTGCAACTTCCTTAAATTTTTTTCCTCTAGCTTACTTTATTGTTAACAATACAGTATATAATACATATAACGTACGAAACGTGTTAATAGACTTTCTGTAACGCTTCCAGTCAACAGTGGGCTATTAGTAGGGGGGAGTTAAAAATTATAGATTTTTGACAGCACAGGAGTCAGCACCCCTAATCCTGGTGTTCAAGGGTGAACTGTACTACCAACAGAAGACAATGATGACATTCAAATCCTTTTGAAAATAACTCCTAGAAGTCACCTGAAGAGAATCTGTGAGACCCACAAACTATCTTTTCTGTGTAATTTGCAAAGGTTAACTTTGAAAATTCCATGAGGAGAAATACCTGAAAAGTAAAAATTCATTCATCTGCACTGTTACTATGGCAACTCAAAAATCAGACCAGAACTCTCATCCAAATGAGTCGTTCACAGCAAAATTCAAGAAATCCCAGATTCAAAAGACATCTGCCCTATCAGCAGGCTCCACTCCTGATGGTGTGCCCATTACCAGTGTAATAGCCTGCTGAAATGTGAAAGGGTTAAAGAATAATTAAAACCTGAAACTGGACAAAGGAAGTCTATAACTTAGGCCTAGTTTCTGGAACCCCTAACCACATTCTGTTAATCATGAAACTTGTAACAATGAGCTCATATGCTAACTGCCAATTTTAGCCTGTGTAACCCTGCTTGCTTGCGTGGCATGAAAAATAATCAATTGTATATAAGCTGAAAATTACTGTTTGGCCATCGCCCATGGGAACACTGGCTATTGCCCATGGGAACATAGGCAATCACCCATAGGAACATAACATTCTAACACAAGCTTTCTGCTTCTGTACTTCCCGCTTGCACACCTGACCAGTGGGTTGACAGGTAGTGAATAGGAGAAAGAGAGACCTTTAAGACAGAATGAGGAATGGGATTTGGGGCTTAAAAACCTTGTATCTTGGCATTTCGAGGCTGCTCCTTTGCAAGGACAGCCGCCGGCTAATAAACTGTCTCCTGGTTAAGAGCACTCAAGTTGGGTCTGGTTATTCTGGACACAACACCAGCACTGTGATCTTCTGATGGTCTGCCCCATTACCAGCTCTGTGATCACCTCGCCCTCACTGGAAAAGGGAAAAGACCAACTTACCCTCCCTCCCTCTCCCTCCTCTCGCCTCCAGAGTCCTCCTAGAAAGGGCTGCTCTTCTGCCCCCAGAAGAATCAACAGAATTCAGAACTAGTCCCAGAGCTGCTATCAGAGCCTGGACTCAGTCTGCCCCAGCCCTCAGGCTCGAGGGCCAGCTGTCCCAGAGACTGACCAGTGAGACTGGTCAGTCAGAGTCAGAGACTAAGCCACACCTCCCAACAGTCATGTCTCTAAAGTCAAGATGACATTTCCATCTCAATCAACCTGATACCAGTGCCGCGCTCTCAGCTGGTTCTACACTTAGATAGATTAAAGGAATATTATTTGTACCCCATGCTGAATATCCTGGCAATACTTGTCTTCTGGGGCTGTGGTGCGGACTGAATGAGGTCACAGATAAAAGGCACTTTATACAATAATCACAGCATAATAAGCAGCCAAAAAATATTGACTATTGTTAATTTTATAATAATGAAAAAACAGTTTTTATTATCAACCACAGAAAATAGCAAAAATGAGATACCACACACCCATTAAGATGGCTATTATCAAAAAAAAAAGTGTTGGCAAGGACGTGGAGAAATAACCCTTTTGATGATAGAAATACAAAATGGTATGGCTGCTGTGGAAATAGCTTAGTGGTTCCTCAAAATTTAACACAATTACAAGATGAGCCAGCAATTCTATTCCTAGATATATACCCCAAAAAACTGAAAGGAGTCAGATACCTGCATACCATGTTCACAGTAACATTATTCAAAATAGCTAAAAGGTAGAAATGATCCAAACATCTAGCAACAGATGAATGGATAAACAAAATATGGCTGTGAAATAGAAAATATGTATATTAGTTACTGCCTCCGGTTTGTGGGACAGAGCTAAAACTCTTAAAATTTCCAAAGTGATAAGAGCACAAGGAGCATCTTTTGTTCTGCTGAAGTGACTCTGAGTAGGCTCCTGATTGGTGGACTGGTCACCAGAAAGACCCAGCCATGATTAGAAGCTTGGCATTTCCAAGTTATTCTCAGGAATATTTTCACCCCCTATTCTCAGGAAGGGGAGAGGGGGCTGGACATTGAGTTAATGATTGATCATGCCTATGTGATGAAACAGCCATAAAAAGTCCAATAGTACAGGGTCAGAAAGTTTCCAGGTTGGTGAATACATCTACATGCCAGGAGGGTGGTACACCCTCAACTCTAGGGAGACAGAAGCTCCTGCCTTCAGAAGTCTTCTAGACTTCACCTTATATGCGTCTTCATCTGGCTGTTCATCTGTATCCTTTATTATATAATAAACTGGTAGATATAACTAGTGTTTCCCTGAGTTCTGTGAGTCATTCTAGCAAATTAACAAACCCAAGGCAAGGTCACGGGAACTCTAATTTATAGCCAATTGGTCAGAAGCAACTTAATGTGAGGATAAAGTAAAAATCACCTTGAACAAAAAAATGAATGGGGAAGAATCTGAATACTCAACCCATGGTCATTTACATAAGTTCAACTGGATAAAAGCACTTAGTATACATTGAGCATATTCACTTATTATTCCTTCTCGCCTAAAGGAAAAGCCTCAGTCTATTCCACAAACTTGCCACTTACCACTAGGCTTGATCTCTCGCACGTAGTTGCTGGGGAACCAGCCAGTCCTGCCGTTGTGTGTGCCCTCCCACCAGCCCCCTTCCTCCACTCGAGTGACATGTATGACGTCTCCTTTCGTAAAGGAAAGCTCATCTTCATTTGTCTGCTGGAAGTTAAACTTTGCTCTTACTACCAGTTGACTGTTGCTATTATCGGTCATGTCCTAAAAGGGAGAGAGAGGAAAAAAATGTTCATGAAGCATAGCTGTCATTATAAAATAAGATTACATTTTACTATGATAAATGTAGCATAATTGCCCCAAACAGCAGAGGAATGTTTAAATTTGAGATATTTAAGTGTCCTATCTCCCGCAGTGCACCCTGACCAACACACCATCACACTGCTCCAGTTCCAGAGGAAATCGTCTTAATAGACTGAAAGGTCTTAGTCCCCCATTATTATGCCTACATAAACATACACACATTTTCACATATATTTATATGGAATTATATTGTACATCTCTAATTTACAAAAAAAAATAATAATAATATACAGTGGTCATTTTTCCAGCAGTTCTTATAATTACTTTAGTCTTAACTAGCTGTACAATATTATACTGTACAGCTATGCCTTTAATTTCTTAACCAACTCTCCATTACTGAATTTAAGGCTATTTCTAGTATTTTTCCACTGCAAAACAAGGCTTCATTAAAACTATTTGCACATCTATCTTTGAACACACTTGCAAATACGCCTATATGTTAAATTCATGTCAGAGAACACAGATAACAAATTTTAAATTTTAATATCTACTTCTAAATTGCCCTTCAAGAAAGTTCTACAAACTTATACCAAGCTACATTCCAACCGACAGCATAATACCTAAGAGTTATTTCTTCAAATATTTACTAACATTGGATATTGCCATTTTATTTCTGCCACACTGATGGGAAGAAATGGTACCACATTTTAGCTTGCATTTTTCTCAGAGATCAAGCATACTTGCAGATCTCTGAAATGTCAGACGAGAAAGGCAGACTGGGTGCTGGAGAGGCTTGCAACCCAGAAATGCCAATAAGAATAAACAAAAAAGACATCCCCAAGAAAAACATGCTCTCCTAGCCAAAGAAACAGGAAAGAGACAGCAGGAACTGATTACTGGTAAGCGCGTTCAGCCTGCACCTGGGTGTCTGAGTAGGAAATTCCTACTGGGTAGGACATTCCATGTCCCACTGATCACCACCACTCCACCTGCACAGGTGACATCAGCAAAGATCAAACAGGGAGTCCCAGCCTCCACCCACAAGACATACCCCTACCCTCTACCTAGCCTCAGGGGAGGGTCCAGGCCCAGAATCTCCCTTCCACAATTCCCCCAATCCATCCCAGTCCAGCAGAACCCCAGCAACACCAGGTAAATGAGCCTGACCAGACACCAATGCAAGGACTCTGGAAACTAAGCTGTCACTAGAACCACAGCCTACCAACTAGGCCAGGACCGTCACACTAAACCCAACCAGGCCTACTAAGATACAAAATTTAAGTAGGATCCAGCACCTCTTAACATACTTTCCTAAGTGTCCAGGATGCAATCAAAAATACTCTTCATTCCAAGAACCTCACAGTTTGAATGAGAAAACACACCGATACCAACAGCAAGATGAAGCAGATGCCGGGATCCTCAGAAAAGGTTTTCATCATCAAAAGACTTCAAAAAGCAATTTCAAATTCTCTTAAAATAGATAAAATAGAAAATCTCAGAAAACGAGAACTTATAAAATTTACTCAAACTGATGAGTGAAAAAAATGATGAGAGCCCCAGGGACTTGTGGGGAATAACAAAGTATCGTCAGAGTCCTAAAGGAGAAAGAGGGCAGCACTAAAAAGTGGTATAGAAATATGACTGACAATGTCCTAAACAGGCAAAAGGCACAAACATACAGATTCATGAAGTTGTGTGAACTCCAAACAGGATAAGCCTAAAAAAATCCAGACCAAGTCACATAATTAAACTTCAGAAAACTCAAGACAAAAAAGAAAAAAATCTTATTAGGATAAAAGAATATTCAAGATCTCAAAAACTTTACATCCCATGCACCCATTCTCAAGAAGTTAGTGAAAGTTGAGCTCCTTCAAAACAGAAGGATTACCAAGAAAAAAAAGAATGATGGAGAGAAAGAGGTACAGGAGATTACTCAGGTCACAGGGCATCTGCAGGATGATAAAGAAGAAAACTTCAGACAGAAGCCAGCAACAGCCTTGCTGACAACCAAGTGATAGAAGTGGGACAGAAAGAAGACTTCGAGTTCCTTAGAAAGAGGAAAGTGAAAAATCCTAACAATCTGAATAAACAAGAAGAAAGTCTTAGAAAGGAGCAAAAGACTAGGACTGCAATCTGCAAAAGATACGCAAAAAAATAAACAAGCAACAATTATTAATTCCAGAAAACAAAATGTTAGGAAACGAAGGACCATCACAGCACACCATGTCTCCATTATGGGTCGTAACACTACACACAGACCATATGGAATCCACCATGGAGCTCAGGAGGAGGAAGAGACAAAAAGCATTTGTGCAGGTAAGGGACCTAGGGGCAGTGGAAGAGCACTAACTCCCCTCTTCCACTGTGTGATGTCCACATTGATAACATTTCAAGTTTAAAAAAAAAAAAAAAAAAATCAAGCTTAGTATAAGCATTTTATTTAGAGACACACAAATACCTAAAGAATCCAGAAAAAAATGGAAAATGGTTATCTGTACAGATTCTTCCCTAATAGCAAGTCTTAGAGAATTGCCTGACTCTTTAAACTAGGTGCATGTATTACTAAAAAAGATAAAACACAAATACAGTGGTAAGGCAAATCTTCAAGAAGAGCTGATATAATTCCTAAAACATTTAATGCTTATTTACCTATACATTGTTTATACAATGTTTATACATTGACTATCACATATTATACTTAATAATTCAAATTAATACAATAAATATTTCTCTAATAAATTAAACAACGCATACTTAATATTTAATACTTAGAATAGTCAATAAAGAAATAGCTCTTTGACATTTGGCAATGAAAGCTCGCGCTGATCACTGTCACCTCACATACGATGCTTACTGGCATACTTGAATGGTGAGGGGTAGAATA
Organism: Pteropus alecto; assembly: GCF_000325575.1. Classification (NCBI taxonomy): domain Eukaryota; kingdom Metazoa; phylum Chordata; class Mammalia; order Chiroptera; family Pteropodidae; genus Pteropus; species Pteropus alecto. Next base: position 2,226,475 of record NW_006434373.1, read on the forward strand.
AAGCTTGCCAATCCAAGTGAAGCTCACATTTGGAAAAATGACACATGTTGTCCTTGCTCTGGGTTCAGTGAACTATTATCCAGCTTACTATGCTGTATCAAGTTCTCTCTGTCTGCAAACCACTGTCCTCACTCATCAGCTGTCTACTATGATCTTCATTACATTCTCCTCTGTGACTTATCCTGGCTTTGTGTAAAACATGCACACAGCCAATCCTGCTGACAAATTCCCACAACAGAATGACACATAACAAACTCGCAGAACAGGCCCCTAAGGAGGTCAAACTGCCTCTGGGGTGATCCTACTGCCAGCCCGTCCACCTCAGCTCAGCAACCAGCACTGAGGCCCTCTCTGCACACAAGTCTGAATATAAGTTGAGGTCTGGTGGTATCTTGTCAGGACCTTATAAATGAGGTAAACTACATTCTCCCTACACTCATGAATTCTCTACATTCAAGGCACAGGTTAGGCAAATACCACTGACACCTTCGCTCCTTCAGAAACAAGAACTCCACAAAGGACAAGGAGATGTCTGAGGACAGGTAAAAAAAAAAGAAAAGGGCACAGAGTATAGGCAGCCATTTAAAATGTCCAATTCCACAGATTTCCATGATATTGCTCTAAAGAGTGCTGTTTAGAGGTCAAGATGCCAAAGACAGGCTGAAAAAAGGGTGTACTACAAAGAGTTGTACCCCAATGACTGGGCAATACCAGTTTCAGTCTAACATCACAATGGCTACGTAAGGAGCACTCTAGTCACTGTCGTTCGTGTCACAGGAAGCCGGGAAGGATGTATTTAAAAAGCTCTCCTGAAATTATACCTTGTCATCTGTCTGGGCTCGACTGATACTCGACAACAGTCTAAAATATAACAGGCTGAGCAAAAAAAGCCAGTCATAAAATGAGTATATGCTGTGGAATCCATTTATTTAAAACACAAAACAGGTAAAACTCATCTTTACTATTAGAAACCAGGGCAGCAGATGCACTTGGGAAAGACAGACACAACAAAGGCAGGCAGCGCCAGTCTAAACAGCACTCTTTAGAGCAATATCATGGAAATCTGTGGAATCGGACATTTTAAATGGCTGCCTATACTCTGTCTCTTGATCTGGGTGCTTACACAGGAATTTTCGACTTGTGAAAATTCATCAAGCTGTTTGCTTAAGATACATACACTTTTCTACATGTGTGTTACATGGCAGTAAAATTTAATGATGGGAGAAAATTGAAGAGAGAAAAAGTATCCCCACTCCAAGATAGGGTACATGTACATACAGTACTTCCTCTGGAAACAGTAATCTATACCCATCACGTTTGTTCTTAATGGCCTCTTTCTGATTCTTATAGTCAATGCACCACCCATCAAAATTATGCATCTATAACTTAATCAAGTACTTTATTTTACCTAGAGTTCTGAAATTATCCCAATAATCCAGAACCAAGATATCCTGGTGTGCTGCCTTAACACAAACTCCATTCTCTCCTCCATTCCTTAAAGGTACTATAATCTCATTTACAGAAGAAACGCTTAAGTAGTTTCTTAGAATTGATTAAATATGGTATACTTTGTTAATGGTACAGAGGAACTGAAAAGATTTTTTAAAAACATGATACATTTTAATATACCTTGCATGGCTTGGAAATAAATTTTGTGAACTCAATAACCAGTGCTGGCCCGAAGGAGGCAGTAGGGACCGCAGGAGAGGAAATGCTTTAAGGGCTCAGGTCTCTTCTCCTATAAGTTAAAGATGATGACAGCAACAACCTCTCAAATATTCTCCCAAACTTTGAGGAAAACCTCAGAAGCCCCAGGTCATACATATTAGGAGTCAACAAATGAAGACCTGGGGTACAGCAGGGACATGAGAAATCCCAAATGTATTCAATAAAAGTCATTTAACAATAAAAGAGGAGGAAGTCAACCTTAAATATGAGAAAAACTATGACCCAAGTCAAGAGCTTGAGTCTCCCCCTCTCATTCAATTATGGAGTCACTTTCTGGGAGTGAGAGGTACATTCAGAGCACAGGGTCAGATAAAGAGCTCGATTTAGAACAGGATATTAAAAAGAAGTTAAGAAATCACCCAAGAAAGAAATAGAAAGCAACTGAGAAGCGCCATGGTAAAAAAGTTAAAAGTTCTACTTCAGTGCAAACAAAACACCAGAATTATTCAAATCTGCCTCTACTATAGGCAGAAAAATCTGTCCCAGAACAGATAGATGATGAGTTCACAGACACAGACACAAGATTATGCAGACAACCAGCACCAAGGTAGTAGTTAGGGAAGACATTCTTAAACAGAGATGCAAGCAATTACAATTGCACCCTGAAAATACTGATCCTTACTTTGGGGATGGTAGTGCCTTACACAATTTCAAAATTAGGCTCTGAAATTTAATGAGATCACAAAATTAATGTTCAAGAAACTATAAGTTGCTTTTTTAGCTTAATTGTTTTTATTATGGAAAACTTCTTAACATGAAAGTAGAGAATGATAGGTATACCTCCATGTGCCCATCACCCAGCTTTAAATAAACATTTTGCCACTTGTTTCATTATAAATTATTTTTAATCCAAGAAAATCACTTCAAAGTACTATTAACAATACACACAGAAAAATAAGGGCAAATACTTATTCTTACCCAGCATGGTAAGAGAAGTCTCGCCATGTTCATTTCACTAGGAGCTGTGTTTACCAATCATAGACACAAAGACAGGTGATGCAGCTGAGGTCTTTTCATTTCTAGTGTAACTTAAAAAAATTTCTCTAATGAAAAATTAATCCTACACTTATTGTGATCTCGGTAACATTCGTTACCCACATGACATTTACCTTTACTTCAAATTCTACATTTGCAATCCAGTCCTCATTTAGTCAAAAATAAACAAAAATAAAGATGAAAACACCGCAAGTGAATAGATGAGACAGCAAGTATTTCTTTACCCAAAGTTCACTGATTTCTCTTACATTTTGCTCATGTATTTAACAAAGCTAATTTAAAATATTTTTCAAGTGGTTCGTGTATTTTTTTTTAATTTGGAATCATAACATTCCCAATACTCTGCAAAATTCCTCTACCATTAAACCCTACACCTCACATACTCACTATGAGGGTTATTTTAGTCCAGGTAAAGCACCTAGAATAATGTCTGGCACATAGCAAAACGACTCAATGCATGTTATATTGTATACAAAATCCGAAACAGGATAAGAGGACTCCTCTAAGAGGAAAAACAGTCAAAGATAAACACAATCAGCTTGAGTTCAAAAATTTCAGAACACATAAAAACTATATTCCTCTGTAACTTTGTTTTTAATACTGCTTCGTGAACTAAACTCAAATTTATTTCACTCTACAAAATACACCCCTAACCAAATTAATTTTTATTTCTTTAGGATTACCATTAGCTTACTTAACAATATTCCTGTGTTAAAGCAGAAAGCTGTGGTTCTCTGAAAACTAAAAGAATTGACTTCTCTTCAAATTTGTGTGACAAGATCATGATTCTAACAAAATAATTTACTAAAATGTTACATGAAAACAAAGTCACATCACTTGCTGATCAAACTAAGTGCCAATCACCCATTAGCTCAAAAGAGGGCTCAGCATGTTTTCACAATGACAATCAGAGCTGCCTCATCCTTGTCAGCTGACTTGATGGCCCCTTTCCACACTTTCTCCATTCAGTATTACACTCAATTTTCAGTTCCAGTTTCACTGTTAATCCTATGTTCTTCTTTGTTCAGAGCCTGTATCCTGACAATTTATAAATGGGTTTTTCTTCATTTTCCAGGATGACTGTTAATCTAAGTTTCTTACCCACCTCATTACTCAAGGGAGTCCCTTCATATACTACATCCTGACTCGGTAAAGCACTCTAAGTTATGCTTCCATAAAGAGAAAACCCACCTTTAGATTTTTTAGCTTTTAGCTATTTCTTCTTTATACAGCTAAGTATTTTTACATGTATTTATTTCTTATTCCCACAGTTCTGTACATCTGTACATAGCAGATGAGAAAATACTATGCAAGTGATCAGGGAACTATTTAAAGCACACATCTCTGTAGATACAGGTGAATCTTAAAATGTAACCCTCAAAATACACAAGTTTCTCAAAAGCAGTCATTAAGCATAGCATCCGATTAATTTGGTGATGAGCAAACGCCAAACCTGAGCAAAGTCAAACCGCCCCTCGCACTGCAACTCTTAACAGAGGCACGTGCGTTGTTCCTGATACACCTACACGCATTCATTTCCCCAACACATTCCAATTTCAATAACCAACTCTCTCAAACTTACCAAACTTCGATACTGGCCCTGGAACAATTTTGAAGTCCGACTGTGTGAAGGCTGGGATCCCAGGGAGTCAAAAGACTTTATCCGATGAGATGAGGGCCGGGCACACACAGAGTCACTTCCCAGTCCAATGTCTGAAAAGGTCGTGAACAGAGAAAAGGAGCTGAGATGCCTGATACCACGTACCCTCACTGCACACCAGACTCTAAAATGGGGCAGCCACCAAGGGACACACCGCAGACCGCCAACAAAGCAAGCCATTTATGCAGTAAACAAAGTACAGATTCTATCTGCTACAGAAATGACTTGTACTCATTCCCCAATCACCTTTCCAGAAATTAACTGAAGACAACTATTTATCAGTTCTTCTCTAGGTTAATTTTCAAATTTGTGAAATGTTCTGTTGTTTTTAATAGTTTCCCTTCGTCTGGAAAAAATAAGCCTCTCAAATTCAAATACTTTGAGTACCACCCAGGTCTCATTCCCAAGACATCACCACTGCACACCCACTTCTTCAGGATCACACTTCACACAATAAGCAGCAAGAATTATTTGGCAACAAAAGACCCTTATTTAAAAGCAACAGAAAATCCCCTTGTATTTTTCAGCCAGAGACCCTTCTGAGGATTTTTTCTTCAAAATGAAGGTAGCCCATGCTTTACTCACCTCATAAAGTTGTTGAAAGGATCAAAGCAAACAAGTATTAAAGGGCTTAGTTCTCTCTCTAGAGTCTTCATGATTAGACACTCCACTTAGGCCAACTAATAAGTAAACATTAGCAACCCACTTCTTAAAAGTAATTTTTTTAAAAAACTGAGGACATGAAAAATTTCCTAAGGAAATCACTATTCTGAGATACATGTGCCTAGCAACTTCCTAAAAGCTACATGGGGAGCCTTCTATAAATATATCCTTAAACTGATGGTCTCCAGATCTATTTTTCTGGCAGAACCATTTGGATTGGCTTACAATCATAAAATTTTTATATATTTGTCAACTACTTCAGTCTGAGGATATCATAGGAAAACCCAGATTTCCAGCTGTTCTTGAAGCACAGGTAGTGAGACAGTCCCTGGATGGCCACCCAGCAAAAGAGTGCTGTGAGCGGGCACCAGGGATGGTCCCTGAGCACGGAGGACCCTTTTGACAGGACTGTAGCCTAAAATGTTCTGACTCAGTTTCTCCCGGACACAATGAGGTAAGTACACCCCATCAGAAGGGCCAGAACAAAAATGAGAAGAGACAATGACAAAATAAACAAGCGGTTTCTGATCGAAAGAGACATATCAAAGTCTAACTTTCCCCTATAAATCTGAAACTAAAATCTGTAAAGGTAAATAGAAAAATAAAAATGACTTTAAAATAAAAGAGCTACTAAATCCTTTTTGATTCACACGGCTCTCCCAGACAGAACTTCTCGGGGCTCATGGGACTGGCATAGCCTCCCCTAGAGGAGTCTGCTCAGAACCTTTCCTTGCCTCCCTGCGGTCTGGGAGCCCACAGAGGAGCACACTGTGTCTCTGCCTTCAATCACCCCTCCCTATGATATGACTGGGGCTCAAAACACTGTAAACTGAGTATCCTAAGTGCCTTATAGCCCTCAGGAAACCTGTCCTAAGTAAGTATTTACTTTAAAGGCCAACCCATTGGTTACTCCACTGTCATGATCACACCTCAAAAACACTCACTAGATCTGCTAATAAATATGAGTTTTAATCAGTGTAAAAATATTAATTTTTAATAAAAATCCCAGAGAAAGGTGCTTCTAGCTCCAAGACAGCCCATGAGTGTAGCCATATGAACAAGATGTTTCTCCACTGCTATACTTTCAGGTAGAGATCACTCTGCCCACAGAAAAGAAAACACCCGATATCCATCTGAGGACTTAAAATGGGAAATTCTGATCCAATAAGGAAAAAAAAAATTACAGCAAAAGTGACAACAAAAATGTAATGCAATACAAGCTTATTTTTTTAATTCAATAATGCTCATTTTTGCCTTGCTAATAGAAAAGCAAAGGTTTTTGCCCTGTTGTCTTCCCGCCCCCCTGAGTTCAACTGAAAAAGGTCTTACCTGCTGTTACTTTATTTAGAGTCACTAAGGAACTGAGGACCTTGTTAAAATTCTGCCCCTGATACAAATCGTTTGCATCAAACGTCTGAAAGGAAAAATTAAATAAGCAAAATTAGTAGAGTCTTGTGTTGGATGTAAGATAAAGTTCTCACAGCAACGAGAGGGCCATGTGTAGGATTTACAGATGATATCCTAAAGATGAGACACAAACCAGGACTAGTGAGCTCAGCTTGTGGTATAAGAGTAGCAGGTCCAATTAGAATCCCATTTAGGCCACCTTAATCCTCAGCCTGAGAACAACTCCCCATCCTCCTTTATAACCTAATGTGGGAGCCCTTCCCAGGTTAGGGAGCTGATTCTGGTAGCACTCAGTGAATGCTGGAGTGATTTCACAATCTTTCTCGCCTTAGATTAAAGCAGAGACAGCAGGGCATGCATACTACAGATTTCCTCTCCTAGTTTCGGTAGCTTCCAAAGCTAACAGCAGCTTTGAGAAATCCGCAGACATCAGAATGGATATGAGAATAAAAGGAAGGGAAGACAGGAGATGCAGATTCCAAAATGAAGGCAGGTAGTCTGGGGAAGTGGGGCAGCAGGGGACACTCCACTCTCAGGGCAGAGTGCTGAGGCCAGACCAGGACTATCTAATCTGCCTTTTCTCCAATCTCCACCACCTAGAGAAATGGGGAAAGATGGAGTTAGTCCCAGCTTGTACACGCGCATATGCACACACAAGCTGAAAAAAGCGCCATCAGCTTGCTTGGATACCTTACAGCTAAGTCTACAATGTGCGTGTACACACGTTAAAACACAGATCTCATTGCCAAATACTATCTGAAGACTACAATATATATATACACACACATATATATATATCTTTTGATCACCAAATAACCCCCCCAAAAAAGAAATTTTAATAGTCTGTGCCAGAAAACTCTGTGCCAGAAAAATATTTAAAACTTCTTTCAAATTTTTATAACAAGATATAATATTTAGATACCGAAATATAAATTAACATACTTCAAAAGTTTCTCTCACTGGGACAAAAATAAACAAACATGACGAGTCACCCAGGAATATCAGCGGAGAGGGCCTCGACTTCCTCTCCCAGTTGCCTGCCACCTCTCTCCTCATTTAGTCAGTTCCTCCATCTCACAGGTCCTGCCAGGAATCACCCCCCCCCCAACTTCCTGCCTCCCTGCCGCCACCCTCTTTCCCATTGAACTTGAATTCATCTGACTTCTCCTAGCCTCGCTTCCTTCACCATACTCAGGTCCCCTAATCAGGCTCCGCCAGTACATTCATTCAAAAACAAAGACAATTTTATATTCAATGTGTATATGCCACCTCAGACTGTAAAATCTACAAAAGCAGATTTTACAACACCAAACATCTAGCAAAACAGTCGGCACAGTAAAAACTCAAATGTTTGCTAAATGGATAAATGCACCAATCCATCCACTCATCTACCATTTAGCTGCACTAAATGTCACTATAAGTGACATTCACACAAAGAGCACCTAAGAACTAGTGCAAATCTGAAGTATTGCTATCTTCTTCAAAAAATCATCTTCAGTTAATGATCTTCTGCATTTAATTTCCGAAATAATGAGTAAAAATTATAAGGTATAATTAAATATGAGTAAACAAAAAAAAGGGGGGGAATCCAGATGCTGAAAAACTTCAGGGAGGCAATCAAATCAGAGTGCAGAGAGGAGCTGAAGCTCACTTTTCCAAAAACTGAAAAAGGAAACTAAATGGAGCCAGAAGACTTAAGCAATATGAATACATCTAAGCATTGTGTATAAAGTTAATGATGCATTTCTCAAATAGTTGAAGTACAAATTCATGATGCCAAATCCTTCCTATAAAAAGAAGTACCCCCGAAAACAGTCTTAAGAATCACTTTATAATACAGAATTTAATTCATTTGTTGTGTTAACTATTACTTAAGAAGAAATTCTAAATCAAATAAGAGCATTACTTAAGCTGATATATACACATACATTTTTTTAATGTGTTAGTTGCATTTTTTTAAATAATTAAAAGTATTAACCTCACTAGGCCTCGGTTTCCTTATATAGAGAACATGAAAGTTCCCTTACTTGTAAAATGCTGGAACAGGTAATCTGCATGTCTGTCTTTCAGCTCTAAAGTTCTAATTCTAGAGCTTGGAAAATTAAAACTGTGATATTCTACAAAAAGAAATATATATAAAATGTCCACTAACCTTCATTGTGGTAAGGCGGCGAGTCACAAAGCCCAGAAAAACAGGATGTTGAAAACTGAAGTTTCCTGTTATTCCTGAACTATATATCTCTCTTACTTGGACACCAACACCAGGAAGCGTCTGGTTGGCGAAAAGTGCCCACCAATAGAATTCAATGTGACGTCAGAACTAAGTGAATTCACATATACCCTACATATCTTAACAGGAAGCTACACAATGAAATGAGACAAATGCTTGCCATTGAGAGGGAAAAAAATAACACATATTCTGAAGCAATTAAAATGTTTTGAGTAAAGTACTTCTCCAGAGAAATATATTAGACTATGCCCTAAAATCGAAATCTATTCAACAAAAAGCAAAACCAGAAAAATCTTAGGGTACACAGAATTTTTGTACTATGAGAACAAGAGAGACATCTCATTAGAATTTTGATAAAAATATCTCTGCAAAAATAAGTCAGTCTGTGTATGAGAACGACCAGGACATTTAGCACACTAAATTGTTCCCTGAGACACTCACTCAGTGCTTAAGGAGATAAAAGCCCTCCCAGCCTGGTCCACCTCACCATCTAACCACTGGTGCTCTAACAACAGAACACTCTCACCCTTGGCTGGAGTAAGGAGCAAGAAGGGAAGGCAACAAATACTGTGGTCCCTTTTCTTCGGGTGGCACTGAGAGAATGGTTCTCAGAAGGCGCTCGGCTGCACATTAGGATCTCCTAGAACTTTAGAATCAAGATACTCAAGCCATGTCCCAGACCAATTTAATTAGAATCTCTACGGAAGGGACCCAGAATCAACATGTAATACTCTCCAGGTGATTCCGAGTGGCCAAATGTGAGAAGCACCTCCCCAGAGAGATAAGGTATCCTGAATCTTCACTCTAGACATGCTCACTCCTCACACCCACCCTTCATAAACACGTTGAGAGAACACTCAATACCCTATAGATCTTAGAATCTATCCAGTTGAAAAATGTATTACCAAAAACTCGCCCTTACTTTCACATTAAGTGAATTAAATGTGCAGTAGAATCATCCGATATTCTCAAAAATATATATCTTACCAGTTTTCCCCCCAAAAAACTCATATTAAATTATATTAGTTTATTTTTAAGATTTTACTTTTAATAGAATCAGTACTACATGAAATACAACAAATACAAACCATACAGAAACCAGGATATAAAAGGCCCAGAGCATTCAAAGGGGACATAAAAATACTTTCTAAGAACTCTCTCAAGCCTCTATGGGGGAGAGAGGTAAGGGTGATCTAACACTACAAGGCATGTGGTAAGAAAGAAGCAATACAGTTCTGTGAGACAAGATAACCCTTAACTTGAAGGCTACTCCCTCCTGGTTGGCCTTACACAACTTCGTGAAGCCCTCTGGGCCTCAGGTTTCTCATCTTTAAAATGGGAATGAGGAACAGAGAGGATATTGAGATGACAATGATGAGGATAAGAAGTGGCAATGTGCAAATCCCTCATGTTCAAAAAGAAACAAAATTTAAAAATATTCTGACTCTTGCACATCAAGCCTTAAGGTCTCTTGTAAAAACTGACACATCAACAACTATGTTCTACCAAGGAAAACTCTTATTTTCTAAAATACAAAACAAAACTACCAAGAAAAAAAAGCTTCCTCCACTGTAGGAGCTCAAGACCGTCCAGAGAAAGGGCCACAAGTCTCCACACCACACAGCGTGCACATCAAGCAGTTTCTGTAGCACGCGCACACACTTCACATACCACAGCTACTGCAGCACATACCACACCGTGCACCACACAAACTGCACACACACTCTGACACCAATCTCCACTGATGTACATCAGCAAGATTCCAGCTCACATTCCAACGGGAGACTGCCTTATCCCATGTCAAAACACTAAGGTTCCCATCCAGAATGCCCACCCTTGAAGCTGCTAATTCTGACAGACCTCTGCTCCCACTCACCTTTCAGCCTCAACACCATGGACTCTTTCGCCACCCTGAGGCTCATAAGGGGAAATACAGCCTTCAGCCGCATGCAGTCAGGTCTCTTTAAGGTTGTGGATGTGTAAGCTGTACCTGCTACCCAGTACGAGAACAGCCACTCCCATTTGGGAACACTTCCCCAGAATTATCACTCCTCTGTCTGCCTGACACTGAACTATCCAATGCCTATTTCCACTAATAACTGAGTGAGAATCATAGCCAACCTCACCTGAACCCATTTTTAAATATATCGCAAAATCTAAGCAGTGCTGTCAGCAAAAGTAGGAGTGTCAAAAGAAGGTTGTGGCTTTCTCTACCAAGACCCCACCAAAAAAGCAGGAAATTAAACTATTTTAAAGGAAAAAAAAAGTTATAAAATTCAGGGTGATGAGTGTAATCCATAAGTACAATTACAGTGAGATGTTTTAAAAAAAAATATTCAAGTACAGACATGGCAGAATCACCCCAAATCTAACAACTTCCTTTGTCAGGAAAAAGTACTAAATATCAAAAAGACTCTAGCCAAGAATATATCATTCTCCATGAATCAATCAAAGCAGGGCACTGCTATAATCTTCCTAAAAGTATCAGCATAAATACTATTTTTTTCTTCAGAGGCTAAACTAACTTTTCCCATTCAAGTAGGGAGCATGAGGCATCACTGACAATCTCTGCCTACAAAACTCAATGTAGTGGTCAAGAAATGTCTTCAGGGCAAAAAGACATGAGAAGCTCTTAGGCATGGCCTCTACTTCTTCCTCTAGTTTCTCCCAAAAGCACATACATCCTATTCCTCTATTGGAGGAACACCTGGAATCATATAACCCAGAGAGTTAGAATTATCTTTATAAACAAAAGAGCGCCACATCACTAACCCAGCTGATACCAAACCTACTAACGAAGACTTCAGGTTCGTTTTCTTTTTTTAACACTGGCTAGTACTGGATATCATCTCACACAAGGTACAATTTGAAGAAAAACCTGAAGGAAAAGGAAAACCAACTGATATAAGAAGGCTCTGAACACAGGAGTAGCACAAAGACAAGAAGTTGAGACTAGAAGGAAAACAAGCCAACTGCACGTGGCAGTCACTACAGGACACACAGGATACGCCAGCCACACTGGGTCACTTTGAGAGAATGAGAGCTCTATCAGAAATTAGTCTGGGACAGTCAGCATAAACCAGGCCCACCCTAGACAAACCAGGTAATATAATGTCCCAAAGTCTACTATTTACCAATCCAAACTCAGAAGGAAGGGGAAGGATGACGTGCAAGCACAGGCCTGCTGAGGGCCAACCTACCTCTGAGCACTGGCCCCTATGGACAGGTTACTGCACAACCTACTCACATTTTCCTAACCTGGGAAGGGAGAGAAACTCAACTAGCTGAACTTTCCAAGATATCTCTGACAGAATGTACTGTTTAAAGAATGATTGCCGACTTCGAGCAAGGGAGAACCAGGGTGAAGAGACTCGGCAAAAGAGAAAATGTGGGGGAATGAAAGTGCGGGGGTGGGAGGTTCAGAAGCTGGCCTTCCTGACATGCTTTTGTAAAGGCAGGAGGAAAAAGAATCGGGGAAAATACAAGTCCATAAAAGGTAAGGCATTCCTCCATACTAGAGCTGCATCCCCTATGACAAGGTTCCAGAGAAAAGAGGCCCCAGGCTCTGGATGACTTAGAGAGGGACAAAAGAAACTGCTGCTGGGACTGGGTGACAAGGAGACTACCAGGCTCATGTTAGTCAGCACTCTCCCAAAGAGGACACTTCTGAAGGCTTGGCAGGACTCCCTTTCCAGCAGGCAAGAGAGGTGCTCACCCAAGCCGTGGCCTTCCCTCAGAAGAGGCTGAGGCTGCTGAGAGCCCCACTGGCAATGTGCTGGATGCTACAGCCACAGGAAGGCTCAACCTTGGCCTTAAGAAGAAAAGAAAACACATGCCATAAGATTTCAGAAAGGATTTCTGAAAGATGACAACTGTGAGTGGTCTTACCACACGTGCAGATACTCAGTTGTAGACAAAAGGCAGAAAGAGAAGGTGCACCGTCTATATCAGAAAGATACCATCTGGCCTAAAAGGCTCTGTACCCCACCCAGTGTCCCTCTCTCACATGTCCAGCAGAGGCCCAGAGTAACCAGCTCCTCAGAGTACTCACCACTCTGCCCGCTAGCCCCCCATAAAATAGTATCAGTGACACATCACCAAAATGGCTAAAACTGACTGTGAAAGACTTGGCAATCTTGCCCAAACTTAACTTCCCAGCCTTAACTTTTGTTACTCCTATAAAAATACCCTATTTCAACATATTCTTTATTTATATCACATTTACTATCAAGTTTAGTTCCTAAACTAATACTTGAAATAAGGAGGGCTCACCAGTACACAAAGAAGATCGGTCTGTGTCATACACATCAACCAACTGTCACTAGCGCCCATCTGGCAAGACAATTTTATCAGGGTGACCCCCATGTGCACATGTGAAAGCTCCCAAATGTGTAAACCTCTAGCCAGGTAGAAGACGACTTTGATTTAGCAGAAAGAGCCACCATGGTTTTCAGGAAAGCCTTAACCAATAGCATATTGTTATATTTCAAAGGCACAAATTATAAGAGCTGATGCTAATCAAATCCAAAATTTTCACATTCATCGCACTATTTTCCAACTTCCTTTGTCTAATTCAAGTCGCCGCAGCTCACTGTTCACTGCTTTCTCCCATTTACGCCTCCCTCCCCCCCGCCCCGCCCCCGGAAGAAAGGTGAGAGTCCCCCCACCCACTGCCACACCTTCCCGTGGGCTCCAGCCAAGGAGATGTGAGTGCACATGACATGCACCATCTCTGAGTGGGATTAGTAACGCAGGCTCCACGCAAAAGCTTTAAGAGCCTTTGGGTGTTTCAGCCAACTTCCCTGTTCTTTTCCTTTAAACGACAGCGCACCACATTCTTTTCATGAGAGGAGTCATCCGTGAAGCTCACTCGAAGAAAGGGGGCCAACAGCCCTGCCTTTAGGAGGGAGGAGTATCCAAAAAGGTGAGGACAGTGCTTGAAAACCACCAGTGTGGCCACCCGCTACGGGAGTCCTACCTTCACATGCCACTTTTCTCTTTTAACTGAGTTACCACATTTTCTAATTAGATACATCAGTTATCATTGGTGTTCTACAGAGTGCTGACACACCTGACAGAGGTGGAACAGGGCTCCCCAAGGTAACTTGAGGATGCCTGAATCTTAGTGAGACCTGAAAGACTCCCCCGAATCCCAACATCAGAGTTTGCTTAACCTTGGCTTCCAAATTCATAGATAGTGTTGGAAATCAGGAGTACCTTCCGCATATCGCATTGGAGAAACAGAGAAGCAAACTTTATATCACAAAATAGATTGTGTTATACATCACATAATGAAGATCTTGTTAGCCGGGAATCTTTCAATGGCAAGAAAGTGAAACCCAACTCAAACTGGCTTAAACAAACAACAAAAACTACTGGTTCGCATAACTAGTAAGTCAAGAATGGCAGGAGCCACAAGCACAGATATGGAAAGCTTAAGGCCATCTCTTTACTCTGCTTTCTTCAGTATGGGCTGCAATTTCAGGAATGTTCTCCCTTGTAAGGCAACATCACGGCCAGTAGCTCCAGACAGCCAAGTCCACCACCTCAGCTGCACTTGGCTGTCCCTGCCTGATTCCAACCGCACAGCTGCTGAGGCAGAGCAGCAAGGAGAGCTGTGGCAAACCTGCATACACGTGTGACTCAGTACAAGGGTAAGACTAATGGAATTGAAACAGGATGACACAGTAGAAAAGAGCTCTATTATCACAACTGCTTTCTCACACACCCTCCCCAGAGTCTCATCAACAACCAACAACCTGGCCTGATCACAGAAACCCAGACATCGCCAACCACAACAGACTCTGACCCATTCGGCCATACTGATGTGAAAGCAAATGTAGATGACTCCCATCTAAATGTCTTCACTGGCTGATATCATTCCCTAAGCATACTCCACCAAAAAAATACCAAGGAATGTGGAGGAAAAAAAGTCTTTCTTCCACCATCTCTGCACTAATAGAAAGACCCCTACAACATAAGAACAACTAAGCACTTTCTCAATTCATGCAGCTTGAATATTTCAAATGCAACAAGCCCGGTCGGTTCTTCCAATGAGTTTTTGAGGAAGCTATTTTTGACACAAGAAATTTACTTTTGGCACAGTTCTAGAGTGTAGTTCATGAAGTTTAAAAATATAATTTTGTCCTATCACACTGTCAAATAGAATTTGTGATTTTAGAACAAGATGAGTAAAAATGAATCTTAAATAAGTTGTGCTATTTAAGTTTAATGCAAATGGTCCATATTGTTGGGGATATGTGAAAAACAGATCCAGCAGTGAATTTTCGCCTTCTTGGCTTCTGTAGATTTTGTACTTAATTCCGCCTACTCCCACACCCCAGGGATAAAATTAAAGTTTGACGATGGATTCTATCAATATACATAGCACTTTCACCCAACATGCCCCCAATTTCTTTCAGTTTAAAATGAGAATTAAATTGGTCAATTTTGTGGATTCCACTGTATCAACACCCAAAACACAAGGACAGGGACCACCTACAAAATAGAAATACCAGCCAAATATTTTAGGTACAGCTTCCAAGAAGTGCTGAGGGAAAGGGGAGGACAAAGTCCTAAGAAGAGAGGCAAGATAACTGAGCAATGAAAGCGTTGATAAGCCTTCATCACAAATAACCACGGAGGCTGAAGCATGGGCAGCAGGAAAGAAGAGGGATGTGGCATCATCCGCCAAGAACAAGTGTTCTGTTGAAAATTTTGTGTCCATCTTATTTTACAAACAGCTGTTGAAAGGAGAGGTCGTCTGGCTAAAAACCCAAGAAACAACATGGCAATGGGTTCCCTGGATTTTCTTTTTGCTTCCACTGTCCCAGACTAGGTTCTAGGAAAAAAAAAAAAAAAAACCTGCAGCCTAAAAATACCAAAGGGTGCAGACAAAGCAGCCCCAAGAAAAGCCTGCTTTCCAGCTATAGCATCAGGAAAGGGACAGCCCAACAGATAGGAAACGTCTAGACAGCAACACCACAGGAAACATGCCCACCCTACCCACTGCAACAAAGTGCCCCTTCCTCCACCCTGCCCACCATGTCCAGTGGAGTCGCACTGTTTTCTCATCTTTCGTACAGGAGTAAAGTTTAAGATGTTAAGTCAAGAAATAGAGGTTTCCAGTATATTACTTAAATTTATAAAAGTAACTACTGAAAAATTAAGACTCACCAAACAGTGCAATTAGTAAAAACTGGGATACACAGGGATTATGAGGGAGGTGGGAGGCAAGGCAAGTGTACTCGGTCCTTTTCTTTCATAGGGATCTAAATGAAGGAAGCCACAGTGGGACACAGATGAAGAACTGGATTGGAAGAGAATTTCATAGATAAAAAAATGTAAAGGGCTTTGTAATGATTAACTATTAAGACAATAACATAAGAAAGTGCAAGTACTTTATAAACCATTCGATGCTATGCAAATATAACTTTTACCAAATGAAAAGTTCAAAGGAAGTTTGAGTGATCAGAAAAGTCAGAACAGTAGATAGTGCTTGACAAGAATACTTTAGGGTAGATGCTGTCAGAACTTTCAGATGTTCAGATACTTTCAGAGAAAGAAAAATAAGCTTATAAACAAATACTTTCATTCAAAATGTTTTATTTTTATTTAGGAGCCAATACTTCTATCTAAATGCTATAAAATGCTCTATCTCTGTCTGCCCTTCTCTATGTAATTTCTAGTTTCCAGTATGTTTATACTGTGTACTTATGTCAAAATAAGTACCATTTAATAAAGCTTGCTATCATGAGCATAATGACACAATGTGACTACATTGTGACTGCTGCATTTCCAGACCACCACCATTCACTGGTCTTAGTTCTACCTTGTAGGGCTGTATTTGAATCCCAAGTGCTAGGCCCAATTTCTATTAACTTAGAAAAAAACATTTTTAAAATGTCTGGGTACCTGTCTAGGCTAAGCATTCCCCTTGCATGCCTATTATAATCTCCAAGATAACACTAAAACTTTCCCCACAACATACAAGGTTATCACATATCCCAAGCAGTTAGGCCCCAGAATGCCACAAATTCAGATTCTTATTTAGGACAGTTCACCAAAAATTCAGGACATTTTGTTGGTTCAACTCGACAAATCAACTTGAGAAGCTCAGAGGCCAATCAAGAAGCAGAGGTAGGCTTTACCTACCCAAGTTTTTGTCCACCCACCCTTTCAAGCCTCATCATTTCAAGGGTCTCTTTCTCTAAATCCCAATCCCGTGATGCTGTCCCTCTTGCAGAACTTACAGAAGCTGCCTGAATCCTAGTTATATGCATTGATTTTACTTGTTACACAGTGCGCCCCAATGCTACCAGCAGAGACATCTTGTGCATCTGTGCATTTCTCAGGGCAGGGCATAGGCGCAAGGAATGTCCTCCTAAATTATGTGCAGACTGACTAACATCACCAGAAGAAAAACTTCCCCGTTTTCCACTAGCAATGAAATACTAACTTGCTCTTCAATACCACATTTTTCAGAACACATTCTCTCCTACAAATGCTCTGGTCAAAAAAATCTCATGATCTCATCCTGCCTGAACGATGTAGCAATCTTCCTAAGAACTTTCCCAGTTCATTATATATGAAATTACCTTCTCTTCCATGGGTCAATTATAAACTAAGATTCCAACAAGATGCTAAAAACTAGAAATAAGTTTCCAGGTCTTGGCAAAGAGATCTCAAATTTGAAGTTGGGACAACATGAATCTTACAACACAAGCTTCCCATCCCCTACACTACCTTGTCCTAGCTCTTCAACTATCTTCATCTGATGTTCTTCAAAGCCCTGACCACAATCCATAATGAAAATTGTATTTTACATTATAACCAGTACACTCACACAAAATCCATAGTTAAGCAACTTGAATTTTTAATAAATTCACCACTAAGAGAAACAATCAGCAAATATAACAAGGACAGAATTTGCTCAAGCTTTTAATAAAGTTGCTAATGATTCACTGGCTCTAATTTCTTTATTCTCTAAGTTATAAATCCTTCACTACATTGAATGGCTTTAACTGAGTTATTCACCACACCCAAAAAAGTGATGGGAAGATATATAGAAAGCTAACAGTTTGCAATTAAACATTTTAAATCTTGTCAAATCCATCTCAGTTGCATGGTACAGATGAATTAACACACGTACTAAGAATTCAAAATACATGAACGTTATCGACACTACATTGTATAGTGCCCTGAAAAGATCAACTGCCCAAGGGTCCATAATCTTCCCTCAGTCCTCTTCCCTTTTACGGAGCTTCTACCAACTGTACTGCCACCATCCCCTTGTTTTAGCTGATCTGTAATTCTAAATTTAGAAGTTCTAGACTCTCCATAAACCTGAATTCAAATACCAACTCTGCCACTCAGTAAATGTCAGATGTCAGGCACATTTGTTAACCTCTCTACATCTGTTTCTCCTCGGTGTATAAAGGTTAACTGCATCTACCTACAACATGGCCCTGTTCTGGTAGCTGTTCTGGTACTAAGAAGCTGCTCAGCAAGCAGTCACTATTAAGCTGCCGGTATGAAGTTTTTAAAAGTATTACATTTTTACCTGTTCTCCATTTCTATTATTTTTTCTCATATGTGCAATGGAAAATGTCTTATCTGTTTCTTCCTATTCAAGTAACTTTTTTCTATTCATACTCGAAGTCCACATGGATAAAATTCAGCTCATGGTTTCAGTATGGGTCAGAGACTGATTGGTTGCTTGATGATGGAAAACTTGTACAAAAGTAATACAGGGCTCAGACATGAATGGCTAACTTCACAAATGATAATATAATCTTCAGATTCTTGAAAGCAGAGGTAACATCTTCCACATGCCAAAATGCAACTTTCTAGCTTACGTGCCCAATATCACTCTCATGCCAAAAGGGCCCCGTACCATTTGGTTACCACCATGATAGTAACTAATTCAGAAAGGATCGTGAGGGGATGCTAGGAGCATAAGGTGAAAGGTTTTGGAGAACAACCCAAAATTACATACTAAGTATAAAGAGAAAGGGCATCTTTACAATGGAGAGAGATCTGGTGAATGTCACCTTAGCCAAGTGATGGAACTAAGCATGAGCAGTATGGAGTGTATTGACATTAAGCACTTCCTTATATGACCCAGGGGAATACAGAATATCACTTCTGTAGAATTCTTGCCTAAAATGTTTAACCTAAATCAGATCCTGTCCAGACTGTGGGACGCTCTACATGATAACGACCCTGCATCAGTCATAAATGATAAAGGTGGGGAAACTATTCTGGAAACAGAAGAGACTAACGAGGCATGACAAGCCAAATGCAACACATGACCCTTGTTTGGAGACTATATTAAAAAAAGGAAAACCTACAAAGGTCACTTGGAGACCACTGGGTAAGTGTGAATGTGGACGATATGTGAGACAGTATATTACTTAAACATAAAATAGCATGGGTGTGAGAACAGTTACTTTGATTATGTAATAGAATGTTTTCATTATGTACACGCTGAATATTGAGGCAAGCATCATGAGATCTACCACATAGTTTAAAAGGCTGACAAAATAAAAATATGGTAAAACACTCAGAGTGAGAACAGAGGGGCAAAAGTCTGTATACAGCAATCTAAGCGAAGGAACAGAATGTTTACACAAGTCTCCCAACGTTTATGTTTTAAATTGTTCAAAGTAAAGCAAAAGGGGTGCATATTATGAGGCTCTCTCTAGCATCCCCTCATCACCGTCTCTCTTTTAGAAAGAAAATGAAAGCATTTCACTCATCATCCACACTTTCTCTATAAACGAGGAATCAGATAAATAATCCTGGTAGGCCCCATATCACTACTTCAAGATCTTCTTGATCATTGCCACACACACATCCCTCAAATTCCCACATCTGGATTGGCCTGGTTTTGCAACGAGAAATGGTGGAAAGTACTTTCCCCTTTGCCTTTCCAAGCTAGGCAGGATTCTTGGCTCTTCAAGCATGGGAAAATCATGTGGTTCCCTCTCCCAGCCAGATCTCTCGTGACCTCACCACACCCTGATTTTAATGATACAATTGAGTCAGTGTTAAAACCAAACTAATTGAATCAGAAATTCTCCAAGGGGACCCTGGAATCAGTATTTAGAAACTCCACACTCTGCAACTACCTGTTAAGTCTTCCATGAAGAACAAGTGTACACACTCATTACCATCAAAGTGGAAATATTAAGAGTTACGGGAAGTAATATCATATGACTTCTCAACTCAAGGACCAGTTAGTTTCTCTGAGCTATCAGAGAAAACAACCAATATAGACTAATATAAACTAGATCAGAAATATTCTGCCTAGAAAGTTATTTTTTTAAACATACTAAATGCAGATTTCACATCTAAATATGATCTGAAAGGCCTTGGGTTTTGTTTGCTTTGTAGTTATTCACGGGAACATGTCTTCACTGGTTCCTAGGACTTAAAGCAACTCCTCGGGGGACATAACCGCCTCAGGACAAGTATCTGTCAAGAAAAATGAGGGAGGAGGAATTTCTCCTTCCTAAAAGACCAACTTGGATTTTGATTTATTGTTAAGTAAAAATAAAAAAGTGATAACTAAAAGATATTCAAAGAAGTCTATTTTACTAGACTTAAAAAAGGTGAGAAATCGGAAGTAAAAGAGGGGAATGAAATCAAAAGGCAAAACACTGAGTGACTAGAATTTTCTATGGACAGAGATATAAGGCAGTCATGCCACCTCAGGATTCTCAGACCACACATGCACATGAACTCCAGATTCACATTGTTCCCACTTATTGGTCATGACTGACATAATTTTTCACAAGGTCTTACTAGAAAATAAGAACTTGAACCCTTGATAAAGCATTTTCCCCACCAACTAGCCAACACTGGACATCCTTATTCAATTGCAAAATGCACAAGTGACCTAACAATATTCAAAATAATGAGTTTCACATGCAAAAACACACTCCTTTCTCCCACTCCGGGTCAATGATGATGTATGAGAGGCTAGTGAGAGGTCTTCCCAGTGACCACACAGACACCTGGAGCAATAGCGGTGCCTAAAGTGACAGCATGGAGCAATAGCGGTGCCTAAAGTGACAGCTGCAAGCACACCATCGGCTGCAGAGCGCAGCCCTCTTTACACTTTGCATGCATGCAGAATGCATCATATCCAACACCTAATGCATCTCACCTCGATCAAATGCCTCTACCTACTTCCAAAACCACCAACAGGCTATGACCATTTTCAACAGGAGAAAGAATCTGGGTCCCTTCCAGAGATAAAAAGTTGATGAGTCACACACAGGTTTAATACGCAAATGTGCTGCTTCCCCAGATTCTCCTATGGTCGCCCACAGTAGGGACTGAGGAAATTTCCTATCTCTGTGTAAGGAGTCTGAGAAAGCTCTGGACATTTTGCTGACACATCAACCTCAACACAGGCTACATAAAGTTCTGTTCCACTGCTGCTCTCTGTGGAACATCTTCAGTTTCTCTTATACCAGAGTTACTGAAATCTGCCAAATGGTTTTCTAATCAGGCTCGAGATCCTTTCCAATTCTAAAACTCTATGATGCTAAGACACTTCCTAGAAAAGGGGAACTGCCAGGCCCCCAGGCTGCCTCCCGCTGGGCTTTACCAAAGACAAGACAGCACCAAGAAGAGCTAGGACCAGACACAACTCATCAGCTATAGTTAGGCTGCATGGCCCAGCCTCCTAAGCCAACCCTCGTTTATTAGGATCAGCAGCCACCATAGTTCATGAAATGAAAAAAAAAGGCTATTTGTTCACAGTTATACTTTAGCTAGCAGTTCATGAAGCAAGGCCCTGAAAGAATAAAAAATTTAAGGAGTGATGAGAAAGAAGAGTAAATTTTTGAATGGGGTAGGAGGTAGAGAGAAAAGGCTAAACTGTGACAGAGCAGGTGGGACTCAACAGACATGCTGAGCCCCTATGCCACTGGTCTGGGTGGGACACCCTAAGGGATTTTAACCAATTCAATGAATATCTACTGAGTGCCTATTAAGTGAAAGACACCAAAAAACTTAAATATCAGAGAACCTGCCCTCAAAGAGCTTATGAACAGACCAAGGAGACACAGGTACAAGTAATGACTGTGTTGAAGATGCCACAGAGGCAAATGGCAAAAATAGTCTGAAAGACCTTAGAAATTGTGATAGAGACAAGGTTGGCCAGCTTGAAAAGAGGAAAACCATGCATATGGCCACCTCAAGAAGGGGCTCTAAGTGCAAAAACAGGACAGGCATCAGGAACACCACACATGATAGATGCTGGCACAGCCTGGCTCCCCATCTGAACCTGGTCCCAGTGCTCATTAGCTGAGTGATTGTGGCTCCATTCCTGAACCTCTCTTGCTCAGTTTCTCTTCTAAAGTTAGTCATTACAAGCTTTTAACAATATACAGGATGCCACCAGAGCAGTGACTAGGACCAAACACATACCACTATTTGTAAAATGAGCCAATTAACAACTACTAGGGCATCTCAAGTAGTTTGACATGCCTGGAACAGAAGGTCCAAGAGTATGGAGGAGGGCTGGGAGAAGTCCCACCCACTATGACAAGGCTCCTGGACAAGACCCTCTGGATGATGGGGATCAGGGACAGACAGGCTGGCAGCACACTGGGCTGGAGGGGACATGGACCATCGCATAGCATAAGGCAGCACTACAAAAGGAGAAACACAGTAGGTGGAATCAGTATCAAAGTAACCAAGGTAAAGAGCCAAGTGTTGAAAGTTTGCTTCTGGGGCCAGAGAGAGGTAGGAGCTGTTTCTTTCTGAGCCTGAGTATACTTTTTTTTTTAAGCTATGTACATGTCTTACATGAATAAGTTTTCAAATGCAACCTGATGATATGCCCTTGGCTTCCTCTAAGCCCCTAAGCCTCTACCCAAGTCATATTTTTTTAAATATTTCAAATAAGTAACAATTTTTAAATGGTATAAACTTTTCAATTTTTTTTAAACTGGATTACACTAATTTATGAAGTCTTAAAAAATTTTTTTTACTATCTCAGTGATTATTAGGCTGTTTTATTTATTTTTCCTTTATTAAATTTACTGGGATGACATTGGTTAATAAACTTATATGAGTTTCAAGTGTACAATTCAATAACAACACATCAACTGTATATTGCATTGTGCATTCACCACTCAAAGTTAAATCATCTGTCACCATGTATCAGAAGTCGTATTTCGCAGCGGCAAAAAGCGCCTCGCTATTTTACTACACGTATTAAGTAACTGCCTGAATAAGTAGAGATACGAGTTCCACAACTTTTTAAGTGAGACCAGCTGCATCGAAAGGACTTAACAATGGTTGCCCAAGGAGGCTTAGCAGGCAGACCTAAGATATCTATGTCCCACATCAAGGACTTAAAAAGGAAGATTAGAATCATGAGCTAAGTCTTGTAACTAAACTGGTAGCTAGTGAAGGAGATATAAGTTTCATTGAATACTACGTTCCTGACTTAGCAGGAATCTTACAAGTATCTAGCCCAATGCTCAGCTTTAGCTAAGACTCCTTCATGGAGGCACTGGAAGAGTTAGACACAAAATGAAAACAATCTCCAATTCCAAGGGCTTCTTCCTCCCCTTTCACCCCGAAGTTCTCTCACTAGGAAATGCAAGCTGGCTCTCACTTCCCACCCTCTTATCATCCCAACTCCTGAAGATGGTTTTCTCAAAAGGATCATTTAAAAGAACAAAACCATGAGTCTATATTACCTCCTGTCATTATCTGGGAAGCTGTGACAATTTTTAGTGCACAACGGATGACATTATCTTGACCTCATAGCAGAGGAAGCACTTTCACAGCAGGCATGGACACGCACTGAGATACTGTATCGTCTTATTCTTACTCCTCCACCTCCTCTTGCCTGGGGTCAGGAGCAGTTTATTAGCTTACCCAGCCTGCTTGGACTTCAGCTTTATTAACAACAGATAACTTAAAATATGTGAGCCAGCCTCACTTTTCCCTTTTTACACTTAATTCCAACTTAGATTCTGGCATCTTTTTGGGAAGTTTAAGAGTCTGCATTGTTCAGGACTCATCTGGTGAGGTGGGACAGTGGGATGTTCACTAGCACTAGACCTTGGGCAGGTGCCCTACTTCTCAGTGTCTTAGCTTTCTAATCATACTTTGGGGATAACTATATGACCTAATAGAGTCACTTAAAAATTAAGTTAATACATGTTTTAGAACAGGGTCCAGGACATAATAAGCATTTGAAAAATGCTTATTCTGGTTGTCTCTTACACACCTCTAAGAACGATGCCACTAGGCTGGACTAACTACACAATTTGCATGGTCCGACACAGAATGAAAATGCAGAGCTCCTTGTTAAAAAATTCTTAAGCATTCCAGATCTACATGGGGGGACGGACACATACACGCACACACACGCCGACCCTGTCTTGCAATCGTTAAATAGTTCAACTACTTCCACTCTAGGCAGCAGCATGCCTGGAAGCCCGGTCTGCTGAGCCACTGGATCCAAGTTCAAATTCTGACTCTCTCACTTGCTGGGCTGTGACTTGAGACCTCTTAACCACTTCACATAGCTATCTCATCTGCAAAATGAGGAAAGTACCATCTTCTTTGCAGGATATTTGGGAGGGTTAAACAAAATAGTACATGAAATTCCTAGGTACATAATCTGTACTCAACAAATGTCCCATTTAATTTCAAAGATGACTGTATTTCTCCAGCCTCTTAAATGATCTAGGACTTACACTGTCCAGTGTGGAGGCCATTCATTGTGAGTGTCGTTGAACACTAAAATGTGGCTGATCCAGAGTGAGATATGCTGTGAGTATGACAAATACCAGAATTTAAAGGCTACTGTAAAAAAAAAAACAAAGTAACAAGCTCATTAATATTTTTATGTTAACTACATGCTGAAAGAACATTATGGATATACCACGTTAAAGAGAATGTATTAAAATTAACTTCATGCTTTAGTTTAATGTAGGAATTTTTACTAGGAATTTTTAAATTACAAATGTGGCTCGCATTATATTTCAATTGGGTAGTGCTAATCTAGACAATGAAACAACCCAAAGATCTGAAATGGAGATGAAGGTCTAGCTGTCCACACTGGAAAAGCAACCAGGGCACAGAAGTAACTAACTGTTCACCCTATGAAACATTTTAGCAAGGAACTAAGATAAGACAGAGTCAACTTTGACACTTTTTGCCAAGAAAAATTGGAATTACAACGTCTGAGTAGAATTTTACTTTACTTTTAAGTACCTATAAGATGTCTTTTTCGTCTCTCAAATGACTCTTTTTTATTACGTAATTTATCTCAACTTCCTTAAGAGGCAAGTTCTGGTAAAAGTATGAATAAACTGACTTGAAAAGTTTATTCAATAAGTAGTTAATAATGAAACCTTACTATTTGCAACAACATGGATGGAACTAGAGTCAAAGAAAGACAAATATCATGATTTCACTTATGTGTGGAATCTCATGAACAAAATGAACAAACAAAAACCAAAAACAGAGAGAACTAGTGTTTGCCACTAGATGGGAAGGAGAGCTGGCAGCCTGGGTGAAAAAAGTGAAAGGATTAAGAAGTACAAATTGGCAGTTACAAAACACAAAATAGTCGCAGTGATGTGAAGTACAGCATAGAAAATGCAGTCAATAATATTGTCGTAACTATGAATAGTGCCAAGTGGGTACTAGACTAATTGGGGAGACCACTTTTTAAATTATATAAATGTCTAACCACTATGTGGTACACGCAAAACTAATATTAATATTGTCAATTCATTGAAATTTTTTTAAAAAACTTTACATAAATGGAAAAAATAAGTAGTCAATAAACATTGTCATTATCTGCCATTACCAGCTTACCAATGAGTCAGTAATACAAAACATAACTAGCTAAGAAGAAAGACTGCTGTGTGGTCTCAAACTCCTTCAGTGCAAAGTTGTATTAAAAGGCTTAACTATCAGTCTGAATCTAGGGTGAAGATAACACCTGGGTGGGGCATGCCACCTCCAAGGGAAAAGACTAAAGAAACACTTTTGTCTTTATTTAAATTAATTCTTAAGCCTGCATAAACAAGTTTTAAGTTTCCATGTAAGCATGTTTTAATTGTTTTAATAGTATTTTGAAATATTCTTTCGGGTGAAATCTCAATCATAACCTTGCCTAAAAATCTAGAAGAGAATTGAGCATTAGGGCCAAGAACTATAATAAAAGTTTATCCTTCAGAAATACACAGGAAAGATGAATGTTTTACAAACACGTAAGGCAATTTCTTTTCCAAAACCTCACCCTAACTCGCTAAATCGGCCCAACTGATTATAATACTGGAGAGCCCACGCGAACATCTTTCTATATTCTCTCAACTTTTAAAGAGAGAAAATTAAAATATCACTCGCACACAATTGGAAATCAACACCTTTTGCAGAGAGTCTCAAGATGAGCTTCCAGAGTTCCCACTTGCACAGAGCAGCCCCAGAATGCCTCTGGCCAGTGCCAAACCAGAGGTTACTCGAGGGAAAGCTGGAAGGTAACTGCAAATGTCTGAGGTTTTCAACTTTTATTTCCTATTCCAGCAGCTTTTCTTTCACATCCTCTTTCAAAAGTCCAAAGCAGGAAATCATGAGCACCTCACATCTGTCTCAGTTTACCATGTACCCAGAAATGTGGTCACTGTCAACAATACAAAAAAGAAAAGCCAAAGTGTTTATCCCATGAAGTTTCTATGTTCCTGTCGGGGGGAAAGAAAACACAACAGGTACAGGCAGTCACAGGACTGGAAAAGAGCGCTCTCATATACTGCTACTGGGCAAAGGCAAAGTAATAATATGTCTCTGGAGACAATTGGGCAGTGAGGTGTTCAAAACCTTTAAAAGCCCCTTTGACCTAGTAGTGTATTTCTTCTTAAAAGATAATCAACAATGAAGGATTTTGTTCAGAATTGTCTATCACACAGTTTACAACAGTGAAAACTTAGAAACGGCCTCCACATCCAAAAATGGGAAATCTCCAGGAACTATGAGGCAAACTTTAAAAATAAGTAGACAAATATTTAACATGAGAAAAGTCACAAATTTAGTCAAAGCATGTTATAAAACATTATGCATACTATGATGTCATGGATATTTTTAAAGCATATTTACATGTGTGCAAAGAGGAGAGAAAGAAAAATATATAGTAATTTTAACACATCTCTAAATGTAGCATTTTACAATTTTTTTCTTATATTTATTTTACGTAGTGTATATGGGGTACTGGGTAAACTTTTTTTAAAAAAATACAATGGTTGAAACTACAAAAAAAGGATAACTATAATAGCTACTATCTACTTAGCACCTAAAACATGTGAGGCACTGTTCTAAAAATAAATGCAAACTGTATACTACTCCTTTAAAATTAAAGCTTTCATAATCATATCCTATTTTCCACAGCTAATTAAGATGTGAATGCATTAAAATGATAACGTAATCATGATGTTCAGTTCCTCTTTTCCTTTAAAAAGTCTTAGGAGAGTTTAACATGGTGGTAAACAAGAAAATACATATACCAAAAATGGACAGTCTATCACAAACAATTCACTCTGAACTGCTGGGAAAATAGCACATTGACAATAACGGTAAAACAAAAGCTAATCTAGAATTCAAGTTACCAGTTTTAAGTTTTGTTTGTAATTTCAAAAGCTTTCTTGTCAGTCTTTCAGAATTCTGTGAAAATGAAATGTGTAAAACCTAGAATGCATTTCAAAAGTGCCAAGGTCCTTCCCTCCTCACTCCCTTTCTATGTATTTTTCTTTAAAATCACTGGGAATTATTGCACTGTGATCCAAGTGCAAGGCTGTCTTTTGTGGAAAAGGCCTGTCCCTTCTTACCATGGATTAGAACAAGCCTCGAAGCCCAAACTGGGTCCATACCACACAAGTTTCTTTTTCAAGGTAACTTTCTAAAAATCAGAGTGACATAAACAATTTGAGATTTTTGATATGCTGGTTTTTTTTAATTTTTATTATCTCTAATGTAATCAGGAGTTTTAAGTGTGACTTATAACTGACCCTGAAAGAATGCTAGCAAAATTCGCCTCTATTTTAAGCTGAAAGCCTACTATGTGCCAAGTACTGTTCTAGATGCTTGACGTATGTTAATGAACTCAAAAACATCTTTAAATAAATTCTTAATTATTAAAAAAGGTCACTACATTAAATTTCAACAGCAACCTTTGGAAAACCAATGAGTGTTAAAATTTTTTAACACTTTAAAACACTGTCTTAAAAAGTTTTACACTGAAGTTGTCAGGTCACAATTTGTGCAAACTAAATTTCAAATTTACTATAATAATGCCTCATTAGTTTGAAGAGGATAATAAAATCCCACAACAAAGGTTATAAAAAGCAAAAACTGCTACAAGCAAAGCATATTATCACAGCCAAATAAGGAAGTTCAATGATAAAAATGACAAAACTCATCTGGCAGAAGAAAAAGCTCTTCTGAAACAATGTCTCCCACACTTAAACGGCCCTATGGTCTTTGAAATCGCCACTAAGCATTTTCAATTATCTGTACATGATTTCCTCACAGACATCAAATACTACCAAAAATAAAATATCCAAGAGTTTACAACCATTCATAAACACAGTACTTTCATCTATAGGACTTCCTACACGTCTAATTTCAATTAACAGTTAAATTGTCGTTATAATCTTCCTAAGAAACCTACACTAAGATACTATCCTTCTGGAACAGAAAACCTTTGTGGGACCATTTTATATAACAGGTTCTGTCAGAGATGCTTACTTACACTCTATCTAGGAGCTTAGTACAAAACTCACATCTCAGATAAATAACAAAGGCTATGAGTAGTAAAGTAGGCAAGGGGGCAGAAAAGGCAAGAATTACACCGACCACAATCACATCAGCCTATAATTCCCAAGCATTACAAGAAACCACACATATTAAGATGAAAAAAAAAAAATGAAAATGAGAGCACTGCCACTGGAAGACTTTACTTGGTACAGTGACAAAACCTTAAGCAACAAAGAAAAGACACGGCACAATGTGCTCCCCAAAGCATAGGTTTGTGTGTCTCTAACCTAAACATCAAATGTTGCGGGTAAAAATCACCTAATACTGGCCTAAGAAAGAAAAAAACACACAGGAGTCAGGCTGGAAAGATTTGGAAACCATTTTATCTCTGCTCGGCTGTGTCTTATCACCTTCTGAGGATCCTGACCAGACCTGGATGCAGGTCCTCGGAGAACCCCTAAAAGCAGAGTTAAAGCCAAGAAATCACATCGCATTCGTGACAAACGGCTGCCAAATATGTGTACCACCTGTATCACATTTTCTTATTACAAAGAGACCAAAGTTTAGGGCTCCATAGAGCGGCTTATCCCTTCCCTGGGAGCGGCCCGCGAACCAGGTCTATGGGCACCGCTGCTTCTCGCCGCTGCCCTGGGCCGACCGCCTTGAGCCCACGCTGGTCCCTCGAGCCCCTGCCAACGCCCGCGCCCGCGCCCCCGCCCGCCCAGTGGTCTCGCGCCCCTACCGACCCTTTATGAACCGCTTACCTCCAGACGCAAGGAGGCCCCACAGCCTCGCAGGAACTCGCGGATGTTGCTCAGGCACTCACTCTCGCTCCGGGGCTCCGGGTAGACCTGCAACATAGAGCACAGGCACTGAGCGAGGGCGGGGAGGCCGAAGACACGCCACCAAGCGAACCCGCAGCAGCCCCAGCGGGAGGCCCTAGTGGGAGGCCCTAGCGGGCGAATCCGGGCGGGCGAACCCGGCGGTCCAGAGCGCCCCCGGCCGTCCCCGGCGCTCGTCAGCTCCGCCGCCGCCGCCGTCCCTCCTCACCTTTTCCTTCCTCCAGGCTGCACCAATCTCAGGCCCCTTCCCTCACTAGGAAGCGGACCAGCGCCGGAAGTGGCGTAATCCGACCGCGCCCCGGACAGCCCCCCCGCGCAACCTTTTCCGGTCCTCGGCCTCCCCCGGCTAGATGCGACCCACCTGGACACGCGCAACCTCCTCCTCACCGCACCTCATTTTCATCCGCTGACGCGGCCCACCTGGCCCGACCCACGCTCAGCCTCCTGCTTCTGGCACCTGGTCCTCATCCTCAAACGCGGCTCAAGTGGCCCTACGTGCCTTCCTCCTCCCCGCAGCTGGTCCTTATCCTCGGACACGGCTCACCTGGCCCGACCCACGCGCCTTCTCCCTGCACCTGGTCCTCATCCTCGGACGCAGCCCACCTGGCCCAGCCCATGCGCGCCCTTCTCTTCCAGGCACCTGATGCCCCACCTCGGACGCTGCAGCTGCAGACGCACCGGCCCCAACTAGAGCGGCCCGAGAGAGCTCTGCCTCCGTGGTTTGAGCAACACCATAGAGGCTGGAGAGCATCCGGTGTTTATTTACTTTTTCTCTACCCCTGCTCAGGGGAGAGTGGAGCTACCATTCAAACACGATGATGTAAAATAATTAGCAACATAAGTTTTTCATGTTGGGATTAAAGTGCAATGTTTTCTTTTCCCAAATACAGACCGTATGCTTCATGAATGATTAACCAAAATAGTCAGTGAATAAGTCATCTGGGGAGAAATTGTGGTGAATGACCCTCAACCATAGGTGAAGAGCAGCAAGGATGGCCCTGCAGACTGCCTGGTGTTTGGTCCAAGGTAGAACTGTGAGGGTCACCGCCACACGTGTAAGGAGTTATTGACAGCCTCTCAAGGCAAGAAACATTAAGGAAACCAGGAAGAGTACCAATTGTATGGAACAATCAAGGGAAAAGCCTTGACGGACATCAGAAGAGCTTTCTGTTGTGTTGTTTGAACTGTACATGAAGATTTATCTTTTACACTAAAGCATCCAGAATTCTAGCATCTTAAGGATATTCAAGGCTTTTTCGTCCTGTCCTCTGGGGGGAATCAGGGCATTCCATCAGGCCTCTCAGGAATACTGTGGTTTCATTTCAAAGTACTCAGGTTTTTTACAACTACAAATCAAAACCAGGGTGTTCAGAAGTGTGAAGAGGGAGGAAATGACTTTTCCTACATTTGAAAAATTCTTCGAAGAAAGTGCCAACATATTTCCCTAAAAATTAAACAGATAAGTTTTGGTTTGGGGGGTTTTTTGTTTCTAGCAAAACCAAAGCTGCCTTGTAGTCCATTTTGCACCTCTCCCTAAAAGAATTTTGAAAAGCTTTTTACCAAAAATATAGTTAACATCTAAGTCTTCATCATTTTCAATAGTTGCAAAGTATTCTCTGACATCCTGATAATGACATTTTAAAACTAAATTATTAATCTTTTTAAAAAATATATGCAATAGACTACAGTATAGTACCCATTCTCCATCTGAGGCTCTTCCTTTAAAGATCAGAAATTTCACATTGTTTTTAACTCATTTACATTCCACTTTCCCCACAAAATTGTATTCTAAGTATATATTTGCGCTTAAAAAATTACTAATCACTATTTTGCAAGAGATCCATATAAATACAGTTAATCTTCATTCACTGATTCTATATTTGCAAATTTGCCTGCTCAATAAAATGTATATGTAACCCCGAAATCAGTACTTATGACACTCATTTATCGACATGTGCATAGCAGCAAAAAATTTGAACAGTCTTATGCCCAAGTTCCCAGCTGAACTTGAACAAGGCCATGCTCTGCCATCTTATTTTAGCTCATAATGTAAACAAATACCCTTTTTGCAGTCTTCTAGTGCCCAATTTTTTAACATTTTTGTCCTTTTTGTTGGTGATTTCACTGTTTTAAGTGGCCCCCAAACGTAGTGCTAAAGCACTGTCTAGCATTCCTAAATGCAAGAAGTCTGCAATGTGTCTTACAGAGAAAATGTGTGTTAGATGAGCTTCATTCAGGCCTGAGTTATAGTGCTGTTGGCCATGAATTCAATGTTAATGAATCAACAATATGGTATATCCAAAAAAAAAAAAAAAAGGAAGAAGAGATTCACACTCTGTACATGAGGCCACTCCGGAAAGTGCTAAAGTAACATCTACAGTGCGTGATGCAGCTATGGAAAAGATGGAAAGGCAGCAAAATTTGTGGATT
This sequence comes from Pteropus alecto, assembly GCF_000325575.1. Lineage (NCBI taxonomy): Eukaryota > Metazoa > Chordata > Mammalia > Chiroptera > Pteropodidae > Pteropus > Pteropus alecto. The sequence continues at coordinate 2,258,225 of NW_006434373.1, forward strand.
CATGAGATGACAACTGATAAAAAGAGAAGAGTGGACACCATTATTGTGAGGCTGAAAGCCAAAGAAATGTATGGTCATGTTACTCCGGGTCAAGAAAATGTTAAACCCTTCTCAGCTAGTGCAGGCTGGCACGCACATTTCAAAAGGCGATACCACATGAAAAATATTAAGCTTACAGGCAAGACAGGTTCTGCAGATCAAGAGGCTGCAGAAGAATTTAAAAAATACCTGATAAGCATTATACATGAAGAGAGTTATATGGAAGAGCAGGTTTTCAATGCTGATGAGACTGGCTTGTTTTACAAGAATGTTGGCAAATGAATCTATGTGATGCAAATGGCCACCAAAGCTCCTGCCTTTAAATCAAAGACCATGCAACCTTGCTATTATGTGTCAGTGCAAGGGCAACTTTAAGTGCAAACCCCTAATGGTACACAGAGCACAAAACCCACAAACACTTAGATGGAAAAACCTAAACCATATGCCAGTCCATTGGAGGTGGAACAAAAAAGTATGGATAGCATCCAAAATATTCTGGGATTGATTCCACAACTGCTTCATCCCAGAAGTTGAACACTACCTACATGGCAAAAACCTTGCCTTCAGGGTTTTATTTTTGGATAATGCCCCAGTTCATTGCCACGAAGAACTTGAAAATGCCCACTCCAACATAGAAGTTCTCTTCATGCCCCAAACACTGCATGTCTCATCCAACCCCTCAATCAGGGCATAATAAAAGCTTTCAAGGCACACTACACCAGGGAGCTTTATAGCAATGATTTCAAGGCTCTTAATGCCAACAAGGAAACCACCATGATGGACTGCTGGAAGTCAGTCACTACTCGCAATGTTATTGATTATATTGGCACAGCATGCGACAGCATCAGCAGGCTACTATCAATAACTGTTGGGGAAACGTTTGGCAGGCTGTGTGAAAATTTTTGAAGACTTTGAAGGTGTTACAGAAAATATAAAGAACAATGTCAAAAACATAATGCATATTGCACAGCAAGTGGAAAAGGTTTCAATGACATGAAGGAAGGAGGGTGGAGGAAATTTTGACAGAAACAGCACTAGAACCCACCAACAAAGACCTGGAGGAGACGGCAAAACATGGCATTGGAGTCAGCGATGACAAGGACAGTGATAAAAGTCAGCCTAAGACTCCAAGAACTCCCTCTCACAGCAGCCAAAATATTAGAATGGAATTCTGCCTTGGAAAAAAAATTCAATAACATGGAAGAGTGTGACCCTAATCTTGAAAGCAGCCTCACGTTAAGCACCTAACCTCCCCTGCATGCATCCCTTATGCTGAGATACTCAAAGATTTGAGGTGAAAAGCCGAGCAAAGCTGAAGAAATTTTTTAAGCCAGTTTAAGAGAAAAAGTTGCCGATACCATCAACATGTCATGAAAACCAAACTCCCGAGGTAGAACTGCCAGATCTCATATGCCACCCTCACTGATGTCTTCTTTTTCTGCCAAATAAGTTATCTCACTCTCTTGGTTTTTATGAAGCAAGCCAAGGTCAAGAGGTTTAACCACACTAGCTGCACTGTCCCATCACACACTGTCCCATGAAAGAAGTTTTATGGAAGAAGTTTTATGATATGGATTCTTTGAAATCTTCTGAGTTACATAGCCAAAGTCCAGATATACTCTATCATAAATAACAAATTTTTAAATCATCAGTTAACAGCTTGATTAGGATCTTCTGCAATTCTGTGAAAGCTAAAAAGAAACCCCTGAACTGCAAAATTCCAGTCATGGATATTTCTAATTGTCCCTTTGTTACAAGGCCTGGAGGTTTTTGTTTTCCATCTTGCAGCAGTGTACCTCAGGAAGAAAACAAATGGGTGAATGGTCTACCCTTTTACATGCAGTAGGAGACTGGCCTTTGTAAAAGGGAAGGTGGGACAGCTGAAGCAGCATGATGTCTTGCTTGATCACAGGAACCTCCTTAGGTTAGTCGATTATAAGTAAGCGCATATGCAAGTTGAGGATCTGGAAATGGATTCCCTTAAAACTATCACATGCCTTCAAAAGTCATCATGTACACAGGTGCATGTAGCTAGCTAGTTCAAAGAACATTGTACCTAAAACAACACTTGTTTGGAAAACTGTAATATAAAAAAGTCAAAACTTTATAGTACATAGTCCCTGACTTTGTAACATACATGCTGACCTTTGACAAGTTGTCTGACCCCTCTGGGTCTGTGCCTTAGTCCCCAATTTAAAGCTAACATGTTCAGCCTTTCTCAGAGCTGTTGGAGCACATGGATAATAAATTAATTCAACAATATTGGACCTGGATTCCATGTAAGATGATATGATAAGCATCATGATTGCAAAGAAGAATGAGACAAGGTCCCTACCCTCAGTGAGGCAGGGAATTTTGCACACAACGTGGCAAGTACAACCACACAGATGTACACTCAGGACCATGAAGTGCAGAGAAAAGAAACATTCTATAGACATAGGGCAGAGACAGAGGCTTAACCAACCCAAAAGGTGACATCTGAGTTGGGGCTGAAAGAGTGAAGAGGCAGATGGCACTTCATTTTCAAAGGTGTGACATTCAAGAAGTCCATGCTGTTTTAAAGGATGGTGAGCAACTGAAATCATGGGTGAAACTGCAGTGGAAAAAAATAGACTTCAAAGATAATAGTAGAAAAGAAGGTATTTAAAAGTTCCACTTCTTATTTTGCTAAAGAAGCCACATGAATGGTAAGAGAGTACATGAAAAAGTGTCCAACATTATTAGTCATCGGGAAAATGCAAATTAGAACCACAGATAACACTGTACACCCACCAGAATTGATAAGATGGAAAAGGCTAACAATGTCAAGTGTTGGCAAGGATGGAAAGCAATTGGAACCCCCACATATGACTGTTGGAAGTATGATATGGTACACTTGGAAAACTGGCAGTTTCTTGCAAAGTTAAACATGCCTAAGGCCCAGCAATTCCTCTCCTAGGTATATTACCCAAGAGATGAAAACACATGTCCACAAAAAAGGCATTTACAAGTATGTTCATAGCTTTATATTCGCTAAAGGCGAGTTCTCCTCAGCGCACTCTCCAAAGTATTTAGAGAAGAACTTTGGCCTCAAATGACCAACAACTGCCCAATTCACTTCCCAGAAGTCCTGTCCTAAGTTCTCCACATGAACAAACACAAGGCTTTTCCAACAAGATTTCCATCAAGATTTCCATAATCAGGCAGAGGCAATCCCAAAATCATTGTAATTTTCTTTTAAAATATGGCTTTTGTACTTAATATTTGATAAAGGGTGTGTCTGACGTTCTGAGACGTTGCCCAAACTAAATCATGAAGCAATGTTAAAGTCAGACATCAGAGACCTACACAGCTGTCTGGTTTCGACCTTCTCAACACTTCACCACCCACTCCACGCCAGGAACAACCAGCTCCACCCTCAGTCTGCACAAAGTGCCAGCTAAGGCAACTGCCTTCTCTTCAATTCTGAAGTGTTTAGAGAGAGAATGCATGAGAAAAGAGAATCAGCAGTTCTAGCAAGGCAAATAATTAAACAAGTTCAGTGTTACCATGATAATTAAGATCAAGAGTAGAGAAAACTTATAACACAGCTTATAATATCTAGGAAACACTTAACTCTCTGGGATCCTAGTTCTCAGAGATTCTGATTGAGCAGGTCTGAAATACAGCCCAGAAGTCTGGGTGTGTGTGCGTGTTTGTGTGTAAATGAAATTCCTCAAATGACTGATTTTCAGCCAGGTTTGGAATCACTAATATGGTATAACTCAGTGCTTCTCAAATGTACACACACATCAGAACCACCCAGAGTAACAGATTACTAAGCCCTGCCACAGAGTTTAATCAGTGGGTCTGGGGTGGAACCCAAGAATTTGGATTTATGACAAGGTCCCAGCAGATGCTGCTGATACCAGGCCCATATTTAGAGAACTAGTATAAGTAGACTGAGCTATTCATCAAGAAATGTTTGTTTTTACCCCATTGGGAAAACAAATTCTCAACTACAGAACAAGTTCTCCCCAGATCTCTGCCATCAACAGCCTCATCACGCCAGCTATAAAGAATCACTTCCTCTGAACATCTGTGGTTCTGTCTGCAGCTGGACCTACTGGTGCACATCTTATCTCTGCTCCCAACCCCCATCCGATTAGACATAAGCTCTGAGTGCAGAGGCCCACAGTATCTCCCATTGAAAAGTTAGCAAATATGACTAAATGAACTACCCATTTAGGTCATTGAATCCACTGATCAAAGAGAAATGAGAGAACCTTAGTGTAGAAAAGGTCAGAACATCCAAGGCAATTCTGTTCTTTTACAAATGAGTATACAGGGACTCAGGAGGCATGGCCTGCCCAAAATTATGTAGCCTGAATACTTCACCAACATGCTCTGTGCTCCACGAGGCTGACTTGTGAGGACTGCAGCAACCAGGTTTCTCCTGCACATTGGCTTCCGGTGGGATTCAGCCAACTGATGGCCCTAGTAGGAACCAGGCCAGCAGCCACCCTACTGAGCAGCTGCCTGACATAGCCACAGCAATGTACTGGAGCCACTCACAAGAGCTATGTACTTCCCACCCTAACTCTGTGTTCAGTAACATCATGTTGGGAGGGTGGAAATGGCCATGATGGGAAGTGTTTACACCACAGAAATAAGCAAACACTACAAATCAGGGCTCCTCACCACAGCCTGTTGTTAAGCCTTTACCAACATGTCACTGGCTGTATTCGCTAACTGAAGACCACAGCTCCCATCAGGAGCCTTATACAGCTGCAGCTCTCTCTGGCTTCAGGAACTCGCTTCTCCCTCTTTTCCCTTCAGGCCTAGGGGAAGCAGTAGCTTCCCAGGTTGCTTCCACATCATTATTAGGTTGTCCTTATCCCTGCCCACACTTTGTAAATAGCCGCTTCATTAAACTCTAGCCAACCACCTCTGTTTAGCATACTGTTTTCTGCTGTGGCCCATACCTAGTAAGCTTCCTGGTAGTACTGTTAAAACTAGAACGTGGTGTCACAGCAAAAGATGGGAACAAATTTAGAAAAAGGAATAAATCAATTATAGTACTTCCACAAAACAGAACATCACACATCAATCACACAGCCTTTGAAAAAGGTTGTGTTATATACTGATATGTTAAAATCTCCTCATTACAATAAGAGAAAAGGAACATAAGAAACAGTATGCAGAACATGCTACCTTTTTTGTAAAAAGAAAAGGCAAGAAGAAAATGTGCATAGGTGTTTAGAAATGCTTGAAATATCCCTGGAAGCACATGCCAGATACTTTTAACCAGGAATGCTTGCCTCCAGTGAGAGGAAATGGGGCCTGGAGGACAGCGAAAGGAAACCTGCTCTTCGCTCTACTTGTTTGTACCCTTTCGATTTCGTACCACATGCAAGTATTATTAAATACATTTTTTAAAAGAAGGCTCCAATCTAGTGTTCTCTTCAGGCCCAGATACCTTTGCCATTACAAAACAGTCCTTAGCAAGCACAGCTGTCATTGTTGGGGTCCTTCTAGGGCAAATCTCCACTGTTCCATGCCAAGATGCAATGCTATGTTTAAAATCCTAAGTTCACCTTCTAAAAGTCTAACTAGCACTTATTGGTTCACCTAATTTTCAGTTACCTGGTAGCCATTGCTTTATTCTAATTAGATTGCAGGAATCTCCCGGTCAAAGTTCATGCTCTTCCACAGCACTCTGAGCTGGGCAGCTCTTCCTCCAAATCCATTAAAAATAGATGAAGCACCCAGCAGAAATTTCAAGAATTTGATTGTTAAATATCTCCCCAAAAATGCATAGCCTGGGATTACAAATAGTTTACTAAAAGAAATTTAAGTCTTTAAAATATATATACATACATATATAGATATAGATATATATACAGAGAGAGAGAGCGTTTGTGTGTATATATATCTTTTCTTTTCTTTCTTTCTTTTTCCTTTTTTCTTTTGCTTTCCTTCTTCAGTATATCCCAAAGCCCAAGTCCTGTATAGATGCTGTAATCATCCGGAGAAAAATAAAATGTCTTCCTTTAGTATGGAACTAGCCAAACTATAAAGGGTAATAGGAAATGTGAATGTACAAAATCTCCAGTTCCCAAACTAAATTCAGATATCCAAGACATGTGAAACATCAAAGAGAGGACCAGCAAGGCTGTATGGCTTAAATTAACTCATGTGTCCCCCGAGGCTTGGTTCCCACAAACTCCAAAAGCACATTTTTTTTTAAGTCCTTCAGAAATGGTGGCAACCATCCCAAATTCATGCCAATGCCAAAAATGGATTTTTTTTAAATGTGAGCATAAAACATTCAACAGACAATCTAGAATAAACTTCTCGGCTGACGTTCTATTTTGTTCCCAAATAGTGTTAGATCAAAATAGGCAGGTATATATTAATCAAGGGAGAGCAATCTTGAAAACAGCACATGCCCTGATTGTGATCTGGATGCTAAGGAAGCAGAGGTGCATGGGATGAGCTGTTGTTAATATCTCATGACATTCCTTAAGCAGATGCTATTTCTTATGCCTTTATAGGATCTTGATAAAAACAAAAGAATAAAATTTCATAAGACAACTCAAATTGGGCCTTGTGGTCAGAGATTTTACTTACTTGAAGTTTTTACCTGTTTATATGGAATAATAATCTTTTTTCACTCATTCTCATGCTTGTGACCTAATTAAAACAGCCCATAAATTATGGCATACCATTTTGTAAATCTGAGCCACTACCTATTTTCTTCTTAAGCTCTCATTTCTATGTTGTTTCTGATCCTTTGACATCCATTTCCTTACCTGCTGAAAAAAAAATGCAGAATGGTTGGTGGTATCTGTCTGTTGTCCGTCAGTGGAAAAGCTGATGAAAAGGCTTGTGGTCTGATGGAAAGGTGCTAAATAAATCTAAAGAGGGAACTTGCTGTGTATCCATATAATATCAGTGTGGCAACTAGGGCAGAGAAACTTCTAGGAGGGGAAGAGCAGCTGAAGTCTGTTTATTCTAGGTTATCTGATGAATGTTTTATGCTCATATTTAAAAAAAAATCCATGGGACGCTGGTGGCAGCTGGTCTCACAGATCTCACAATCCGATGGTCCCACCTATGACCAAGACACCTCAGGTTAGAATGTCAACTCCTGGCCTACAGCCACTGAGAGTATGCCATGTTTAAATGTGTGTTCTCAGATATCTCAGAGGGTTTTACACTTGCCTTGCTATTCCCCATTTGTTTTAGCTTATCTATTTGTCCTTGCTTCTGAACCCCGCTCTCCATGCCCTTCCCACACACAATGAAACTAAAAGGTCACAGTGGGAACTACAGAGCAGAGCACTGCCTTGTGTACGACCCTCCCCGCTAAAGAATCTTTCATTTTCAAACTGTCCGAGAAGCTGCATTTAAGGCAAGTTAAAGCCTCAGAGCCAGAAGACTGGACATTGACCACCTAGGAAAAAATTCTATTTTAATCCACATGATAGTGTGTGGGAGGTTTGAAGGTATGCAAAGAGGGCTGGCTGATTTTGGAGAGAGACTGGGAAGCAAAAGGGAGTCTTCATCAGAGGAAGACATCTGAATAAGGGAATAGAAAACAGCTGAGGACATTCCCTGGCAAGCACGCCTCTATAAATAGCAGCTGAGACCCTCCCTAGAGGGAAAGGCAAGGGCAAGGAGGGGACCACGCTTAGAATACTCAGCTGTAAAAGCCTCTTGCATGAAAGAACTCAGTGGCCGATTGAGACTTTCATATTAACTCTAAGTAATAAGAAGGTGATAAAAATATCGTTCTCTCTCAAAACTCTTTAAGTATCAGCAGAGTATGAGCTGAAATAAACAGGGTCATAGCTATGCCTCAGATGTGTAAGCGGTCTGTATTTGGGAAATATGTTTTCAAAAATCACTTAGAAAATATTTGCAAAACACAGATCCAATCAAGGATTTGTATCAAAAACATAGAAAGAACTAAAATTCAATAAAAAAACAGACAACCCAATTTGAAAATGGGCAAAAGACCTGAGCAGACGCCTCACCAAAGATATAGAGATGGCAATTAAGCCCATGAAGAGATGCTCCCCATCATATGTCATTAGGGAAATGCAAATTAAAACAATGAGATACCGCGACACACCATTAGAATGACACCAACCCAACACCGACAACACCAAATGCTGGTGAGGATGTGGAGCAACAGAAACTCTCATTCATTGTTGGTAGGAATGCAAAACGGTACAGCGACAGTTTAGCTATTTCTTACAAAACGAAACATTCTCGTCATAAGGTCCACCAAACATGTTACTTGGGTAAATTTGCTTTCCCTAAACAAGTTGAAAACATGTCCATGCAAAAACCTGCACACAAATGTTTACAGCAGCTTTATTCATAATTGGCAAAACCTGTAAGTAATTGAGATGTCTTTCCATAGGTTAATGGATAAACTGTGGTACATCCAGACAATAGATCATTCTGTGCTAAAAATGAGCTATTAAGCCACAAAAAATACACGGAGGAAGTTTACAGGTATATTACTAAATGAAAGAAACCAATCTGAAAATGCTACATACTGCATGATTCCAACTACATGACATTCTGGAAAAGACGAAACTATGGAGACAGTAAAAAGATCAGTGGTTGCCAGGGGCTAGAGGGGAATACGGGATGAACAGGCAGAGCACAGAGGCTTTTTAGGGCAGTAGAACTATCTAGTATGATAATGTAATAGTGAATACATCATTTTACATTTGTCCAAACCCAGAGAATGTACAAGACAATGTAAACTATGGACTTTAGTTAATATATCAGTATCGATTCATCAATTGATAAAAAGTGTACCACAATAATGCAAAATATTAATAATGAGGTAAGTGAGGGGGCATAGAGAAGGGGTATTGAGAATTCTCTGTATTTTTCTGCTCAATTTTTCTAGAAACCTAAAACTGCTCTAAAAAATAAAGTCTATTAATATTTCTAAAAAGTCAAAGCCCTCATGATGTCTGAGCAGGTCCTTCAGAGTCTGATCCCTTGTTCCTTCTGTAACATCATCCGCCAACTATTACGTCTCCCCCAACTCACACTGGCCTCTGCTGGTCCCAGATTTGCCAGGTAGGCTCCTACCTCAGGACCTTCACACAGGCACTCCCTCTGTCACTTCATGCCTAGCCATTTGTTCATACCCATCAAGTCTTTGTTCAAAAGTTACTTCTCTGTAATGCCTACCCTAACTACCACATGTAAAATTGCAATGTCACCCTAACTACTGTTACTTCCCATCCCCTACACCCTCCTGTTTCTCTCCATAGGACCTATCACAACATACCATGTGATCTACTTGTGTACTATGTTTACTCCCTACACTTTGAAATATATGCTCCATACACAGAGTATTTGGTCTGTTTGGGTGAGTGCTAGATCTCACATCTGGCATATATAAGCACTTAATATTCATTCAGTAAATTAATGAATTAAAGACCTGTACTTATGACACGAAGTACCATGAATTACTTGATTATAGCTACCAAAAATGAAGTTGACTGATGCTGACATAGCACCTAGAACCAAAAATTAATATAACTGGTCTAATATGAGAATTGAATATTTGAGACAGGAACCAACCTTGAAAAAAAACTTGGAAATATAATCACTACAGGCAAAATGAAAAATGCTCTTGGGTTTTACCGCAAAACCATAGCCTTTCTGTCGCGACAGACAGACGCATCCTGTTACCACCGCCCGCTCTGCCCGAGGCCAGCTCCCCAGCTGTTGCCCAGCTCTCTCTAGGACTGCCCACATTCAGTATCCAGGGCTCCATTTTCTCTTTGTGTGTATCAGGGCATCAGTTTAGCTGGGTGCTGCCGAGAGCCAGCACTCTGGTTTCAGCTCTCATCTCTCTATCACTAAGAAAAATCGCTGGCTCCAAATTGGTTTCCCCCTAACCAGCTGGCCTGCTCCCTCAGACCTCTTCAGGCTCTTCTTGGCTGACACTTTATGCAGCTGTCCACGAGACCTGCATGTTTAATAAGGTTGCCTTATATTAGTTTCCTAAGTTTCACAAAGGGGCTAAAGTAAGTTGATGAAGACCTCATGTGATTCTGACATTTCAGAGATGAGAGACAAGACACAGAAGAGAGCAGAGAGTCAATAAGGGCAACTGCCAAAACCACACTTGTTATTGTTTTTGTTACTGCACGTGTCATTGTCTCATGATAGCCTGAGGGAGAGTAGGACTCTTAGCAACTTCCTCCTGTCCTTCAGTCCTTTTCTCTGTTATTCAGATTGAGCAAATTCCATTGATGGGTCCTCAAGTTCACTGGTTCTATCTTTTCATCTTCACTCACTTTTGACCCCATCCAGTGAGTTTTCAGTTATTCTACTTTTCAGTTCCATGATTTTCACCTGTTTCTTTTTTATAAGTCCTATTTCTTTGCTCAGATGTCCTTTTTTTTTTTTTTTTTATTCTATTCATTTTGAAAGAATTCGTAACTGCTGCTTTTGGAAGCCTTTTTTATGATGGCTGCTTGAAAACCCTTGTCAGGTGATTTCAACATCATTCGCTGGAAGGAAGAATGGCCCCTAAAGGTCACCTCAGCAATGAAATCTAGAAAAGGAATCATCTAGAAAGGGAGCTTCCTATGACATGACCAGATATAGGGTGAAGAAGGTTGTCAAAACTTGTCATTGTTTTCTCCACGTTCAATAACAAAATGAATTCTTAATTGGCTACTGAATTGAAAAGCATAAATTGGAATGAGATTAAGGCACGTGTCCTCGGTGTTGGTGAAAGGCCAGTGTGAGCCCCACAGATTCTGCCAGACCTTCAGAAAACAAGGGGTCCCCAGTTTAAGGGACACAGACCAACCACCCCTGAGAAGCAGTGTTACAATGGATTCCAGCTCAGCTGAATTCCATAGCTAAGCTGCCTGGTTGTTCTGATCTGGCATTCCAGACGCTTCCCAGAGGAGACTCCCTAACCCCATACCCAACATGGCTTAGTTATTTTTCTCTTAAAAGCCTTGTATTAAAGAGAAACCCTTACCTAGAAGTATCTCCATACCTTTTGGTAGCTGTCATCTGATTTAGCCACAGTCCTCCCAACCTTCTTTTAAGGATCTCTCCTTAAGTGCCTCCATTTAATTTCATCAAATCTCATACAAACCTCCTGAGTTTAGCCTCACTAGAGATTGTTCTTCTGTTTCATACAAGAGTTTTCTAAATGCACAGAAACAGGTGAGGAAATCCCCTTTTTCTAACAAATTCCGAGTGCCCCTTCCAATCCAAGAGGTTTCTTTCGACTTCTTAATATTTCAATGCTCCACAAGCCCACAGGGAAGCAGCATGAGGTCTGCTTTGTCTTGAACTAAAAGGCACTACAGACATACCTCATCATACCTCGTTTTATTGCATTTTGCTTTATTGAGCTTCAGATATTGAAATTTTTACAAATTGAAGGTTTGTGGCAACCCTGCATCAAGCAAGTATTCATAATGAAGGTATTACTTTTTTTTAGACATAATGCTATTGCACACTTAATAGACTATGGTATAATGTAAACATAATTTTTATATGCACTGGGAAACCAAAATATTCACGTGACTCACTTTACTGCGATAGTTGCTTGATTATGGTGACCTGGAACTGAACCTGCAACATCTCTAAGGTACGCTTGTAGTTAGGAAACTTCTCAAGTATGAGGGGTAACCCAGGTAAGTAAGCAGCCAGTGCTCACCTGTGGAATAGCCCCCAGCTGATCACACGTTGGTCTCCTGTCTTCTTAAAGGGCCATGCATGCGATCTGGCTGGTCCAGGTGTGGTTTCAGTCTCTAAGGTCCTCAATGAGTGTGTGTGTCACATTTCCTTCCCTAAAAATCTCTTCCCTAAAAATCTCCCTCAAATGACACTCTCACCACCATCCTCTCAAAGAAAAAGGATTAAGGAGATAAAAATAACTGGTGGGCTTACTTCTCCCACACATGGAGATGGAACTGAATAGTGCATGTTTTATTGCTTTGAATTGGAAAAATAATACCCAAACCTAAACATTGCTTACATTTATTGTGGTTATTTAGGAACAATATTCTCAATAAATACCACTTGATTTTTATCTCTATTTATTATGATAGGTAACAAATTGTGAGCATTTTCTAAATGAGAGAGAAAGCAAATCCCAGGAGACACATATACATTCATAAAATTATAATACGAATGGTCCTCGACCCTTAACTTTCTAAAAATTATATATTAACGCCTTACCTACATCAGATATGGAGTTTCAAATGTCAGCTACAAAATAGAGGCAGCAGAGAGGTTAATTTTCAGCAGTGTCGCCAGTTTTACCTCAAAAGCCATTCACTGTAAAATGAATCAAAGGAGGGAGATTAAACCCTTGACGTTAGTACATTTAAGATAAGATGGAAATCTCAGAAGTGCTCAGGGTGACAACTGTTTAGCCTCAACACAACACTGGTTGGACGTAAACAAACATGTTAAAAAATGTAGGAAATGAAAGAAAAAAAGAACTAGATATATTCCCCTGAAGCTATTGAAAGGAATACAGTTTTCTACAGTCTCCTTTATCAAGGAGAAAACTGCTAAAGGTTAATTTCCTCTTAACAAAATTTTCAAAAGTTGAGAACATAATGTCCTGCTTGGTCCCTTTCAAAATCGCTATAAATTTATACACCTCCATCCACATCCAATGAGCTCTTGATGGGCTCCCAGCCATCTGACCACTCTTGTTGAATCAACCCACTTTCTCACACTCCACACTCTATTTCCAAAATTTCTACTCCCCTCAATCCTCTGCGCTCAGAGCTCCCCCAGTTTTAACAAACCTCCCTCATCAGCCCCTCTCTGTCCTGAACCCACCCTCACCCAGAACCCCACCCTCATTACTTCACACAGGCTAAGGTCACTAATGAATAGACTAGAGAGACCACTCAGCCAGGCTTGCCCAGGACAGTCCAGTGCATGCTTGTTGTCCCAAAACAATTAATAATAGTGCCCTCTCTCCCTCCAAGCATGTTGCCAAAGCTTTTTAGTTTTTTGAAGAGTACACTCATGGCTATCTTCTTCCACTGACTTCCAGTCACCAGGCTCTCTCGTGACTTAACCACCCTTCAGCCACCTTTCTTACCCCTTTTGGGGCTCATCAGACTATCTGGCCATCAATTCTCAAGTTCCCCAAAGCCTTCTCGTATTCTCCCTCCAGAATCTCCCCATAAGAAATCTCGCCACTCCACTTCAGTTCACATCCCTATAGTGACTCCCAGACTTTTATATTCCAGCCCAGGTGTCCTCTCTGAGCTCCATTCACACTCACGCTCAGTACTGAATTCACCACAATCTTGTACCAATCTTAGGTTCCAAATGCCAAGTATAAATCAGGTTCCTCTGCTACACACCGAACTTTTAGAAATCTGTTCCTTGCCCTCAGAATACTTATATCAATTTGTAAAATGATAAGTTTATAATTTCTTCAATGGTATTCTCCCCCACTAGACGGTATACAAGTCCATTTTTCCTAATCATTATATCCTCATGTCTTAACACAATTCCTAAACCATAGTAGGTATCCAATAAAGATTTGATGTGAAAACAAACAAATAGATAAATGAGCTCTCTGGCAATAAATCTAAGTATACTATTTACCACTATACATTAAAATTCTATACATTTTCTGGATTCACAATTAGGTAGGGGATAACTAGTAAAATGAATCCAAGCTCCATTACATATGACGAAAACTTAATTATACCCAGGGTGAATACTGTCATATAACACATACTGAGATATAATTGACATACAATAAATGCTTCTATTTAAGGTGTATAATTTGATAACTTTTGACATGTGATTACTTGTAAGACCATTACCAGAATCAAGATAATGAACAAAACCATCACCCCAAAGGTCTCTTTGTGCCCCTGAAGCAAGCACTGATCTACTTTCTGTCACTATAGATTACACTATATCTTCTAGAATTTTAAGTAGAATCATACAGTATGTACTTTTTCTGTCTAGCTTCTTTTACTCTGCATAATTTTCATCTATTCCCTTTTATTGCTGAGTAGTATTCTATGGATATACTATACTTTGTTTATCCATTTACCAGTTGAAAAACATCTGGATTGTGTCATTTGTGGCTACTAAAAACAAAGTTGCTATGAACATTTGCATGCAAGACTTGGTAAGGACACATCGCTTCCGTTTTCTTGGGTAAATACCTGGAAATCAAATGGATAAATCATTTGGTAGATGTATGTTTTAAAACAGTTGTACAATTTTACCTTCCTATCAGCAGTGGATGGGAGTTCCAATTCCTCCACATCATCACCAGCACTTGTTCTTTTAAATTTTAAATGTTCTAATAGGTATATAGTAGTATCTCATTGTGGTATTAATTTACATTTCCCTAATGACTAATAATGTTGAGCATATTTTCATGTGTTTTTTATATGTATATCTTCTTTGGTTAAGTATCTGCTCAAATCATTTGTCCATTTTTTAAATTGAGCTGTTTGTTTCCTTATTATTGAGTCTTGAGAGTTCCTTATGTAATCTAGGTACAAGTCCTTAATTGTTTAGAATTCAGCAGTGCAGCCATCTTGCCTGGAATATTCTTTATGAGGTTTTTAACTCCAAGATTAAATTCTGTAATTGATATAGGACTATTGAGGTTATTCGTTTCTTTTGGAATGAACTTTGGTAGTCTGTGTCTTCCATGGAATTGTACGCTTTATCTAAATTATAGTAGTGGCATAAAAACATTAATATTCCATTATTATCCCTTTAGTATCTGTACTGTCTGTAGTGATTCTTCATATTGGTCATTTTGGTCATTTCTGTCTTTTCCTTTTTTCCTGACCAGTCTAACAGGTTTATCAATTTTATTGATTTTCTCAAAGACCCAACTTTGGGTTTTGTTGATTTTCTCTAGTAATTTTCTGTTTCCTGTTTCACTGATTCCTATTCTGTTCTTTTGTCTATTACTAACTTTAGGTTAAATTTGCCCTTATTTTTCTAGCTTAAAGTGGAAGCTCCATGACAGAAACAAAAGAATTATATGAGAATTATGAGTACTCTCTCACTTTCAGAATATTATTTTAACAGTTCATAAACAGTATGCTTAAGACGTGCATCCAAAAAATATATAATTACTGTTATTTGAAAGGCCGTCCTTGGATTGCTGACATGGCAGTTACTAGGATTCAAAGTAAATGTGCTTTGTTGAAGGTACAATAGTTGAATTCTTAGTCTTCTCCATTTGTCATCCGTTGATAAAGTCTGAAAGACACTCAATTCCAGTCTCTTGTCACTTAAAAGTGAGGCTTATGTGGTACTTTCTAGAAGTTTAACCTTTGCCATAAGTCTGTCAAGAATTTGACCACATTCTATTTATAGAGTTTGTTTTCAAA
Organism: Pteropus alecto; assembly: GCF_000325575.1. Taxonomy (NCBI): domain Eukaryota; kingdom Metazoa; phylum Chordata; class Mammalia; order Chiroptera; family Pteropodidae; genus Pteropus; species Pteropus alecto. The sequence continues at coordinate 2,273,641 of NW_006434373.1, forward strand.
AGAAACAAAAAGGCATTAACAAATAGGAAAACTATGACCAGAAAATGTCATGTTTCCATGAGAAGAAATTTGTTACTAACACCAGTGTCTTATGAGATTCACTGTACAAACACGGGTCTTGAGCAAGGCAATTTCTTCAGCACCATAGAAAAGATCACAGTGAGGTTACTCGAGAAATAAAGGCCTGGAATAGGATTCCAGATATTCCGATGGTCTCTTTCTCTTCCTGAAAGCCAACAACAGAGGCAATTAGCACCAGTACGATTCCTCTCAAACTCCTAATTTTCCATCAAAATCACGATAACATTCTTCCTTAAAGTGAATGACAAAGTCATGATCTTTTGGCATATGTTCAAAAAGCAATAGGCTTCTTCAGAGAATCTGTATTCCTGACAAAAGACTTCTGAATAAATTTGCTAACTGCCTTATGAACTTAAACCATTTTAAGGGCGGGAAATAGGTGGAAAAGCATCTTCTTGGCATAGTATCTTAGTAGTGAGACACTTAGAATTGAGGGAGAAAGGCCATCCCAGGTCAAGGTATTTACAAATAATCCAAAACTTGACCGTTTTAAAGAAGGTGTTGCTAACAAAAATCACACTGCCAGAACAGGACTTCATTGCAAGAAACTATGCAAATTCAAAGCAAACTTAAAACTGTAGATTCTCGTTTTGGACTAAAGCAATTTAACATAAACTGGAAGAGGCTTAAATTTCTTTTATACACATTTTTTTTGGTTCTGAATCACATACAGCTTCTTTGGAGAAAAGACAGGCTGATCAGCTCCTTAAAAAATAAATAAGTGGAGTTTTCTCTTATTTCCTACCAGCCACAGATCGTCCCTGGAATCATGGTGGAGGTAATAGAGTTATGCAAGTCTGGTATCAATGCCAGCATAGTGGCTCAGTTCATCTACTGGCCCGGCTGCTTTGTAGGTTGGCTAGAAAAGATTCACCCCAAAGGAAAAATGCTTATTCTTTCAGATGGAAAAGGAAAAAGTGGAACCATTGAGTTGATGGAGCCCCTTAAAGAGGAAATCTCTGGAATCGTGGAAATAGTTGGAAGACTAACAGCCAAGGTAACCATTATGTGTGCATCTTTTGTCCAGTTTAAAGAAGATAACTATCTCTTGATCTTTGATGCTGTGAAAATTATCAATGAGTTCCTTCAGTTTTTTACTTGGGGGTTATGCAATATGATTGAGTTTAATTGCAAATGAGCTACACTGAAGATGATTAATGCCC
>NW_006434373.1:2274970-2283317 GCF_000325575.1 Pteropus alecto
AATTTCATTTACCCAACTTTATTAGATATTCCAATATGCTATTTATGATGGAACCAGTATATTGACAGTTCTCACCTGCATCCTCATAAAGAATCACTTCATGGTCAGATCAGATGCAAGAACAAAGAAGTTGTCTGAGTTCTGTTTTCTGTTTTAATAAAAGTTTAAATGGTAATAAAAAAAAAAAAAACCTGCTCCAAGTGTAATAATAACAAAGTTATGTACGAAATCCCACTTCCACTCTCCTTCCTTGTACCCATTACCTATTGCCACGGTAAAGCTGTGTAACAAAGAGCCACAAAACCTCAGTGGCAGAGTGAAGTAAGCATGTTTTTATTTGTGAGGCTATGGGTTATCTGGGCAGTCCTTCTGGGCTGCCTCATGCAGCAGTGGTCAATTCTGGTTCGGGTGGCAGCTCTGCTGATCTTGGCTGGGCTTTCTCCAGTGTTTGGGGTTGGTGGGCTGTAGGTGGGTCCAGGAGGCCTCAGCAGGCACAACTGAGCTGTCATGTGGTCTTGCATCCCTTAGTAACTAGGCCCTGGGCTTGTCCTTGCGGTCAAGGAAGAGTTTAAAAGAGTTTGGAAACACATAAGGCTTCTTGAGACCTGAGTTAGGAACTAGCACCTGTCGCTTCTGCCACATTCCATTGGCCAGCTCAGATTCAAAAAGAAAACAGGCTCTACCTCTGGATGGGAGAAGCTGCAATATCACTCTACAAGGGGCATGGCTACAGGAAGGGGTAGCATATTTGGGCTACTTTTGTAATCTACCACAGACCTCTTCTAATTTGCTCTGTGCCCTGGGAGGGTGACCTTAATGGAGGCTCACCTCTCTGCATCACTACTCCAGAGCACTCCCCGAGCACAGTCCTGGAGAGGCCCTTCATTTAGACTGCAGTGTGAATGACTCTCCCTAGACTGTGCAGTGCACAACTTACATAGCTATATGCAACTGCCTCGGTTAACCCATCTGTAAAATTATGAGTTTGGACTGGATGACCTCTTGAGAATGCCTTCACACTGAGAACTGCTTTACACTTGAGATCCTATGGTTTCTCTTATAACCTGCCTGAAAAGGTGATATAGAATACATGCCTGCATGTGCTTCAATGTGTATGATATAATATACTAGCATGCATGTAAAATGAACCCAATAAATACGTGTTTCTGTGCATATGATGTGTACATTGGCATGCACATAGTACGAACCAAATAAATACATTAATTAGATTTAAATCATTTAAACCAATGTGTTGAAAATGTATCTTTACACATCCCATGTAAACATCCTCACCCCTTTCTCCCTGGCCTTTAGACTATAGCAGACTCAGCACTACCCTGCAAAAACAGAGCTGAGAATTACCAGTCTGGTTCATAAAACTTTAAAAATTCAGAGCTAAAGTTAGAAATATAAAAATATCAGGAAATAAATTCTTCTAACTTGGTAGAACTGATGCAGGGAAAAGTCAGAAGTCGTACACAAAACATAGAGCCCAGAGACAGCCCCAGCGTGCCCTCCCTCTGCAGACACAGGGCGGGCTGTCCAGGACCTCACTGCCCATCTGTGACTCCTGGCCCTTCTCAAGTATGAAACTCTATACATGTGAAACCTGAGACCCCCAGCCTGGCCCTCTGGCCCCTTTGGGCCAGCAGCTGTGTGCGCTCAGCAGCTGCGTGGGGACCTGGCGCTAAACAGAGGATCCCAGAAACCAAATTCAGCGGTCCCACTAACCTCAACAATGGTGGACTGTCAGGTGGGAAGGGAGGGGCTGCCAGCCCCCTATAGAATCTGCCCTGCTGTTAGAATAAAGAAGTATTCCTGGGTTTTGTGGGCCTTGGGTTTCAAATCCTGGCTTAGAGTTTTCCTGGTCATGGCAGAGAAAGTTTTCAATGTCAATTCATAAAATAATAATAACTACCACGTACCGAGGACCTACTTTGTGCCCAGTACCGCACGAAATCCCTCACATCTACTCATCTACCCTCATAACGACCCTATTGCCCCAACAAGCCATCCCCTCCAGGCAGATATCATTAATCTCATTTTTTAGGAGGAAGAAATTGAGACTCAGAGAATTTAGGCAGGCTGCCTGAGGTTACCTATCAAATGTATGACTCTAGAGCACATATTGGGACATCATCTTACAGTGGCTCCAAGAGAAACCAGTAGGTCTTAGGGACTACTGAACCTCCCAAACCCTGGCATTGCCCGTAGGAGAGCTGAGACCCAGAGGGATGGTGTGTGCCTTTGTGGTACCTCCCACTGACAGTGACAGACACATGGGCAACTCTAGATGCCACAAAACTCCAATCCAAAAGACTAGAGATACCCTCGCCAAACAAGAATGGCTCTGCCGACAACCCATCCTGGGGCCCCCAGTCCCCACCAGTTGTTTTACAGTGAGCAGCTGCCTCTGAAGGGAGAAGAAATTCATTAAATAAATACATATATAGTGCTTTAATCTTAAAAGTTTATTATATACATATACACATGTACATGTGTGTGAATTTATAGCATAGTATGTTGTTTTAAATTTTGGTATAGACAGACACCCAGCAAATTGAGTCAGACAGCCCAGGAGCCACAAGGAGGATTATCAGATGCCAGAGGTAGAGCTTGACCGAAGTCCTTGGGGGTGTCTTCCCATGAGAATGAATGAGAAGGCTTGAAGTAAGCTTTCCCAAGGCCATACTCTAAGAATGGCGCTTCCTAGAGCTGTGTCCTCTTCCCAGCTGTTCCAGGTTCTCATTCAGCCAGGGAGCACTGCTCATGCAGACTGCTGCCTGCCCTCACCTCCCAAGAGTCCCCACTATGTCTCCTTCCCCCTTGGGATCCCTGCTGACCGGCAGTCTATGCTAGAGTCCAATCTAGCCCTGGACTCTGTTCTATCTGCTCTGGTCCTTCCCGTTGTCTGTCTGACTTCCTCACCTGCCTTGTAATTCCTAAAGTCAGTAACAACCTATCTTCCCCTGAAGGTAGGTGAGACAGCCAGCAGGTACTCAACTAGCAGCAGTTTGTCATCACCTGAAAGGTCTCGGGCTCTGGCAGTAGGCTGCCCTGGGCTGGAATTTTCTGCTTCCATGTGCTAGGTGGGTGACCTGGGCACAGCAGACTGCTGTGCCTCAGCATCTTCATCTGGGAAACGGGTGTGACATGAGACAACATGGAGTTTAGTGCAGGTGAGACAGCCAGCAGGTACTCAACTAGCAGCAGTTTGTCATCACCTGAAAGGTCTCGGGCTCTGGCAGTAGGCTGCCCTGGGCTGGAATTTTCTGCTTCCATGTGCTAGGTGGGTGACCTGGGCACAGCAGACTGCTGTGCCTCAGCATCTTCATCTGGGAAACGGGTGTGACATGAGACAACATGGAGACAGCAGTTTAACATAGTACCTGCAACTCAGGGAACACATTTTTTTCTTTAAAAGAGATCTATATAAAGGTGGGAAGTGCTTAAAGAAATGAGGAGAAAAGGCCTTTATGAGTGTTATTTCTATTAATAGAATGAGGTCTTAAGATAGCACAAACGCTGGATTCCTCCAGAGTTCACAGAGGCAGCTGCCTCTAATGAAGGCCATTTTGTGATCCTCTCCCCCAGCATCCTTCAAACCCAAGCAGATGGGTGTGAGTGTGCAAATGTGCGAGTGGTTGTGCATGTGTGTGATGTCAGCATAAACACTACAGCATGTCTAGTGTGGCTCTCAGGAAATCACTTTAGGCGTTTCCGATTTAAATTGAATTTAAGTTTATTTGCTTTATGTTGACTGAGCCAGCAAATGCAGTTTGCTGGGCCTGAAATCCAAAATGAGAATCACCCCAGTGCAGAGTTGAGATAGTACTTTAAAGTCACGTGCTTCAAAAGCAGATGTTTATATTGCAAAATTAATTATTTTGAAATCTTAAGTAGTTTCATTAGAAACAACTTGATATAACCAGTAATTCATTTTGCAAGGTTTAAAGAAGTCTTCTTAAAAACACAGTGAGGATAACATGCTTTATAACTAGAACTTTCTCTGAGTGCTTTCCCAGCTAATCAACAAGCATCTATGTATAGCTACGGGCCTTCCAAATCTGCATGAGACCCTTACCACCATACCACATTGCCATCACTGACCACATCCTTAGGGCAAAGGGGCCTAAGTAAAGGCAAATTTCTCACAGTGGGCACTTAGAACTGCTGTCCAGTAGCTACTAGACTTCCTCTCTCTTCCCACCCCATCCCCAACCAGCCCCAGAATCCTAGGACTACTGGGAAAGCAAGTCGCGAATCCATTAGGAAATGGCTTTGTCTTTTCCCTGTACTATATTAGAATTCAAAGATTTTCTGCGCTGCGGAAGATCACCTAGGACTCCCATATCGGTCTGGGGAAATACAAACCATATTCTAATCCATGTGTCAGAAAATCATCAGAGGCTGGATGGCTCAAATGCAGTCTCCTTGGACTTACTAATTCCTCGGTTCTTTTCATCTACACTTGACTTTGACTTGATTTTCTGCCCCATATGGTTGTTTTTACAGTTGTTTTCTCCTGTAATAAAACCCCTTAGAACATGTTGTTCAGGTACACAAGTACTTAAATTGCCTTGCTTCAAATTATGCAACCTGTTATAGGATGGATCCCCAAAAAGATAATGTTGGAGTCTTAACCCCCAATACTTAAGAACATGATTTTATTTGGAAACAAGATCATTGCAGATGTAATTATTTAAGATGAGATCATACTTGGGTTGGGTGTCTTATACAATGACTGGTGTCTTATAAAAGAGGGAGGTTTGGACACAGAAGAGACCACAGGGGGAACACCATGGGAAGACCGGAGCTGTGCTGACTGACACAAGTCAAGGAACCACCAGAGGCCGTGGAGAGGCCTGGACAGATCCTCCCCTAGTGCCTGCAGAGGGAACGCAGCCTTGCCCACACCTTAATCTTGGACACCTGCCCCCAGGACTGTGAGAGAATGAAGTTCTGCTGTTTAAACCACCCAGTCTGTGGTCTCTGTTACAGCAGCCCCAGGACACTAATACCCAGTCCAACAGCTTAAACCAGTTTAAACGCACGCACACCTGCACACTCAGGACATCTAGCAAGACCAGAAAGGTAGCATCTGACTTTCAATTACATTCCACAAATATTGATTGATGGAGTGTCTCCTGTGCAGCACTTCACGGATTACTGTGTGTTGTCTTATCCTAAAAGAACCAAGTTCTTTGTGATTTCATGGTGAATCAAGCAACTTCATCTGCTGCATTTACAAGTAAAATTAAAGCAGTGTTTCATGACTTCTGTTATTTTCATGTGTTTTATTAACCTTATAGTAATGTTTAATCCTCTAAAACTTCTGGATCTTTATTTCACTCCCTGTGACTCGTCTAGGAATGTTTAAAGTGTTAATTCATGAGCTCAGTACTAACAAGGTTCATTAGATCCTGTGGCTTTTGTGTGCTTCCCATCCCAAGAGAAATAAGGGAAGCAAATAGTGCAGGTAGGTCAGCAAAACATCCTGGCCATTACCAGAGAAAATCAAAGCGTAAGGGCATACACGAAGATTTGGGAAACCTTGTAATCCCCACTTTTCTCTCCCCTACAGCAGAGAACATATCATTGGCAATAATGACACGTGTTTCTTTTCCGAACTGCTCATGTAAAGTTTATAATCCCCTCTTTTCTCTGTCTAACCTTTCACCTTAAAGAAAAGCAGAACTACATAAAGGAGAAGCTGACAGAAAACTTTCTTAAAATGAGCAGAACAATCTGAATCAGAATGAATATCCTCCCAGTTCTCCACTCTTTACTGGGTCTAAAATAGAACAAATGAGCATAATGCAAGAAACATATTAGGGAATGTTTTCTTAAGAAAAGGCATATGAAAAATCTGACCCACCTCAAAACTTTTCTTAATTATGCACTATTCCCAGCCTAATGGTTCAAAATTTTAAATTATGAATTTGCAAATGTTAAGTTGCTGGCTGCTTACACTCCATTAACCAGTTGTCAGTGTGTTCATATGGCAAACAGCAATAAAGATCCTTCAATTCCATATGAATATTCAGTTGTTTCTAAATGTTCCTTTTTAAGGAAAAACATCCTCAGACTAACATTCCCACATTCCAATGAAAGCTATTCAGCGTGTGAGCTTTGTGGCATACATTATTTGGTGTGCATGCAAATATCGAAAAGTTCAAATAAATAACTCTTAGGAAATGGAAAAAGCTCATGAAACTTCTAAAATCTAAGATTTTCAGAGGCAGAGAATGGCTAATGTTTTACCCCAAAAACCTACCTTTGAACCACAGAGAATCAGTAGTTCTGTCTATAATTTGCTATTTTGATGTTAAACTTTCATTGTGATAGTATCAGTCTAAAACCCAACGGGGCCTAAGGGAAATAAAAGGATAGTTTCAATATAAAAAATTTCCAAATGACCATAGTTTTAGACTATGTTGGGTTGTTTCAATTTGGCTTCTGCAAGCTAAACATTTTATTCATTCCTCTCTTTTTTGTTTTAGAGATGAAAGGCATGCCACAGTGTTCTAAAAAAGTCTTTCTAGAATTTAAAAGAAAATGATTATTGAAGTCTGCCAATCAATATTAATGTAGTTAAAATGCCAAATAACATGCATTGATAGTGACATGTTTTTATCTAAATAACATATGAAGTTTCTTAAAGCTTCACTCTTAGAAATGGAACAGTATTTTATGTAAGCCTGTTTTGGTAAACTTAGCATGCGTTTTCAATGCTTTTCAACATCTGTCTTTTATTACCGAAGGATCTGATGTCCAGATGACAACAAAGTATTTTGAGTACCCTGAAAGTTAGATCCTGTTCCTTATTCCTGTCTTAAATCATAGTTTTATTGTAACATCAGGTTCATTTACAAGCAATATTCTTATTTCTTGGACAGGCAGACAGCTATTCACTCTAAAATGAACTGTTTTCATAAATATGTTCCAACTAAGAAAAATAACTAAAACAGTATGCATGCAAAATTCATATTAAAATCTTTTCCGACCTTCAAAAATGTAGTGCCAAGACATGTGCAAACTTATAAGATTAAACATTTTACTTTTTAAAGTCACCTAATATATTTATTAGCTAATTGTTATTGTGCATTGGGACTAACGTGCCCATTTAAAAAATTAAATGGTTTTTCCTAACCACGGTGTACTTCAATTTCTATATTTAAGACCTTTTAACTAATTATTGATCTTAAGATTACGTATTGGCAGAAAAAAATGGAATAAGACTATAGTGTTTTTGAAATTCAGAGAATTCATCCTTTTTAAAAGCGCTCTCTCCTCTGGCCCTGCTTTGTCAGCTGTAGGAGAGGAAAGCAAACTTTAATCACTCACAGAGATGCGGGTCAAGGTTCACACTCCAGCCCCAGGGAAACCACCAGTCACGAAGAAGAGAAGCTGGGTCTGTAGGGCTAGAGATTCTGTTCAAAATCAGGTAGGAACCTAAAATGCAATCTAGCATTTTAAGCCAGCTTGAAGAATGCCAGGGCTTTCCAACCCTGCATTTGCCATCCTCTGGGCTTGGAGACACGAGGAATTCTTTCGTGGGGAGGGCAATAAATTATTTCATAACCCAGCCCTCACGTATTTATGAATGCATCTTTAAAAGATGCCTAGCAATTGGTCAATTAAACGGAGGGCGAAACTCTCATACTATATCACCAACAAAAGGAGTTCAAACAAAGCCTCAGAGGAAGCTGTACGCAGTGTTGGAGGACGGTTTTCTTATCGGGTCATGGAGAAGAGCAACTCCACCTTAGGGCGGAGCAGAGCGCTCCCCTTCCCCCCGGGCCTTCCCCGGGTCGTTCCCCTAGAACGCAGCCCTGGCCCCCTCCCCAGCCCGCACCGCACACAATGGCGCCCCGAGCTCCCGCCACTGGGTCCTCGCGCCGCCAGCGCGCCCCCCGCGCGAACCGCGTTCCCGGGTCCGCGCACAAAGGAGGCGCGTGGGCTACTCTGCGCCCCGCGCTCTCCCATCCCCGCGCGGCCACCAGGTGCGGACGCGAGCGACCCCGCGCCCGCGCGTCGCCGCGCATCCCCAGCTGCGGCGCAAGCAAGGCGAGGCGCGAGGCCTCCCATTGCCTAGGGCTCCCACCGCCGGGACCTGTGCGCCGTGGGGGCGCGGGCCGGGGGGCACTCACTTTCTCGATGGTCCCGGGTAGCAGGCGCTCCAACAGCCTGCAGAGGACCACCCCATCCTTCAGAGACGCCTGCAGGAAGCCCTCCGGGTCCGAGATGGTTTTCTTGGGCGACTCCAGCACCCCCAAGGTAATGAGCCACGTAACGGTCTGCTCGGCGGAATTCATAGCGGCGGCGCGCCCGGCCTCCCGGCGCC
>NW_006434373.1:2283479-2304362 GCF_000325575.1 Pteropus alecto
TGCGGCGGCCGCCCGGCGCCGCCCCCGCCACCGCCTCCCGGCTCCCAGCCGCTGCCGCCGATGACATCACTGCGAAGAGAAGAAAAGACGCCGCGCTGGAGCGGCCCTGCGCCCGGCCCCCTGGCCGCACACGCACCCCCGCTCTCGGGCCCTGCCGCGGTGCTCCCTCCACCCTCTGGCCCCGCTGTGTGTGCGCGTCCGCACCTGCGCGCCCGGCCGTGGGCCCCCGCCCCAAGGGCCCGGTGACCTCCAGAAGGCGACAGCTCGCGGGCCAGAGAGGGCTCGCGGGGACTCCTAACCCGCGGGCGGCGCGCACCCTTAACCGTTTGCGCCCTGCGGGGTCCATGCGCAGCCCTCTCCCGCCCCCCTCCCCAGATGTGAGAGCCCAGCCAGGCTCCTGTCATTGCCATGTCCCTTCCGCCACCCTCTCCCCTCCTACAAGGACTGGGAACCCTTTATTTATATTCTTAATTCATAAATGTTTAAATTATTAAATGCTTCCCAGAATGCTCTTTTTATTTTTGCCAGTTTTATTTCAAGAGGTGTGGGGGGAGGGGGTGCTGAAAACGAGAAATTTGCTTCTCTCCGCTAACTTGCAAGCCAATAATTACAGAACACAAATGATAATTAAATCTGTAACCAGATGGGTCTAATTTGGGGAGGAATTGATTTTCCGGGCGCTGCTGCGATCCTTGGGGGAGCGTGGACGCCCCAAGCGGCTCGCGGGTGTCACGCGTGCCCCCTGCTGGGAGGCTGGCTCCTAAGCACATGACCTTACCCGCAGAAACGCAGCTGGCTGTCGAACTAACTCTCCAGGACCAGAAAAAAACCTTAGAGCGGCTTCACTTTAAATTGATGGTGATGTTTCAAACACTGGGAGGAAGGTCAAGAAAACAGCAGAGGCTGAACTGTGTCTATGCAGATGATCGGGAAGGAAGGGCTGGGAACAGCTCAGGCCCAATAGGCCACTTGGCCAGTTCATACTTCGGCACTGTGGACATTCTCAGGGCTGGACGGAAAGAACTAAGACAAGTATATAATGCACAACGAACAAGCTTTTTCAAACAATCATCGGCGCTGGCACATACCTATACTAATCAAGGAAGTGAGCCTTTTCTTAAAAGCAGCAAGGTATACATCATGAAGGTATACATGATGTCCTTTTTCTCCATCCAGTCCCTGAGTGCTTTCCTTGTTTGCTTGCTCTGACTGCCCATGACATTTTAAAACAGCATTAGCACTCACCTATGTAGAGCTACTGTGTGCCAGGCACATGCTAATAGAGTTAATGACAAAGACTTAGAAACCATATAAAGATTTTAAAAAACAGGCTTAACTCTCCTCTGCCTTCTTCCAGAGTATTATTGCAATCATGAATTGCATTTATTTTCCAACTTCAAGTTAAGTGGTTAAACTTCCTTTCCCAATGCAAACAAAGTAATTCAAAGAGCAGTATAAATTATGGAGTATGAAGGCAGAATATTCGGTGGTGACAGCAACCACTTCCTGAGCCCCCCTGTGTCTCTGCCCAGTGCTCTCTTTTTATATCACATCACACTATCATTACTACAGCTTTATGAAGTTTCTCTCATTATCCCCATTTTACTGGGGTGAACATAAACACAAAACTGGGTTCTGCAACTCCAGGACCCACATACCTCACCCATTTTCTAGGCCACTTCCCTATATACTTTCCAGGGAACAACAATGAACAGCTCAATCAAGTATGGGGCCCAAAGACCATCAACAGAAGGGTACGGACCCAAGAGTTGTCCACTGAGACTCCTGTTTACTCTCATTACTGCTGAATTGGAAACATAATTTAAGATAGTCGTTACAATTTCAAATTTCATTAAATTTGGCCTGGTGCTTATAATCTAATAAACGACAGTAAGATTCAGCTTGACTCAATCAAATAGTCCTACAGAAAGACTGCTGTAGGCAGAGACTTTAGGTGACTAATGAACCTGGTAGCCAACTATTGTCAGAAGGGAGACCCCAAGGCCACCTACTATAACTGGTCTTAGAAGTCCCTGAACATTTAAATGCTTTATAGCTACTAGTGGCCTACTTTTACCTTGGATGTACATTAATTTAAAAAAAAGTTTATTTGGAAGGAATGCTAGAAAGTAACATTGTTTAAAGCTAGGTGTTTTTTAGGTATTTAATTGAACTGTATTAGTATCCAAGGTGGGCTTTTGGTTAAACTTAATATTTTCCCAAGTTCCTGTTACAGAGGACATGTGCTATGGAAGAGAACCCATTCTTCTATTGGGTTGGAGCCAATTAAGATTATTGTCAATGTCAGCACAGGCATGTGACCTTCCCTTCCCTCTCAAGAGACGATTTCAGCCTCACACCCAGTTCAGTTGCCTATTAATTCCTGATCCCAGGCATTGTTAGGGGTATACCCTCAGTGGCAAACCAGTAACTACCCAAAGTTCAGCTGAACTGTGATAACTTTATTGGTTAGCTTGTGGATGCTTAGGTGATAGTGTCACAAAAATGTTAAAATCTACCCCAACCTGAAGCCAGACAGGTAGATGGCTATTTACCTAGCAACCACACACTGTAAAATTTATTTTATTGAATTGGACAATTGTCTAGACTGAAAAATGCAGCAAGAAGGACTTCTATGAAGCCCATTGTATCTACTGAATGTTATCAAAGGCACTCGTTTTATCAGTGTCCTATCTATTTGCCATAAATATGGTCAAATGCTAAGAATTAAAGATGCAAGGCAGGGAAAAAATATAAACATACATGACTAAAAATTTACTCAGGATCAGAAGGCATTTTACTAACATATTATGAAATATAATGTCAGCGAGGTAATTATACTAGTTTAGGTTCCCGCAGAAACAGATCCTGAGCCAACAACTTGGGTGCAAGTAGTTTATTTGGAAAGTAATCCCATGAAGGACAAACAGAAAAGGAGAAACGGGAGGGAGAAAAGTGAATCAAAGGTTTGTAAATGAGCAACGGGGGCTCAGGTCCCCTGGTAAGCCTTGAGAAGCAATGGAACAGGTCTCAGAATCTTCTGACCAGAGGACGGGAGGCTAAGATTTATCCCCTGACTCCCATCTCCTGTGATTGAGGGTCTCCCCCGAGGGCAATGACCTCTAATTTAGTAGAGCTTAAAGTTGGAGAGCAGTAGGCACAGATCTCCTAAATGGACCACTGAGAGCAATGGTAAGAAAAGCCAATGCTGTTTCTACCCATTGGTGGCTAGACACTGATTTTTAGCTACCAGAGACACAATACTATATAAAAGCTATTGGTTCAATGTATATGCTACATTCTAACCCTGCAGGAAGTCACCCCCAAGCTTGCTTCCTGCAAGTATCATCTAGTGAGATGAATTGCTTCTCCCTTCAGTACTGTAGGGCTCTCGTGTAATCACCTTGCCACCATATCAGCGGGTTAGAATCAGTCTCTGCTGTGGGTAGCTAGGTCAGGCTTGGTGAAAAGGAACCCACAGTGTGCGTTTCTTGCATACCTCCATCCCTGCCACCATGACTGTGCTATCTATATCCTATTGTGCAGGGCACTGGGCTGGTAAGCGAAGCCTGGGCTAGCTGTACTTGGCTCCAGACACCATCTAGGCGCCTGGTTGCTGAGTGTCCCTTCTTCAGTGATGCTCTCTGAAGACTGATGTGGGACTCAAGACCCACAAGCCCGTGTCTGTACCCACAGTTACCTCCACAGGCCCCTGCCCACCTCCCTGCAACCACTCATTCCATCTTGCCCCTTCTTGACACACAAACCCAGCTACCCACAATTATTCAAGCGTCTGTGCCCAAAGAAGATGCCCAGCAAACTGCTCAAAGCTTTGCCAGTTGGAGGGCTTCCCTGGTGTTGAGCTCTAGTATGGCAGCAGTCCATATTTGATTCACACTGAATTTTCAAACAAATCCATTCGTAAACCAGGCCCATTGTCTCTCTATCAACTGGTCATTGTAAACACTCCATAATGTCACAGGAATGAGCTGAAGAGTAATGGGAGTCCAACAAACAGAGGCAGGTGACTTGGAGTTCTGGGCCATTTGTGTCAGAACATGTCCATGCCATGTCCCAAATGCACACAGTACCTGATAGGGTGGATGGCTGCAGTGCCAGCTCCACCTGATCATTTGGTGCCCGCCCCCCACCCGGCCACTGACTTTCAACTTCACCACTTTGTTTTGAAGTTAGATTGTGTAAAGAGCATAGGCTGTGGTTTATTTTTTATGCCTATTTGACAGTCTTTTCTTTTAATAAGAAAATAAGTTCACTCTGTGTACTGATTTAGCATACTGCCTGATACACTTTATTTTTTACTATTACTTCAAATAAATTATTATTTATTTTACGTTGTTGTAAACCTACTTTTGAAAAAGCAACACACATTTGCAGATCAAACTATTCTAATGTTTTGTTTTGTTTTTGCATGTATATAAATCCTAATGATAACAGACAAGGCTTGTCGGAAAACAAAACGTTTTACAAATTTGTTTTCTCCATGTGAATTTATTTTGGGGATACCAGTGAGTGTCATTCTCAATGCCCTTGACTGGATACTGTATAAAATAATGGAGCCAGGAATAGACTACTGGGCAAAAGGACTCTGTTGACTCGTTGTAAAGTCTGAAGTAAACATTGGCCTTAAAAGTGGGTGGTGCTTGACTTGTCTTTTAAAATATCCATTGAAATTTTGACCTACACTCCATGCAAAACTTTAAAAAAATTCTGTTAGAGAAGTACTTTTTGAAAAAGAACAGAAGCAGATACCCACAAATAAATATTTGGTGGCATAATTAGTTGTCTGTCATATTTTATACTGGGGCAGCAAAATCAATCTTACATGGAAATTTTGTGCTAAGTGGCTTCATCCATTTGAATGTAATGTTGACTTCCAAAGGAAAACATTTTGAATTGCCCCATTTTATGGTTTTTTGACTTACTCCAGAAAAAAGTACATCAACCAAATTATGGGTTTGATTAATCGGGACCCAATTTTTTATAAGCCACAAATTATTGAAAATAGAGTTCCCTTAGGCAATGAGGTCCTGTGTGCTTATCCAAGTACCAAATTTCATTAAGATTTTGTCTGGACAGTGAGCAAGTTAGCCTGAGGTGAAGAAGCCTTGCTCCTCATAGAACAATTTCTGATGGAGGTGGTTCTCTTAGCTCAAGGAAACTGAGTAGAGATGCAGGTGATGAAGTGAAATACAGGTTTTAAAAAGTTAAGAAAATAAGGACTGGAATGACTAGCTCAGTAGAAAACTAATAATCAAAAGGATTAAGAAAGAAGGTGAAAAGAATGGAAAGAGAGAGAAGTTAGATCAACCAGAGACGATTCTAATAATACATGGATGTGAGATACCAAATAATTTCAATGTAGGTAAAAGATGGTATATAAGGAAAATGTGAGGATAAAGAAATAGGTCAAAGAAGAAAAAATAATATACATAGATGTTTTCATAGCTGCATTATCTATTAATGTGGGAAACTGAAAACTATTCATATCATTGGGAAAGAGCTTGCTAAATTAGAGTAGTAACTTTATGGAACATCATGAAATCAGTGAGATGATAAATATGATGAGTGTGAAATAAGAATACATATACAAATAAAGCCAGAATTATTCATGTTATGCCTATCCCTGAACACTAGCAAAAGGGCAGAAAGGCCCACGACTAAGATGCTGAATATAGTGAGGAATTTTGATTCTTAACACTGCAGGTGCATTCTTAATTATTTCCAAGGTTGGAAGACAATGCAGTGCTTCCTGCAGTGTGATGGTGACTATCTGGAACATACAAGTCTGTATCCAGACTTGGGTACTCCTAAAAGGGTCACCTCTGAAGCAGACCTCTGGAGAGGTGTGACAACAAAAGTGGGGTCCGAAGGAGATCCCCTGATGTTCATGGGTCAGTTGTTGAGGCTCCCTGCACACCGGACACTGTAGGTGGAGGGTTCCCACAGGGACCTCTCAGAAGGACCCACACAAGCACTCCCACAGGACAGAAGAGGCCCATTTCTGCCCGAAAGTAGAAACTCTCCCATCCTCACTGCTGTCCCCTTTCTGCGCCCAGAGGAGCCCGGGGCAGCACAGTAATTGCAGTGAGCAGGAAGAGATCCAGAAGGGGCATAGCAAGAAGCCAAACAGCACCCATCCCCTCCCCCACTCCCAGTCCTGGGATTGGGCTGAGGGAGGAGAGATGTTCAAACCGAATGAGAAATGAAAGGCTTAATATCAGAATGGACTGGGATTTTTTTATACCAAAAAATTTGATTCTTTGTTATAACCTGACAACTCCAGAAAAGCTATGGCTTCTGCCCTAGATCTCCTCTAGCATGTTTCTGGGATGCCCACAAAGAAAGGTGGGGCCAGAGCTGTGTAACGGGGATGTGGAGAGAAAGAATAAAAGTGCTTTCTGTTTTCATCCTACCGAGGCCAACTTATTAAAAAACTGGAGGCATTTTTCTGTGAAAAATTCTGACAACATGGAGAAATCAGCATGAACTTACAACATGGAGCCCAAGGAGCAAGAAGCTATCCTGGACACCGGGACTGATAAAGGATGCTTGGCCAGACCTTAGCCCTACTGGCAGCGTGTGGGACGGCAATGGGTACCAGGCTGTCAGAGCTTGCTGGCACTGCCCATGAGGTTTATCCATTTTAAAGTTGCTTGCACTGAGGCCATGATGCTGCTTGAGCTCCCCCCCGACACACACCTCCCCAAAATGGGACACTTCTCCTGGCAAGAAGACTTGAATGGCTAGTCTCCTCAACCATTATATTTTTTTAACTTAGTTAATAAGTTAATAGGCATTCTGAGTCTAATCCTATCTCAGTTTTATTGAAACTACCCACTCCTACACAGGACCAAATCCTAGTTTCTGGTCCCGCAAAGTTTAGGTTCAGCCTTAAACCAATGTTTCTGCAGATAAATTACCACCTTCTGACCAGATCACTCTGCCCCACCTTGACACAAAAATGTCCCACATCCTCTTGTTGACCCTCCGAATCCGTTCAACATTGACATGGGTTTGTGGGTCGACCACAAGCCGAACTGCATGCTTGTGGCTGGGCTAACAGGGAGGAACATTTGGTGCTTTCCTGTCTGTCCTGGCCTCTCTCTGCTAATTGCCAGTTAACCAGGACTACACCACAGAATCTGTCACCGTAAACTCTGTGGGGCAACCTCTCTTTATTTCCACCTCTAGGTTGGTGGTTGTGGAGGGCAGGGTGGCTCGTGGAGACGAGGGCTTTGGGGAAAGAGAGAGGGAATAAACGTTTCAACACAGACCCAGGTACAAGAGAATCCATTTTTGGTCATATCATTTTCTTATTTTATTCCATATGTCACAATTACCACAGCTTCTGAACAAGCTGATAGGATAGATAAAAGTATTAGGTTGACCTACTCATCAACTCAATGATTTTTCTGTTGTGTAGAAAAAACTCTAGCTATATGGACAAAGATATACTAAAGTTTAGATGTGATCTGTACACCTGACCCGTTTTTACATAAGGAATACATTAGTAACCTAGGTGTCCAAACCCCAGACTCACGGAGTAAGACTTTAAATTCATTTTCATTGGCACGATAAAATTATTTTCCGTGGGGCTATATATCCTATATCTTAATTTTTAATGTTCTGTCCTCAAGCTAATATTTACTATTACAAAACAATAGAAGCATTCAACACAGGTGCATTGACAGCCATTCTGAGACTGAGCCACCCAGTTCAGCTATTCAAGAATGCAATGGAACACTCATATCCTAGACAATGGGCCATGTGACTTAAGCATTTGAAGGCTGTCATGATACACCCCCAAAATACAACCAACAAACCAGCTATACGCTGGCCTTTGTAGCAGTGGTGTTCACATATTTTCTCTTGTAAAAAATTATTATAGCCTAGCATATTTTTAATTTGATATATAAAAGTTTTTATTGCAAGTTAAAATAGTTGCAAAGGAGGTAATTTTCAGTGTATTCGAAACACTGACTTAAAGATAAACTCTCATCACTTCTTTAAAGGTATCCAATGAAAGATACATACCGTAAAAATTTTACACCCACCATTATCCATTTAAAAATGCACTGACAATTTCTTTAAAAGTCTATAATTTTATATTTTACTTTTTTCCTTTAAATTGTATTTTTAATACACTTTCTCCACAGAATTTATCTTACTGTAATAAACTTTTATATTAGGACTTTTATTAATTGCTCTAGCATGCTATAGACAAAATGTAAATAAAAATATATATTCTTTTAAATGTGACCATACAGCTCTAGGTGTCAAAAACATTTATTCTAGATTGTATTATCATTATAATTTTCATCAGTTCACAACTGATCGAAATAATGCACCCTACCAATTTTAATAACAGTAGTAAAGAAAATTCTGGAAATAATTGTTTCAAGGAGATGGATGGAGCTATTTTACTTTTTCAATTAGTTCATGTGTCTGTGGATAAATATTTCTTAGGCTAGCCTGAGACAAAGTTCAGCATTTGTATTAAAGATTTTTCCTTTACTATGAAAATTTGATCTTTGGATTAACTTTCTAGCTCTGCTCTCTTGAGACCTTTATAAAGGTGTTAGTTATACTGTGTCACCAGGTAACATTATTTAATTGATGAAAATGACTGCTGATTGGTGCCCTGCGTCTGGATGAGAAAGACAATGAAGGTAGTGTGGTGACACTTCTAACTAGGCATGTCCCTACCCTGTGTCTTGTGAGACCTCATATTCCATGTGCCACCTTGACATTTTCGAGCCTCATAGGGCCCCAAAGGCCTACCCATGAGTTCTCTGCTATCACCATATAAGCCCCCACCCAGAAAGAAAGCCTCCCCACCTGCCTACTTTCCCCATCAGCTGGATTAGCTGCTCCATACCTGATCTTTGACCTAATATGTTTCACCTCCCTGCCAGCCCATGAAATTATTTAACAAGGCAAACACATCCTCCTGTGGAAATCAGGGGGCCCCAGCAACTCTCGTTACTACAAAGCCTGCCTCTCTCCTAATTGGAGCTCTACGGGACCAGCAGCTCTCTCTGATGGCCAGAGATCACCTACCAACAGCCAAACTGGGAATTCTGCAAACACGCTGTGGCCACAAGATGGATGGGGACAAGCAACTGAGGAGTCTGACTTATCCTGGAAAATCAGCCTAGAGCCTCTGATGAGTCACCAGTGCTTTTGGGATTATTCATCATGTTCTACCTTCCCAAACCAGAAGGGTAGGGCAGCAGTAAATGAGGGCAGAGGCAGCCATGACTAAGAGGTGGTGGGCCTAGAAGTCTGGGAGAAAGTATTTGCCTCTGCTCAGAGAACATACAGAAATCTCAAAGAAAGAGGGTATACATAAGAAACTTTTGTCCCCAGGAGTCCAGAAAAAACATTGTTCGTTTGTATTAGAGTGAATTTATCGATTCTGCTCACTCTGGAAGTATCTCTAACTCATTAAAGTTCATAGAGTGAATTGAGCTTGAGCAGAACATGCAGCCTCCACATTCTTTTCCTTCATGTCCCACCTTCAACAGAAAGAGCTGAAGAAAAGGCAAAACCAGTCCTACTTACTTATACACTATTTACTTCACCACTCTCTCCTTCCACATCTTCATTAGTTTCTGATTTCCTGTCAAACAATATTGAAAAAATGTTGGTGTTCATCACACACAGGTCAATTCTGGACAGGTGAGCTGTGACAGGAATGTCACTAAGCTTTGAGAAGACACCTCCTAGGTTCAAGGAAGAGGTGATTTTGCTATGGGAAGTTAGACTACCTCTGTCCATCCCAACATCGATGCTCAGTTAGGACTCAGGGATTAGTCACTGCAGCAGTTTTAATGTAATATAGGCTTAATATGTGTAAGAATAAAGAATTTTATCCACAACCCCTTTCACTGATCAAGAATAGACTTCCCTAACTTGAGAAACATCTTAGATTTCCATTAGACTACTTCATGGCCCAAAAACATATTCTGAGGGCTTGTAATTTACACAGTTCTTATATCTTCATTACTCTTTTCTTGGTATCTAGCTAAAGTTATAATGTTTGGGAAACCCTTGGAAAGCTATATGTCAAGTACCATAAAATGATTTCACACAATAAAAAATAGGTTTATGATATCAAATATTGGTGAAGGTGTGGAGCAATGGAAACTCTTATATGTGGCTGGTGGGAGTGTAAACTGGTACAGGTTTTCTGGAAACCTGTTTTGGCAGCATCTCCTAAAGTTTATATATGCATACTCTATGACTCAGCAATTCTATTCTTAAAGTATCTCTATTTACACGTATATGTACCAAAAGATGTGTATAAAAATGTTCATAACAGCATCACTCATAATAGTCCTGAACCGGGAGCAGCCCAAATGCCTACTAGCATGGACAAATGTGGAATATTCCTACAATAACATATGCTACATACTACACCATGTAACATTGCTTCACTCAGGACATGGACAATCTCATAACCACAATATTGAGTAAAAGAATCCAGACACATTAAATAATTCAACAATATAAAGTTTAAAAACAGCAAAACTCACCACTAATGAAACAAGTCAGGAGAGTACTTACTCTGAGGGGGGAATAACGGCTGGGAAGGGGTACGAGGGAATCTTCTGGTAATATTCCATATCTGGCCCCAAGAAGTGGTCCCACAGATGTGTTGCCTTTGTAAAAATTGTTTCAGCTGCACATTTGTGATTTGTCATCTTTTCTGTACATCTTCTATGCTTCGATTTGAATGTTGACTTAAAAATATATCTATATTCTTTAAAGGTTATTTGTAGACATTTAGGAAAATTAGTTTGGGGGCTAAAGAATGCATAAGTGAAATTAATGAGAGTGATAAAAAAGGTCCTATAAGATTCAAGGAGCTAATTAAATATTTATTTTTAATAAATGAGCTGAAATTTGAGATCTTATGATTTAAGATAACAATGAGCAGACTGTAATAAAACTGTTGATTTACACCCCCTATTGGCCATCAACAGTAAGTGCAGGGTAGAATCAATAAGTGAAATTGGGTCCATGATTGCTGGCTCTAAAACACATCTTTACTCGTAAGAGTTACAAATTGGCATTAAAGTTTAGTAGAAAAAGTGAAAAAGAGGTCAGACTTTTAACAATTTTATCTATTAAGTGGACAAAGCTGTAAGGACTGCAGCTTTGTTTCAGAACATGTCATTTAACCATCTGGGTGTTCAAGGAACCAAACAGACCCCATGCTGGAGCACAATGCACCGAGTCACTAGAGAGGGAAGCAGCGTGAACGAGAGCCCATGGCTGCACTCTGCTTTATTCTGCAATCCACTTCTGCATTAGTGGTACTCAGTGCAAAACAGATGCTCCTGAGAAAGAGTAGCCATCTGACTGCAACAAGGGAATCAAGGGTGTCTTTGGAATAAATATGGATTCTTCTGTGTCACAACTTGTTAAAAGGCCCACATGCAGGCTTGATGTTGATTGTTCCAACATCTAGATTCTGGCTTTTCCTTCATTGGTAACCATCTCAGCAGCTCCAGGGGCTTGGTAATTACCTCCTAAGCATTGGGACAGTGTATAGGCTTTTAACTTACAGTTCCACATAAGGGATTGGTCATAGTGACAGCTTGTGTCCAATGAGATGAATGGTTGATTCCTTCATATCGACCAGCTGGCATTCGGATTTAAAGCTGCTATTTGCTTTTTATTTTGTGTCCCTCACTGCCACATGCATATGAAGGCGTGCGAAGATGCTATCTCAGGGCCTCTTCTGGAGCTTCTAGAAGAATCTGCCCATGCAGGTGCATGCTTCTCTCTGCACCTTGGCCGTGGGCCCCTCCCTTCCTGGCTGCCAAACGCTCTCTGTCCAAACTGGCCTCTAGATTCCTTCAACATTCCTCCCCATCCCTTTCGAAATTCCTTGCCGATGAGGAAATAACCTTGGGGTTACCATTTCCTCTTTACCCCCCGGTATTTCTAATATGTAGCACAGAAGAAAAAAAAAAACATTGACTAAAATTTAATACTAGAAAGATAAACAGAGAGGTGAAAAACAGTTTGTATGTCAAACTGAAGAACGTGTTTTACCTTTATTTTTATTTAACAATTCTTACAATTGTGATAAAATATACATAATATTCAATTGACTACCTTAACCATTTTAAAGTGTACAGTTTTGTAGCGTTAAATGTATTCACATTGCTGTGCAACCAACAGAACATTTTCATCTTGCAAAACTGAAACTCTGTCCCATTAAACAACTCCCCACTTCCTCCCCTCCAGCTCCTCCCACCCAGATTCAAGAGGAGACGAATGTGGCTACTTCTGGCTCTGAATCTGACGACTCTAGGACCTCATCTAAGTGGAATCATACAGGAGTTGGCTTGCTGTTATGTGTTTATTTTAAACAAGAAGGCCTCAATAAAATTTTTAATGAACTCTGCCTATTTCCATGTAATTCATCTCATAAACTGCCCTGTTCTCTCTCTAATATGTACTCTCTTCCTCTCTACTTAAATCCTTTGTTCTACTATTTCTTCCTACATCTTGTTTTCAGTGCATTTATTCTCCCTTTCCTGTGTTTTCCTTTCTTCCTTTGCTTTCCATAACATAGCTGGAAGGAAACTGCAAAGAATCTATGTGTAGCAGAGTGACCTGTTGAGAACAGGCATGGTAAGGTGGCCTAGTGAGAATTACCCCAGCTTTCACTCTGCCACTCACCTGGAAGCTCTCAGAAGTGCCTCTCTTACCCCAAGAGGGCAGTCAAATCTTGTCTTTCAATGGAAAAGAGCTGCAGGTGGAGCTGCCTTGAAGAAAAGTGGGAAAAGGCTCACCAAGGCCGCTGCATGTTTTATTTTCTGAGAAGGCAAGACAAATGTAAGTAGTTTTCATAGGCCCTCTGGGGACTGTGAAGGAGGAAAGGGTCCTGGGTCAACACTTGGCCAGGTTGGAAAGAGGAAGCTTCTGGAGGGTAGGTGAGAAGCGTGCTCTGAGTGGCCAGCTTGGTCCTGAGGGAAGGCAGGGGCTGCCTTGAGGGAAGGCCTCTGTTGGTGCGGTCAGCAACCACAGGTACCTGCGGGCACCAGGTGGCGGGGCTGTGCCACGGAGGGACAGGACCAAGGGCAGAGAGCCAGAAGCTAGTGGAATCTGGGGTCTAGAGATACTGCGAGCCTCCAGGGTCCTTGCACAACCCCGGGGGTGGGGGAGCCAAGGAGTCCCACGTGATGTGCCTTATGAGCTGAATTGTGACCCCCAAAAGGACACATTCACATTGTAATCTCCAATACCTTCAAATGTGACCTTAGTTGGAAAGATGGTCTTTGCAGACGTAATTTGTGAAGACCAGGTCATATAGGAGTAGAGCGGGCCCTATAATCCAATACAACTGGTGTGGAAAGTATTTTTAAGGTTTAAATTCTATTCCCAACAAAGAGATAAAGCTAAAGACTTTTAAGAAGCATATTTTAAATAGGAAGATACATAAAGAGCTTCAAGTTCATCTTGCCATACTTTGCATTTTCTCACATATATACAACAAAGTTGTGACAATGAATTAGTATTTTCTTGTGGGCGACAGACATGATTTTCTATTTTGTAGAGTCTTGTATGAGCAAAAGCAGTTGAGGTGGTGACTGAGCTAATTCTTTTTTCTATCATTAAGTAACAATTTAACAAATCTTCCTTTTACCTACTATGTGTCAGGCACTGAGCCAAGAGCTGGGAATCAAATGATGAATGAGATAGATGCCGTCTGTGCTCTCACAGAGCTCACATTTTACTCACATCATATTTCATGCTTTCTTTTTTTGGTTCTCATTTGCCTTATTTCCTATGTAAACTGAATACTTTAAAATTAATAATATTGTATTTTAGGTAATCTTGGGTGAGTTACTACTTCCCTGGTTTTCAATTTATCATAATTCAAAAGTTGGCCACATGCATGCTTATTTTGACTGTAGAATCGAGAATACCTTAGAGATTTCCCCTTAAACATTAATTTTGTATTTGATTTATAATGAAGTTACATAAATGTTAATAAGTAATTGGAAAAGTAAATCTATAATATGTAGAGAGATAAAATGTGATGGTTTCCATCTGATGGAACAAGAAATATTGTTCTGTTAAACTGGTCGTCTTTCAGTGAAAATTTCTGTCTCTTTGCAAGGCAATAAGACAAAATGAGATAACATGAACTTGGTCTAGCACTGTGCCATCGTTCAAAATGGGGTGAGTCATCGTCATGTAGACTATGTCCTAAAAATATGGGGTGACATCCCCACATCAAGATAGAGGGAGCCAGGGAATAGGAAAAATGGAATCCCAAGTGAAGTCATATCCTCAGAATCTTTTCTCAACAAATAGTTGAGAAATGCTCTAAGGTGACCTAATTTAACCAGGGGTGGTTTGGGGACTTGGTGAAGAATCCTAAAACATGAATGAGAGGGTGGTGAGCCAAAGGCGTGGGAGTGAGGGCAGCAGCTGTGACAACTGCAGTTTATGAAAAGAAAGTTCACCTCACCGCAGACCCGGGCTATAGAGGCCCTGGTAGATGCTTCCATTGCATGTGGCCTTGTTGAGCAATGACACCAAGATTAGACAAAGCAAGGCAGAACCAAAGGCAGGACAAATGGTCAGGACTAAACTACCAGCCGCATGTAAATAACCATAAATTCATTTTATCATTGTGGGCTGGAGTTTATGTCTTACTAATATATGCTCAATGAGATTATGCAACTCTCCATCTGATTTACATATATAATGTTTCATATGTCATATATCCATGGCTAAAAGTATCACAAATTACTAATTTAAATGATCATATTAAAATAACAATAGATAAGTTTATATAAACATTGATGATAACTCCTTAAGATAACTCCCTAGGAGTGGAAATTATGGATCAAAGACTTCGTTACAGTATTGCCACATTGTTCTCCAAAAAGGGGTATGTTGATGTCTACTCTCACTGGTGTATAAATCCCACCCTTGCAAATAATGTGTTAGTAATTACCTGCTATTTGCTAATTGAGAAAGACATAATATTTTAATTTCATTAATTCGATTATTTGTGAGAATACATTTTTCTCATAGGTTTATTGGATATTTATTTTCTGTGTTTTTTTGTGTGTATTGCCTGTTTATTGTCCTTTGCTCAATTTTTTATTGGTACTTTTTTCCTACCGATCTTTATATGTTAATTATATTATCTTTTCCCAATAAATTTAATTAAAAACTAAACAAAACAAATTATATTGCCTTCGTCATCATCCTTCCAGTCTTTTGTTGGTTTTTAAATATAATTTATGCAAATAAATTTTTTCTTAAATCTAGACTCGTTATGGCGTCTACTTTTGCATGTGTGCATAGAACAATTCATCTTTAATAATTTTACCATAATCCTTTCATGTTCCTCAATCATATTCCTTCCTCACTATTCGATTATATAGTTTTTAAAAATTATGAGTTACATTTGGATTTTTGATGTTTATTCAGTTCGATTGAACAGACATTTTCTGCATTCCTTTTACTCTGAGTCTAACGCTGTAGTAGGAGCTGGAGGAACAGAAATAGCGTAGGAGAGAAAAGAGGATAATCCAGTGGAGAGGATAATCCAGGAGAGAGGGCTGTCCAGGACACAGGGTAATCCAGGAGAGAGGATAATCTAGGAAAGAAGGCTAATCCAGGAGAAAAGATAATCCGGAAGAGAGGGCTAATCCAGGTTCTGTCCTTGAGAGGGAGTGGGAGAGAGAGACAGAGGAGTAAAAAATACAAGTTTATAAAGGAGAATTAAGATATGAAACGTACCCCCCCACAAGTGATTTTGTGATCAAACGTAAACATTTACGGAATCTTTCACTAATGTTTCAATCATATAAAAATGCCCCTTGATGTTAACAAAGCTCACAGTTTTAAATTATTTTAAAATTTCACGAAAGCCATTTCTGGATGCCAGACTGTCCCTTTATCAATCGGCTCCTCTCTCTCTTCCCTTGGCCTCTCTTATGGCATCAGGCCCACGGAGCATCCTGCGCCAGCACTTCAGCTGGCATCTCGCATCTTACCTGCTCGGGGTAAGGGAAATATCTAATAGAAAGCAGGAAATATTCAAAATAAGTTTCTCTGCCTGAGTTTTTTCTTTTTCTGTTCTTGACCAAAATAAATCACCTTCGGGATGCCAATATCATAGTATCGGAGCTAGATTCTTACGGTGGGGGAAAAAAAAACCAACCTAAATCAATTCTAAGAGCGGATATATAAACTTTCAAATATTTTGGAATCAGATATCATAACTTTAATAAAAATTGTGACTCAGTATAGTGACTCACTATTCATAGGGAAAACAGTCTCATGGAACAGATTGTGGGAAGGGGTTCTGAGACCACGGCACCCCCCGCAGATCAGTTAATGAGGGCCTTCACACTGCGGAGCTGAGTGTGGGTGCACCCTCCCCCTTCTCTGTCCACTGAAGAGGTAGCTGCAGGCTCAGCAGTGACCCACCCGGGGTCACCGCAAGGCAAGGCTTCAAAGAGGGGCAGTGTGAGCTCTAGAACCAACCTCCTACCAACAGTCACATGGTGTACGTTCATGTTGTCTGGGGACGCTTGACCTGATGAGCAAGACCATAGGTCCTAGAGGTTTTACAGAGAGAACATCCCTCTTTCTCTCTCCCTCTCCTCCTCCTCCATTCCTCCATCCCTCCATCCTTAAATTTGCCTTCACTTGTGTATTCATTTCTCTGGGTGGCCATGACAAAATATCACAAACTGGTTGACTTAAAACAGCAGAAATTCTCTCACAGCTTTGGCAGTCAGAAGTCTGAAATCAAAGTGCCGGCAGGGCCACCCTCCCTCCAAAGGCTCTAGGGATTCCGTGGTTAGTGACAGTGTCACTCCGGTCTCTGCCTTTATCTTCACACAGTTTGTCTTCTCCGTCTGTCTCTCTGTATTCTCTCCTCTTCTTATAAGGACACTAGTCATTGCATTGGGAGCCCGCCCTGAATCCACACGATTTCATCTCAAGCTTTTTTGCGAAGATTCAACATCTAAATACGGGAACATTCTGAGGTTCTAGGTGGATGTGAATTTTGGGGGGATGCTATTCAACCTGCTGTAGTTTATAAAATAGAAACTACTGTCTTCATAAAATGTTGGGGGGGAAACTTATTTCTCTCCCCACTCTGGTAATTCCTTCCCACAAGAGGAGTTAAACCGAAAAATTCCCAGATCATGGATGTTCTAGATTCTCTTGGTTTGAGGACTCTGCCTGTCTTCAGATGCAGGCATTCACCATTCCCTCATCAGAAAACCTACCAGGCTGACTCTGGTTGTCCGGCTTATGCCTCAATGGGCAATTTCAATTTGGGGCAGGAGGAGGTTGTAGGAAGCCTAGATTGGGGCTCAGGTCCAAGCCCTGGTCTCAAGTCCAGCCTAACCAATAATGGAATTCTCATCTGTCAGACTCCTGAGCACATCCCTCAAGTAGTTTGGAGCCCAGAAGTTGGGGAGGCTGTGACTGAGAAGCACAGGGGGCCCCATCAGTGGCCTCCTATTGTAGGAAGACATGGCGCAGTCCCCGCTATTCACACCTGTCCCAGCAGATGGGAGGCTACAGGACCAAAGAGAGAATTCCAGAAGCCCAGCAGGCCTGCACTGGCCATCAAACGACCTTCCCCGGAAGCAAGGTCCCAAGGATCAGACTAGGCTTCAAGACAGAATGTTAGTGCACAGGCCTGGGACCCTTGTTTTCATAGGAGGACTAGAGAGGAAGGGGCGCAACCAGATTATAGAAAGGAGAGTTTAGGAAGGGAACCAAGCCGGAAGTCCACTACTATGACTGCTTCCTGACAGTTCCCAGCTTATCCTCTCCCAAGTTCCATGGAGGGAGTGGGGAGGGGCCAGGTTGAGTAGGGATCAGTTAGGCCCAGCTGAGGAACAGCTTGGGGGTGGAAGTGGGGGGCAAAGGGCAGCTACCACTTGTCCCTTGACACTCTCCAACCCTCCTCTCCTCTGTCCCTCACTCCAAAGCCTGTAATGTGGAACCAATCCCTAGTCAGGCCTTTTGGGAGCTAATCCTCCCAAATGAATGGTCCACAGGTTTAGATAAAAAATAAGAATTGCAGGAAAATCTAGGTCCTTTGATAAATCGGGTGCTCTTCCGCCCACCTGGCCACGGCCCAGATACTGAGAGCGCGGGACTCTGCAAGGGGAGCCAAAGTTTTAAAATAAAAATAACATGTGACAGGATGTTGCAGCTGGTTGGGAAGAAGACTCTGGTTCCGAGGTCACTGGTTCAGATCAGGACCGGGGACAGCTGGGTCCATGATGCATGGCCATTTGAGCTTGTCAGAGGACTTGAGCTAAACATCAGTGAGCTGGGATTTCTGTCTGCTTCCTGTTGGACAGGTGTCTCCATCACAACTCACTGGCCACAACAGAAAGGCCAAAACTGGAATGGACCTCAAGAAAGAGCCATCTCACCCTTTCGAACGGGGCCAGCGCCTGGCATTATCGAGCATAAAGTGGCGTTACTGTGGGACTCGTCATTCACCAAAAAGACTCTCATCAGAGAAACAACTGTTAATGGCAAACAAATCTATTTTAAGAGTGCAAGAATGAATCAGGGATGGCAACAACATTTATAGTAAGAGTAGCTACTTAAATGATCATTCTCTTAATGTGGCTAGTGTCGACGTAAGAAACATCAAAACCTGTAGAGAATTTTTATAAGTTTATTTGAACCAAACTGACGACAATTGCTGGGAAGCAAAATCTCAACAGATGGAGAAAATGCTCTGAAGAATGACAGTTTTACAGTTTATTTTATACATTAGAATCAAATGAGGAGATGTAAAAGGACTTATATTGAAATTCATTCATGGTAGATTAGGGAAGCAGGAGAAAGCAAAGTAGGGAAATCTTTGGGATTGGATAAAACATAAAAGGTAGAAACAAATACTTCTTTTTAATGAGCAAAGGATAGTTAATATTTACAGCACATAGAGATACAGTGGGCAACAAGATAATGATGAGGAGTTCTGTGATTTCCCCACCACTCCAACTCTGGTTAGAGGTTGTGCCCTGAGGGATCTGGAAAAAGGAGATTACTCTGACATTTCAAAGGTACTTTATCTCAGATGCAAAAAGACAATAGACAGATGTGCTTGAGGTAAAGACTGACCTTTGTCAAGGATGCTACAGGCCTAGGACGTGACTACTCACCATGATGCTTTTAGTTAGGAATTTTTATGTTTAGACCATCCTATATGGTTACTTTTGGTCTCTGAGTTTGTAAAACCTGACATGCTGGCCTCCCCTTGAGCTTATCAGGTTTAGTATCTGGCCCATTTTTGTCCATACCAGTATTTTAAAAGTGTGACTTCATTACAAGACAGTTAAGACTTAGTCACAATATAGCCAATTCTGAGAAAGACATGCAAAGTGTAGAGAACTGGTGAGGACTCGTAAGTGCTTGATAAATGTTATTCGTGACATTGGTAAAGGGTGAGCAATGGCCTGGGAAACAAAACAGCAGCTTGTGTGATGACTCTGGTGAGCCTTTGATGATTTCATAGCAGGTGATGGCACAAGTTCACCTGCATTCCTGAAGCACACATTGATTGTCTGGGGAGGTGGCCCAGAGCGTTTTGTGTTTATTCTAAATTAAAACTTTGGTACACGAAATTTAAAGCCGAACAATCAAGAAATGACTAGAGATCTAAAATTTAACCCTCTTTAAAAATTAAACCTCCTGTCAAAGGTTATTGATTCAAATTCATTTGGTCTAGTCAAGGATTCATTCTAGAGAGTTCTAATTGCTTTTTAGCTTTCAGACGTCAAACCAGTTGCTTTATTAATGAGCAGGACTTTAGCTTATGAGCATAGTTGTCATTTGTGTACAGGAAGAGAGGGGCAAGGTGCAAAAGATTTAGGAGAAGCATCTGCAAAAAGGTCTCAATTTTTCAGAGGTATCATTTGAGAGCACTTTAGAAATCTTTTTGAGCCTCGGGTTGAGACCTAAAAGTAGTCCGGGAGGATGTTGGATCAGCTCATTTTTCCACCTTGCCACAAACAGGAAAAAGAAAAGGTTAAGGATGGCCTTGAGGCCCGTGCCTAGCGATACTGTCTATCCCAAATTCCTCTGGCCCTAAATGCCACTCTGGCTGCCTCAGCTCCTGGGCGTATGTCAAGAGGGCACAATGACCACAGAAATCTTGGTCAGCCCTGTGGTATGGGAGCCAGGCAAGGAAGAAGGCCTTTATGGATAACCGAGAACCCTTTTAGTGTCATCTGTTCAGCTGGATATGGCTTCTCTGCACGCCAACCCAGTGCGCCACCATTCATTTCCAGCCACACCAACACAATTTGATTTCACAAATGGGATGAGTCCATGGAGTCCTTGACAGAGAACGCATGGAAGTTTCTCCTGGAAATGGTAGTGGGTGGTGTGAGGACAGCATGGAATGA
The DNA here is from genome assembly GCF_000325575.1 of Pteropus alecto. Lineage (NCBI taxonomy): Eukaryota > Metazoa > Chordata > Mammalia > Chiroptera > Pteropodidae > Pteropus > Pteropus alecto. The sequence continues at coordinate 2,303,942 of NW_006434373.1, forward strand.
TAGTCCCAACAGCTGAAAGCAGCTGAGCTCTGGCGGCAGCTGCCCTAAACTTGCATGCCAGGGGGACAGTGCCGAGAAGCCAGCAGCAAGAATTGATGGTGCCCATCATGGAAATATGGGTCAAAGGTATAGAGATTGAATATAGGTGTGCAGCCTCCAAACTTCAGGGCACAAGAGGACTCAGAAACACGCTGAGGCTCTAGCCAGAATCTCATGTAGAAAAATATGGGCTAAGCTAGTGTAACCAGCACTGAATGGGAAAGGAATTATTTTCTAAGTCAGTGCAAGGTAGGAGCCAGCAGGGCAGGGTTGATGTGCATTTTGTCAAAGAAAATAAAGAGCCATGCTGAGAAGCATTGGACAAACAGAAGCGTGGAAGGGATGGAGAAGGTACATTGAATGAATGAAAAGAGAGAAATAG
>NW_006434373.1:2304424-2321304 GCF_000325575.1 Pteropus alecto
ATTAACATAATACAAATCTGAAAAATGTACCGCATGAGTCTGCCTGACCCAGAGGCCCCATACTCACATATTTCTTTTGCACATCATTGCATACCGTATGATTTAGCAATAGACTTAATAATATCTGTTTCCGAATGGGGTATTTTCTTTATTCTTCAAGCCACCAAATCCAGATTCTAAAAAAAATAGGATGGTCTACTAAAATGCCTCATTGTTTATTAAACTCATTTCACAAAGGATAATATATATATTTTTTTTCTGTGAAGCACAGATGTCTGGAACTTTTTTCAAATGCTCTTTTGCATATGGTTCAGTTGCAGGTTGTAATTCCCCAAAACAGCCCCAACAATATCACCGATTCAACAGGTTTTTTTTTGTTTTTTGTTTTTTTTTTAAATAATGCAACCTTTATGCTACTTTTATCAAGCCAGCAGTTTTCTCCACTTGAATCTGGGCAGACTTAGTGGCAGTCTTGATCAATAGAGTGTGGCTGAATTGATGTTATGTGACTTCTGAGGCTAAATGATACCATTAAAATGTCACGTATTTTGACCTGGCTCTTTTGAAACACTCGGTTTGGAAACCCAGCAACCATACTGTGAGGAAGCCCAAACCAGCCCACATCGTATTTTAAAGTTTTATCAAAGTTTCTTTGCATCTAGCCTGTGTCTCACCTTTATTTGAGCTGTGAATTTTTTGTAGCGATGTGGATATAGTAACTATTTCCCCAGTAACCGGAGGATAATTTTCTATTTCTCCCAGAATTCTTTAATAGTTTCAGACCATCTTCAGCTACATTTCTGCAAGTTGAAGTCAGTTGGAGACACATGAAAGGAAAAGAATTTGGCCTGGTCTGATCTCTCTTGCTTGACAACAGAAGAAAGAAGCAGTAATTTTTTAAGTTAGCTTTTTAATCAAATTTTGATTATATAAGCAATATGAGCTCATTTTAAAGCAATTCCAGAAACTTAAACACAATAGATAAAGCTAACATTCCACTTCAACATGTGTACTTCACCTGTCCTTGCTCCTGCTTCCCCATAGGTAACTCTAATCAGTTTGACATAGTCTTTTAAGATCTGTTATGCATTTACATGCCTGTGTTCTCATAGAAAATACATAGTGTGTTTAAACTATGTAGTGTCATTTTCTGTGGGGTTTTTTTTTAAACACAAATTTAATGATATTATAGAAATTGTTCTGTAATGTCCCTTTTTATTTCTTTATTTTTATTTATTTCTTTATTTTTAACTGCACTCTCTAACTTCCTACACTCCATGGACCTTAATTGCTTTTGGCAGCACTTTCTGCTATTTAGAGGGTTCAGGTTTTAAATATCTTCGTATTTTATGTGAATTTGCATTTCTGTTTCTTGTTCTCTTTTCAGCTTTAGGACCATTTCTGGGTGGTTAAAAGGAAATACCTAACTTTATTACATTTCCCCCAAACCAGCCATTTTTTTGTATATTTTCTGTTGGGTATGTTAAGGTTATATCCCTCATATAGTATAGTTTTCGCTATAATATGAAGACTATTTTTATCGCTTTTTAAATTTATTATTTATTTTAAAATATTTATTTATTTTTATTTATTGGGGTAACATTGGTTAATAACATTATATAAGTTTCAAGTGTACGATTCTATAATACATCATGTGTATACTGCATTGTGTGTTCACCATCCAGGCTCTAGTCTCCCTCTGTCACCATAAATTTGACCCTCTTTACGCTCTTCATTCTCCCTCCACCCCTCCCACCTCTGGTAACCACCTTCTGTTGTCTGTGTCTATAAGTTTGTTTATTCTTTTGTTGCTTTCTGTTTTATAACCTATATACAAGCGATTTATCACATCTTATAGCTGGTTATTACTAACATATAAAAAAGCTATTTTCTTGATTCTATTCATCTTATATCCATCATCTTACTAAACCTGGGGTTTAGGGTTAATACTAAAAAGGGGGCCAAGGATTAGATGGTGGTAATGTTATGGAAAGTATTATTACATTACGTTATTATTACATTAATGCATCAGTGTTATTTTCCTGGTTTTGATAGCAATTTTGTAGTTGCGTGGGAGAAAGCCATTGCTCATAAAAAATACATATTGAAGTATTTGGGGGTGAGGGAGTGTCGTGACCTCAACTTATGCTCAAATGATTCAAAGGAAAATACGTTTTATTGTACTGTTACTTTCAATTTTTATGGAGGTTTCAGTTTTTTTTTTAAGTTTACTTAAAAAATACTTGGAGATGCCTGCTGCTAAGGAAGTGAAAACTTAAACAGAAGATAGGAATGAAAGTGTTTAGCCAAGAGGTTTTCGAATACATGTAGCTGTGATGTTGTCCAATTCAGAAAAGTGGAAACATCTGGTGAGGAGGCCATTAGCCGATTTAACTCAGTCTGTACAAAGCCCGTTGAAGTCAGGTAGTGAGGGTGCCAGAACAGCCTTCCGCACGTTCATCCTCCTGTAAAGTCTCTGATGAAGCTGTCAGCCCCAAAAGGCACAGCTTCTCATCTCATCCTTTCATGACCACCTTTTCCACTTGACTTTTCTGGAAGTTTTAATCCCATAATCAGCTGCCAAGTAAGATAATTGTGTCTTGGTCTCAGTTGAACTTTTTAAAAAAAAGTTTACAAATGCTCTTTCAGGGCAGGGTCGTTTTTAAAGCCCCCTCCAATTCTATGATTCTGGATATAAGAACAGTGTGATGAGCAGAGTACCTTGGGGATACTAATTCTGTTCAGCTGCTTCCCCTCCCCGCTCCACCTGCTCTGAGCCAGGAGCTGGGAAGAAAACTTCACAGCTCAGCTTTCCGGGCAGTGGATTCAAAGGGGATCTTTAAATAGTAGCAGCTGTTGCTTTCCCAAGAAAGTTTCTGGGAACATGTCTACTTAGTTCAAGTAACATTTAGGGATTTTCTTTAAGAATATTCTATTAAGAAATAGCGAACATTAGTTTCATAAACCAATTTAGTCACATATTCAGAATTTTATGTCTTTCATACACATTTAGAAACTGAATATACCCATGGACAATGGTCAAAACAAACACAAAAAAATAGAACTTTGACCTGAAACCTGCCACAGCTTGCCCAGGAAACCAACCCCTTATCTATGATAAACACCCAGGAAGCAGCCTGCTTTAAGTCAGACTCCTAGGAGCCAGGTGGCTATCTCTAGTGACAATCCAGGAAGCTAAGCCAAAACTTCTGAAACAATCAGCCTCAAATGGCCAGACTTGATCAATAACTGATAGCTTTCCTAACTTTTGTCCCTGCTTACAATTTAGGACCAATCAGAGAAAGCCAAATCAGCTTCCATGGGACACCTGCCTTTGGTTAGTATCTCCAGCTTCTCCCAGCCAGCAGCTTCCATCAGGACTCACCTGAGCAGTCCCTTTTGTCTACTGTAAGCTTTCCACTCCTCTGTCTGCTTTCCGTGTCTGCCCAACCCAAGTAGCTGACTTCCTGCCATCATGAGCTCTAATTAAACAGCCTTTACTTTTTTCATCTGGGTAGTATTCATTCATTCTCAGTATTTTAAGATATTTTAATACACATATTATTTCCACTCGACCCTCACACAGTCCTGCAGGAAGGGTGGAGCAGGCATCCATCTGTGCCCCTAAAGGCATGAAACTTCAAAGGACCCACCTAAGTTGCTCAAGGTCAGGGTGTCTTCTCTGGGCTGACAAGGATCCAGAGCTGTCTCTGGTGATTAACTTCTGCCCTTCCCAGTAGAGAGGGGAGAGGGAACGCCTTTCCAAATGTATGTCCTGCTTTTAAGCAAACGGGGGAGGACAGAGCTTTTCTTGTATCTATTTCTCAGTTGCTTTCAGCTCAAAATAATCCTTAGACCAATGTGCCATATTTGGGGATTGCATATAATGCTACCCTTCAACATGCAATGTGTTTATCATTGCTATCTTCAAATGAAACAAATGTGTATTTAAAAATGTCTCAGTTTCAATTTTTAATCTAATAAATGTGAATACTTATAAACCGTATAAGTAAAAGTTGAGATCCTCATTAAGTCTCAAGGGTATTAAAGGGTCCAGATACCAAAAACTACCTTTCTCTTTGAAAACAACAAAGGAACACACATGTGCATTTCCCCATCACTGTTGCTACTAGTGTGGCTTCACACACTCGTATTTTATAAAGAAAACTGAGGGGCGAGATTGATCGATGTCCAATGAGATTTTAAACACCCTGTGGACAGCAAGAGCCTTGACAAATCTTTAGTACTCACTGTCATACATACACGCTTCAGCAAACTATCAAATATTGTATTACCTACAAGCCACACACATTCCTTTTTAATGTGGCAAAATTGAACACATTCATTAACATGACCCAAAGATATAGCCTTTCTAGCATATAAAAATAAGCCAAAGTATGTAAAATTATGCTTAGTGATTGAGGACTAGAGTGAAGGAATAAAATCGAGTCACTATAGTCAAGCCACTAAATTACTAAAATCAAGTAAAACAAAATTACTAAAATCGAATTTGATGCATGAGGAAACTATTCTGTTCTTATTTTAACTGGCCTGGGAACTTAAATATTTGAACTGTCCAATTCTGTATCAGTGCCTGAATATACACCAAACCTCCAAATAACCCTCTGATTGCCCCCTGAAGGACTAACGAAAGAATGTGCACGTATCCAGACCACCTGACATCCATTATCCAGACCACCATTATCTAGAAGATTCCTATCTAGCACCAACCCAGGGGCCAAGAATGCAGGACTGATTCTTCTCAAGAATGCGCTTTTTACTATAAGAGCTCTTAACTTTTTTTTCTTCTTCATAATACTTCTGGGGTTTTGCCTAGCTGTTTTTCCAGTTTGCAAAGTCTAAGGCCCTTGAATAATCTTTATTATTTATTTCTAGCCAAAGCCCCTGACTCTTTTTGAGTTTGTTCAACATGATCTATGTTTCAATATTCTATCTTACTTAAAAAGTATCTAGGTATCCAAATATTATCCATTAATTAATGAAGTTTGAAAACATTACATGATCGTAAGTTATCTAAATGTCCAGGAAATTATCTTCAAGCTGACAATAGAAAACATAATTACTGTTGGGATGAAAAATTCCTCAGAATAATGCCTCAGTGTACTTAAACACAAACTTACAGATTTTCTAATCTGAAACATTACGGGGGGCCATGTTAGCGTACCTCTTTTAGTTTAAAAAAGCAAACTCGAATAGTTAATCATTTTAACGTCAATAAACCACAGACAGCTGGCTTTTAAACTATATTTTTAGATTAAATTAGTCTTGCTTGTAAAGGACATGCTTAATTTGTATACTTGAATTCTTAAAACATTTCTAAGTTAAATATTATGCGAATAATGTTTTTTTAATAGCACATTTAAAGAATGCTTTAAATTTAATTCGATTTAATTTTCTTATTTTCCCAGAGTTTTAGGAATTTTCAATTTATGTAAGTGCTTATTTATATCTGTAAGCCAACAGGACAGAGTTCCTTTAATTTAAAAGATTTTATAATCTGATTTATTAATACCCTCCAAAAATAGGAAAGCATTACACACTCCCATAGAGATACAGTCTTTTCTGAATTATAGACAAATTAGAGATACATAAACAGCTCATAGTTACAGACTGAGAAGTTACAAAGAGTTCAAAATTTTATAGTCATTTAAAGAATGACTCTAGTTACATTTTATAGTTATTTCAAACAATCAATTACTGTCACACTTATAGCTATAAAAAGCTGAAATGAATTTATAAATAGATGTAAAACTGGTCACTATCCCCAGGGTGATAATCAACTACATTACACTGGGCACAATTTATATTTCTATGGACAAGAAATACTAGCATTTCTATCAGTTTTCTACACTTTACAGAGTTGTAAGGTTGTTTGGGGTTTTTTTTAATTGTTTGGTTGGTTGGGTTTTTTTCCCATTTAAAAATCTTTCATAATTTTTCCCAACAGTCTTATCAAAATCTGAAATGTGCCAAGGAGTCTAATCCATCCTTTAGGTCTCCACTTAAATGTCAAATCATGGAAGACCGCTCCCCAGCCTGAGGTTCTCACTCACAGTTGTATTTTTTCTCTTTGTAGCACTTCTAATATGTGATCATGTTTTTTTATTTTAATTAATTTTTTAAATTTAGTTTCAAATATATGGTACATGGGTTAGACATCTACATAGTTCATAAAACGATCCCCTCAATTGCACCCTCCTTCCCCTGACCCTCTAATTAGCCAACATATGAATGCTAACTTCATTCCCTATGCCGTGCTCCTCATCCCCGTGACCATCCATCAGCTACTAATTTGTAGTTCTTTAGCCCTTCACCACATTTTCCAGTCCCTCAAATCGCCCTCCCCTCTGTCTGACACAACATTGTCCATTATATTTGTGAGTCTGTTTTTGACTGGTTTGTTCTTTTTATTCCTTAGATTCCGCATATAAGTGACACTATAAATCATACAGCGTTTATCTTTCTCTGCCTGACTTAAATACCTTCTAGGTCCATCAAAACAATATCTTTTTCCATCCCCTTCCTTTTCATATATAGGAGTCTTGTTTTCTTATCCTTTCAGCCACTTGATCTTTTGATTGGAGCACTTAATTCTTTTCCATTTAAGGTACGTATTTATAGGAATGTAGTTGCTACCATTCTTTATTCTTGTTTTTGACACACGATTTTTCTTCTTAAAGAAGTCCCTCCAACATTTCCTGAAATACAGGCTTGGTGGTGATCAATTCCTTCAGCTTATTTTTGTCTGGGAAGCTCTTTATCTGTCCTTCAACTCTAAATGATAGCTTTCCTGGATAAATTATTCTTAGTTGTAGATCCTGGGTCTTCATCCTATTGAATATTTTTTTGCCAAGCCCATCTGCCCTGCATAGTTTCTTCTGAGAAATCAACTGCCAGTCTTATGGATTTTCCCTTATAAGTAACTATCTGTTTTTCTCTTGCTGCTTTTAAGATTCTTCCTTTGTATTTAACCTTTGGCATTTTAATTATGATGTGTCTTGGTGTGGACCCCTTTGGATCCCTGATTTGGGGAATTCTCTGAGCTTCTTGGAGTTTTATGTCCATTTCCTTTACCAAGTTAGAGAAGTTTTCCATCATTATTTCTTCAAACAGCCGTTCAACATCTTGATTTTCTTCAGTTATGCCGATCAGATGGATATTTGGACCCCTAATAGTGTCCCATATGCTCCTTAAATTATTTTTACAGTCTTGGCATCTTATCTCTCGCCATTCTGATTGAGTGTCCTTGGCTTTCCTGTCCTCTAGATAAGGCATTTGATCCTCTTCTTTGTTCACTTTGTTTATTCCATTTAATGTACTTCTCGTCTCGGATAATGTGTTCTTCATTTCAGACTGGTTCTCTTTTATAATTTCCACGTCCATTTTTATGTTTGTTATGTCTTTGTTGAAGTTCTCACTGAAGTTAACCAAAAATTCATTGAGCATCTTTATAACCAGATGTTAGATGACTTGACTCCATTATATCTGGATCTCTGTTCTCTTCTCTCATATGGTTTCTGCTTCTTTGTCTTCCCATTTTGGCTGCCTTTCCATGTCTGTTTCTATGTAAAGCTAAGCAAAGCTCCTAAGTCTCCTGGTCTTATTCGTGTAAATTTGTGAAGTAGGTGTCCAGTGACACAGTCCTGAGAGGAGTTCAGCTGCAGGCCAAACTTAACCCAAGACTCTTGCCCTCCAGGCTCACCTGTTAAGATTCAGCAAGCAATCCACAGATGCTGTGTTTACAGTTGCCTCAAAAGGCCACACCAGAAACTGAGGCCAGCTGCCAGTGTGAGTGTAGGCACTGACTTGCTGAGGATATACCTGGATGTGGCTTGGGTGGGGCCGCGAGTTGGGGGAGGTGAGTTTCAGGGAATCCTCTGGGGAGAGCAACCTCTGTTATCCAGTCTGATAATGTCACAACAATGGCAGCACTGTGTCCGCATACCGGGAGGGTGGAGGCCTCAACAAAGAACAATGGATACCATAGGTACTTCTGTACATAGAGTCTCACCTCGGCCTTCACTCCAACAATGTCTCCCTGTAAGTCCCTGGTGCCCTCTGCATGCAGCTGAATCGGCACTGGTGCTCAGAGCGAGCAGGTCCGTCACCGTGAAAATCCACTCGAGGATGCAGCCCCTTTAAGAGGCTTCTGCTGCTGCCGCAGCCTCTGTCTCACTCAGCTGCTGGAGACTGGGCAGCCCTACATCTTTGCCCCGTCCTACTTTCTGCCATTGCAAGGTGATTTCTTGGAATTCTCCCTAGTTGTATGTTTGTTCATCTAGATCCCAGGCAATTTTTCCTTGCTGCTGCTCCTTATCACCATCACAAGTTTGGTTTGGTCGCTAGAGGGATGAACAGAACCTCTATCATCTATGCCATTTTTTTCCTCCCCTCCTGTGATCATGTTTTTATTGAGGTTGTGTTTAACATCTGTGTGTCTCACAGGGCAGAGATAATTTCTCTTTTACTCACCATTCTACCCCCAGCATCTAGCATAATGTCTGCTTCGTGGTAGATACTCATAAGTATTCGTTAAATTAATACATAAAAAAAGAGAGAGAGAGAACTAGAGATGTACTGAACAGCTTTTTGAAAGCTAGACTCACTCCAAGTTCTTTACTAAATGGACGCGAGGGCCATAACAGGTGCTACAGGAGCAGTCCTTCCTTTGTCTCTCCCACCTCAAATTAGCTTCCAGAGTTCTCAGGGCTTGGAAGTTGACCATCTGTCCTAAAATTCCTTTAGAGTGCCTTGCAGGGCCACTGAGGGTGTTCATGAAAGAGCAGGTCTAATGGTCCACCTCAGCATCCTAAAGGTGGGAAGAGCACAGGCCCTACCTCGGTCTGCATGTGTGCTCAGCCTCGCAGTATTCTCACTGCCTTCTCTTGAGCCTCACACCTGTGCTAAAAGGCCAGGGGAGAGATGAAAAAAAAATGGGATCAGGAGTATGATGAGCCCAGAGACTTGGAAGCCAGGCCTTCTCATTACAACAGGGGTTATCCTGGAAGGTTTACGCTGTGCCAGGCTCTTAGCACCCGTCATCTCACTTAAATCTTCCAAAGGCTCTCAAAGGCAAGAATTATCATTATTTTACAGACAGGAAAACTGAGACAGAGGGAAGTTCCCAATCAGTGGGGAGAAGTGGCAGGATACAGAACCTAGTAAATAGGTTCCAGGGCCTGTGCCTTTAGCTGTCATGTTGTGCTTCCTTCCACTGCGCCAGAATAGCCTGTGCTTCCAACTTTCGCTGCTCCACCATTACCAGGTCTCAGTCCAGAGTCCGGAGATGCGATAGAAACCAGGAAACCGGTTGAAAGGACAGTTGTTTGCGGGACAATGGCTGCTTCAGACATTTAGCACCCTAACACCCTCCACTTACGCAGCCAGGAAGCCAACAAGGAGAACAAGGTGATAGGTAGAGCTGTGCAAACCTGTGTGACTTCATAGCTAATTATGCACCTATCCCCACAGATGAGAAGAGGGGTGAAAGAGTGAGGAATAGAGAAACGCCTCCTCCTTCCTCCCAATCTCTTGACAGGACACAGCCTCAGGAGAACACATGCCTACGGAGGACCTGCCCATAGCAGAGGATGAGCCCTGGAGGTTTGGGCACTCAGGATGACCTGGCCATTATCTGACCTTCCTACAAACAACTGGCAGGCTATACGTAGATTAGGCAAGAATTAAAGTACAATATTTTTTTTCTCCCAAATATTATTGGATGTTTGGAATTAATAATAGGCATGGAATGGATTGGATAGAAAGCCTATAAAAATAGAAATCTAAGTTTAATTCTAAAAAGGCTGTGTAAAAAATGTATCTTGAAAACCATATGATTTCACTCATATGTGAGATAGAAAACTAAAAGCAACAAAAGGACATGACAGAGACTCATGGACATGGACAGTGGATTTGAGCTTATCGGCGTGAAGTGCAGGGAGGCGAGGGGTAGAGGGCTAAAGGGGGTCAAATATTTGGTGACAGAAGGAAATTTAACTTTGGGTAGTGAACACAATGCAATATACATGTGACATATTATTGAATTATACATTTGACAATTGATTTTATTAACCAGTGTCATCCCAATAATTTTAATAAATAAGATACATATCTTTTAAAATTTATTCATTCTTCTTCTTTCAAAGCATAGCTTCAAAAAAAGCTATAGCAATAGATTTATAGGGCTTTTTTAAAGCCTAGGAGTAGAGTTTTTAAAAAATCACTTTTCATCCAAATGTTATATAATCATCTACTTAATAGTTTTCTTTAAAATTTCTATCCTGTTTGTTATTCCCACTTAATGACTTAAAGTTAAATTTAGTTGTGAATTTTCTATTTTTAAAAATCTTAATTCATCAGAGGAAAGAAAAAAGACTACACTTCTTCTTAGGAATCCATTTAAAAGACTGACTTGTCATATTAGCTAATTACCCATATATTCCTACTCATGAATTGTGATCCTGGTTACTTCATCCATTCATTCATTCAGGAAATATTATGTAGTCACCTACTGCATTTTTATCTCCATTTTCTGGATGAAGAAGCCACCATCCCAGGGCCATGCCAGAGGCACCTCTGAAGCTAATTCACCCTCTACGGCGGGCTCTCCCGTTGCAGGCACCCCAGTGTGGGCCCCATCCCCTCATCAAAGCTTTGCTGATTCTGGTTGACTAGATCCTGCTCCATGGTCTGAAATGAGTTCTTCCAAGGCCTCATCTAACCACCACCCTCAGCTGCCCTGAGTCTGTGGTCCACACCTTTGTCTTCCTGCTTTGAGGTGAGACCTGCAGCCTGGCCCTGCCAGGACTGTCCTGGCTCCACAGAGTGGGGACCCTTCTCAGAAGCTCCTTTAAAACCCATAAATCTGGCCTAATCACTTAATATCTCCTAAACTCAAAGGGAGTTTTAGTCCCCAAGTCAAGAGTAGCATTTTCTAGAGTGGTTTCTACTGAGGATTAATCTCTGTTTGGGGCACAATAGGGCAGGTATTTAGGCCACAGGGCAGCAGAGATCTTACAGTTACCCCTAGGACTGACCCTCAGCATATCAGGACTTGATTTTACTAAAACATACAATATGTGAACAAACCTTCACATGAGGACACTGGCTTCTACCTATAACAAAGCAAATAGCTATATAAATCTGTATATGGACATTACTAAAATATTCTGTAGGAAACAAGACTTGAATAGATGAACTCATCCATTCAATAATGTTTAAGTGACTTCCATGGTCAAGGCCCAGAGTAGAGGGCCAGAAAAATAATGAACTTATCTAACATGGAACTTACTCTTAAGGAGCTCTCAGGAGATGAAGTAAATTCATGAATCATGGCAATAAGATGAAGTGATGGATGGTATGAAAGCTAAAGTATTCCAGGAGCTCAGAGAAGGGAGAGTCCAATTCCAAATAGGAAGTCACCCATTCATTCAACAAATAACTTACTTAGTGCCTATATTGTTCTGTACCTCCAGTGGGATACAGCACTAAACAATTCAGAAACAGTCCCTATCCTGGGAAGCTTCTATTGAGTGGGGAGAGAGACAGATAGCACATAAACAAATAAAGATGTAATAGGTGCACTTAGCGCTCTTGATGATAAAGTGAGCAGCATAGAGATAACATGGAGAGGGAGGGAGGAAGCCATTCGAGGTTGAGGAATTCGTCCTGTCCCTCTTCTTTATAAAGAGGCATAAAAAAAAAGTCAAAATGTTATGACCACAGGTAAGAGATGTCTACATTTATTTTCAATTAACATGTCTAATCTTTAGAGAGGAATTAAAATTATTAAACTATTGATATTCTTTTTAAAAATGTTGACTTCTTCGGTTTACATTTAATTTTTAAATGTATAACTAACAACAGCTTTGAGGAATAAACAAATCTACTCTAGTAAGGTTATCCTCACATTAGCATATAATTAAGCGATTTCTGGTAGAAACCAAAACATTTTATAAACGCAGCATGAATAATCTAAAAGATTATTCAACTACCATGCTAAACCTCATTGTTCTATAATTTGCCACTGAACAGATTAGATTAACTAACTGCATGTGCAGTTTTTATCTACTTTTCACTTAAACAAAAGAGGTGGTTACTACACACAACATACTAATTTATCCTGATAGTTGGAGTGCAGCCATATCTTTATCAATTTAAAATTAGAAAATTTAATTTTTAAAAGGTAAAAAAACCTCAGACAATTCTGTCTCCTTCAAAAGTTATGAAACTATCACTTCATCTTAGGGCAAAGCAGCATGCAATTCCTCTACTAGCAAACACAGAGAGGAATAAGTACATCTTAGAATGTAATTAATCCTGTGAAATATATATAGTAATAGAGGAAAAATCATGGTCAGATTATTGGTGCAATATGCTTTTATTTTATTGATGCATTTTTCTACTCAAGATTCTTTAATTTTCACCATTATATCAAACAGAAAGAACTAAGGGAAAAATAAAACGTAATTGTACAATGATTTCTCATTAACTACTGGACAAATGCCAAGGCCTCACTACCAATAACAGAAATGAAGAGAATAATTTTCTTAGCAAGCAACTTAGTTTCTAAGAACCAGATCCATTAATGCATACCACAAAAGACCCCAACTTCAACCTGTCAATCCTGCTGGTAAATACCAAGAGATTCACACCTAGAGAAGCTGACATGGCTCTGGACCAGAGGAATGGGTAAAAAGGGAATTAACCAGGTAAACTGATAAATTATAATATTTTAGGGTAGGACATAAAAATGCCAAAACGGTAAGATATTTTCTATGGCAAACTTAAATTTCAATAGCTCTCGGCAAAAGTATAAAAAGAACAAAATAAGAGTGCCAAATGGATCCACAGAGATAGATATTCCTAAAAGCAGCTCTGGTATTATATATATTTCACTGATCTTCTAATTAAAGGATGGAGATTTTTAGGGTATTATTATGTTAAGGGTGGAAAATTTTCAAATGAGCCAACTAACTAAGTCAGCTACAGGGAAGAAATATCTTTAGATACCAGAAGTTGTCCTACTTGCTTGTGGGTGGTTTAGGAAGTGTATTGTATAAGATAGGAAGATGGCCAATGTCTACTTCTGTAATCCACGTACTTGTTAATTAAGGGTGTTGTTCCGGGCAAAGATATGCTAACAGCCAACTTCCACTTCTGTGATCTGCTTGCTTGTTCAGGAGACCACCAGGATACGGTCTTAAGCTTTATCAGCCGCCTCCTCTGAAAGCTCGGGGCTGATCTCCTCTAGCCCTGCGTGGTAGAGAGTCAGTCGCCGGCCGGCTAATAAAGGCTCATAATTAATCTCAGTTGGCTCCGTGGGTCTCAGAATCGTTCGCGCTATAACAATTAGAGCATTTAAGAAAACATTCAAAGCAAATCTGAAAAACTTATAGTTTGAAAGCAACAGTACCTCATTCTAATTTTCCCCTTCTTTTTTGCTCCAATTTTTTATAGCTCTGGCAAGTTTATCGTAAAGCCTCTTCCAGACTCCCTTCTTCTTAACACTGACTTAACAGGCGTGATTCTTTACTTCAGTCAATTTATAGGGTCAGAAGCCCTATTAGCCACAAACAACAATCAAAAACCCATAAGAAAATGGCTTCTCTAGATATTTTAGCAACAAATGAGAGAAAATGTGGTTTTCTTGATAGTATCGTTTTTACTTCCAAAAATAATTATAAACTTCTCCCAAACATTGAAAATACTCTCTACATTAATCATTCAGAATATCTGTAAATTCTTGTAGCTCTCTATTTTTGCCTGCCCTTGCATTTCATTATAATACAAGATAAACAAAATAAAAGTTGGACACTAGTCTCTGCATCCTTGGGCTAAAAGATCATATTTTTTTAATAGCTAAAAGTAAAATGCCAACCAGTAGACCCAGATGCAGATTTTAATGATGCCACACACCAGAAACAGCAAAACTCAGAGACCACTTGGAAGTTTTATTTCAGAAAAAAAAGGAGTAAAAACGCCTTTTTGGGTTGCAAGTTAGCCAAGCCCAGAGGCAGCGAAAGCAGGACACTGAGCATTGCTCAGCAGCTGGAGAGGGAGAAAAGCCTTTTCTGGAAACAGGTAAACTTGGGCATTTGAAAGAGCTTCCTGGAAGGAGAACAGAATAAAGCTACTTTACACCTAAAGTGAGCTCTGAGTGGCCACCCACATGGAGAGTCTAATTCAGGAAAGTGACTGAGGAGGAGCCCACAGATGGGTCACAGAAAAAAAAGGTCCAAGTACCCTAATAAGGACAGAGATGGTTCCCGGTCCCACATCTGACTTGCATTCCACCAGTTCTGAGGCAGGAAAATCTGAGATGGATGTTCACATTCACACTTGTGATAACCACAGAAAACTACCTCCATTCCAGTGTCAGGACCAGTTCATGACTTTTCTAGTAGGTTTTGTTCTAACTGGGGTTTTTTTGACCTGAGGTCTACAGGCAGAGAGGTCTGTGAACTTGGAAGGAAGGTAATTACACCTTTATTTGCACTATCCTCTATCTGAAATTTAGCTTTTCCTTCAACTATAAATACAAATAACAAACCACAGTTCTTGTGACTTTGTCACCAATTAAATCCTGTATTTTCACATCGCATGTTAAGCGGTTTCACATTTCTTGAAATAGCAGCTAATTTTTATGATTTCATGTAAATAAAAAGGCACATGAGTTACTATAACACCAATTTGATGTTAAGTTTGGGAAACACTGGATAAAGGGTATACGGAGTTCTGTACTACAAAATTTCTCAGAGTCTGAGATATTGCAAAGGTGTGTGACTATTTGTTGGGGAGATTTGGTATGCAGAGCTGATGTGGAATAAAAAGGCACTTTGAATTCATTTCCCTTTTGTCATCCCCCAACCGTTAAGACAAACTCTGCAGACGTCCCACTTGAGTCTGGTTGGTGCTGCAGAGGATCAGAGGGTGGGCATACTAGGGGTCCTCAAGCTTTGATGTACATGAGAAACACTGCAGAGCTTTGGAAACCCTCATGCCAACGTCACAGTCCACATTAAAACCACCTACGAGGTTCCCAAGTGCAAAGGGACATTCAGATTGAGAACGACTGGGCTCTACTTGTTAGATATAAGGAGCCATGAGCTATAGGAGCAAAGGCCCAGCTCTGTAATCATAAGAATGACAACGCTGACGGCCCAACCCAAAGATCAGTCCTAGGACCTCCCAGAAAAAAAACTCATTTTTCAAATAACGGTACCTCTACCTCCTGAGTACAAGGAAATAAATGAGCATAGCGTAGCAACCAGTAGGCCAGCCACAAATGCTTGTGTAGTAAGGAGTACTCTGACCTTCTCCTCACCTCAGCCTCATGATGCCATCATTATAATGTCATACATATGCCGGGAAGTTCATGAAGCTAATTATAACAGACTAAATACTAGGAAGGTACATGCATACTTAACAATATGTTATATGACAGCCAACTGACAGTCAAAATGACCTCACACATCACTCAGCTAGTACCACCTTTGTAACCTCTCACTATGGCCCAGACATAAGACAAACCTCCCCACGTCTATGAGGCCACAGCCCTCTCTGGTGTATCCATTTCTTTCTTGAAATATACTTCAATAAATCTTACTTTTCCTAAATTTCATCTATCTGTAATTCTCTCTTTTTCTATTTTATATATATATATTTTATTTTAATTAGTTTCAACAATATAGTGCATTGGTTAGACATCTATATAGTTTGAAAAATGGTTCCCCCCAATTGCTCCCTCCCTCCCCTGACCTTCCACCTAGCCAACATATTCATTCTAATTGCATTCCCTATGCTGTGCTCCCCATTCCCATGTCCATCCATCAGCTACTAATTTATACTTCTTTAACCCTTCGCCCCATTCTCCCAGCCCCCCAAACTCCCCTCCCCTCTGTCCATCACCAATTTGTTCACTATATTGGTGAGTCTGTTTTTAATTACTTTGTTCTTTTTATTCCTTAGATTCCGCATATAAATGAAATCATATAGTGTTTATCTTTCCCAGCCTGACTTAAGTAACTCCTAGGTCTACCAAAGCAATATGTTTTTCCATTCCCTTCCTTTTAGTCTGTGTCTTTTAATCTGAAGTGAGTCTCTTATAGGCAACATGTAGGGGTCTTGTTTTCCTTTCCATTCATCCACTCCTTTAGTTGGAGCATTTAATTCTATTCCATTTAAAGTACGTATTGATAGGAATATAGTTGTTACCATTCTTCATTCCTGTTTTTGACACATGATTTTTCTTCTTAAAGAAGTCCTTCCAACATTTCCTGTAATACAGGCTTGGTGGCAATCAATTCCTTCGCTTGTTTTTGTCTGGGAAGCTCTTTATCTGTCCTTCAACTCTAAATGATAGCTTTGCTGGATAAATTATTCTTAGTTGTAGATCCTGGGTCTTTATCCTATTGAATATTTTTTTGCCAATCCCTTCTGCCCTACATAGTTTCTTCTGAAAAATCAGCTGCCAGTCTTATGCATTTTCCCTTATAAGTAACTATCTGATTTTCTCTTGCTGCTTTTAATTTAATTTAATTTACTTTACTTTAATTTAATTTAATTTAATTCTCTTGCTGCTTTGTATTTAACCTTTGGCATTTTAATTATGATGTGTCTTAGTGTGGGCCTCTTTGGACCCCTGATTTGGGGAATTTTCTGAGCTTCTTGGAGTTTTATGTCCATTTCCTTCACCAGGTTAGAGAAGTTTTCCATCATTATTTCTTCAAACAGCCGTTCAACATCTTGATTTTCTTCAGTTATGCCGATCAGATGGATATTTGGACGCTTAATAGTATCCCATATGCTCCTTAAACTATTTTAATAGTCTTGGCATTCTTGCCATTCTGATTGCGTGT
>NW_006434373.1:2321577-2341672 GCF_000325575.1 Pteropus alecto
TTGGCTGTCTTTGTGTGTTTTTTTCTATATACTAAGCAAAACTCCTAAGTTTCCCAGTCTTATTAGTGCAGATTTGTGAAGTAGGTGTCCAGTGACACAATCCTGAGAGGAGTTCAGCTGCAGGCCAAACTTAACCCAAGCCTCTAGCCCTCCAAGGCCACCTGTTAAGATTCAGCAAGAAATCCATAGATGCTGTGTTTGTAGTTGCCTCAAAAGGCCACAGCAGAAACCTCTGAAGCCAGCTGCCTCCAGTGTGAATCTAGGCACAGCTCAGCAAGGATATACTGAGGATATACTGAGGATATGCTGAGGATATGCTGAGGATATACCTGGATGTGGCTTGGGTGGGGCCAAGAGTTGGGGCAGGCGGGGTTTCAGGGAATCATCTGGGCGGAGTGACCTCTGTTATCCAGTCTGATGATGTCACAGCAATGGCGGCGCTGTGTCTGCACACTGGGAGGGCTTGACAAGGAACAATGGATACCACTGGCACTGCTGTACAGAGTGAGTCTCGCTTTGGCCTTCACTCCGACAATGTCTCCCTGTAAGTCCCTTTGCCCCTTGTGCGTAGCCAAATCAGCACTGGTGCTCAGAGCGAGCAGGTCCGTCACTGCGAAAATTTGCTCACGGACGCGGCCCCTTTAAGAGGCTTCTGCTGCCGCCGCAGCCTTCATCTCACTCAGCTGCTCAAGACCAGGCAGCCCCATGTCCTCGCCCTGTCCTACTTTCTGCAGTTGCAGGGTGCTTTCTTGGATTTCTCCCTAGTTATATGGCTTGTTCATCTAGATCCCAAGCAATTTTTCCTTAATGCTGCTCCTTGTTTCCATCACAACTTTGATTTGGTCCAGAGGGATGAACAAAGCCTCTATCATCTATGCCATTTTGGTTTGCTCTTGATCTGTAATTCTTTACTGTGTTGGCAGAAAGGACCGAGGGCCCCCAGCGTCACTGGGTTATGACAGATTAAGATTGTCCCCAGAGGTAACATACTTAGGCATGATGAAAGGGTGGATAAAGAAGATGTGGTGTGTATACACACACACACACACACAGTGGACTATGACTCAGGGATGAAAAGTGATATTTTGTCATTTGCAATAATATGGATGGACCTGGAGGGTATAATGCTAAGTGAAATAAATCAGACAGAGAAAGACAAATACGGTATAATTTCATTTATATGTAAAATCTAAAAAAATAAAACAAATGAATAAAACAGTAACAGACCTATGTAGAGAACAAGCTGACGGTTGCCAAAGCGAAGGGAGGTGAGAGGGATGAAATTAAAGAACAACAAACAAAGATGTAGTGCTTACCCTCAAAAAAAGAAGAAAAGGTTGGTGTCTTCCAAGGGCGAGTAGGAAGATCCACTGGCCACAACCCCATGGTGGCTTCCACGCTAGACCTAGATTCCTTTCCACCTTTTAAAGCAGGGGTTCCCAGCCCCTGGGCCATGGACCAAGGTTCATGGCCTGTTAGGAACTAAGCTGCACTGCAGGAGGTGAGCGGCAGGTGAGCAAGTGAAGCTTCATCTGCATTTGTAGCCGCTCCCCAGCGCCAGCATCACCACCTCAGCTCCACCTCAGATCACCAGGCTTTAGATTCTCATAGGAGCATCGGTTCCTGGTGCCAAAAAGGTTGGGGACCACTGTAAAGATCAGCATAACAAGTCCCTGTAATTACTCTGTAAAGCGCCAGAACTTTGTGATTCTGACACAGTTAATCGTTCCCAATAACTCTGTTTAAAGCTTTCCGAAGACAAAAGTAGGAAGACAATTATACAGATTGCAGACACCAGAGAAAGAGTAAGAGAAAGAGAAGCTCAGAGAGCCAACAACAATGTAACATAAACAGCTCAGCAAATAATAGTGCAACATCCCAGCTAATAGAACTGTTCAACACCTGGATACATTCACATGCCTAATTAAACACTGACAACATACACCATAAAGGAAGATTATAAATTGTAATATGTCTTTGCAAGAGGCAGCATATTAACTACTGTTTGTATACTTCTCCAATTACATTTAATTCTTTCATATAGAAAATAGTTTACATTATAATAGCTAGCGTTGCTTCTGTTTTTAAAACAATTATTTGTATATTGCCAAATTATGGGTCCACACAATAGTTTCATAAGTGAAAACAACTACAAATGTACTTTGAAAACAACCTTTAATTGGGGAATTCGGTGATATACAGGTATATTGTCTAATGGTTGAAGGGTAGCAGAATATGCCACCTCTAAATATGCCACTTAGGATTATTTCAAGCTGAAGACAATCAAGAAATAACAGATACAGGAAGAGCTCTGTGTTCTCTTCTTAATTGCTAAGAGCAGGGAATAAATCTCCCTTTGTGGAGGTGGCTCCCTTCCCAAAACCAGGAAAAGGGGGCTCTTTTATCACTAGAGATGGAGAGTCAATCCTGAGTTTGCTCAAACAGACTTTACTAAAGTGCTCATCTTTCATTAGTTCTTCCATGTAGTTCCTAGTCGCTTCCCCATCATTTATCATCCCTTGAGGCTCAAACACCCTTTCCTTTGTGAAATTGGTACATAAGCCCCTGAGTCTAACTAACTCTTTGAGTTTCACTTCTCTTCTGTGAATTCCCATCATATAAATGTTCATAAAAATTGCATGCCTTTTCTTCTGTTAATCTGTGTTTTGATAGTTTAATTTGTAGAACCGAATAGGGTAAAGGAAAAGTTATTTCTCCCCGACAGTTTTGGCAACAAGGATAGTCTGGGACTTGCTACTCACAGAGGCTGTAGCTGAAGTCTTGGCACATCTAAAAAAGCTAGCAAGCTAAGAATTCTTACCAAGTCAGCCCCCTGGATTTCTGATGAGTCTGGTCAAGTGAGGGTGCTAAGAGCCATTCCTGTCTTTTCCTTTCCAAGTTTGTAGTAAGAGAAGACTATATTGTAATAATTAGTTCTTTGACTAGTATGACTCCATCCTTTGTGTCATTTGTCATAAAAGGGAGAATCATAGGGAAGAACACAGGCATAGGTCCTACAGTCTGTTGTTCCAGGCAGCCCCACAGACCAACGGGTTTGTGATTCTCAACAGACCAGCATCCGTTTGGATAAACTTTGCTGTGAGTCACCAATAAAAACAATGGGTGAGATTCTCTTTCCATCTTGTTTTGTATCCTGAGAGTTTGGCTTGGATCCCTGAAGACAAAGGGATGCCAGAAAGAATCATAACAAACAAGCCTTACTAAGTTTCTCTGAGTTTACTACTTATCACATTCTCCTTGACCTTTCATATTCCTCTAAAACTTTCCAATCTCCATCAAAACTAGCATAAAGATACTTAGGTCTGTTTTTGCAGATCTTCATTTCCTTATGAAGGCTTCCATTTAATGTGAAATTTATCTTAAATGTATCCTTTCCTCCTGTTAATCTGTCTTTGTCAATTTAAGGTTCAGACTCAGCCAAGGACAGTGAGAGGGTGAAAAGAAGCTTTTCCTCCCTTACAGAGTCAGAGTAACTATTAAAAGAGATATCCTGTAGCCCAGTGCTTCCCAAATTTTATTGTACACAAGTATCTCCTGGGGATGTAGCAAAAATGCAGGCTTTGATTCAAGAAATCTAAGCTGGGTCCTGAGACTCTGCATTGCTAACAAGATTCCAGGTGATGTTGTAGAAATAGACAAAATATCTGCAGGACTGAAGAAGGAACCAGAACAGGAAAAAGGAGTGAGTAGAGGAGATCTCCATTATGTCACAGCTTCGGTCAAGCTTCCCCCTCCTTTGCATGACTCTCCCACCCACCTCTCCACACAGAGCAGGACCCAGCTAACTTCCTAATGTGATGTCACAGGTCCCTGGACATTCCACAGTAACCTGGACACTAAGGCGGGGGGAACTGAGGGGCCTTCAGGAGAAGGTCCTCCTCCTTCAGCTGGAGGGAACATGGCAGTGAATAGAGGGATGACCCTCTTCATCCTGCTGCTGTACTGCTGGCAAGAAGCTGAGTTCCATCCAATAAGAATGATTTCAGGTACAGTCACAGTGGATTGTTGTGGCAGGTAGAAAACAAGCTCCTCTTTGGGACCCAAATCAGGCAGGGGACAGCCTTCTTCTCCCAAGGTCCCTCCCCTTCCCTACCTCCAGAATTGACCGTTTATTCCCTGGGGAACAGGATAAATTGAAGCCCTTTTTAAAATCCATAACTCCAGATGAGAGTAGTATACATTAAATATTCAACTTTCTTTTTTTTCTGAGAGTGAGGTTTTTTTTAATTTTAATTAGTTTCAAGTATACAGTACATTGGTTAGACATCTATATAGTTTGAAAAATGGTCCCCCCCCAATTGCTCCCTCCCTCCCCTGACCTTCCACTAGCCAACATATTTATTCTAATTGCATTCCCTATGCTGTGTTCCCCATCCCCACATCCATCCATCAGCTACTAATTTATACTTCTTTAACCCTTCACCCCATTCTCCCAGCCCCCTAAACTCCCCTCCCCTCTGTCCATCACCAATTTGTCCACTATATTTGTGAGTCTGTTTTTGATTAGATTCCGCATATAAGTGAAATCATATAGCATTATCTTTCTCTGTCTGACCTGAATACCTTCTAGGTCCATCAAAGCAATATGTTTTTCCATCCCCTTCCTTTTAGTTTGTGTCTTTTAATCTGAAGTGAGTCTCTTATAGGCAACATGTAGGGGTCTTGTTTTCCTTTCCAGTCATCCACTCTTTTAGTTGGAGCACTTAATTCTTTTCTATTTAAGGTACATATTCATAGGAATGTAGTTGTTACCATTCTTTATTCCTATTTTGACACGATTTTTCTTCTTAAAGAAGTCCCTCCAACATTTCCTGAAATACAGGCTTGGTGGTGATATTCCTTCAGCTTATTTATGTCTGGGAAGCTCTTTATCTGTCCTTCAACTCTAAATCATAGCTTTGCTGGATAAATTATTCTTAGTTGTGGATCCTGGGTCTTCATCCTATTGAATATTTTATGCCAAGCCCTTCTGCTCTGCATAGTTTCTTCTGAGAAATCAGCTGCCAGTCTTATGGATTTTCCCTTATAAGTAACTATCAGTTTTTCTCTTGCTGCTTTAAGATTCTTCCTTTGTATTTAACCTTTGGCATTTTAATTATGATGTGTCTTGGTGTGGGCCTCTTTGGACCCCTGATTTGGGGAATTCTCTGAGCTTCTTGGAGTTTTATGTCCATTTCCTTCACCAGGTTAGGGAAATTTTCTATCATTATTTCTTCAAACAGCCATTCAACATCTTGATTTTCTTCGGTTACACCGATCAGATGGATATTTGGACCCTTAATAGTATCCCATATGCTCCTTAAAGTATTTTTGTAGTCTTGGCATCGTAGCTCTTGCCATTCTGATTGCATGTCCTTGGATTTCCCATCCTCTAGATAGGGCATTTGATCCTTTTCTTTATTCACTTTGTTTATTCCTTTGTTTATTCCATTTAATATACTTCTCATCTCAGATAATGTGTTCTTAATTTCGGACTGCTTCCCTTTTACAATTTCCATTTCCATTTTTATGTTTTTTATCTCTTTCTTGAAGTTCTCACTGAATTTATCTACACTTCCCAAAAGTTCACTGAGCATCCTTATAACAAGTGTTTTGAACTCTGCATCTGTTAGATTACTTGACTCCATTATTTCTGCCTCTCTGTTCTGTTCTCTTATATGATTTCTGCTTCTTTGTCTTCCCATTTTGGATGCCTTTCCATGTCTGTTTCTATGTACTAAGCACAGCTCCTAAGTCTCCTGGTCTTATTAGCGTGGATATGTGTGAAGTCGGTGTCCAATGGCACCTCAAAAGGCCACAGCAGAAACCGAGGCCAGCTGCCTCCAGTGTGAGTCTAGGCGCTGCTCAGCAAGGATATACTGAGGATATGCTGAGGATATACCTGGATGTGGCTTGGGTGGGGCCAAGAGTTGGGGGAGGCGGGATTTCAGGGAATCATCTGGGTGGAGTGACCTCTGTTTTCCAGTCTGATGATGTCACAGCAATGGCGGCACTGTGTCTGCACACTGGGAGCGGGGAGGGCTTGACAAGGAACAATGGATACCACCAGCACTCTGTACAGAGCGAGTCTCGCTTTGGTCTTCACTCCGACACTGTCTCCCTGTAGGTCCCTTGTGCCCCCTGTGCGCAGCCAAATCGGCACTGGTGCTCAGAGCGAGCAGGTCCGTCACTGCGAAAATTTGCTCGCGGACGCGGCCCCTTTAAGAGGCTTCTGCTGCCGCCGCAGCCCTCATCTCACTCAGCAACTAGGGACTGGGCAGCCCCACGTCTTCGCCCTGTCCTACTTTCTGCCATTGCAGGGTGCTTTCTTGGATTTCTCCCTAGTCATATGGCTTGTTCATCTAGATCCCAGGTGATTTTTCCTTGATGCTGGAGGGGTCTTGTTTTCAAGTTGAGGTTCGGAGACCTCAACTTTTTATTATGGAAAATTTCTAACTTACTCGAAGTAGAGGAATAGTAGGAAAACCTCCATCACTGATTTTAATTATATGCATTTTACCATCTTGTTTTTTTCTACACATAGATACACATTCTTCTGTTGTTATCGTGAGTCTTATCATTTCATGAAAACATTTTCTTGCTAAAATATCTACAATGTCGTCAAACACTAACAAGAGTAACAGAAATCCTGTAAAGAATGGAATATGGGCGAATACCCAACCCATATTCAACCCATATCCAATTGAATATGGGCTAATACCCAACCCATAGACTATCCCACAGTCTAAGAATGTCCTTTTGCAGGTTGTTGGTTTTAATCAAGACCCAAGCAGGGGCCGTCCTCCTTTGGCTCCAGACCTTTTGTCCTGACCACTTACATGTTGAGGAATGAAACCGTGGACAGGGAACAGACTTCCATGGAGGTGACTCTGGTAGAGAGGTCAGAAGGTGGCAGAAAGGGAGCAGGCCTCCAAGACTGCCCACTTCCTGCCCCCAAAGCTGCATGCTCAGACCACCTGGTCTCCCCTCCACTTTCTACCTTCCTCAGAGGTCACCAAACACAGAAGCCGAAAGGCCTGACAGGGTCCCCCCACTCCAGCTCCCAAGACTGAGCAAGCAGACCCTAAAGTGTCACCCACAGGGTTCATGTGGCTGTCCTGAGAGCAGGACACAGGGGTCCTGGCCTGGTGGTCCACTCACCTTCCAGCCCATGCAGGCCTGGAGTCAACTGGGGGACAGTCCAGCCTGGCCTTGGTCTGGGTGAGAAGCCAGGTAGTCACCTGGGCCTGACAATGTCATGAAAGAAGCTAACATTTCCAGCTTCCTCTTCCTAAGGAAACTTAGTTTGGGGGTGCTTACCAAAGACGTCATCCTTTGGGATGCTGGGGGTAATGAGGATCTGTGACCAATGGGGTCATGTGGTCACCCCGTGCTGCTGCCCATCCCTCCAGCCCGCTCATTTCTGGTTACGACTGTCCTGCTCCCAGGTCCTCAGGAACCGTGCCACACGCAGGAATTACACGAGAGCTCCTGATGCAGCCCCAAGCCAGCCTCTCCCCTCCCCAGACCTGGCCTCCTTGTCAGACAGTGAAAACCTTAGCTGCCGGCAAGGCCTTCTCCAGCTTGAAAGACCAGTCAAGGGCAGTTTCTCAATCGTTTTCTTAAAGGAACATTGATTGTCCTTACTTTGCTTGGGTCTTACTGCCTCGGTGGGCACTTTGGCCATTGGCCCCCCAGGTGGCCTGACCACAAGGAGAGGAAGGGGAGCAGCAGCCATGGGCCCCGTGAAGGAGGAGGTTACAGCCTTATTTTCCCAAAATTTACTGGGGCGCAACCTCAGAACTCAGCAGTGAGCTTTCCCTGGTGGCCGGGATGTGCACCATGCAAATACATAGAAAGAGCAGTCAATTATCATGACAACACAGGCGCAGGGCGGTTTAAAACTCAGTAAGAGGTGACGACAGGCAAAATACGGTACCGCAGCTACACTTGACAATGCACTTTAAAAACCGTGCGGATATCACAAAACATAAATATTTTTCTGCATACGCTTACTGGCTGACTTGCACAATACTTCCATTATAATTACGGGACAGACACAAAATGAAAAGAATATTTTTAACAAAGTGCTTGCACGACGCAGCTGTACCCATTCTTAATGACGCATTAATGTCTCCTCCGAAGAGAACTGTACTTTTGTTTGCTTCATTTACCGAAGGTCAGCACACTGGGAAGCGATTGTCATCGCTGCACAGACCTTTTTACATCATTTTACTGTATTATTCTAAGTCCTTAAATGTGTAGATGAGTCAATTGGTATGCAGATTGTCCATCATTAAACCCATTTGAAAATCAGCATTGTCATTTAGTGTTGGAACTTGAGTGTCTGCAGACGCCACTTGCTCTGTTCTGCAGCAAGGGGAAGGTGGCCTTGTCCTACCAGTCCTTAGGGTGCTGCCTTCTCTCTGGTCAGCCTGCCCACTGCCTGGGGGCTGGAGGAAGAGGCCCACCTTGATCTCGAGTCAAGGGAATGGACCACGACTTATTAGTTCTAAGAAAGTAGAGTGGGAGAAACTCGGTGGTGGTAGCTTCTGAAGTGCTCAGAGTCACTGCACACTGCCCGGTCCCCAGCATGGTTAGCTCAGGTCAGCGAGGCTGGGAAGGCTTGAGGTCAGGAGTCCAGGGGCCCCATGGAGGACTGGTGTCTGAGCCCAGTCAGTGTCTTCCGTTGAGACTGTGCTCTTACCTGTAAACGTGACCTCATGGGATCTCTTTGCTTAAGAGGAGAAAGTAGGGTGGCCATTCCCTCTGGGTGCTCCCCTCCCAACTAAAGAACCACAAAATGCAACAGCATTCCATACTTTCTCCATTTCTCCACATCATATTCTTAAGTTTCTAGGTGCACTCGTTGTTGGATCCATTCATTAAAGAGGTAGAAGTATGTTTTTTAGAAAAGGACATGCATGTCTCTCTTCATTTGCTTTTAGAACATTTTCACGGGCAGAGTCACCCTTGGAGTTGGGACATTTTTTATTCTACTAAAGGGACAGCACCAGTGAATGCTGCCCAGGAGCGCAGGTGTCAGCTTAGAGCATATGGGCAAACGTGTTAGTTCATCCTCACAGCCATCTTGCCAACCACTTTCCAGATGAGAACCCAGTCCCAGAAACTCCGTGCAGGGCTCCATCCCCTAGAGCAGGCTGGTGGGCAACACAAAACTGAATCTATTTAGAGAGAAGTCAGTGCAAATTCAACGAACATTGTTAAACTATTAGGATTTTTATTTTCCCCCTAGTTTCAAGTACTGAATTGCCATCAAGTTTAAGAAATCTGAGTGACCATGTGGCTACAGTATTTGGTAAGGAGCCTCCTCATATCAAACATCTTGTCTGTATTTGGAGGGGCTTGGGTGATTGTCATTGGGTGTTTCCCAAATAACCTGGTGCAAGCTGCACAAGGTGGAGGAAAGTGGTTTGGTTTGAGGCAAGGATAACATTCCCATGGCCTTTAGTGTCTCCAGGAGACCACACCCAGCTTCCTGCATGGAGCAGACTGATTCCAGGAACACTACTTCTTTGCTCTAGTCAGCCAAGCTCCTGTCTCTAGCCTGTCCTTGG
This sequence comes from Pteropus alecto, assembly GCF_000325575.1. NCBI lineage: Eukaryota > Metazoa > Chordata > Mammalia > Chiroptera > Pteropodidae > Pteropus > Pteropus alecto. The sequence goes on from NW_006434373.1 coordinate 2,331,156, forward strand.
CTGCCTTGGGGGCTCCCCCTCTACCCCAGCCCCTGGTGAGCTCTCTGCTGTAGCTGAAGTACTCTGCACAATCACATCTGTAGAATCCTGTCCCTCATACACAGTTGGTTTGCTCAGGACAGAAACCAGGAACCAGGTCTTGGTCATCCTTGACCCTCCAGTACTTGGACAGTTTCTGGTCCACAGTAGGTACTCAATAAATGCTTGTGGCTCCCATCAATGTCCATTCTTCTCTGTGACCCAAAATCTAACTGGACACCATGATTTTTTTAGAAACTTAAAACTGGTTCTTTTGCACAATAACTGGATCAGAAAAGTGGCCAAGATCTTCTCGAGGTGGAAGCAGGTGTAGCCAGAGCAGCTGCACCAGCTAAGAATGTGACCGCTCATATGAGCAGAGCCTGAGTGGCAGTGGCTCAACCATACAGGGATTCTGCTCCTGTGTTATCAGAAGCTCACTGACATGAGGCCATGTCTCTGAAGTTACCTGGCCAACCCTCAAGCTAGTGCCCTGTGGTCATGCATGCAGCACACATCCCAGACATCACAGTCACTTCCAGGGCAGGAAGATGTGGGGGTGAAGGTCCAGAAACCATTTCTCTTTTATCAGGAGAAGCAAAATTCTTCACAGGAGTCTCAAAGTACCCCACTGGGGTGCACACCTTGCCCAGGCAAGTCCAAGTTCTGTTGGGGAGGAAGGAGGAGAGCGTGGCTGTTGAGTAGGAATGTCACAGAACCATAGGATAACGTTTCTTGTGTATATTGGTGAGATCTTTGTTTCCAGTGACATTTAGTTCTTCCCCTTTGCTCGTGCATTCCACATGAGCAGAAACTAGGGTGACTAGCTGTCTACTTTGCCTGGGACTGTGGGGTTCCCATGGGATATTCATACTAAACCAGAAAAATCAGAATGGGCAAACCAGGGCGGATTGGTCTTTCTCACCAACCCAGCATGTGGACTGGCTGGTCAGTGTGCCCATTGTGTTGCACAGATGGAGGTGCTGGTCATGGTGATCATTGTGTTGCAGATGTGAAACACAGCTGCTTTTGCCCTGGATTGTGTTAAGTGCTTCCTGCATATACTGCTTTATCTGAATCTCATAAAAAGCCTGATGAAATACAGATCCCATTTTACAGACAAGAAAACCAAAAGTTAAAGACAAACTTGTCAACATCACATTCTGGTGAGAGCAGAACCAGAATGTGGGTTGGGTCCATCCAACACAAAGCCCTGGTCTGTTATGTTATAGTCTTATGTTAAAATTAAGAAAGACATTTCTTAATTACATGGGGACAGCTTGGGGAAAGCCTTGTGTCTTTGAGGGGCAACGTTTATTGTCCAGCGTATCTGGATGGTCTCAGTTTTTCAGAAGTTATGTAGGGAGACAGTGGTCTCCCCACCTCAGATAAAGTTCTTTATTTTTTTTTATTGTTTTATTTTTTATTTTTAACATTTTATTTTTTTTACTTTTTTCCCCTCCCCCTTCACCCTCCCCCCTGGTAACCACTAGTCCATTGTCCACAGACAAGGTTCTTTAGAAAGCCAACTCCAAGTCCTGAGTTCCCTTTTCTAGTCACTGCATTCATATACTGCTGTAGGTCCGTGCAGAGCAAAAGGGTATGGGTTTTGCATCTCTGGCTTTAATGAGTCCTTGTGTGCTTTTCCCAAGATGAAATTCTAGTCCAAGAGATTTTGGATCCAAATAAATCAACAGTGATGGAAACAAAAAGACTACTAGGAAAATCAAAGAAAACAAAGAAAAAAAGCAAGTATACATCTTTTAAACTCATAATTGCATATATTCCTAAAGGTCTATGATATTAAGTGCACAATGCCATCATTTTAGCATTCTTAAGGCCAGCTACTTCTGGGGCAAAAGCAAATGGAGACGTGAAAGAAGCAGTTGTCCCAAACCATTCCCATAACCTGTGCGAGACTGGGAAGATCAGGCCTAGACTGGCAGAGACAGGCTCCCATCATTTGGGGGTGGCCTCTGGGGCACATGTGCAAGCAAGTACATTTGGGATGCAAATGGGGCTCAGCTACTGCAGGAACCTAGAGCACAAGAAAATTGGACCTCTCAGTGAGCCAGCACGTGTGATGCGCAGTTAAGCTCCTGAGGTACTAGGGCAGTGACCACGACCCTGATCGTCAGGGGCTTAAACTAAGGTCTGAAAAAGGACTTGCCCAAGGCCACACTGCTAGTAGTGAGCAAAACAAAGAATGTGCTTTTCCAAAGTGCAGCTTCATGTTGTTCAAAATGTACATACACACATAAAACAGCACACTGGGAACCAAGACAGAACGTTTGGTTGACCCTTGCTAAGGAGAGCACTGGACACCAGAAATCTATAAGCAGTGCATGACTGCATAAAGCAGCAGGGAAATTTAGCATTTTCTTGAAATTTTGCATCCATGTTTAAGTTCTACTTCCTCAGATTAGCTCACCCAACATCTGCTGAGACCCCAACTGCTGGGGGAGGTCAAATGATGCCTGACTCTCTGTTTACATATTAACTTTCCAGTGCACAATTTCAATAGAACTTGAAAACTCTATTAACATTCCACTCTAATGTTTTAAAATAAAGGTAGACCAAATGCTCATAAGAGTGTACATTTATGTTTTTCTCCATTTCTTTCCATGCTCTTCATCAAAAAAGGCCATTTTAAAATGTATGATCAGACCGATACGAATAAGCATGAAAACAAACTCTTTTCTGGGCATGAAGACAGACATTTCTCAAATGGTAAATGAACCCTGTATTTCTCCTACCTGAGTTCAGAGCATAGTGAGGAGGACAGAGGGGCCAGACAGATGCAGATGGAGACAGTTCCTTGATGGAGGATGAAAAACATTGCTGGGAAGCACGGCTGTTTCCCCTGGGTTAGGCAGATTTCCCATCCCTGTCGGAACAGAGGGACCACCAGCCGTCCACCCCTGGCCGTGGGTCTGACCAAGGAAAACTAGAGCCTAGAGCAGCTGGCAGAAATGTCCCCGCAGGCAGGTGGAGGCCAGAAATCACACTGCATATCCCCTCCCAATCTTTTAGTTAAGTCACTGCTCCTCCCCTGGGGTGGGTAGAGTGGCAAGTGCCCAGAGTATCCCCCCACGATATCCCCAGGAATAAGAAAAAGCATCCTTCCAACAGACAAGATGGCTGAAATGAAAACCAGTGTGCCAAGTCTCTGAGGCTGAGGAGCCAGCATCCCATGGTGACAGATCTTTTCTTTACCCTAAAGACTGAACAAAAGAAGAGAAACCTGTGCAGCTCTTGTGACACCCCTATGAGATGCCTTGGTGGGCCTAGAGGCAGGACCAGGTCACAGCTCCTAAGCCTGATGGCATAGCAAGCATGGGGGAGAGGAGCTGACTCAAATACATATTCCCAGGCCCCACCACGTGACGGGTGGGCCTAGGAATCTGCATTTCAATCCTTCTCCCAAACAGCCTACTCCAGTGAGCCAGCCTCTCATGTTTTGCAAGGACTGAACAATAATGGGATTCTAGTTACAATTAATATTTCTAACACCTCTGGACCTGGCCCACTCATTGACTTCTACATATCACCTCATGGTTATCTGGACATCTTTCTTGGGAGTAGGCCCACAATAGAAGTGACAGGATGAGTTTATACTGAATGGACTGCCCATGAGCTGGAATGGTCTCAGGGACACATTCTCTCTGCATTATACCCATTGAATTCACTGAAGACGCCGAAGAGATAAAAATAGACTGAAAATCCTGAGACAGGCTGAGAGTGAGAGTCAAGGAGGAAGGGTCTGAGTCAGGGGTTAAGAGGTGAGGGAGAGAGGACCAAATAAGGCAAACTACTATCATAAAAGCCACCAGTTCACTAGGTCCTCAGAGGGAGCATGAAAATCCCAAACCTGTCACGTGTGCGTAGATGCCTGCAGATGGGACTGCCAACCACCACTTTGTCTGTCGTTCTGAGACTGGTCTGAGGGCCTCCGCAGAGCCCTTCTTCCCTGAATAGCTCCCTGAGCTGCTGGGACATGCACTAGATTTATCTGGGCCTAAAGGCAAATGCCACATTTTAATGTAAAAGAATATGTTTAATTGAATTCTTTTGTTTCAAACCACCAAGCCAAGACCAGCTGCTTTAGGGACTGAAAGAAAAAAGAAGTTAAGAATTTGGGAAGGGGTGAGTGAAGGCTGGCCTGGGAGGGGATTTGGTGCCAAACAGAAACTAACCTGTAGTCTGAGGGGTAGAAAGGAGATGGTGTCCAGGATTGCCAAGAAGAGGGAGGTGAGGAAGAACAGAGAGCAGTATCCTCAGACCACCATCTTGTGTAGAACCTGCTCCACTCTGTCTTGATGAACTGATACCCAATGAAAGAGAAGCCCAGAATGCTGTTGCTTTTTGTCCATTCATCTCAGCAGCAGCTCAGTGAGCAGAGCTTTCTGGACCACTCACTTCCAATTGGAGGGCTAAGAATCCACCTCTGACACGACTGCTGTTCAGGTGGTTTCCCCATGAGCAGCAGTGGGTGGTGGCCCACTTATCCTGTTTTGGGCCCACCAGCTTCTTGACAAATGGTCAGTGTCCCATAAGCCTAAGAGTCAGGGACTGTTCAATAGCATAAGCCCAGGCCATTGGTGAGCCCAGAGCAGAGTCCATTTCTGTCCCTAAAATTTAGCATATGAGACAAAAATGTATGACAAATGAAAGGAAGCCATATGAGACCCCAGCCTCCCATTAGATTATTCCTCTCCCTGTGCCCTTCCCCACAGAAAGCCTAGGGTTCTAGTAAGTGACATGGTCAACCAGCAATGCTGCAAATGTGTATTTGGTTCTGAAACTCTGCCCTTGTCTGCCCTTTTACACTGTTGGTGTCAAGCTCATTGTTATTATGGTTTCTAAAAGAATGCTAGGGCCAGGGGAGAGCACCCTGGCTTAACACCCTGCCCCTATTTGCTTGAATGAAAAGCAAAGGGATCCCTTGGTTTCTGGAAAAGCTCGTGGCTTGTGCTCTTCGAAGGACCTCCATTCATAGCATGAGGGCTTTTTTAGAGTGTGCAAATAGAGTGCATGAGTGCAAGGTGGATACCAGTGGCATTCCCACTTTCAGTGTGCAGATCATGAATTAAAAACATACAGGTAGCACTAGCGATTCTCTGGCATGCATGCAGACCCATCTCTTATCTTAAGTAATGTTCTGCCCCTCTGCCTCAAGCTACAGGACATGAGGAATGGGAGGAAAGCTACAACTGGGAGGAAAGCTGCATTGGTGGTGGGCAGATCAGAAGAGCATCAAGGCTGGCTTGGCTGTAACTCTTAAACATTGCGTCATGGCTGTCTTTCTCATTTTAATCATTCAGATTATTTTGAATATAATTCAGCTAGCAAATGACTCCTATGGTGGCAACAGCTTCAGTATGGCAAAAGTGGACTGTGCTCTGCCAAGCTAGAGAATAAAATTCTTCTAACCCCCATCCTGTATTTTTCAGATAGGGGAACTGAGGCACTCCTCTGTTAAGGGATTGCCCTGTATCACATAGCAGGCTATAGATAAGTTGAGTACTAGCACCCAGGCAGGACCGATGGACAAGGTGTGAAGAGGTAGTTCGAGTTTTGCTAGAGGAGACAAAAGCTTAGCCTTTTGTTTGGTCATAATAGAAACCTGAATGGAGAGCTCCATGAAGGGTGGAGTGGCCCACGGGCAGGAAGTCTGATGTGCCAATGACCCAGGAAATGGATGAAGTCTCCGAGACCCATGGAAGAGCACCACCTTCACCTGCTGGGAAGGGAAACCAAGGCTGACCTGTTTCTCTCTCACTCCCTGGCATAAACCTTCAAGCTGCAAAGGGAACAGGAAAGAAATTACTGAGTGAGATGGAGAACTATCATCCTCAGCAAATATTATGATGGTCCATCTGCATAAAGATATTTATTTGAAAATGTTGCTGTAGATAGGCAGATTGCCTCTGGCTACTTATTAGTGGAAGTGGGTTGCTGCTGTGTGTGTCCACGCATAACCCCGAGTATATACGTATGAGTGTCAGTATGTCTGGGAAATAGGTTACAGGAAAACAACGGGATGGGAAAACAAAGACAATGTGAACATTTAAAACGATTTCCAATCTGAAATAATTTTAGAGTTACAAAAGATCTGCAAAAGCAGTACAAAGAGTTTCCTGTGTTCCCTTTACCCAGCACTCTCCGTGTTAGCATCTTACAAGACTCGAGAACAATTACTAAAACCTGAACGTTAACATTGACGTAATACTGTCAAATGGCCTACAGACCTGATTCAAATTTTGCCAATTATCTTACTAATACCTTTTTTTTTTTTTACCTCCAGGATCTACCCAGGATTCCACTTTGCATTTAACTGTCATGTCACTTTACTATCCTCCAATCTGGGAGGTTCCCTAATATGTCTTCATCTCTCATGACCTTGAAGAGTGTTGGCTAGTTACTTTGTAGAATCTCTTTCAATCTTAGTTTTTCTGAATGACTAGATTCAGGTCATATATTTTTGGCAAGAACGTTGAAGAAGTGATGCTATGCCTTTCTCCGCATAGCACTGGAGGATGTGCTTGACTTAAACAAATCTTGTTACCTTGATCCGTTTACCCTGATCACTTATTCAAGGTGGTGTCTACTACGTTTCTCCATAATCAAGTCAACATATTTTTTTCACTTGTAGATAATTAGTATCTTATAGGGAGATTCTTTCAGACTATGAAAATGTCCTATTTCTCATCATATTTTCACCTACTAATTTGGCTTCCATTGCTTTTTACCTTCAAAAATTATGACTGTAGTAGTTGCCAAAAAGTGATTTTCTATTTCCATCATTCCTTCTACATTTATCAGTTCGAATTGTACTGTATGGAAGAGCTGTAGCTTTTTCTCTGTTTACTTGTTTAATCTGGGTAAGGGAAGAAGCAAAACCCTCTGCTCAGAGAGAGGAATAGCAAATGCTCGTACTCTCAGGAATCAGGCAAAGTTCTGCTACTGCTGGAGGAGTTAGAGAATTAAAACCCTGTACCTCAAAAAAATTAACTAGGTATTGTATTGGGCCAGGACTTTACTCTAATACTATAAAAATTGTTTTATAAGTTCTCCAAGATTTTTCTATGTAAACAATCACATTGAAAAATAAGGACATATTTTAATTTTCTTTCTGACATTTATGACTTTTGATTCTTTTTCTTGCCTTATTGCACTGGCCAGAACCTCTAGTAAGGTTTAAATAGAAATGGTGAAAGTGAGCATCCATGGCATCTTCTAGACCTCAGTAGAAAACAATTTTTTGTCATTAAGTATGCTGTTTGTTGTAGGTTTCTCATAGATGCAATTTCTCAGTTTGAGAAAGTTCCTTACTATTCTTGTTTTGCTGAGCAGGGGAACCTCTTGGAAACTTACTTCATTTCCTGGGCTAGAATCATTCTCTTACACTAGTAAAAGGCATGATTGAACTTAAATGGAATTTTTTCCTTTTCCTGATGTTTGATCATTTTTAGCATAGGCTTTTATATTTGGCTTTTAGTGTTACCTGTCATACTCTAATGAATGTCTGATGACATGGGAGTGGAAGATAAAAGAAAAAGAGTACACACATGGCCTTTTGTGGACTTGTTGATGAATAGCCAGTGTATACTTTAATGAAGGAAATCCAACTGATGCTCCCATCACCTTTATGAACTGACAGGGAAGAGAATGAAAGGCTTATGGTGGGACACAGGAACTTGGAGGAGACAGTGTAAGGGAGAGGCTAAGAACTTGGGGTGGTGGGGTCAAGAGCCAGATGGCCTGGTTGAAAAGAAAACCATGAGTTTGGTATTAAACCATAACCGTTTGTCAAATTTTGATCATTATGCTTAATTTTTCCCACAGAAAAGGAAAAAGAAACAATTTATCAGATTAAAAGCCTAGACGCTCTGGAAAAAATCATTGACGGTCTTCGAAGAGCTTTAGGTAAATGGAACTCGGGACCATCTTGGTGATAGGTAAATGTGGAGGATGGGTCCTTATGCTGAGCCCTTGTTTTTTCCTGGTATGAAGAGAAGTAAAATGTCTGCTCAAGGGACATACATGCCTGTGAACAACTCTCTGAAAGAGCAGATGACTCAGTCCCTGGGTAGACCAGCTGTGAGCCCCACAGGAGTTTCCTGGTGGTTGTCAATGTGGGGACACCTGACCCATCAAGTCCAAATTTGAGGACTCATGGGCCATGTGTGGGCACTCCCACTCCCTTCTCAGCCACACTTAGTGAGGGGCCATTTCTCTCTCCTAAGAATAACTGTGACACTTGAGGCCACCATCACACACCCACATTGTGGCGGTTGCCTGCCCTTTGTGACCAGGCCCAGGAGGGTCCCCAAATCACCCATCAGACCTGCCTCTCACTGTAGGTGGCCTGCCACCTAGGGCTGAGACTCACATCGGTTGGGGCCCCTGACCTCCCACTCTTCTCCACTACCTTTTCAGATACGACTTCCTAACTACTGAAGTTGGTCCACTGCATTGGTTCTGGAGATACATCACACCATTAATTTCGAGCTAATGTTAATGAAAACTTCTAAAACTTTGGTAAATGTGCTATTGCTAAGCCACATGCAATTGGCTTTTTGTAGATCCAAGTGCAGCACTAATCATTTAAACCTGGTCACCTGGTCATTCAACCTTTAATGTTTATTGAGTACCCATCATGCACCAGGCACTGTTCCAAGTTCTCAGGATTCATCACCACAGACACAGGGAGCCCTGCCCTCTTGGAGCTCGCATTCCTGGGGAGGGTCAGGTGTTCCTCACCGCTCCAGCCTGTTGGAAAATTCTTGGGTCCTGACTCTTCCAAGGCTGCTCCTCTAAGCCCCTGATCATCCTCAACGCAGCAAGCCTGCCATCTTGTCCTTTGTTTAGTGCTAACAAGGGTGGAGTCACAGACATATCACTAGAGACCTCTCAGTTGTACAAGCTGTCATCAAGCACAGGTCAGTAGATGCTCTGAAGTGAGAATCTCCTCACCTAAGTTTTTATGGATCTCGAAATCCCAGGCCCCATCTCTTCCCACAGCAGGACCCATTCAACACAATCCGAGGTGGAAAGAGGTTAGTGGTTGCTCAACCTGCACATTTAGCAACCTGCCCTGTCATCCAGCCAATTTCTGCTGCTTTAGATTTAGACTTCAGAGAGACTTTGCCAAATTCTCAGTTTCCTGGGACTTGAGTATTATGACACGAGAATGATAAATTCTCCTATAACTCAAATATTTAAAGACAGGGCCTCTCCACTTGATGAAGCTCTTGTAATTTAACCCAGTACCTATACATTTGGGGAACAGGTGATGGAAGCTCCTTGAATAACTTTGGGGGCATACAAGGTTAAAGGACCCAGCAATGCTTGGATAGAAAAGACCAAGAGTCCTTGACCTCCCCAATATGACATCATAGGAATTGCTCCCCAGCAGGCTGCCCCTGAGGGAAGATGGGGATCACCCAAACCAGCAAAGCTCGGAGAAGTCCCCCAGTGGGTTTTGAGGTAGAATGCAGTGGAAATGAGACATTAAATAGAACAAACTACCTGGGGAAAACAGATTGCAGTCTGGCCTGCCAGATTCCTCTCCCCCACCCTGTCGTCCTATCCCCATGACCACCTCTACATGGCTCCTCCCACCTCTTTGCTGACTTCTCCTCTGTCTGTACCTCTTGTTTCCCCAAGAACCTTCCAGTTCTCTCTGCTCCACCTCACTTATTACCAGCCTCACTTAAAACCTCATTTCTACTTTTCCCTCTATGCAAATAATGCCCACGTGAGCCCTGACCACTCTGAGGTTTCCACCTTGGGATTTAACATCCTCTGATGCCCAGCACCTTAAACTCAAAATGCTCCTGACTGACCTCATTCTCCCACCCAGGACTCTCCTCTTCCATCTCCTTCCAGTCACCTGGCTCCTCTGGGGAAACTGAGGAAGAAACTGCCAGCCTCTGAGCTTCTCATATACATGTAGAACCAGAGGTTCTAACTCTGCTGGTGAGAGCTGGGTACTGGCTCAGAGTGCAGGATTTGGCCTGACCCATGTTCAAATCCCTACCCAGGCCCGAATGAGTTTTGTGACATTGGGGTGACCTTGTGCAAGTGACAGCAAGCACCTCCTATGCCTCAGTTTCTTCATCTTCAAAGTGGGATACTCAGAGCATTTATCTCATAGGGACTCAGAGGGTTAAATGATGTTTGCTGAGTGCTTAACATCATGCCTGCACACATACCTGCTCACCTGGACCTGTGAGGGGCCACACCTGAAGTGACCAGAAGGAAGTATTTGTTGTGGGCCAGGGACAACAAAGGAGAGACTCCAATGCTGCCCCTAGCCTTGTGCTCCTCAGTCTCACAGCCTCGTAGCTCAGCGCAGTGCTCACTGATTTGAGTGAACCACAGGAGGGTCTGAAATGCAGGCTCATAGGAACACCTAGAATTTCTCATGAAAATCTCCTCTTTCCAAACAGGAAATAATCTCAAGCAAGGGAAAAAAAAGCAAAAAGGTTTGT
>NW_006434373.1:2341723-2352019 GCF_000325575.1 Pteropus alecto
AAAATGTTTTCAGGAGAGACAGACATCACAAGGAGAGAGAGCTTAAACTGAGAAACCAGGACCACATGAGGGGCTGTCCACTCACTCCCACCCCAAGGAATAAAAATAGAACAGAATTACTAACCATTCTGTATAAAGGAGAATCATTTTATTCAAGGAGTGCCCAATAAAATGAATATATTTAGATATTAATTTAGAGACAATGTGTTTTTTTCCTTTAAACAAACAAGCAAAAGAGGAAATGAAAATCTAATTGAGCCTAAAAAAGAGTTTCCAAAGCTTGCTATTTTCTAACAGGATGAGTTTTGAATAAACATAACCTCAGAGCCTGTATAGTTGTCAGAGTCCTCCAAAGAAACAGAACTAACAGGATGTATACATAATCATAAAAAAAGATTTATTATAAAGAATCGGCTTACATGATAATGAAGGCTGACAAGTTCCAAGATCTGCAGTCAACAAGCTGTTGGTATAGTAACAATCTAACCCTGAAGCCTGACAGGCTTGAGACCCAGCAAGAGCTGATGTTTCAGCTCAAGTCTGGAGGCAGGAAAAGACTGATGTCTCAGTTGGAAGGCCCTCTGGGAGGAGGAATTCCCTCTTATTTGGGGGACGGTCAGCCTTTTGTTCTAGTGAGGTCTTCAACTGATCAGATGAGGCCCACCCACACCAGAGAAGGCAATCTGGTTTGTGCTTAGTCTGTTCATTTCAATGTTAATTTCATCCAGAAACGATCTCTTAGAAACATCCAGAATAATGTTTGACCAAGTATCTAGGAACCCCATGGCCCAATTAAGATGTCATAAAATTAACCATCACTTTTCTGAGAATAGTTCTGTCTATGAAGAGCCAGATGGCTTAGGAAGACCTGATAGTCGGCTGTCCCACACCTTCCTCCTACTGCAGCACCTGGAAAGCACGCACACACACAAACACAAAGTATGTATGCATACACAGAGTAAATTTCATTGTCTTGTGAAGGCTCAAAACACGCACGTTGGGTTTCTGCGGTGTGGAAATGAAACAGCATTCCAGGAAGCGCATGCGTGACTCATTTGGAAAGCCAGGGCTGACATCCCACCTCAGCATGACTAGGCTGTTTACAGCCAGTGTCCAACCTTGAGAGTGGTTAAATATTTTGGATATCATCCCTGATTTGAAACCAAGATCTCTACAGAGAAAAAGTTCTCCAATCCCTAGGAAATGACCCAATTTCAAGTAATTTTCAATGCATTGAAATTCTGGTTCAGCAAAATGAAGTAGGCTATGGCTCAGAGAGAATGGAAAGTGCTTTGGGAGCTGGCCCATCCCTTGGATGAGTGAAACTTGTTACCATCAGTACTTTAGCTGCAAAGGATTGACACATCAGCCCTTTTCAGGGGGTGGCAAGAACTTTTCTTTGAGTAGCTGTCAAGGTTTCTTCCAAATTTTCATGTCTAAACTGGTTCTGGCTGTGGATGGGTTCTGCCTCCGTTCAACATGTTGAGGTGACCAGGCTGAAAAGTGTTATTCTAGTTAAAATATGGGATTGCCTCATTTCTCAAGAAGGGCAGGTTTAGGGAAGTTTATGAATCTCAGAAATAACCCTGGATAGGGAATTTCTGTTTCTTTTGCACTGTCTGAGTAGTGCATTAGTTTTCTTTCTAAAACACCATTTTTAAAGGCAGTTGGAGATTGAATTAAACTATACAACTTTATTTGTAATTGTTGGCTATATACTCTTCTCAAGAGACGCTAAAGTCCTATCTCCTTTATCCCTGAAATCATTAAGTCATCAGATAAATAGAAGACTAGGGGATTTGAGTCAGAGAATGTTTGTGCTGGAATGGCCTTTTGAGGTCTTTCATCCAGCCCTGCAATCCCAGTAAACAGAGGCAGAGAGAGGCACACAACTCACTAGTCACTAAGTAAGTCAGCAGAGGAGCAAGATGCAAAAATCTCTGATTTCCAAGCCTATCTTATTTCAACAACACCATTCTATAGTCCCTCTATCAATAAATGGATATTTTAGTGTTGTTATTTTCTGTTTTTGTTTCCTACTTGGCTTTTATTTGCAAACTGTATATTCGATAAAAGTCTTAATCTAGCATACATTCTTTTAAGTATTTTAATGCTTACCTCAGCTATTTTCCCTGACTTAATAGACTCTAGAATACATCAATACTTTTACTACTGTATAGACAATGCAAAGGCAATAGAATAGTTAACTCTTATGCTGTTTTCTATATTTCCCTTCTACTTTTCTCTTTGAGTTCTAATCTGGATGTAGAAAATTGGAAAAAAGAACCTTTCCCCTTGGTGGCCGCCCTTTCTCCACATGCACGAGGTGACAAGCAGTGGGAGCTGTTTTTCAGACCCAGTTGCATCCTTGGGCAGGTGCTCCCGTCCAGTGTATAACCTGGACACTGATCAAGAGCTCAATGAAGATGTGTCAGTCTTGTCAAGGAGGAGAAGACACTTCATCTTCTAAGTAATTAGTGAAGGAGGAGAGAATGAAGATACAAGATTCTCGAGGCAAAGGAGGGTTTAGGTTCTGATGTGGAATTCCATGAATGTGGCTTCTGTTGCTTTGCCCCATCCCTGTTCTCTGCAGAAAGGAGAGAGCTACTCCTCTTGCCCCAAATCAGACCTCGTGGATTTTATGGTTTGAAGCTGCATTTGCATATTAGTTTTGCAAATTAAAATATGTAATCATGACATGGATTTTGTGCTGGTTTCTGGGTACAAAAGGCATAGTTTGTTTGGGCAGATGTACAGTACCTCACAGGTTTTTATACAACGTGTTCTCGGTGATAATCCTAGCTACTATGTAATTTCAGTTAATTCCTTTTTGCTTCTGAAACAAGCTAGAGTTTTTAATTTTCCAAGATGTTAGTTAACTATTGTTGTTTAAAGTTTTTATTATGAACATAGCTATAATATTTCAGGGAAAGGGAATAAGTGGTGATTGATGAGATTTTTTTTTTTTGGAACAAAAAAAAATGAAAGGGAGTTTGGCAAATTGTATTTTAAAGTGTATTATAAAGCTACAAGGTATAAAACAGTATAACATAGAAATAGAACATCAGTGGAATGGAATAAAATGTCCAAAAACTCTGATAGTTGTGGTGTTTTGTATACGACAAAGGGTCATCTCAGATCTATATGGGAGGTTTAGGGACAATGGATAAATGACTGGGGAAACATTAAATTAGAGTTTAACACATACCACATAAGAAAACAAACTGAGATGAGTTGAGTATTTAAATACTCAAGAATACGAACATTACAATGACTGAAAGGAACTATAAGGGAATTATACCAGTCTGAATCCAGTCAGTAATTTAAACAGGAGAACTTAATATAAAAAATTATCGAGTGTGATAGGAGAGCAATGATAAGAATGGAGAGAGAACACTGAAGGGTACCCCAGGGCTGAGGAAGAGTGCTCAAGGGGGATAAACTTGGAAGGAGCCCTGTCCCTGAGACCAGCCCCAGACTCCATGGAGGAAGCCTGCCTACAAACCACCGGGCAGTGGAGAAGTTGCACAGCCAGACCTGGTCCCTAGTTCCAGGGCATCAGGAAACAGTGTCTGAGAAGATGATCCCTGAGCTGGGCTGTGAGGAGCTGAGAGGTTACACCCTTTCCTTACCACTTGTCCCTACCACCCTGCACCACCAGCAGACCTCACAGAAGGAACAAGAAGGACAACAAACATAACACTCCCGGACCAGGAGGGGAAAGTGCAGTCTGCCTGCCCTTTCTTCCAGCATCTCCTACCATTGAAGTTCAACACTTGGCATACTACAAAGGAGAAATGCTTAAAACATTCAGTCCATTCAGGTACAGTGGATAACAAAGGTGATGCAAAGGTGCAATAAATTCATAAGCAGCACAAAAATATTTTTATAATCTCAACGTACTTTTCTTAGCATTGACTCCAAGGACAGAAACTATAAAGAAAAACATGATGTCACATAGAAAGATGCTCAGTAGCAGTCTCATTAATAATTTTAGAAGTCCAAGTCAAAAAGGGCATGTGCAGCTGCTTGATACTTGTTGAATGAATCATTTTTGCATATCAGATTTCCTAAATTTAAAAATATGACATACCCAGTATTGGCCAGGGTGTAGGTAAATAGGCACACTCAAGCATCATTAATGGAGGTGTAAATCTGCCCAAATTTTCTGAATGATAACTTGGAAATGTATTAAAAACCATTTAAATGTGCATAAAATTGATCCAGAGATTCTAGCTCAGAAAATATGGGCAAGTGTGCCAAAAACTGTGTAAGTATATTCATTGTACCATTGCTTAAATTGCAAAAAGAAAAAAAAAATGCATTCATCAATAAAGGATGTATAAATGCTACAGACACACATTGGCTTATTACATAATGATTAAAAAGAACAGCAGCAATTTCTATTACCATCATGAAAACCTGCCTAAACTTTAATAAGTAATGACTCTGGTATAGGCAGTATATATAATATGATTCCATTTTACCTGAGAAACCGTGAGTACATTAACGTATAACTATACTTATATTTGTGTGTGTGTGTGTGTGTGTGTGTGTGTGTGTGTGTGTGTGTATGTGTTTGGAAATATATACAACAAATGTGACAGTCACTGGTGGGGAATTGCAAGGGACCACGGTACATTAGGGATGAAGAGGCCACAGGTCAGCATGCCAGCAGCCCTGTAGACAGCAGAGCTGAGGAGGGGCCATTGGTTTTAGGAGCAGGGCAGGCTCCAGGGGACACTCACAGCAGCTGGTGTGATCTGAGTGGTTCTATTCTCTGACAACAAGACCTCTGGAGGCCTTGATCACTGTAATTTAGACTTTAAGAGAAACAAAACATCTAACAGCAATACCTCCTAGCAGGCAAAACTGGTAACCAAAATTTTTATAAATTGCTGGCGGCAGGGTAGATAATAAAGGTGCTTTGCAGAATATTTAATAATCTACATCTTCGCAATCTAAAAATCCTTTTCATATTCACGGTCTTGTCAAAACCTGACAACTCCGGTTGGCCAAGATAGGGTAAATTTTGAGGAGACTAAGCTGGAGAGGCTGAGAGATGCTTCCTGCAGCAAGGGTACATCCTCTGGCCTTCACGAATGGGGAAATGGGGAAAGGGTGGCATAATGAGAGGTGAGCGTACCCAGCTGCAGTGTTGTGGGCCACCACTGCAGGTCATCATGTGCGCCCGGCACCTCCATTGGCCTCTCCATCCTCCTCTCATCCGCCTTTCTGGCTGCTCCTCCCATGCTCCAGTCACCTATAAAAAATCACTCCCATGTTCGAAGAGACCAAGAAGGGGGTGCCAGTGGAGTCGGGTGAAAAGACAAATGCGGGATGTTCAGAGACCATCCTGGGATCCAAGTGACAAGATCTTTTTGATCCTACCTCAGCCCCTGGTGGCCTCTGCATTCCTGGCCCACAGGGCCTTCCAAGTAGCCTCAATGCTCCTGCATCTGCTCACTTTAAGGTCTTGTCTGCTAGACAGTGATAGGCAAGAGTAGTTTTAATTTGACAACTTAATTCCTGTTATTTCACTAGATGGTTAGGATTATGTTATCCTCAATAACAGAGATTCCTGACATGTTAAATGATCTTGTTTCTGGAAAGTTCTCAAGGAACAAATTCAACAATGGGAATTTCAGGAAGGGTAAGAAAACATAATAAACTTCAATCCCACCAGGTACCTGGGTCTGGTCCACTGATCCTGGAGACTGTGGCTCTGTCTGGAGGGAAGCCGCCTCAGGGTTGCAATGTGGGAACTTCCTCACCTGCTCTGTAGAGGGCAGTCACCAACCAAGCCCAGTGGGATCTCTGAAGCACATTTCAATAATAGTGATGACTCACTAGGAATTTATCTCTCCTGTAATAATATTGGGAAGCTAAGAAATCAGCTGAAACATTTGAAAAGACTGCATGTTTACCAAGTTAAAGGTCAAGGGGTCAGGAGATCGCATGCGGTCATCCTCAGGGGTCAGAGGACTCTCCTCAGGAGTAGCCCTAACGCTGGCTGCCTCTGTCTTAAGGATGGCAGGTACAGGACCAGCCTGCTATTTCTTTTTACTTCTTTTGAACTTTCACCCCTCCATCCCCAAATATTCTGCTCTCACAAGTCTGCTTCCAAGTGGAACACAAGTCCTTTTGTTTTTATTTTATTATAAGGGCATTTGTGCTTATGAAATATTAAGAAATAAATCTATAGTATAGATATAATATATGTCTCTGCCCCCAGTTCCCGGCAGAGCTCCTAAAACCCTTGTAATTTCCTAAGTGATAAGAGCACTAGGAGCATCTCTTGTTCTAAACCTCTACACATTTGGTGAACAGAAATATAACAAATGAGCGTTTTCTGCGATGATAAAAAAAGACACACAGGGAAGAAACACACGGAAGGATTTTTCTCTACATAGGGAGGGAAAAAAATCATATTTTTCTATTATAGTTTTTTCTATATTATTATATTTTAAACAAGATATAAATAAAACACCAGACGATCAGCAAGATTTCAGAATCTTGATGTTCTTTGTAACTCAAATCCCTGGTCCATAGCAGGTCTCCCCTTCCTGAAAAGGAGCTGCCAACTGATCTCAGTTTCAGCCTGCAATTTCATGTCAGTCAACAAATTTGTATTAAGGACCCTATCCCAGTGCAAGGGATACAGTGATAATGAAGAGCGAGACAGAGACAGAGAGAAAGAGATAGAGACGGAGAGAGAGAGAAAGTTGGAGAGAGAGAGAGAGGGACAGAGAGGGAGAAACAGAGACAGAGAGAGACAGCAAGGGAGAGAGAGAGAGAGACAGACGAAGAGACAAGGAAAGACCAGAGATGGAGGGAGGAAGGAAGAGAGAAATGAAGACAGAGACGAAGATAGAGAGAAGGAGAGAGATGGAGACAGAGAGGGACAGAGAGTGAGTCAGAAATGGAGAAAGAGACATCCATCCATTACTTTTTTCAACAGAATACCTAACATGGAGGGAGAAGCACAGCATTTTCAGAGCAAGCTCTTGGACCTGCTTGGGGTGCTCCCTTCCAGAACAGAGAGAGGCAACCTCTGCTTTTACACTTAGAGCCACCAGAAGCAAACTTCTGGCATATTTTTAATCAAGAGATCTATGAATACTGAGAGGCAGTATCAGGACACACCTCTTCACGATCAAGATTTTTATTTTTATATTTTTCATGATTAAAAATGAGTAGCAGTTATTTGTTGGGTTTGAGGGTGACAGGAAACTAAAATTCTAGACACCTGGAAATTCTCCTCTTGGAAATGCCCCATGGGAAAAAAGCTCCTGCCGTTACCAAGGTCATGGCTTTGAAAGAAGTCCATGGAGTCAGGTGCATTCAAAGCGGGCTGAGCAGGTGGCTGAGGGAGCCTCCCCAGTTGTGGGTGTCTATGGAATGAACCAGGACAGGGATGTGTGTTAGTGTCCAGGCACTGCCCAAACAAAGTACCACAAACAGGGGGCTTGAACAACAGGAATCTATGTTTTCACAGTCCGAAGACCAGAAGTCCAAGATGAAGGTGCCAGCCAACTGGTTCCTCCTGAGGCTGTAAGGCCTCCCCGCAGCTTCTGGTATTGCTGGCGCTCGTTGGCATTCCTTGGCTTCTGCTGCATCATCCCGATCTCTGACTTCACCTTTCCATGGCATTCTCCCTGTGTGTGTGTCTGCGTCCAAATTTCCCTTTTTTTTTATAAGGACACCAGTCACATTGGGTTAAGGGCTCATCCTGCTCTACTATGACCACATCTTAACTAGTTACATCTGCAACAAACCCATTTCCAAATAAGGTCACCTTCTGAGGTCCTGGGGTTAGGACTTCAATACATGAATTCTGGGGGGACATACTAAACCTAAAACAGAGGGAATATGTGCTAGGAATGGGGTGGAAGAAGCCTCTGGCAGAGGCAACCTTGGTTTCAAGAACTTCATGGACAGCTTTGTGGGAGTGTGGCAAGAGAGGTGGGCAAGCCCCAACTGGAAGTACAAATTGTATTGCCTGGGGAGCAATTTCCAAAGCAAGGTGTGAGTACCACTAATAGTGGGAGCAGATTTGCAAAGCACTTGAGCAAACTTTATTTTGTCATGTATTGATTTAAACGGGTAGGGAGAAAATGTAACTAGCACATAAACTCATGAATGTTTTGTTAATGAATCGGACATGAAAAAGTTGGTAAGTTTTTAAAAGTAAAGCTATTTTAAGAAAAATATTAATAGCACAGATCCTACTTGGGCATAAAAACCCACCTTGATGTAGTAAAAATCCACATGAAGGCTGTATCTGAGTGACCAAAGTTTGGGAAATTGTTTGCTGTGGACTGAATGTTTGTGTTTCCCCCAAGTGTGTGCATTTCTGTGCACTTCTGTGCATTTCTAACTGGGATATTCTTTCAAAGGAGTCCTGCCCCTTTTAAGCAATTCCTCACACAACACAATCCTTTTTGTGGAAAACCACAATGCCAATCCTAAACACAAGGTTTTTTTGTTTTGTTTTGACATATTGTTTTGAGTCTTCCTGTTTTCTTTCATGTATATGAATCATACCTTCAAATACCTAAATTTGCCAGGTTAAAGAAAAAATTATTATTCAATTAAAGAAGAAAATTATTCCTTGTTAAGGAACGGTGAGGCAGATTCTACTCAAGAGGAGCCATCATGATGAATGTAGGGATAAGATCCCATTTTTTTCTTGCAATGGGGGAAGAGATCAACTTCAATTCTCAATACAGCATGGGCAAGTTGAAATGTATAGCCACGGAACAAGGTGGGTGTCTATGGATGGAAAATCGTAAATGGAAACATCAGCTAAACATCAGGAGTTCCAAACTGACCTAACAGGATTCTTGCTGAAGGCAGCCAGGGCAGGCAGATATCACCTGAAGGTTGTAGGGAATGAGGAATCTGATTAGATATCAAGGATGATTAGATATGAGAGCAGGGGAATATGAGCTAAACCAATCTAGCAGGATTCTTGCTAAAACTGGACAATGCGGAGATGAATGCACAAGTCCAAAAATCGAGACCTAGTTGAAATTCAGGGAAGCCAGAATAGAGTTTGGTCAAGGAGAGAATCTTTGTCACTTATTTATGGTTGCTTTGTCAAACAAAATCAAAGGATATGAATTATGAATCTAATTTTTTTCACTTTCCCTAGAGCTTTTTAGAAACAAGAGTCCTAAAGAAAATCTGAAATTGGTAATGAGTTGGACAAAACTTGAGACCAACCAATTGGAACGTTGGCATTTGGAAGCACATAATAGATATTTTCATATCACAATTATCATGAGACATATCTTAGGGATCCATCATCATATATACGTTGGTCTATTTCTGTACAGCTACCTAAATATGTATATAATCCAAGTAACCCTAAAAATAAACCCCCCAAAACAGAAAGTCATATTAATTGAGGAAAGATGCACTCTTAGAATCCTGTCATATAACCTATTTTATTTTCCTAGGCCTTAAGACTCTTTATGCAAAATGAATTCCAAGGTTAAAAAAAAATTTAACGATGGGTTGGAAACTAGGTCTGGATATTATTCTAAGCTCTGCCAAGCATGCAGTTTGTCCTTGGGCAAGTTTCCTTAGCCTATCTGTGTCTTGGTTTCATCATTTGCAGAATGCAGGGTAAGGAAAATCCCTCCCTCTCATTATTATGGATCAGAAGGCATGATTTGGTCCTTTGGCAAAAAGGAATGCCTCTTTCCCAGGACAGGTAGAAGTCATTACTAGAGTGTATATTTTAAATAGATATTAGATTAAAAGCAGCATGGTATATAAAAAGAAAAATGATTGAATTGTAGAGTGGACCAAGCTTGAAATGAGTTTACAGAATATTTCTACTTCTTTTGGTCCAAACAAAAAAGTATTGCTTGAACTACTGAAAAATTCTTTCTAGCTTCATCTAGTAGATTTATAAACCCCTTGAGAGAAGACAGATTCTAAATATCATTCGTTTCCCATTCACTGTTAATTGCTCACTGAATAGAAATACTTGCTACTTTTCCTCACTATATCTAGAGCATTTCCCAGTGTGTTTCCTTCACCATTGTACTCAACACATTCGTTGTATGACTAGATGACTGTTATTCGTCTATTCCCTAAGTTAACAATCTCCCTTTGTTAGGTGTTAGGTTTCTAATTTCTTATTTTATTAACTAATGCTGCGATGTGCGATCTTATGCATCAATATTTTCCCAGACATCTGGTTATCCATTTACATTGATTTATTGTGATTTAGAATTTTGTGGGGGGGGGGTGGGGGGGGAAGGCAAAACACTATAGAACAGG
>NW_006434373.1:2352158-2353296 GCF_000325575.1 Pteropus alecto
CTAACTGGGTGGGTGGTCACACACCAAGCCTATAACTTCTTTAGTGAAAGATTTTAAGCCAGCCCTGTCCATTGTTCTTTTGCATCTAGGTTAACACACCTTTGAAATATCAGAATACCCCTCGATGGGGGTATTAACTCTCAGGAGAGCACATAACCTTAACTATCCTGCAATCCAGTCCCCACTTCGCTTTTTTCCCACCTCCATGTAATCTCCCTTCTGTTCTCGTCTTAATTTCAACTGCACACAGGAAGCTGCAAAACTTATTCTGCAGAGCATTTGAGATATTTGCTCCCTGGTATGTATCAGTTTGGCTCAAGCTCTTATAAAAAATTCTCCACAGGTTTGGATGTTCATAACTTCCACAAAGGTTAATAGTGGTTATCCCTCGAGAGTGAAATTTATTATTTTCACGTATTATTCATAATCAGAAAAAAATTATTTAAAAAAAGTAATGATTCTCGGTCTTTGATGGAGAATTTAGTATTTCCTTGCATGCAGCGATATCTTTCTCAGTATTTTTGCTGTTTGTTCTCAAAAACTTGCAGCCCACCTCCCCAACCCGCAGGCGCCCTAGGGTAGAAACCGGGGGAACAGATCCTCGGTTCAGAAAAGCGCTAGGGTCTCACATCTTAGGGAGCAGCCGTCTTCCAGATATTAGTAACTGGGCGAATTACAGGCGCACGGCCTTAACGGAGTACGGGGCATCCCGCATATGGGGAGGTCACAAACCCCAAACCTGAGGTTCCGGGACTTTTAATTAACGGAGATGGGCTTCTCCCCTGGGGTCCCTGCCGCTGGGCTGCCCCCACCAAATGGTCAGGACACTGCTAGGCCTGGAGTCTGGGCATGGGGAGCGGCTGAGAGTCCACCTGACCCACGGGGCCAAAGGGACGCATCGGCCCCGCCCCCAGCTCCAGGCCCAGGCTTCGGGCTCCGCCTCCCCGGGCGTCCGCCGGATCCCCAGGCCCGCAGGGCCAGGTCCTGCTCCTGGCTCCATCCCCTGCTGCCGGCTCCACCCCAGCCGCCTCGGCACTGCCTCCAGCTCCTGGCTCCAACCCCTGCTCCCTGCCTGCCCTCAGCCATTTGCCGCAGCTCCCGCCCGCCAGGCCCCGCCTCCACGGCTCCAGTCCCGGAT
>NW_006434373.1:2353598-2374359 GCF_000325575.1 Pteropus alecto
CACTCCGCTTCCCGCTGCACCGCGCCTGCCGCGACGGGGACCTGGCTGCGCTATGCTCGCTGCTGCAGCAGACGCCGCGCGCCCACCTGGCCGCCGAGGACTCCTTCTATGGCTGGACGCCCGTGCACTGGGCCGCGCACTTCGGCAAGGTGGGCACGGGCACTTTAAGGCGCCATTTTCCACGGCTTTCCTTTGGGGGGTCGGGGAAGATGGGGGATGAGGAGTAGGGGGCGCGGAGCTTGCCGGAAGCACGGGGCGGATGCCAGGTCGTTAGCGACAGTGCCCAGAGGCTTTGGGGCACAAGGGCAGCGATGGGGGCGGTCGGGGCCCCGAGGTGGGCCTGGAGTGTCACGGGAACGCGGGGCGGAAGCGGGCCCGGCGGCGCCCCAAAGGGCCTGGGGCGCATGTGCAGCGGCGCAAGTTTCAAACGGGGGTGGCCTCCCGGAGGCGCCGGCTTCCCTTAGGCGCCGCCCTTGGCCGAGTGAGGATTAGCGCCTGCGGCCGGGCAGGAGGTTTGGGGTCCATCCGGTCGCCTGTGCTGAGAGCCTTGGCCTCCCGCGGCCGGCGGTCTTCAGTGGTGGTGAAGAGACGAGGCCCTCAGGGTGGCGCACGGGCTGCCCGAGTACCACCAATGCCTCGCGGGAAGGCCGCGGGGCGGCGGCGCCCGGGCCCTGTGTAGCTGCGGGGCCTCGGAGGCCTCGCGCTCCCTCTGACGGCCGACACCCAGGGGAGGATTACAGGCGCCGGGAGCGAAGCCGCGCTCAGTGAAGCTTGGTTGGCCCCGTTAACTTCCCTAAGGACAGAGGGTCGCTGGCCCACAGCCGCACCCGTGGGGGCCGCAGGGTATCTGCGCGTCTGCGGCCGTGGAAACCCCTGCCTCCGTGCCTCTACCGAGGGACCCTTCTTTCGCTCTCCCCTACTCCGCGGCGCCGGGGTACGCCCCGGTCCCGCTTGAACGAGCGTGTACACGAATTATCCAGGGATAGCTTCACTGTTAGGTGAATGATGTATTTCAGATGATTTCGGTGGTGGCATAAACTGAATTGTAAAGCACTAGACCGTTGTGTAAGATGAATAGTGACACTTTTTAAAATGCTCTTAGGGGATTTTGTGTAGAATGTTGTCTGTATGCTTCTAAGACTCTCAGCTTGCCCAGATTTAGTAAAATCAGTGATGGTTGTACTGTCTTGGATCTACATTATTGTAAAGATGTTAAATTAGGTAGAACTCTGTCTTTGTGGAGCCATTATAGCCCCCTTCCCTTATCACTTAAAAAAAAAAAAAACTTGAGAAGAACAGTGCTACTTTAAGTTTTTAAAGAATTAGATAACAGTTTCTTCATCTGTGCAGTAAATGAGGTTATTTGATCTAGGAAGAAGTGGGATTCACACGCATTTCAAAAGTGACTAACGATTAAGATTTATATACTAAAATTCAGGAGCGTTTAAAAATGTTTTCCCTCCGAAATGTTGAGATTAGGTTAGAATAAATGTTTTTGCAGAAATATATGCAGGATAACATGAAATCATTTCATTTCAAGAAGATCTGAGCATCTTAATGTTTTTTATCACCAGCTGATGAAGTTGCTTTACTTTGCTCTTCTTGGTGCTGCATTCACAATACAGTTGTATCTTTTAGGAAACAGATAGTGATTCTCTTCATAAAATGGAAAAAATCAGAGGTGTATTTTGTCGAAAGAAATGAAAGGGAGCTATGACATTGGGGGTGGAGCAAGTAAGTTAATCAGCCATGGGCTTTGAAAACCCGTGGCACCAGTCTAAAGGTGTGCCACTATAGTACAGGTCGCTGAAAATGAGCCCCCATGGGAAATCAGTCTCTTAACAAACAAAAGTAAAAGAACCCTCTTTCGTGCCCTTCTTCCACTAGCCTTGAATGTAGAGTTCCCAAAGCAGTCAGTAATCTGAGGCATTATCTCCCTCCTGAGTGCATCTTGCTCTGGTTTAGTTTTACACTAAACTAGGTAATTCAAAGCATTGGTTCTCAACATTTTTTGTCCCTGTGTGTTTTGGGGAAAGACCCTTTGTAACAGGCTAGGTCGGCTTTTTTGAAATGGCTTCCCTGTTGATTCTCATCCTCTCTACCCTGATTGAGAATGGCACAGTATTGTATGACAATCCAGTACACTCTGTAAAATGCTTAAACCTTACTACAAGTGGTCATTTATAATAATTATTTACCAACCCAAGGATGCCTTCAGGTGTCTGTAGGGATTAATAATGGTCATAACTAATTTAAAATGTTTAATGTGGTAAGTTTCATGTTATGTGTGTTTTATGACAGTAAGAATAAAACTGATTTTTGTAAGTCTCTACTTTTATAGAACCTGAGTAGTAGATTAACTTCAGAGTTCAAATGTAACTAGTAGCAATTACTTTTAAGCTGTCAATCGTTACGCCTGTATAGTTTTAGATACAAAAGAGGCCATAGAATACATCCGTTCAGTCTGAGAAAAAGTTGTTAAGGCAGAAATTAGGCCAAGGATTAAGGGCTACAGGTTCCCAATGCAGCACCCCTACCCCCGCCCCTTGCAAACAGCTTCCCTCCTTTTATATACTTTTAAGCCTATATTGTTCTTGTCTGTGCAAGAGCCAACTAGCATTAAGCGTATTTATGAGCTATTACCAGCTTTCAAGCTTGTGTTCCTAAAAATGTGCCAGTTGTGCGCAAGTTACCTAACTTTTTACAAGGCTTATTTGTTCCCGGAGGACTAAACATGATTTAAAATCTTTAATTACACCTTTCTTATACAAGCTGTTTTATGGAATATCTTTCCAGATTTCCGAACCCAATATCCTAAATTGAGCCTAATAGGTAAAGATTTAAGTCCTGGGAGCTCTCAGTTGATTTTAAGATTGTTTTTGGCATGCCAAGTGATTTTCATCCTTGTTTTATTTTTGTTGGATTTAACACCTGTTCATCTTAACACTAGTATTGGCACTTTCGTCGTATACTCAATGCATTGATACTTTATAAAAATACACCAAAGATGTTTATTAGCTGTCAGTCCAGATTCGAGTTCCTTGAAGACAGAGATCATGTTTTAAATCCGTATGCTTCCAGCTGTGAGAGATCCTCTCAAAAATGTTGATTGCAGTGATCTGGCCTTTGCAAGGACTGGCTTAAATTGAAAGAGGATAAAAGACCAGACCGGCGAGTGAGATGGGAATAGAGCTATTTGTTCTTCATTTGAGGTATTCCTTCTGGAAGAGGAGGATTGTTTGCAGTCAGAGCTCTTTCGCTAACAGCACTGTGTTTCGTGGGGAAAACAGGGCAGTCTGAGGTCCAGGATCCACCAGGTGGAACAGTATAAATTTTTGAGAACAGCGTGCCTTCTTGGACAGTGCTTGGCATATATGGTAGGCACTTGATAAATGTTTGTTGCCTGTGCTGAATTCTTTTACCTAGAGGCTAGTATGATGTCGATACCTGGCTGCAGTCATGTTTTGACTCACCTGTCTTAGATGTAGAAGGAGCCATAGAGAGAGGTGCAGAGCTCAGCTATGCTCTAGGCCTTTTTTTGCACTGTATTTTTCCCCCTATACAAATGATTTGAAAAGTCTTAAGTCCTGCCCTTTCAAGACGTCTTTTCCCTAAGAAAATAATCTGGAAGGTGGGCCTCGATTAAGTATTCATCTAATGCTGCATTATATAAAGGTGTAGGGTACAGTTGTGCAGACCACAGAAAACAATCTTTGACTATGAAGAGTTTACTATGGCTACACAAACTTTTTTAACTTACCAATCACTTGAACATTTTTATTCTTTAGAATAGTATGTGAAGGTGGGTAAACCTAGTTTTGATAGAAGTCTGAATAATGCAATCTAATCTTTTGATTTTGTTTTTTTAACTGTAGGAAAATAAAATATTTACATTTGTGTAGTGTTATTCTTTTTGACTTTATATTCCTATGTGCCAACTTTTTATAAGGAAAAATATTCATTTAAATGCCTTTTAAAATTCGTATGGTATTGGGAAGGAATGACTTACTTTGTTCCTTTAAACAAAAAAAAATTAGTAAAAAATGCCACATCTCCACTATAGAATTTAGAATGTGTGTGATATTTAATAGCATACCAATATTTATGCATGTTTCAATACCCCTTCCTGCTCTTTTCAAAGTTGGAGTGCTTAATACAGTTGGTGAGAGCTGGAGCCACACTTGATGTCTCCACTACGCGATATGCACAGACCCCAGCCCACATCGCTGCTTTTGGGGGACATCCTCAGTGCCTCATCTGGTTGATTCAAGCAGGAGCCAGCATTAACAAACTGGTAAGGGAGTGCCACTGATTGACTTGGTTTGTTTTGTTTTCTTTTTCCAGTTATAATTACATGGTGTTGAGTTTTAAGTTGAGGCCTTAGAGTTTGGTATTTTTACCTGTGGGCTAACTGGAATTTATGTTTATTAAATTAACTTGTGGATAATAGGCCCTTCTATATAGCAATGCTTTCTGTATTCTCACCTGTTTTGTGACTTAACTGTGATCCATAGTGACCCAGGGTGATTTGCCCAAGGTTACAGCCGGTAACCAAAGGAGTCTGGCCTTGAGCCCAGATTTCATGACTACCCTGCTCACAGCCACCTTAGCTTCATTTATACCAATTGTGAAAACATATCTATGCTAGCAGAAGAATGGCTATTAAATCATCTCTGGTTAAGTTAGCCTTAGCAGATTCACCAACGTGAGGTAATATTGCTTCAGGTACTAGTTGGGAGTGATGACTAGATGCAGATAAGTAGCCAAGTGTCATGTAGGAAGTGACTACTGGACACAAAATGCAAGGATTTTGTATTTAAGCATACAAACATGAACAAGAGAGTGCCAGTTTTTTTCATGGTGTGTTTTCAGTATTCTTTTCACCCACAAGAAGAGCGCTTAGGGAACTCACTTGCATGGACAGGCATTTGGTTTTAAGACACACTATAGATAATCTGACCTGAGCATCGTCACTAGACTTAGCACCCTGCCCCAGGATTGATTCATCTAAGGCACCTGTGCAGTGAGCTTTGTAGCTCTTCTTTATGGGTTTCATCTTTTCTCTTTGTCCTTCTTCCTGTTTTTATATGCTTTTTCTACTAATAATCATCAAGGACCTATTGTGTGTAAAGGAACTTTATTTTCTCCTTTTGTCTTTCCTAAGATTCATTCCTTGATGATAACCATTGGGAGCCCCTCTCCTAAAGGTAACTCAGCTACTCCACCTACAAAGCAAGTAATTGGTGAAAGGCGTTTTCGCAGTGATTTAACACAGAGATCAGTGGGAAAGGGAAGCGAGGGATAGAAGGGTAATTTGTTCTCCATAATAGGCTTTTAGTAGAGAGAATGGTAAAGGGAGAGTCCTGGATTTTAGGCCTGTTTCTATTAACTAAACTGGAACTCAGGAGGTGATAACAATATTTAGGCTTACCATGCTATTCCTTTCTCTTGTGTCCACGCATGGATACCTTTATGTATACAGACTTCTCTGCAACTTCGTTACTTTTATCCACCTATTCAGGAGTCATAAATCGGCAACTGTTTACCATTATTACATAGGTGTTGTCTGTCTATTTGTCTCATTCTTGGTCCTGCATTCTCCTTTTTCTCCCTTTCTTCTAGTAGTAAGGGCACTGGGGCTTGATTTTATACTCTACTTCATCTCTCTGGCCTTGGGCAAGTCATTTACTTGGTCTCTGGCTCAATCTCCTTAGCAATAAAATAGGGATAATCCATGAATGGCAGTATTTAATATTTAGTATTAATATGGAATTTAAGTACAGAATATTCTGTATGTTAATTTTCATTAAATTGTTACATAGCATCTAATTTTACAGCTAAAGAAATTGTTTAACGCTTCTTTTCAGACCTTTCAAAATCTCGAAGCCCCTTTTTCATGTTTTTAGCAGCTCAGTATTTTCCACAGATGAAAGGTTGGGCTCTACCACCAAGCCCCGCCCCACCCCTCTGCCTGGGCCCTCCTCCCTTTCCCCTGAACTGCTCTGGATAGCACTGTGTGGAAATATCTTCTGAACTCTGCTACCAGGGCAAGAGTCCACAGATCCCACTCTCTTCTCACAGCCCTCCCTGTATTTTAGCTGCTCACCTGGCTCAATATCCCGAAGTACTCTCTTGTACAAGGGTGTTACTTGGTTTCTTAAGCATCCTGGCATTGCTCCTGAATAGATCTCAGTTGGCTGTGGTCTCATGTGCTGAGCTTCAGTCCAAATCTCAGATGTGGTCTTGCTCTATTAGATAATGAAATGATCGGACTGCTGTGACAGGCATCCAGTGACCCCAGAGGTCCCAGTGACCCTTTTGTTGGCTCCCTCAACACAACATAGACAGTTTTTCTCATTTCCCAGATGAATTGTTATAAAGCCAGATCCAGGTTTTTCTTATTCTTTTTTTGTGTGCATGTAATTTTTTTGAACCTAGCATAGCATTTCTTAATACCATTTTGTTAGTTTTAACCCCATCTTCTAGTTTGGGGCATGTTAATTACTAACTATTCTAAGTTCTCGTCAAGTTTAATAGACACTTTCTCTGCCATCTCTACGGTTGGCATAAGGGGTTTCTGAAACTTAGATGTACTGTCTAGAAGCTCCGTGTTCTTAGTTTACACAAAGAGGAAGTGAAGTTAGTTTTCAAGTGACTTATTTTTATAAGTCTATAGTGACTACCCATGAGTATCACTTCTTTGTTTTTGCAAGTCATCTCTTTAACCCCTTCTAGAATTTTGCTGGCATTTGATGTTGCCTTTTTAGTTTCTTATAACTACATTAGAAATAAGATTTTTCTTAAAATTCAAGATGATTTGTCTGTCTTTGGATTTCTGGTAATCTCTCCCCACTTTCTTTTATTCCTCAGTTTGCCAACAATAGTTCTAGAATCATACTACAAACTATTTGGTATTTTTGAAATGTTACTGATCTTGAGATGTGAGTAACCTTAAAATGGCTCTTTACTCTTATTCTCTTGGCTGCAGTTTTCTTCAAATAGCATTTATTCTGCCTTTCCCAGCTTAAATCAGCAACCTTTTTTCTTATTCCAAAGATAGCTTTTTGTTTTTTGGGTTTGTTTTTTGTTTTGCAAAACCTCATTGAAATCTCAGTTCTTCTACTTTTCCTGTAGAAAATTATATGTAATTTTTATTTGTCCTTACTATGTACCTCCTCTGTCCTCTCCCCCATTTTGGGGGAGGCTCAGAGGATAGGTTTTTGTTGGGTTTTTTTGTTTGTTTGTTTTTTAAATCAGAGTTCACTAGTTAGTTCCCTGAATAGCCACATGATTTTCTGTGTTTCTTTCTTTACAAATAGGATTATTCTGTTTAGAGCTTTACATCACTTTAGAGCACTTTTAAATGTACACACTTTTCCCTCCATTAAGCAGTCAGGTCTTTAATATTATATTTTTTTCTGTAAGGTAATCTATCACTCTTTTTACTTTAGTCCTCACTTCAGTTTTTCCCCATGTGAGTAAATATGCATTAGTGAAGCTTGAATATAGACTAAATATATGAACGAATTGTTTTCTAAGTACCACACACTTTGCGCTGTTACCTCACTCCTGCTTTATATCTTTATCCCTTAATTATGTCGTAGTCTTCTGCCAATTTCAGCTTCAGTGACGATTGATTCAGGAACTGTTGCTGCTTAGCCACTTGGAATTTCCCAGGCAGAAAGTCTTAAATCAATTTTCTAGCAGAAATGACTTCCTTCTCTTGATTGCTCTATCTTTCTTTACCTCTTACTTACCTGAGAGCCTATGAATGAAATTGTATTTCAGATTTTTCTCTATTCAAGAAGTGTAAGCTAATTCATCTCTTTTTTTTTTGGATGATTGCATTAGTCTTCATAGTCGTTTCCTTGAGTCTGCTGACTTCCTCTGCCTCCTAGCCATCTGGAATGTACATGCTATCACTACTGTAGAGGCCTCATGATTTTTTGTTCTTGACCTAAGAATTCAGGAGAATGTACCCCTTCCCTGGTCTGTTTTTATTTTCTCTTCATGTCACATTTCTTCATATTCTACTTCAAATTTGGTTCACCACATTGTTTTATTTCAAAGATGAATGCCGTGGTGCATGGTCTGTGTTAATTATGTTACTTTAAAATGTGGAAGTCTTACTGGATCTGAATATTTGTGCGTGTCGCTTTTTGTCGTTTCAGGACTGTGAGGGCGAGACTCCCATTCACAAGGCAGCTCGCTCTGGGAGCCTAGACTGCATCAGTGCCCTGGTGGCTAATGGGGCTCACATCGAGTAAGTGTCTTTGTTTATTTTTCCCAACCAAAATGTCTTCAAGGGCGTTGTGTTTAGAGACAGTATTTAGAGCAAGCAAAAGTCTTGAATTGTGTTTTTAGTATTAGTAATGTAATTTTGCTTTTTAGATCAGGTGGTGGTAGTGAGCAAAATTATGAGTTAAATTGACCACTAGCAGAAAGGGCTTTAATTTCATAGCGCTGTCAGAATTCTTGCCATGAGAGAGAGCATGGAAAGAACATTTAACTAATTAAATTTGGAGGCTTGCAATGTTGACTTTGCCACTTAACTAGTTCTATCACCTTGGACAAGTCTTTACTTTTCTTTGCCAAATTGTAATTTTAAAACGAGGGCCTTGGATTAGAATATTTTTCAGGCCTCTCTGGCTCAAAAAATTCTTGCAGACAATTAGCTTTTCTAAATTTTTATCTCATCTTTTAGCAGATGTGAGAACATTAA
Source organism: Pteropus alecto (assembly GCF_000325575.1). Taxonomy (NCBI): domain Eukaryota; kingdom Metazoa; phylum Chordata; class Mammalia; order Chiroptera; family Pteropodidae; genus Pteropus; species Pteropus alecto. The sequence continues at coordinate 2,362,321 of NW_006434373.1, forward strand.
TTTTTAAAGCCTGTTATGACTTTTAATGATTTATTGTAGCTCTTTATAAAATATAACTATATACATTAAAGACTTCAAACTCTCTCTGAGCTTTTGATACTATTGGCATTATTTTAGCATGTCCTTGTTTTAGCCCAATATATCAACTAGCTTATTTGTGATTTGCTAGAATAATATTAATATTTAAGTGTTTTAATTTTACAGTGTCATTTTGTATGTAAATCATTAGCTAGCCATGACATTATACATTTGTTTTAGGTATTAAATTCATTTGTATTAACTTTCTGTTAAAGATTTATATTATGAAAATTTTTCTTCTGCAGTTCACAGCATTAACAAAATGGATGCGGTTATCACCCTTAAATGTTGAGTGTAAGCTATAGAGCTGTAATAACCAAAATAACTATAATATTAGCTTTTTTGTTTTACCTTGGGTATCTTGATTATTTCATAAAAATTAATTTCAGACCACTTTATTCTAATTGGAAATGTGAAATTTTAGACTTTGGGAGAAATAAAACCCACAAAACTAACTTAGTTTAACCCTTTGGTTTCCACTTCATTGTTTTGACTCTGTATTATAATAAATATTGCAAATAGGTCCTGGACAGCAAAACCATATAGATTAATACAAGGCCTGTCTAATACCTGGGGCTGTCATTAGGCTCTTAGTATCAGAGCTATTTCATTAAATATTATTGTTAGGATTAGTCAGTAGTTTGGGCTTGGATCATTTACTTATATAGTGATTTAGTATTATAAATATCTGTATTAACTGTTACATTGCAGGGAACCTTGTGACTTCATTGTAGTTGTGACTTAAGGTAATGTAAAAACAATTGAATGTATATTATACAGTGTTAAAAAACATCGAGATGATTCTCAATGAATTGCTTTAAAGCAAAGATATATATGCAGTTTTCTTAGCTGTATTTAGATTAAAAACTCAAATTTTTAATAAGCTGATTATAAAATACAGAGTCATATAAAATGATTAAATTGCTTAATTGTCATTTATTGAAATAATAATTAGAAGTTGATCTTTTTTAATGACTTATTTTTCTAAACAATACTCTTAATTGGTCCTGAACATTTTATTACTAAGATGTTAGTTTTATTCATTTTAATGGATAGCTTAATCCTCTAAAGCCAATAAATATCTATTGCTATGTCCTTTTAATAGGTGTCTTATTAAAATGAGATCATTTTATTTACAATTCTGTCCTTGGTTACAGGACCCTCGAGTGTCTCTTTTCCACCAAGTGTGACTGAGCATGGCCTCGAGTGCCAGTTTGTTTTTCCTTCTCAGTATAGAGCCACTCCCTCGAGACCCTGCATTATGGTGATTTCCCTTGACTGAACTCTCAGATATTTTTAGAAGAAATAGCCTGAGCCACCTCGCCAAAAGCGACTCTTAAAATTATGTCTTTGGCCTGGAGTTAGAGCACAAGTGATCGTTATTTATTGCAATTGTAAATGGGGTTATTTAGATTTAACATCTAGATAAAATGTCAGTTTTGCCAGTAAGCTAAATTGTAAATTGCTTTTGATATCTGTTCTGCACATTTTTATAGTTTAACAGTTTTGGACTACCAACAAATAGTTCAATTCCCCCAAATTATGATACTTAGATCTATTTTACTGTTTGCGATAATGCTGCTCATATGGTAAAGTGTAGTCCTAGCAAATAAAATGCTTTTTTCTTTAAGAAGATCAAGGAGCATATAATTAATTTAAAGTTACTTATTTTTTTTCCGGTTCAAAATGGGCCAGATTATTCATTCTTCATATTACATGTTATAATACTTAGGAGATAATATGAATTTTCTTTTCCTGTGAATAGATTAAAAACTGTCTCAAACCAGTATTTTATCACACTTGGCGGTATTGAATAATTTTGTTATTAATTCCTACTTTGCCTTTTGTATATCCTCTGCATAAAGTGGCCAAAGTCTTAAGTTGCTGCTTTTTGGTCATTGGGTAGATAATGGTGAAGGCAAGTGCACCACACATCTGTGGCTAGAATGGTTTGTTATATAACTAACTTGTCAATGTAGGCTGCATCTGTAAGATAACGCATGTCAACTGCTGTGCATCGTATTACATTTTCTAGCACCACACGTGAGTATATTAATGGAGTTTCTTTTTCTTTTCTTACTTTACATCTTAAGTTTTGGTGCCAAGTTTTCTTTTCCATGTGAAGTTTTGTTTCTACTTATATGATGATCATTATTATATACCATTGTTTACATCTAAAAAGAAAAGTACACAGGATTAAATGTCAGTTTTGTGACCTTTACTTTATACTTTAAGTGTTTGTATACTTTAAATTATCTAAACCTCTATAGTTGCTTCTCATTCTCATTTTTTCTCAAATATGTCAAGTGTAGAGCTTTCATTAAGTTAAATTGTCATCATCAGTTTTGCTTGTATGGCAATTCAGTTTTTCATTGTAGCAAACACTTGCTGTTTGTTTCACACTTAGGATTTTTGATTGGAAGAAGGGCATATACTAACATGGAAAAATTGCCTCTTTTTTTTTTGCTTGGTCAAATTAGTACCAATGTACGATTGTCTTAATGTGATTTTGGGGAAAAACCTCTTGAAGACTTGCTATCTGCTTGTAATTAAGACATTTTTACTACTAACATCGTAAAGTGCAGATTTCAAGCCTTGGATTATCTTTACTTTTGAGTATTTGGGGATATTTTAGCACCAATTAATTTTGGTTACTTTGTTTTTTGTTTTTTGTTTTTTGTTTTTTTTGAGAGAGATTAAAGTGTAGCATGTTTCCATATCAACCAGAAATTAAGGTAGCTTTTTTTATGCCTTGGAGTTAAAGTCAAGGGATTTAGAGTGAAACCAGAATTACTTGCACCTGAGACAAATTTGCTAGTCCATTTTAATAATCACATATAGGTACCAGTGTTTAGATTACAACAAAGTCTCATAGCTTTCTATAGGAGAGCATTTCTGTAGAAGTCATTAATTCTGTGGTAACCAGATCTTCTAATGGGCTACATATATTTTAACTTAATTGTTTTTATCCCAAGAGGAACTTAATTATGATAACCAGCAAGCTGGAGAAGCATCTATAGCCTTATATAAACAAGTTCAATGACTCACTCTAAAATAATCTTTCTTGCCTAATTTAGAAAACAGGCACACTTGGCTATAATAACAAAAGTCTAAATGTGATCTTAATAGACGTTTTAATGTTGCAAAAATATATTGATTGCTTTTAGGAATTTTTAGGAATTTTTCGTTGAAATGGAGTTGGTTTAGTTTGGTTCATAACTGGTGGCCATATTTTATGACCCATCTTTATTCGTTTACCCATAGAGTCGTGTCGAAGCAAAATTTCATTAGGGCAAATCATGTAATGAGTATATTTTTAATATTAGTGCAGGAAGTTTGTTTCAACCTTTGCCCTTGACAAAATGTAACTCAGATTTACTTTCTTAGCCATTCATTCATGTTTGAAATTCGTGGTTTCTTTTCATTTGTTCACTTTTTTACCCTTCAGAATAATAGTCCAGCTATAAAATTTATTAGAATTATAACTGAATTAGTAGTTTCTGATCTTGTAACCTGTGCATTCCAGTCATCCTTATTACCTCCTAGTGTTGCCTCCCTTACCTAATTGTCACTGTGGCAAACTTGTCTGATCCTGCTATTTCCTGACTCTTTTCTTTTATTCTTTTATTAGAGTGTTAAAGCAAGATGGAGGAATTACTTCCTGAGATAGCTATTAAAGTTCTGCTGCTGGGCAGGAGCAGATGGTGGACTGATGATATTCTAGAGTTGTTGATAGATTTAATTTAGAATTTGATTATTTTTCATGCTTGAATAACGTACAGATTTTAATATTTGTTTAACCACTGCCTTTTTTTTTTTTTTTTTTTTTTAACAATTTGTTTTACCCTGCCTTTTTTTTTTTTTTTTTTTTTTTTTGGTAAATAGTGCTTTCAAATAAAACCTGTGATTTCTAAATCCAGATTTAGTGGGAACCTGTTAAGTATTTCATCAGACTATTTGAATGATGCTTTTATATTTTAATGTATACAAACATAATTGGGGTTCAGTCGCAATGTAAAACTGTCCTCACTGATGTTGAACTTGAAATGAAAACTTGGCACCAAATTTATTCAGGTAGAAACTTTAAAAAATAGTTTCTTCCTATTGTTACCTAATGAATATATTTAAGAAAGCCTTCATAATTATTTAAGAGTTTGGATACCAAAGGGTTAAAAATACACGTTTTTCTTTTACCGAAGAAATTTTAGATGTTTGCTAATGTTTTGTTTGTACAAATGGACATTTAGTAATGTTTTTTTATCTTTTTTTTTTTTTTTTTTTAATGATTCCATGTATTTGCTTATTCCCATCTAGGAATAGTTACTAATGTTCAGCATACCAAATTTTAAAGTAACCAGAATCGTGAGTTAATGGTTTTTAGTCCATACTGTTAAATTTTGTTGAAATATTGACATAATTAAATTGGCTTCATGCTAAAAATTAAGGCAGTGTTTTAGAGCAATAGCTCTTGGTCAAGGAGGTCACATGACAATGGCTTATGCTCAATAAATGTGCTTCTGCACCTCATGTATGTATATGTATTTTTAATCCAAATGTTGCCTGCAAATATGTGATCCCTTATTATTTAAGTTTCCTGTTTTATGAACCATTGCCCGTTTTAAATCACACAGAAGATTCTGAATCTGTAAAAACTACACATGTCAATGTTTTACAGCTACGTAATTCGAATTGACTTGATTTTTTCAAGTAATCCTAGAAAGGGGGAGCATTCCATATAGAAACTGCTGAAACTGCCACAGGTGCTTCTCCGAAAACCTTACAGTTGTGGCATTGAATGTTCAGTATGGCTTCCTTTCTTCACACGAGGCATACTGTTGAGGTATTTGTTGCGGTGATTGGTTTTAATGCTAATCTAGGAATTCAGATATAGATTCTTTAGATTTGCATGCTTTGTTTACCCTAATTTATGATATCTACCTTTTATTTGTAAACTAACAATAGTTAAGTTGAGATCAGAATTTTAACAGAGATATTATTTATATTAAAATTGTGATTATCTTTTATTGTCACATGGCATTAACAAAAAGAAAAAACATCCTGAAGGTGATGTGACAACTCAGATTCTAAAAATTATATTTCAGGTATTTCCTGATCCGTGGTTTTTCAAATTAAAAAAAAATTCGTTCTTATTAGAATGGCTTTTCATATATTTGAATGCTGTGACCCTATAAGTGGAAAATAGATGGGGATTGGCTGACAGAAGAATGGAGTATTGAAGTTCTTTGGGGAGACATTCTTAGGAATAATAAATTTTAATATTCAGAATTTCACTACAGAAACAAATCTATTCAGAATTTTATTACAGAAAGTAAAGTACATAGGCATTTATATTTTAACTTTAGTAAAGTTTAAAAAATACCAGTTTGATTTATTTTGCCAGTTGTTCAGCAGAACAGATAATTCATCGTAAAGACTTAAAGCCTTCCATGTTTTCATATTCCAATTTTGAAAGAATAGTAGGAACTATTGGGAGAAAATGGATGGTCTGTTCAAAGATGACTTTTCATGTCGTTGACTTTTACAGGACCTAGAACCTACAGAAATAAACACAGTCATAGCTTCCATAATGAATTGTAGCAAATTAATATTACCAGTCATGTCAACTTTCTTTTAAAGAAAATCAGTTCTAAAACTTAAGCAAACTAGACCCCATTTGAACACCCAAGTTGACTGATGTCTAATTTTTTAAAACCTCTGCCCATTTTCAAAGATTTTTAAAGTGGATATTGGGACCAGAGAGGGTAAACTAAAGCTTTAGAATGGCCTAATATGGGACCTCTCTTGGTCCATACATGGGGAGTTTTCAGAAATGGACAAAGGAAAATTTTACATCAGGCATGGTTTATGATTGCCCAAGTGCATCAAACTGAAGACACTAAATTCAAAAGCATATGTTTTTAAAATATTTAGTCTAAAAATAATATCCACACTTTGATTACTACTCCAGTTTTCACGCAAAATATAGTTTTTGAGAGTAATTTTGAACATTTTCTTCCAGATACTGTAAATTTCCCTTTGGACTAGTGTGTATAATGACTAGTTCAGAGTAACTTTTGTCTTTACCAGCACCTTACTTGAGGTCGATAGAAGAGGCCAGCAGTTAGTGCACTGTGGCCATATCACACACACAGTAAATGAATAGCTATTGATCAAAGGGTGAAGGCTTAACTATTTAAAAAGTACTATAACAGAACAAACTACCACATTTGAATGTGAAGTTACCATAGAACCTGTAAATCCTGTCACACTTACGTGCCAGACGCCTATTGAATTTTAGGAAAAAAACGGAGGGTAGCTTAGGTTTAATGTCTACTTAAACTTGGAACACCAGATAGATTTTGAAAGTTATAAATCTATGTACATTTTAACTAGAACTACTGTTTCAACTTAGTTAAAACAAAATTAAAATCAAAATTGGAACATGCTTAACATGCTTATATGGAAAAAGAATTTAAAGACCCCAGTCTCTTGTTAAAAATTAGTGTTTTGAGAATGGTACCATTTAATAATTATTCTGGTTTTTACTTGGAACCCCATGTGATTTTCAGCCTCTATATATAGTACATTCGAAAATCCTCTCTACTTATTAAATATTAAAAAGTGGTTTAAGGAATTAACACCTTAAGGACTGTTTTCAGTATATTCATATTAACACATTGCCTTATTCAGTTGTAAGACACTTAGAACTTTTAACAGAAAACACTTAAATGGAATAGGAATCATTGCATTCTTCATGTTCTCTCGAGGTCTTTTATTTTACATTCTTCTAAAGTTTACCCTTAGATATTTTTCTTGGTATTTAACATTTTGCAATTTAACAGATTGTCAGCTTTTTAAAAATTATTATTTTTTTGTTTGTATTGAATAGTGCATAAAATTACTAATTAGAAAGATTGTTTTCAGCAACCCATAGATATATTATTAAGAGTAGAGGACTAGTTACCAATATTGTCCATTGGTTGAATGTTACTCAACAGATCCAGCTTGCTGCTTGTTTTTGAACAACCCATAAACTAAGAATGATTTTTACATTTTTAAATGGTTGAACAAAAATCAAAAGAATATTTCATGACATAAAATTGTATGAGATTCTAATTTCAGTGCTCATAAAAAAGGTTTGTTAGTAGCCAGGCTTAATTGTTTACATATTATCTGAGGCTGCTTTCAGGCTACGGTGACGGAGTGGAGTAGTTGTCATTGAGGCTGGCCTGTAAGGCCTAAAAGATTTACTTTCTAGCCCTTTACAGAAAAGGTGCCTACCCTTGGATTAGATGGTCCCTAACATTCCTTTCTGACCAGTTTCTGTAATGTGCACTCTGTGATTGAGCAGCCACTTGTACATTTTTAAATGTGAGCGGAACAGAATTAGAAGTTAAACATCTCACAGAGGTAGAGAATGGAGTAATGAATGTAGGTAAGTAAGAGTAATTCTTCAACAGTCATACTATGTCCTAGATTCTGAGTTCTAGTCCCCCAAAATTATGTGAGGAACCAGTAGAAATTTGGTTTGACTTGTGATTGTTTGCTCTTACTTGCTTGGTCCATACGTGGGGAGTACATAGCTTGAGTTGACTATAGTTCTTTTGAGTTTTGAAGGTAATGCCTTGCAAAACCTGGGCACTTCTTTGTAAGTTTAGTGATGTGCAAGTGTTTGCCTGCTTTTGGTAGAGGGGGAGGCAGGGCAAGGAGACATTGGCAGTATTATTATCTTATGTCTATACTTATGTTCTGAGTCTTCATCTTTTCAGATTTAGAAGAGTTAGATTTAATTTTTATGTGGCAACTTCCACATTCTTGACAGAGTAGACCTTTTTGGACCATTTTCACTTGTGATATCTTCTGAAAATGAAATATACCATTTAAAAATCATCCAGCTATACATTTCACTTGAATCTTACATTTGAACAACATGTTGATATTAAAAATTAAGAATATGATCATTTCGTATACATATAATTTGCTCTATCGAAACTTTGGTGTTTCCTTTCCATTTAATTTATAAAAAATGTTAAGAAATTCTAGAATAATATTTATCAGAATTCACAGCCATAAGGTAAAAGAAAAATGTCAACTTCAATCCCTAGTAGTCATGCATCCAGCTGCCTTATATGTTTAAGGAAATATTGGTTTTGTGATTCTCAAGTCTTGTTTCTCCTATATCTGATCAAATTGAGTTTGAGCTTTCTTCGAAATGTATAATACATTTATCTCATGCTTTTAAGATGTGAAGTCATGTTTAGTGATTGTCCAAAAATACGTAGGTTATTCATTTCTGAGATTAGAGCTTTATGAGTGTGATGGCTGGAAATATGAATTCCAGGCTTATTGTTATCTTTAAAATGAAAAACCCTTTTGTCCCTGCTTCCATAGTTTCCATTCTGAAATGTCTTTCTTTTTTCCCATTCACATTAACCTAGGGAAACAAGTATCAAAGGTTCTGTATTGGTCATTTCACTGACACAAAATAAGGCTTGTATTTGATCATACCTTTACTCTGTCCGCAGCATAGCTTGCTGAGTAGGTATGGGAGGTGTCTTTGTTTAGTACTTCTCCAATTTCAGTTTATCAACCTGTAGCTAACAACCCGTTTTGCCTTTTTTATAGATTTATTTCACAGAGCAGTGTATTTTCTTCCAGGGAAACTTCAACATGGAGTTGCTTTTCTCTAAATTGTTGTTTCCTAATTAAGGTTTATAAGCTTAACTGGTTGTTATATTCATCTTATTCAGATCTTTCACTTATATTCTGCCACCACTTCCTCCTTTAATCTGAATCTCAGCTACTGTAGAAGACATCAGATCTTGACTTGTTAGTGTTACTAGCCATGTGAAATGTTGATTCTTTTCAGTGGTAGGCCTAGGGCATGAGTTCCTAGGACAGTATTAGAAGGTTTTTACAGGAAACATCCACTCAAATACTCTAGAAGGCCAAAATGTAATATTCCTGCAAGTTTTCCTACGTAAGGCCAAAAAATCAAACCAAAAAAACCCTCAACTTTTCAGATCTCCAGTCTGATGATAAATTTTAATGTCAGGACATCCTTCTAAACTTCCACTTATAGTGTCACATAAGCATAAAATCTGGCTTATCAGTAAGCCAGTTACCTTTGTTTTTAGGAAACCAATTGTTCTGAATGCCATGGACAATTTCAGTACATGTTTGTTTGTTAATGATTTTACTCAAGCTAAAGGAATGAATTATTAAAATTAAGTGCAGATATTATAGAATTCAGATTAAGTCTGAAGTTAGCATAAATTTAGGTTCTTCAGACTAACAAAAAATGATTTTCAGAAGTTAAATAGGAAGATGCCTTTTTTAAAGTTTAGTATATTGATTTTTAAATTACTATCTCCCAAATCTTGCTTAGTAATCAAATGTGCATAAGAAGTTAGTTACAGAGCTAGGATGAGTAACTCCTTCTTTAATGAAGACTTGCTGTAAACCTGTATACTCTTTCATAACACCTTCAGATAGCTAGTCAGTTCAGCAAGACCAGATGAAAATGCTAATGAGATGTAATTCAGTGTTTTTGTGTCGTACAGCCTGAGAAATGCCAGTGGCCTGACAGCAGCAGACATTGCTCAAACCCAGGGTTTCCAAGAATGTACCCAGTTTCTCTTGAACCTCCAGAATTGTCATCTGAATCGTTTCTATAATAATGGCACCTTAAATGGTGGCCATCAGAATATATTTCCTAGTCATGTTAGTGTGGGAACAAATCGCAAGAGATGCTTGGAAGATTCGGAACCCTTTGGCGTGAAGAAAGCTAGAACCGAAGGTGAGACCACATTGTGGGCGGGAAAGAGCAGACTTGTTTCCCTCCTTTAACGTGTTTTCTTTTTTATGGCTGAAAGCACCTTCAAGATGAGACCTTCACTTAAGGTGTTACTGTGCCCGGAGGATTCTGGTGCAGTGATGGTGGAGTTTTTCCTGTGTTGCCACTTTGAAGATTGGCCATTTAACAAAAGGGGAGGATATAAGAGGGCAGTGTTGACAGCTCAAATGTTAATGTGTATATATAACTTTTCTGCACACCCAGGTTTACCTGCCGTGAATTTGAAAGATTTTTCTTGTTTATTGTACCTGTTCGAAATACAACTATTAAAAAAAAAAATCTGCCACTGTGCCTGATTTTTTTTGTTTCCTATAAATTTTTCTGAGCTTACAACAATTGTTGGTCTGGTGGTAAAACAGTTTCAAATTCGAGAACATAGATGTTTGCTGTACTATTCCACTTGCACTGTGATTTGGCCTCAGCTGGTCTCTACCCCACAGTGTAATATGTGAGTTTGTCACGAGATCTGGTGTCAGTTTGACATTGAGGACTTAAGTCTCTAAGGTAAGTTACTTAAGTTTTAAGCGTTCTTGCGCATTTTTATCTTTAGTTTTGGAGTTTGGAAATCAGAATCAGCTAGTCACTCTTTAAGTTGAAAAACCTCCTTTAATCTAGAGGGAAAAATTACATGTCCATATAAAATATCTTAGTCAGAAGACATATTAATAGCTTGGCAGAAATATTTAGTGAACTTAGAGAAGTTTAGAGATGACAGTGAAAAGTAATCACTGAAATTATGCACTTGGATAAGATTTGCTGAAATTAAAAAGTTGTACCCTTTGGCTTAAAAAGAAAAATCAACCATGTAAGTATAGCATGAGAAAACCCTGACTGGATAGAGGTTTTAGTTGACCTTAAATTTAGTATAGGTCAACATTACTTTCTTTCTAGTACGTTGTCTACTTTTAATGATAGTATGTGCAAATGAAAAGGTTTTTTTCTATGATGTTAATAAAAATTGTATTATCACGGCTTTAAAAATCTTGGTCACCATAAAAACTTTTGATTATATGACTTTTTATAGAAATGAATGTCCAAACTTAAATGTAATACTTTACCAAATTCATAGCTTTTATAAGTTAGAGGCCTAATAACCTAGACAGATGTAATAATAATCATAAGCTCAACATAGGGGGTTTGTCTAACCTTCCAAAATGGTGTTTTTAAATGGTGAAGTATTGCTCAGCATTGCCATTTATTTGTAACATATTTGAATGTGTTTTTTTCCTAATGTATTTTAAAAGCCCTTTAAGGGCATCCACCTTTTACAAATAGTCTTTTTTGTTTATTTAATGTCCGGTTAATATTTGGGAATGGTATTAAGTGTTAGCTTTGTGTGCCCTCATGCAAGGATACATCTGTGTCCATGTATATAGGTTTGTAGGGTAAATCTTAAATCTGTGTTTTGTTTTGTTTTTTAAAGGATTGCCACTTAGCGTTCTAATAAGACTAAGAAATGTACCTAAAGAGTTTTTAAAACTAGTTTCTGAAGATTTCACGGTCAGCTGAATTGGCCACTATCTCATTATATTAAGTGTCCTGAAAAGCCTTTCCAAGGATTCCTGAAACTTGAATTTTTTCCTAATCCTGTTACTATACAAATTTGATTTGAAGCATCATGCAGATTTTTAAGGGATTTTATTTTCCTCCTCCAGAAAGGGTTCATTTTGGTTGACCAGGGTTAGAGATTCACATTTTACATAAACTCACTGTGCAGTTTCCATTCCTAATGCTCAGCCTGAGGATGCCAGTTCAGAATGTGGTTGAAGCCTGGCCTCCATTTAAGTTTGCAGGTAGTAATCATACAAATCTAAAGTTGAGCACTGTTCCACATGTACATGAAGTGATAATATCACGTCACCATCACAGGAGAAATCTTTACTTGACACCAGATGCACCTTCGCAGCTCTTCTTCCAGTGTTCATTTGTCTGCTGAGGGTTATTTTAATTATTTACTCTCTAAACTTTGTAATACTCCAGTCCTCAAGGTGTAGTGGTAATCCTAAGATTGTCTCATGTGTCACTTCAGAGTCTGTGTATAAGTTTATATTTGTAAGCATAGATGGGTGTCTTCATCACACCCCCAGACCTGCTACCACTCTTTC
>NW_006434373.1:2374422-2418309 GCF_000325575.1 Pteropus alecto
TTCATTTTACCATTATATATGCTCACTACAAGTGGGGTATTGAGGCAATAATTCTCAATTACTAAAACAAGATTCCCTCCTCCCCCAACTTCCTGAATGTTCTAAACGAAGTCCTTCTTGGCTTCATTGTCTATATAGCTATTTCTGTTCTTTGGCTAGTATTTTAGCGTGCAATTCAAGATAGGTTGCCTTAGTTCATTTTCATTTAATTTCTGGCATCCTGTTTTGATTTGCTATTAAAATATGTGAGCTTAAGTATTTGCTTATTCTGAATTACTCATTTTGTAGATAAGTTTTTGGTTTTCATGCCAAAGTAAAGGTATTTTTTTCCTTCATGTAACAAATGCATATAGAATACTTAGAATAACTTTACATGAAAAAGCACTTAAAAGTTTAAATTCTTTTAGATCACCTCTTAATGATGTACCCTGTGAAGTTCACTCTTTAATTTTATTCTTTTTTACTTTGGAATTATGAGTCTGAAAGTTATCTGTTCTTCACGGAAAGTAGTATCTTTCTGCTTTCAATAAACTATTTTCACATATTTTAAGGTAATGGAGTGATTTTCCCTTGAAAACTATGTTGACATCAGAGAACTTAAAAGAATAGTAATGCCTTGGCCTTTTTGTACTGCTCGAATATAAACTCCTTTGGAAGCAAGGTGTACTATAAAAATTCATACCATTTTGCTCAAGGTAGAGTGACAGATGGACTTAAGGACTTCAGCTGCAGCTTTGTAAAACTTGGTTTCATTTTATTAGCATTCTTAGTCTTCGGGAATAACACTCAGTGCTAATTATTCATATGTGTACTGAAAACTGTTGTACAAATTATCAGTGATCCTGGTTAGAAAATAATGCTAGTTCCAGCCATGAGAGAAATGCTCATCTTGTTTTTAGCCAGCACTCTGGGTACAAGTCCAGAGTGTTCAGTGTGTTACAAACTGACCCAATAAACTACAGTTTTATTTTGGGGAAACGAATTGCCATAAGTAGGCTATGGTGATCCCAGGTCTCAGATGTTGACTTCACTGTTTTATTTTAATCAAGTATATTGATCTTAGCATCCTATACATAAACATGTAGGTGTTTAATATAAAAACACTTTTTAGGAAAAATATCTTCAACCTATGATAGTTTAAAATTAGCAGAAGTTTCTCAGCACACTTTCCCCAGGATGACTGTAAAGGATTTTTACTTTCCGTTCTTAATTGTTCACATTGACCAGCCATTTTAATGACTAGAAGAAATTGAGGGTGAATATAACTTCACATGTTAAATGATCTATGTTAGCCAATTTAAACATGAGGTTCAAGAAATCAGGTTTTTAATGTAATTCATTCTAATGCCATATGATATGTGAAAACACTAAGGACACCAAAAATCAGTCATATTAAAGTCATATATACATATGTATATATACATACTAATTTTTGGTGTCCTTAGTGGTCTCAAATGTGCAGTGACTGTTTTAATTTGAGCAGAATACTAATTGTGTTTGGATAACAAACGATAGTTTTGTCTTAACTTCTAGAAACAGCATTTTAAAAAACATGAATGAATTACACTTAAGAACCAAGCGATTTCTGTGACTTTGTTAACTGCTGTAATCTTGAGTTTAGCAAACCTCACGTGCCTCATTGGTTTCTAGTGTACGGCTACAGTGGAATCAGCCAGGGCTCGTTCCAGACACTCCAGGACGGTGTTTCACATGCATCTTCCATTTTGTGTTCTTTAAGAAAAAATCCAAGTCCTTTCTTAGTGTTTTCCAGAACTGTCACTGCGGCTCCATGTCCTTGGCATCTCCACTGCTTTGCCCTCTTAAATATCCCAACCCACAGGTCTGCAGTTGGGGCTGGGCAGGAATTTAAGTCCCGCAAAAGGTCACCTTGTAGAACTGCCCTCTCACTGGCCTTAGATACTATTTTGATTTTAACAGGACCTTTTAAAAAGGCAGTCATTTGGGTAAAACATGCTCTATAATAGGACAGAATTGGTTATGGCTGGTGGAATACCACCAAGGAAGCGTTTCCTTCCTGGCTCCTTTTAAGGAGAACTGAGGTCAGAGTTCTCAGTTCAGTGGAAAGACTACAGGTGTGGGAGGTGTTCTGGGCCCCCTGGCCACTGCTTCTAGCTGTCGTGGGTCAGCACCTGGGGGGCACTTCTCATTGTCACCTTAAGATGCACAAAAGGGTAAATCACATTTGTCTTGTGACCCCAAGTTTCACTTAAATCCACTAAGTGGAACTAGCCAATTTTTGAACATATCAGATGGTGTCTTCTGTATGGAGTGTGTCTAGGGAGTAAGGCCTTTCCTATGTTTCAAACTGCTTTATCAGTTTGTAGTTTTAGAAACTCCCTGAAACCTGGCTATAGGGTAGTTATGCAACTGTTGAGTTTTAGATGAAAATGCAAGTGCAGACTTTGGTGTTATCCTGGGCACCTTCCCCAGTGAAGTTGCTCTCCTAGCCCCTGAGGTCAAGGATGAGGGCATCTTGGGCAGTGGTCACACTTGGTCGTGACTGCTCATGGGAGAAGGAGGCTGGTAGGGTTTATTTTGAACCAGTCCTAGGTGGTTTTCCATCAAATGTGTATTGTCTAATGTGTACTAAAATCTTCTCAAATACCTGCTTTGGCAGTCAAAAGGAAGAGACACTACAAAATGTTCAGGAATTTTTAACTAAGTCAATTGGAAAACAGGAAGGGAAGATATTTCTTTCCCAAAACAATCGAAATTTACAATTTTTTGGAAGAATTCTGAAATTCCTACAGGCCACCTTTCTCAAATGCAATGCTGAATGTTTTAAATAGTTCCTTTGACAATGATGATAGGTCCATGGGAGAGAAAATGCCACAGGTGACACGATCTCTGCTTGTGGGAGAAAGAAGTTGGGCCTAGATCCAATATTCTTAAAATTCTGAGAAGCCAATTTCAGTTTCGTGGCTTAAAACAATTTTAAAAAGCAAGTGCAACCTCATGCCTCCATCCAGCTAATTGAGCACCTTCTATTTTTACAGGTGTTAGGAATAAAGAAGTGAAGACATGAATATAAAATAAATTACCCAAGGTTCTGAGCCAGCTAGATTACCAGCCAAGTTAAATATTGTATGAGAACATCTCACTGTAAAGATTCTATTTCCAGAGAAATCATTTCATTCTAGGCTGTCTGTGTTAGCATTTGCTTCCCACATTAAAAAGAGTTTGACTACCAAAATATGAAAGCCTTTGGTCTTTCGTTTTTGTCGTGCTGTATTAATCAGAAACTGCATTAACAAAAGACCCTGCTAAATAGAATATTTCAGAATAGAATTTCTAGTGCACTGCCTAGGTCTCTAGTTAAGGGAATGATTTTTGCTTTAAAATGGTGGTGAGCCCAGCTCCTCTATATCCATTTTTATTTTGAATATTCCCAAACTCCTCTTGCCACTGACTTCCGGCCCCCTTGTGGCAAGTCTGGCTTCACGTCCCACTTCCACTTTACAGACATGACCTAAGATGGTTGTGATTCAGTTTTATCACTGGTTACTCTCATTATTCTTAATGGTTTTTGCTGCTTTTTTGTGTTTGTGCCTTTTCTGGCTAGAAAGTGGATTTCATTAGTTGATAGGGGCACTATTCTAGGCATCGGGCTTGGAATGAATCTACGAATATCCCCACTTTTATGAAGATTTTTTTGGGGGGTGTGTAGGGGTTATCCTCTTGGCTTATTTGTCTGATTTTTTTAACCTGCTTTTCAGAGATCAAAAGTTATAGATACAACCTACTTGCCACTTTCCCCAAGGCACTCTGGCACCCAAATTCCAAAACAAAACCAGACGTTAAGGGAATGGGTACTTAAAGCTGTGTTGTGTACCCAGTGAATTCGCTTTCTTTTTTAGGAGAGTGTATGTGGTTTTGCCATCATAATCTGTGCCACTTCTCAGTTTATTAGGCATTGGAGAGTGTAAAAGGGGAAAAATCAGACCCCCATGCTGACTGCAGGTTCCTCATCTCAAAACACTGGCTAAAAACTCCCTGAAGGTTGTGAGGATTTTGTCACCTGGTACCTGGAATGCCCCTCCCTAGTAACCCCCTTCCCACACTTTTTAAGATGTCCTGTTTACCACTGATTTCTTTTTTTTTTTTTAGGCAAGGCAACCCTTTTTGACCCCGCAGATTGCAAGGACCTTGTCAGCTTACAATCCCTTATTTTTTTATTTTTTACACCTACAGCACCTGGTCTTCCTGGGTGGTGTCCCATCCAAGTACTAACCAGGCCCGACCCTGCTTAGCTTCCAAGATCAGATGGGATCAGATTTGTTCAGGATGGCATGACTGTAGACACCACTGATTTTTTTTTTTTTTTTTTTTTGAAATTAACCTTGTTTCATAGTGAAGATAGAACCTTGCTTATCAGCGATTTTGGTTCTATGGAGAAGACTGAAACGAACAGTTTAGTTCCTCTGTTTTCAAAGCACCTGTGTAGAATGATTTTGGCCTCATATCTGTGCGGGCTTCTGTTTTTTCCCAACTACACAAATCACGTTCTTTTTCTGTTTCTCCCATATACTAATCATTTAGAATTTGTGTTTATCATTAAGACTGAGATTGTTATCTTTGGTTTCAATAGTTGAAATAATCTGGTATGTTCATTTATTGAAAATGACTTTCTATATTGAAAATTGCTTTCTCTAAAATTAGAAGGAAAATGACTCTATATTGAAAATTGCTTTCTCTAAAAATAATCGTCTATGGCCCTGCTACCCTGAACAAACCCAATCCCATCTGATCTTGGAAGCTAAGCAGGATTGGGCCTGGTTAGTACTTGGATGGGAGACCACCTAAGAAGACCAGGTGCTGTAGGCATAAAAAATTAAATTAAATTAAAAAAAAAAAAAAAGATCGTAAGCTGACAAGGTCCTTGCAATCTGTGAGGTCAACCAAGGGTTGCCTCGCCTAAAAAAATAATAGAAGTCATCAAAGCTGTAAAGTTCAAGTCTCTTTTTAAATGTTTATTTGAAAGAAATATTTAGTACTGAAAGTTGTTATTGTATATATCTTTTGACCCAGGAATAATTCTAAGTATTTATCTGAGTAAAGGACCAAAAAATGTGTACAAAGATGCCTTTATAAGGATGTGAGTTATGGTATTTATGATAGGAAAGAAAACTGAAGCAATCCAGACAATAGGGAATTTGGTGGTGGGTGAATTATAATACAGTCATACAGTGGATTATTAGTTAACTCTAAAGATTTTTTTAAATTTGATGGAATGCATTCATGCCATGGTCAGTGAATCAAAGCAAGGCATAAAAGTTTTGAAAAAATACATACTTCTCAAGACTAGAAAACCATACATCAAATGAAATGAGAGTGGCTGCTCCTGAAAAGTGGGGACTACCAGGGTTTGCAAGGAGAAGTGTTTTTGCACAGACTATGTAATACTTGGAAGAAGGTGATTAAAGTAGCTTTTCTCCAAGATACGAAGATAATTTTATAAGAAATGTACACATATAGCTTCAGCTCCAAAACCTTGAAATTAAGACTCGTTTCCAATTTTATTGTATCAAAGCACAGGCTAGTGCCATACTGAGAGAGTATCGACAGGCATCTCTTGAGTCTTGGCTGTTACCTTATATTCTGTTACTGAAATTAGTGAATTTTTTTTTTTTTTAATTCAAGGGTCATTTTAATGGCATTTATGTTATTTCAAGAATTGTGCCAGTAATTTTTTTAATGAAAAACAACTGAAGGAATGTTTTGGGGCATAATATAGAGCATGATGAATTTTTAAAAAATATATAAATGTCTCTGGGTTTTGTAAATGCTTTTTGTTGGCCAAATAACAGTCTTAAATGAGAAGTAAATCTAGAATAGATATCTGAGATTTCGTGACATTTAAAATACACACTTCAGGAAATATTTTTTTGTGGAAAGTTTCTTGTTAGTGTTCATTAGTAATATGAAATTATTTGACAATTTCAGAGTATTCGGCCCTCTGACAAAAAGGAATGAGAAACATTTGTCTGAAAATCTTTATATACAGGGCATCTAAAATTTCCTTTGTTTTCTGTGCAGCTCAATGCTCGGAATACTGCATGCCACTAGTGAATGGCGAGACAGAAGACGATGCTGACAAAATGCACATCGATAGAGAGTTTGCTGTTGTAACAGGTGGGAGTGGACAGTTTCCCGTTAGCTGCAACAACAGTCCAATGGTCGAAGACACCAAACAGCAGGAGGGTGGTTCTGTTGGACCAAAAGAAATAGAAATATATACTGTTTCAGCAATGCAGACCCCTTGTCGTTGCAAGAATCAGTATGCATATTATTTCTAACATAAGTTTCTCTCAAATGAGTTTCGCACTTTGTTGTCTGGCATTTTAAAGAATGTTATAATTTACATATCTTGGGCAAGTTTGTAGATACAAAGATAAGTGTTTTTGGTGCATTCTATGGATATGAAAAATATAAGTGCAATCTTCCTATTTTGATTTTAAGCTTTTGCTTAATGTGCCTTGTTTAATTTTAATGAAGTTTTGCATTTTTAATTTCGGGGTGAATATACCAGCTGAACATGTATTGCTAGTAATTTTAAAGCAATAAACAGCAAGCAGGATCACTCACTATAAACATTGAAAACTAGTAAATGTGGTTTTGACTTGTAACCAGTCATACCAATATGGAATCTTTCACTTGACACTCTTGGTTGCTCTGGTTTCTGTGGCATTCACGCTAGGTCTAGTAAAATGCTGAACACCGTGTCTCACAAAATATTTTATATGCTAAAATTTTTAGTATATTAAAAGTTTAGTATTAATAGTCGTTTTTAGTTTATAAAAGGCAAAGGCTTGGTTTCTTTTAGCATTTAGAAAAAAGATCCATTTAGTTAATGCTTTTTTCTACTGTTCTTTTATTTTTTTACTTAGATGAGCACGAAAACATTTTAGCCATTCTCTTACTATGCTGATATATTTAGAAATTGGTACTGGTTTTTTAAAAGTTTTATGTCTTTATGCTAAATTCTTCACTGAGGCTAAAAGGTTACGTATTTTGTTTCCCAGACTTGCATGGAAAAATAATTTCTGTTAACGAAAAGAAAATGTGTACATCTTTCTAGAGGCTACAGAATTGTAAAGGTGGAGTCACCTTTTTGCTAAATAATTAAATGAGTAAATTTTCCAAGGGAAATTCTTGTTAAATAATAAACCTAAAGACCTCGGCTAAAGATAAATAACAAAACTTTTTTAAGAAGGCAGAAGTCATCACTCTTTAATCTTCAAACATGAATTCCCTGGGTTTTCTAGTTAAATTTAATGCCAGGCTTGAACATAACATTGAGAAGGCCATACTTTTTTTCAAGCCCAGCTCATCTCATTTAACAGGTGCCAAGTAAGCATTCCCCATATTTTCCATCGTTTCATTTATAACATTATCTAACTGAATAAACAAAAATTTTTAAATCACTAGAGATTCCTTGCAGTAGATAGACAAATAGGTGAGAGGGAAGTATGAGTCCTGAAAGGCAGCTTGGAACAGAGTAAAGGACAGTACGTGACACAGCCAGCGCAGTGCGAGCCCCAGCCAAGTTGAGTTGTCTGAGCCAGTCTCTAACGTGTCTGCTACTTTGATGCTCAGTTGTATTAGGTTTTCAATAATGATTTGAGATTATCAACTGACTTTAGTTTTAAAATTGTATAATGGAACTAATTTGCTTTAACTAAAGAAAAACAATACACACACACTGAACATTAAGTGAAAACAATGAGTCTTGTTTACTCAGATTTCTGAGGCAATGTTTGTTTACTTTGGTAGGCCCAATCACCTAAAATATAATTGTCTTATTTGTTAGTAGTATATCATATTTGTCTTAATAGCTATTCAGGTTGCCATCATATTCATGAGTTTTATCACCCAGGATAAATTGTTCATAGTTGATTTTTGAAAACAAGAAAATTAATATAAATACCTTCCTGGGCACAACTTGTTTTATTTCTTTTTATTTTACTTCATGTTCAGTTCTTGAAACACTTGTTCTCAACCTTGAGTTTTAACTAAATTGAAAAGCCGTCATTTTATCAAAAAATAATTCATAATCCTCTGAAGAATTTATAGGAGTTATTAAACTGTAATTATCACTTAAATTGCCAGAAAATTGATGATTAATGGAATGTTTAGAACATGTTTTTGTTCGTTGAACAAACCATTGTCAGGGAGGTTTGCAGACACACAGAAACCTCTGCCCAAGTGCAAATCAGAGGTCTGTAGATGGTGAACCAGAAAGTAGACCCTTCATGGGGAAAGTCACACTATGAGAGATGTGTTAGAGTAATCAGTGTACAAAACGGGTCCTCATCTATTATAGAATTTAGCTCTTTTGTATTTAATATCATACCTTGCTTTAATAGTGCGGAACATTGGGATGGAATTTAATATTATGCGGAACATTGGGATAGAATTTAATATTATCAAGCAAAACGTAATTTAGGTCATTCTCTATACTGTTCTGTGAATTACTGTGGACATGAATATTAACTCTAGTTTCATTATGCAGAGAAATACCTTGTAATTGCCTGTTCCCATGTGCCCAAACGTTTTGTGATTGACATTTTTTTTGTAAGATATCCTCCTCTTAATGGATGTCTGTATATGCATATTAAACTATCAGCATTTTTCCAACGTAAGTGGTTTTTGAAAATAGCCCAATAAAGTGGAACCGTTGATATCATAATCACTTTAATCACTGAACTCAGAAGAAACTTCAGAACTGCCCTTAGCCCAAGACTGTATGCATGAGAGCTGTTAGTATCTATAGCTCCTTCCTGTAGTTGCTGTGCTCTGCAGTGCTGGTGTGTGGCCTTTTGCAGTACTGTGTACATGTGACTGTTGCTAAGAAAAGAAAACAGTTCCTTTGCGTGTTCTTGTGTATGCTTCCCTGACTTATAAGGTGTGACACTGTGTCACCTAGTCCGAGGAACTGCCTTAATTCACCTGTTTCATCAACAACGTCCCTTTATTCTTAAGAGCTAGAGAAGTTTGTATTTTATTTTAACCCTTTGTGGGAATCCTTATACACAGTTCTGATGGACTTTTTCAGGAATGATTTTAAAAACTGCTCTCTGATAATAGTCTTAAAATGAGAAGGTTTTTTTTTTATGGCTTTTCAGTACTATTAGTATTTTTCATGCAGTATATTTGTCAGCTTAAGTTTTTTAATTTGGCTTTTCAGTACTACTGAAATTTATAAATGTTTCCTTTCTTACCAGGCAAATGCTATTGTATTTTGTTTTTAAATATATCTATGTACAGTTTTCACATTGGAAAAGAAATGGTTCATTTAAAAGAAAACGCAAAAGAAAAACTAATTAAAAGTCCTTTAAAATTGTAGCAGCAATGAAGCATTTTATAGTTTCTCTTCCCCTCTGATTCTGAATTTTGGTGACAGGTGTATTTCTTAATGCAGATATGAAAAACAGTAGCTCCGTATCGAACACATTGACAAATGGATGTGTCATCAATGGACATTTGGACTTCCCTTCCACGACACAGCTCAATGGGATGGAAAGCAAGAATGACCAGTGCTTAACAGGATCTAATGGAATTAGCAATGGATTAGTTCCAGGACCACCATTTCCGAGTAGCCAGGGTTCTCTGTGTGTTAATGGGACTGAGGAGCCAGAAAAGACCATGAGTGTTAACCCTGAGATGTGCGGTTCTCTGCACCTGAATGGGAGTCCAAGTAGCTGCATAGCTAATAGACCATCCTGGGTAGAAGATATTGGGGAAAATTTGCACTATGGACATTACCATGGGTTTGGGGACACAGCTGAAAGCATCCCTGAGCTTAATAGTGTATTAGAGCATTCCGATTCTGTGAAGGTGGAGGAAAGATACGACAGTGCCATCCTGGGTACCATGCACCTTTACCATGGATCTTAAAGATGAGTGGCCTGGCTCTGTCTGGGCGCATTAATCCTTGTAGTAGCCAACTCAGAATACTAATGTAGCATCAACCTGAAGGAATGCCACAACTTGTCCTATTTTTTTATACGTTAGTTTTCTGAAAAAGTAAGCTTGTATCTGACAAGTTCCTCGTGAGTCCTAGTGAATGCACGAGTAGGGCTTATTTAGTGCATAGGCGTTTCTTCCGTGGGATAGTGGGCCTCTCACATGATGCACTTTTGGAATTTAATTTTTCCGCTGTCAGTCTCCATGTTTTTAATCCTGTCACCATAAATTGCCATTTTTCCCTTTGTCAAATTACATCTGATTGAGATAAAGTGGAGGTAGTAAATGAGGTGCCTGGTAATTTAACTCTTTTGCACATGGGCATCATTTTGAAAAGCTTGCTTTTACCCATTCCTGTAGAATTTTTGACAGAAGACAGCTATTTCCCTATGCAAGGTCCAGCCTTATAAAGATTCCTCGCAGTGATTTGTATGAAGAAATGAACGTTTGTCTTTTTCAAAGTCTTTTCATTGAAACTTTGCAGCTTGCCATGTGGTGAAGGTTTATCTTGTAGGCACACATAGTGGCTTTGGGGCGTCGTCAGCGGTCTCCTTTAATGGTGTAACTCACTCCCTGGATTTCATTGAAAACTCACGCAGCCTGAAACTGACTTGGGATTGTGTTTTTATTACGCATTTCCTACTTTGTCTCTAGAATTTTTACCACCTATAACGGTTTCCTTTATATGTAGTAGAATTCACTATTTGTAGAAACTGTCAGGTCAAAATATTTAATTGACTATTCTGACATATTTTTTTTTTCCTTGTTTTGTTTTGCGGGGATTTTCTGCTTTAAAATATATACCACTATGTATATCCAGTTAACTGAGAGAATTTTGAATCTCTCTTAATAAAACTGCATTAAGTTTATGGTTTTATAGAAATTAGCTTTTGTTTCAATGACTAGTGGTTACACTGCAAATATTGTAATGAATTTTTACTTTTCTGATTTTTGTAATAAAAATTGGTGAAGACAGAGAAAATGTCAAATGAACAAACCAATGTTCCAAGAGTGTTACTAACATTTTGTTTTTAAACTGTCCTTTACAAATTGAATAAAAAAGACTCACACTTGATTTGTTCCTATGGTGTGGTTTCTTTCCAGGCTGTATTGTGGTGGGAGGCGAGGCCGGCAGAGTGTTGGGGTTGTCCGTGGAAGGAACTGGAAGGGCGGTAAAAGTTTAGTATTGCCTTTCATTTTGCTTGTAAGATTTTACTTTACTCTTCTGATTCTCCCCATGTGTTGTTGGTTTTTTTTTAACCTTTTTGATTTGTTCATATACTCCAGCTTTATGGACACTTTGTCTCACTGGATCTGGCAGGGCGGGGCTGGTAATAATTGCTGTCAGCTAACAGTATTGTCCCTGTGTGCCTATTTTCATAAATGGCAACAACCATAATTTATTGAACTTGATTGAGTCAGCAGATATTAATGAATATAAGCTTTTTAAAAATATAAATTGTAATTAGTAAGTGGCCATTCTGGCATGCCAATATATATTATTTAAAACACTCATTAGTTTATTATTGTAAAACTTAATAGTCCAAAATGAGGGAGCATTAAGCTTTGGAAGTGTCACAAAAATGACTCTCATGAGAACAGAAGAATCTGTTTGCATCACCACCACCTCATCCCGCGCCCATAGCAGGCATCAGTAAATCAAGCTCCAAATCAAGCCTTGGGAACTTTTTTAACATACATCCAAGAAACCCCCTCAGATTTCTGAATTTGCAAAAGAGATGAAACCTAATGCCATTTATTCCCTGCTTGGGCTGTTTTTTAAGGTATTTCAGAGACTTCATAGTGAATTAATATTATTGAAAAACACTAAGTGACTATTAAAATACTATAAATATCAGAATATTTGGTGAGTCTTGAGAATTGGACAGAATATGAATGCTTTTGGAGGTAAAAAACATTGCATAGAATCTATAATAGGGCACCATCCACACTTCAGTGGGTGATTGATACAGTGTCTTCCTGTTGTTCAGAGTCATGGACACTAGTACTTATTTAGAGATATATAAGGAACTTGTTATGATGGAATTATATCATGCTTGGAATTTGTATCAATAAAGGAAAGTTAGTGGAGACAAAGCTCAAACAAGATTGGGTGTGAGCTAATGATGTGAGGTACATGAAGGTTCATTATTTTGTCAACTTTGGGGGAAAAACTAGGACTTTACTAAGAAAAAGAATGTTCTTTACAACATTGTGGACATTTTAATGTTGATTAGGAATAAGCTTATATTTTGTTATGCTTAACTCACCAAAATTAAGCTCATGTTCAACTATTACAGTAGTTCACTGATTCTTTTTTGGTCTGAAGACCTTATTAGTTGCTTCTATTCTTAAATACTAGTGGCAGACAATTGGAAAATGAAGTAAAAAGTCTATTTAAAGTAACACCCAAACCATAAAATACTTAATATATCTTATAAGGTGTTCAGGACCACTACACTGAAAGCTAAAACATTCCTGAAAGAAGGCCTAAATGTGTTTTGAGGTACGTAAAGAAAATCTGGCTTCATACAGATAATGTAATTGAGAAAGGGAGGAATATTTTAATAGCCTTTGCAGTTAATTGTGGGTATTTGATATAACACCAAAACTACAGTGGTAGTTTCTTAAAGATTAATTGCAATATTGAATCAGAAACCAGTATCAGTTTGTTTTTTTTTTTTACTAAGTTACATTAAATCTGTTTATCTTACACTGTGAATGGACCTCTATCCCACGCATGATTTTCTAACATCATGCATTGGCTATTTGGAAAATATTCTTTAACTGAGCTCTGCAGATATTCCAAATGTTGAAACATTTCATTATTTAATATTTAAAAATCACGCATCACTAACAATCTCATGAAAATCAGAAGCTGTCAAGCACATAGTAGTGAATGCAAGTTTCACAACATTCTAATTTTTGCTTGAAAGCTCCAGTTCTATCAATGGCCACGAGTACTATCAGTTTTCCTTGAAGTGGCTCACTTGGTTAATTTTTTTTAATCATTACCAAACACCCGAGTCTTAACCATAGTTTGTCAATCATTCTTTCAAATAAAAATGTTTCCAGAAAACTAGTTATGTCATAAGACAAGTGGCCAGACAAGTGCTTTTCCTGGAGACAACCATTGTACTTTGATGTATGCAACAGAAATCCTTTATGCATGCTTTCCACCTCATCACACAGAATATGTACTCAAGGACATTATTAAGTAAAATTGGCTTTTTTTTAAACCGAGTGTACAGCAGTGAGGAATATAATGGTAACCAGGACAATTGTAAGACTTAGACCACCGCTTTTGAACCATCAGTGCAAGTGTCATCACAAGAGGAAGGCAAATCACATCTTGGTAATACAGTTGTAACTTGCATCCCCTGAAATGTCCCCGAGGCCCCCAGGGGTGTGCACATCACAGTTGAGAACTGCTTGAATGTTTGCAACAATCCCTTCTCAACAACTAAGTGATAAATTCTGGAACTCTAGAAGTGTGCTGAGTATCAGATTTTCTCTAGATTATTATTATTTTTTTTTTAATGAAGACAACAGCAAATAGGAGGAGACTAATTGGAGACAGAAACAAAACTTTTTGAAATGTTTTCCTGAA
Organism: Pteropus alecto; assembly: GCF_000325575.1. NCBI lineage: Eukaryota > Metazoa > Chordata > Mammalia > Chiroptera > Pteropodidae > Pteropus > Pteropus alecto. The sequence continues at coordinate 2,388,020 of NW_006434373.1, forward strand.
AAGGAGAGCCAAGACATAGGCGATAGAAAGAAAGGGGAACATGTCATCAAGAGAGTTTGAAGATGGGAAGATAGAAAGAAGGGAGACGGGCATGCAGGTGAGAGGTGGGCTCCCTGAGGACAGGTGGGCTCCCTGAGGACGGGGAAGGAGCAGCTCTCGCCTCCATTAGAGGGACAGAGTGCTGGTGCGGAGGGTGTGGGTTTGAGCATGTGGAAGTTCTCTCTAGATCACTTCCATTTCCCCAGGGGAATAGTAAGCCACCAGCTCAGCGGGCATATGGGAGAAGAGTTGTGTGTGAGAGGCAGTGGAAAGGGGAGAGAGCTGTTTTGGAGAGTGAGAGTAAATGGACTAAACAAGTAGCGTGATTTCTGGGAGGTGCCAGCATCACTTAACATTAGTAACTGCAACTAAAGTGGTACTCAACAGAAGCCTTGATAACATGCAGTTGGACTTAATCCAACCAAGCCCAGGGGATTGTTAGAGTGACTGGGATAAGGCATAGATTTAAGCTGGCTCGAGGGGAGCGCAAGGGGGATTGGAGGGAACAGAAGCCTGGCGGGTTCTGCAGACAGTGTTTCTGGGTGTTGAATGTTGGTGGGAGAGTGAGTGGGCTGAGAAGCGGAGGGCGAAGGCTGGGACGTGTTTGTAGTGAGGGTCATGAGGGGTGTGTGGCTAGTCCAGGCAATGTGGCCAAGGGAATGAGGAGACAGACAATAGAGCGGAGGGACTCAAGGAACTGAATCACTTCATGAACAGCAACAGCCCCAAGTTATGAGCCTGGTAACATACAGAGTGGGCGTGAGCCAAGAACACAAACTCTCAAGAGAGGAGGGGAAGGGCCCAGGGTGTTAAGGGAGCAAGAATGATCTAGAAGAAGTACGGGGCCAAGAGGGCACCACTACCCCTCCAGGCTGGTATGAAAGAACCCTGGTACCTCTGAAAACTTGAGAGATCCCACCCTAGGGAGAGTGGCCTCGGAGAGAGGAAGGGTGAAGCATGAGGAGAACTGGAGTGGACAAGCCGTTTTGCTAATGCCTGGTCAGGGTTCTAGAGGGCCCAGTGGAGGCGAGGGCAGAAAGGGGCATGCAGAGGTGAATGGCATTGGAATTGGGGTCTGAGGGGCAGGGACAGTCATTGAGAAGAACTGGAAAAAATTAAGTCTTAAAGATGCGTGTTTGCCAGACTTCCTCTTAATGATGCACCAAAATGACCAGTCGATTAAGCAACAGAATGATGTGTTGGGGAAGGAAAAGTAATTTTCCTTCTACTCTTCTGAGTTCTATCGTTTGATCTAATAATCAAATTGACTTGAGACAGATTAACAAGAGAAAATAACCAAATCTATTACTATGTACATCTGAGGATTCCATAAGAATATGGGACCCCAGGACCAATACGGCAATTAAGGCTCACATGCCATCCTGAGCTAAAGAGAAGGGCAGGGGTGTGGGGGTGGGGGGCAATTCACATGGAGATATGAAAGCAAATATTTGGTAAATAAATGTTTGCTGGGCCATCTTGAACAATGGGACACAGAGAACTTTGATCAAATGGGCTTTGCTAGGTTCCTCCCTATCACACTAGTTCATATTAAACCAGTTATCTGTGATGATAGCTTCCTTCCTGGAGCAGGTCCTCCATCTAAATTCTTTTAGGCAGTGAGCCGGGAGGTCAAAAGTTCTTCTTGAGTCCTTCGTTTCTTAAAAATAACCAACTTAAAATAATTAATATCCCAAAAATGTGTTTTGGAGTTGCATACTGCTTTCCCTCAAATTCACACAAATGAATTCGACTCAGACAAGTGGGATGTTTAGGGTGTCTTATTTTTTTCTTTTACAATGCAGGAGTGAGCATCTCTGCACAAACCTCTCTGGTTTTATAGGGTGGAGAACTAAGATTTAATTAGTTCTTAAAAATATGGGTCTTAAAAACTTAGAATAGCTGTTTGGTAGCTAATCCTGAAGTTAGGAATTCAAGATTTAAATGGTGGTTTTAGAGGTGAGAATGAGATTAAGAAAGAGAAGCTGCTGAGGCTGAAATGGGTAAAGAGGCTTGAAGGTGGCTGGGAGGGCACAGGCTCAGACAGAGAAAGGAGAAATGGCATCCTTGAGACTTCTGTTTCCCTCTGGACCCATTGGCAGACAGAAACCACACAGTAATTTAGAGGGCAGTTTAACGTGTGCGTGTGTATGTGTATGTGTGTGAGCACGCACGCATGCATTATATATATACACATACACACGCACACATATATATATATATACACACACACATTTTATATATATATATACACACACACACACATACACACATACATATATATGTATATATATGTATACATATACTATATGTATACATATATATACATATATATATGTATGTGTGTATGTGTATATATATATATAAATTCTAAACTATGATAGGATAATTAAAATAGGATAGCCGGGACTGAGGAAGAGGAATCAGCATGATTTTGGAAAGGGGTCACTTGCCTAGGCTGCAGTTCGAGGGGGTGCTGTGGTCACAGCCCACTGAGTGCCTGGACCAGGGCGGCTCCACAGACCCGGCAAGCAGGAAGGAAGTTCCCACAATAAAGGCAAGCGAGTCTGGTGGGGACACACAGAGTGCTCAGGGCACTGCCGCCAGTGCGGCCTGAAGGACCTGGAGTCGGTATGGGAAGGTCACAGCAAGATGGCACCAGATCCTGGCAAGGGCCGCAATGTCACTGAGGGGCTGACTATGGGTCAGAGCAGCTCTGATATCTCACCCCCTCATGCACCCCCACACACTGCTAATGAATGTGCAACAGGGACAAAAAAGTGCAGAACAGTGCCTCCTAACCAGGAGACTCCCTCCTGCTGAGTGTCCCCAGCACCCTCCACTGCCAAAGCTTGCTGTCACGTCCACAGTGAGGGAGAAATGCTTGATGCTCCGTTATCACAGAGCAATGCTGAAGGGTAACTTTTGACCTGAGAAACCATAAGTCGACAAATGGTACAGTATCCACTCTGGAGGACATGCCGGAAAGAAAAAAATGTTAAAACAAGTTGGAAAGGGACTTCATTAAGGCACAGTCTTATATAGAACATAGAATCATGTAGATATGTGTACAATTGATCCTCGTTATCTGCAGATTTCATATTTGTGAGTTTACTTACTCACGAAACTTATTTGTAACTCTAAAATCTACACTCATGGCATTTTTTGCGGTCATTCATAGACATGTGCTGAGTGGTGAAAAATTTGATCTCCCCCCACTCATCCCCAGCTGAGGGTGAACAAGGTGATGCTCTGCCTTCTTGTTCCAACTCTCTTCCTTCAACGAGTGTCCTTTTAATAGTATATTTAGTGTCACATTTTTTTGTGCTTTTTATTGGTGATTTCGCTGTTTAAATGGCCCACAGTATGGTGCTGAATTAATGTCTGGGATTCCTACTGCGGGATGGCTGTGAGGTGCCTTGCAGAGCTCATTCAACCATGAGTTATAGTGCTGCTTACCCTGAGTCAAATGTTAACGAATCAATAATATATATTAAATCAGGTGTCTTTAAACAGAAACACACATAAAACAAAGTTATGAGTTGTTCTCTTGGTGAAGATGTGAGCAGAGGTTTGCAGGAACCCCACCCTGTACCACCCCTGGAAGCAATAGCTCAGCATTTGGTTATGGGCTGACAGCAACTCTGTAGAGCATAACCACCGCCAGTACTCGATTATTTAATCAAAGTGTAGAGCCTGAGTCCAGCAACCATGTACAAAATAATAAAACAATAAGGGGTATAGAAGAATGCTGGGAGTGATATTAGTTATATTAACTTACGCCAAGCACAAATAAAAAATTACTGGTATGAGTTATAATTGAGTCAACTACTTGGTTTGTTTCTAATGCAATATGTTCACATGTAGCTTCTTGACACTTATAATAAAACAGAAGACATGCATAACAGTACTTCTGGTAGTACTTTGGAGAGATGCTCGCAATTTACACTGTGACGTCGTGTTGGTTATCGATTGCTTGTAACAAATTGTCCCCAAACTTAGAGCCTTGAAACAATATTCATTTTCTCTCAGTTTCTATACATCAGGAATGTCAGTGCAGCCTAGCTGTCTACTGAGGCTGCAGCCTCATCCACAAGTACTACTGGGGGGTGGGGGCTTCATCTCCAAGCTCACTCTCACAGTTGGTACCACACAGTTGGGATTCAGTTCCTCGAGGGTTGTTGGACTGAGGGTCTCAGTTCTTTACTGGCTGTTGGCCAGGGCCTCCCTCAGTTCCTTGCCATGTGTGCCTCTCCATAGGGCACCTCATACTATGGCAGCTGGCTTTCCTCTAAACGGGCACATGAGAACATGAGAGGGGACACCCACATCAGAAGCCAGTCTTCGTAACCTAGTCTCAGAAGTGACATCTCATCACCTCTGCTGCCTTCTGATCACTAGAAGTGAGTCGATAAATCGAGCTCATGTTGAAGTGGGAGGAATGATGCAAGAGCACGAACATAAGGAGTTGGATCACTGGGCCATCCCAGAGACTGCCCACCACAGGCACATACCAGGACCTTCGTAGCAGCAAAGAATCAAATTCAAAGTAAATGTCCGACCAGTGGGGGCTGGATTCATAAATTATTATGTGATCATGACATGTAATGCTATATAGCAGTTAGTAGACAGGAATTAGGTCTTCAAGAATTATTAGGGATGGCCATCCAAACATGATATTGAGTAAAAGAACCAAGTTACAGAATGGTATGACAGCACAAATCTATGTATGCGAATTAAAAAATATATAACAACACTATTGCTTGGATATATTTACAGATGTAGTAAAAGTCTAAAACCACGTGAATGGGATTGTGATGTGATAGGGTTTGGGACAGGCCACCCCAAAATATTCCAGCCACTTTGGCATATTTCGAATTAAAGTTACTTAAGAAACAGCCAAGTATAAGAAGGACATTCTGACTCAACTTCATCTCCCTGAAAGCAGGAAATTCCCCATCTGAAGGGTCCCCCTCTCCCACCCCCTGCACCTAGAGGGTAAAAGACACCTTTATCACCAGAGATAGGGAATTTAGGACCGAAAAGGCTGTTTAAACAAGCTTTGTCACTTCTTCAGTGATTTCCTACCCCAAGCCCAAACCCCTTTGTCAATTCCTCAAAAATAATTGTTTCTTTGTTTAAAAGGTGTAAAAGTTGCTTGCTTTGGTCACTTCTTTTAGTTTCATATTTCTATGAGTTCTGTATGTACAAAATTAAATTAATTTTTCTCCTATAAATCTGTCTTGTGTTAATTTAATTATTAGGTCAACCAAAGAATCTAGAAGGGAAGAAAGGAAAAAATCCCCTCTCCCCTCCAGATGTCCACTACCTTCAGGAAAGGTCATCTCAGGGAGGGAGGGGAGTGGATGGGAGGAGGGCACAAAGGAGACATTCATTTTCTTTCGTTTTATTGCTTTTTTTTTTTAAGGAAGATTTGAAACAAATACAGTTAAATAAAAACATTTTAAGGACAAAATATGAAAGATTAGATTAGAACAACTCTACTTGGTTTATCTCCATCCACCCCAGCTTTCTACGACCCCAGCCCTCTGGCACCTCCCTGAACTTTAAGATTCTGATGCAGTTGGAAAACAATTTAGGTTTTTCTGTTTTACCGTTTATGACTGCCACAATGCTTTCACCAGTGAATTCTATTAAAATGTTTTTAGAAACAGCTATGAAAATTGCAACTCAGATGCATCGGTGAGTCTGTTCCATTCCCTTTCTGCAAAAAAAAAAAGTCATTATCATCATTTTGCTGGTACGGTTTTCTGACAGTTCAAATAATTCAAGATAATCTAAGCCAATTTTGCAAGCAAAACAACATGAACCACTATATAAAATAGCACATTAAGTCTCCAATACATAACGATGACATTATTTCCTTATTTCGATAGTTTTGAAATTCTCTCCGGAAGAGATAGACGTGGGGAAGTGCGAAAGGCCTCTGACAGAACAAGACCGTTTTCATTCCAGGCAAGATGGAATCCTCTGCCCAGAGGCAGGGAACACAGGATTAAAATTACATCTATTGAAGTATGCTCCGGTAGGTTACATAAAAAGAACAAAAATGTTAATCTACATGCCAATAATGACACCCATTTGCAATCTCTACCCACTGTGAGCATCTGGGTACAACAATGGCAAGATCTTAGAGCAAAGGGAATTGATGTAGCATTTTCCACGTAGAGGGAAAATCCTCGTAAGGGGCAAAAGTGGCAAAGCTCGGGGTCAGCCAAATAGAGTGGAACCTGCACGGACACATTCAAATAAGACTCTCATTTTAGAGTATGAGGCAAATAAACATTAGCCACCCAAGCAGCAGCAAACCCTTGCAGCAGCGATATAAAGGAAGGAAAAACACCAGGTTGATGACCACCCGAGGGAGACCTGACCAGCACCTTCATCAGAGTGCTGCCGGTCAATCTCGCTGACAGCTCCTACCTAGTGAACATTCTTTTTCTGTTAACTTTTTCTGTTCAAGTAATTGGCGTGATTTCCGTCTCCTGGCGGGCCCTGACCCACACACTGAGCGAGGTCATTCTCACCTAGGTTAGAAGCTGACCGTCTAGAAATGTGAAATCCCCTCAGAGCCTTCCAGCCCGTCAGGCTCAAACAAGGCGCTTTTAGTTTCAGATGGAATTTCGATTTGAACCAAGATGCAGATTTGTTGAGGCGACATCTGCCAAGTATAACGTTTGTGTAAAAACCACTCTGTAGCATTTGATGAGGGCCTGGGAGGCCTCTCTGTTGGAGGACAACCTTTCTGATCCGTCCTGGGTCAGGGGCTCATGAACCTGGATTAATGACTGCTCTCAGGGGCCCACAGGGAGATGTGCAGCCATCACTCCCGGAAGCTCCAGCCAAGAGCAGCAGCAGGAAGAAGAAAGAAAAAGGAAGGAGAAAGTAGAACCATCTGAGCAGCACAAAACTGCATGGTCTGAGAGCCGGAGGGGTTGTATCAGCATTAGCTCCCAACAGGGTCTCTACTCACAGGAGGAGAGGCAGAGGAATATGTGGTGGAGATAGATAAGAACAAGGGTGTTTTACTTCGTCATGATCCAGGGAAAACACTTTCTACCTAAGATTTACCTAAGTCTGGCGGCTGCCAAGCTTGCTAAGGATCTTCGCAGTTTTCGCTCAGATTTTGTGGTTTAGGTGACACAAAAGGGTCATGATATCATTGGACTAATAGGAGGAAGTGCCAGGTTACCAAGCACCAGCAGATGCACTAATGGGAATGGGGTCATCGAGGTTGTCAAAACAATGACAGTCTGAAAAACCTACAGCCGAGAGCCTAGGCAGACATGGTGAGTAATGTAACAGGGTACCTAGAACAGGTAAAGGACATTAGCTAAAAATTAAGGAAATCTAAATAAAGTATAGACTTCATTATGACATATATCAATATTGGGTCCTTAATTATCACAGTTGTGCCATGCTGCAAGAAGTTAACGATAAGGGTGTTATGTGAGAACTCTATACTATTTTTGTAATTTTTCTGTAAAGGTAAATAATTATTCTAAATAATGATTTTAAGTGGGTTCTGTAAAAATGGTCAACATTTGCAGGATGTACCCCAGGCATGGAAGTCACCCTCAGGTAGAGGAGTGGGAGGTGTGGGAATCCGCCTCGGGAACCCTGTCACTCCACAGGCAGCCAGGGACACTCTCCAGTAGGGTAAAGGGCACTCACACTAATGAAGAATTACTCTGAGGTATTGAAAGAAAAGTGATGTTTAACCTAGAATCCTATTACCAACCAAGCTAATATTGAAAAAAAGGGGTAACGACTAGGAATGTTTGTTACCCGCTCATGGTTTCTGAAAGAATTCCTGTAGCATGTGTTTTGCTGGGCTGATCAACCGTCCAGCTTTGCTTGGTTTGAGGGGGTCCCAGGACACAGGACTTTTAATGCTAAAATGAGGAAATTCCTGGACAAACGGGAGTGAGTTGGTCACCCTAACTTAAAATCCATAATAGCAACAGTAAGAGTGAAGAAACAAGTAACACCCAACGTGGTCCATATCATTCTTGTTTGTATAAATATGATGTATTGGTGTGTGTGTGTGCAACCAAAATCTCAGATTATCTCATAATGAGTGTTGGGTGTGGGGTACAGTGAGAAGAAACACTGAGTTTCTTACCTGGTGGGGGCTACAGAGTTTCCATATTTTTGGACTCAGCTTTCAGACAAAGGCTAAAATACTTAACAGCAGTTGTAAAGAAGAAAGGCATGTTAGTATGACCGGGGAAGGGGATGGAGCTGCAGGGAGGGAGCTGTGGGTGACTGAGAGGAAGAGCAGAGGACAGTGCGTGAAGAGTGACGATATCCTCTTCGGAATGAGGAACACAGCAGAGAGTTATAGAACCCTAGGCATATTGTTCAAAGTTATAATAACAATACATTATTTAGGATCAGATTTGGGTGCATGCAACAGAAAACTCCCAAATAAGAGTGATTTAAAATAGACATTTGTTTCTCTCTCATGTAAAACGAATCTGAGAGTAGATGGCCCAAGCTGAGCATGACTGCTCCATGGTGTCAATGGACCCAGGCCCCCAGTCTACCTCATTGCCTGGCCATGTGCCATCCTCCCAGCCAGGTGGCATCCAGAGCTCCAGCCAGGTGACAGCTACACGCTGGTTTCTTCTAAGAAGGAGATGGAGAATGGATATTGAGAAACCACTAATGGTCTCTACCACAAATGATTAATAGAAGAAGAAAACTTAATAGTATAATTACCTATGTCTGGCAGAAGAAGGAACAGTAGAGTAATAGGAATGAAGAAAATCCTCATCTGTTATCGCTGAAAGTCGAGAGAATGCCTGACATTGACAGATCAAGAGATAGAGATAAAAGCAAACCACGATTTTTATGGAAGTGAAAAGTAGCAATGATTATAAGTCGTTTTCTGGAAAGTGGAACTAAGGGTGGAAGGGTCTGTGTGCTTTACCTGGTTACCAGGTGCATGCGTGAATTTGTTAAACATCCAAATTTATTAGGTACTTGTTTGGAAGTTTCCTAATATGTGGCATTGTCAGGTGTGGAAAATGGACACTCTCTGCAGGGCGACGGGGGCTGGAAAGTTGTACTGCCTCAAAAACAGTGATAGATAGATGATGATGATGATGATGAAGATAGATAGATAGATAGATAGATAGATAGATAGATAGATAGATAGATAGATGATAGATAGATGATAGATAGATAGATAGATAGATAGATAGATAGATAGATAGATAGATAGATAGAAAAACACTCAATGAGATACACGGAAATGTATGTGTATCTAATGTAGGTCCCCTGATAGGATAAGGAGAGAAAGCATGGTTCAAACACGTCATTGGAGGAAACTCAACACAAATGCTGGCTGGCTTTGGCATTCTCTAGGTAACCCCTATTTTTTGTCATAGGTGACTCTAATAATAGTTCCATTGTTCCAAAGCAAGTCCAAATCCTACCAAGTTAAAAAGAAGTCTCTCACTGCCTTGGGTGTAGGTGGTAACCCAAGTCCCCCAGAGATCAGCTCTGACAAAAAGTGCTTTGCCAGAACTGTTGTTGGGTTGCCTCAGGCCAGGCAGCCCCAGCCTGAGCTGCTGGTGAGATACAAGGTGGGAGGCAGAGGGTCTTTTCCTGTTCGCCTCATTCCTAACTGAGACTCTCATTCCACCCTTTTCTTTCCTCCTGAAAAATGAGGCTTCAAATCCCTGTATAGGAAGGAGAGAAGGAAAACATACTTTCCATCAGGGTGAGATGTTCTCAAAACCATTACATCATCTCCAGTGTGATGTTATGCTAGGAAGTCTCTGTTGCTTTTCTCTTTTTTCAAAATACCCCATTTTATTATACTTTTTTAGTATGACTTGGATCCTTAGTAAAGAGGGGTGGGTATGTGCCCTGCCTCAGAAAGGGAAGGAGGACAGATAATCCCATTGTACTGCATAAATAATGAAGCTATTTATATCTTTGAGTTTATGGCTTTTTCCATATTTGGTATTATTTCCTGTGGGGTGGGAAAAAAAATAATTTTCCTCCTACCTTATAAATTCTTCTGGCTGGACTAAAAATCAAATTATCATGAGACAGATTAACAGGAGAAAGTGACCAAATTTATTATGTATGTACATGGAGGGGTTTCATAAGAATATAAGACCTGAGGACAGATGGGGCAGTTGAGGCTTACATGCCACCTACGGAGAAAGTGGGGTTGGAGGTGGGGACCAGTTGCACTTTGGAACTTCAAAGGGCAAGAAGACAATTCACATAAAGATGGAAAAGCAAATGTTTGGCAAATAAATGTTTGCTGGGCCATCTCGAACAATGGGACACAGAGGACTTTGATCAGCTGGGCCTTGCTAGGTTCCTCCCTGTCTATCACACTAGTTCATATTAAACTATAGTTATCTGTGATGATAGCTCCCTCCCTGGAGCAGGTCCTCTAACTAAATTCTTTTAGGCCGTTAAGGGGGAGTTCAAAGTTTCTTTCTGAGTCTTTTGTTTCTTTTAAAAAAACTAGCTTAACATAATATTCCAAAAAGCGTATTTGGGGGTGGCAAGCTCTGGTTCCCCACATCTCCCAAAGGAAGACAGCGTTTAAATTCTGGCACACTCACTTTTTAAAAATGCAGGTGTGTGTGGGAGGGGCTGGGAACAGAGGTGGGGGAGGTAATTTTGGTGAAAATTGTAGAAGACTGTGGTAAGCAAAGGCTAGTTTTGTGCTTGTAGGTTCTCTATGAGGGCGATTATTAATTCTTCCTTTCTCAGATACCTGTAGCACAGTGTCCTATCATGCACTTGGTTGATGTTGGTTGTTGAAAATTAAGTGACACAGATAATGTGTATATCACCAATATGTAAGTCTTAAAAGAAGCTACGATTTTCTCATTCTTACCCAAACACAATAAGAGCTCATCTGTCTAATGAAAAAAACATATAGCCAAGTCATAAAAGAAATCTCTTTCAAAGAGATGAAAACTGGCACAGAGAGAGGGGAAACAAGATGACAGAAAAATTAACATTACATAGGAAGTTCAGGACCAGATGGAACCAAGAGTAATTTTGCCTCCAGGAGCAGAGTCAAAGACAAGACCCACCAGTGGGGGTGTCGCTCTCATGATTAATGATGGTACCAAGAAAGCCTTGGGGACACTGCATTCTCTGATTTACCCCAAATGCCCACCATGATCCAGTTTGCCTTTAATTTCATCATTTCATTCAAACTGCTTCAGCTATCAATCTTGGAAACCAGCTTTAATTAAGTTGCCTCTTTGAATGTGTATGGATATTTAAAGTTGAAACGGCGATACTTAAAGTATTAGTGGCTGTTTTTGTAACCGGAAAGAGAATAATTCGTTTCACCTTGAGAAAGACAGCTCATGGAAAAGAAGTTAAATTGCATTTTAAAAGAATTTTAAATGCAATTAAAATCGAACCATCAGATTTGCCGAAGTTACATACGTTGTCATATAAGAAGTCATCAGCTATGCTCCTCCTACCCTTCTTTTCATTTCTGTACCTTATAAAGAATGGAAAATTTCCTCTAGAGCTTATTTTATTTATGGAATTGACAGAATGTGTTTCTGCCAAAATGAGGAGTGTATCCTTAAAGTGATAAGAAAACTCAATTGATCAATCTGCATACTGAATAAAGATATGCAATTTTTTTAAAAAAGCAAAGAACTGTCACTAATACTTACCAGATTTGATCAAAATGAGATCAGATAACATGGAGTGATAAATGGGCTGCTACAGCTGCCCCAAGACATCACATACAGTTTCCAGAATCAATTTCTTAAAGTTTCAATATTTTTTTATGGGACAAAATATTTTCAACTGAATTTAAACAACAGTTTGACCATAATTTTTTTTTTTTTTTTTTAAAGGATAGAGTCCGGGCATGCATCACTGCAGAAACCGAGTGATTGGAAGATTCAGGAATGTTGATAGGAGTTTGCTAATTAGGTGTTAGAAAGAAAGAGAAAGTGAGGGGGCAGGAGGTAGGGAAGGAGGGAAATTGCAACTGGCGGTTCACACATATTGTCCCTAAGAGCCACATGCTACCCTCTGAGTTTCTTTTTGCTGTTTCTGCCCTGCAAGATGGCCACCTTTCACTGTTCACTGAAGTCTCAGAACTCCACAGTGGAACCAAATGGCACCTGGAAACATCGTGGGGATTACAAAGGGAGAGCATGTGAATTTCAAGCAATCCTGTTATTCAAAAAGGCAGTTATTTTTCTGTTCCTACTAACTCTTAATTTAATTGGTAATGGAGTACAGATTTGGTTCATGAAATATTTGTATAAGGTAGGACAGATTTTACCAAACATGGTCACTAAAGTATTTGGTGCTATAAGGCTACATAAAGCTCAGTTTCATTTTCCCCAAAGCAACTTGTCTGAAAAACGATGTGTGTGTGTGTGTGTGTGTTTGTGTGTGTATACACTGAAATTAAAACCATGTTGCTTGCCATCTCAGATTTTTATTATTTTAAGCCCAAGTTTAAAACCATGTTGCCATCTCAGATTTTTATTATTTTAAGCCCAAGTCATTTAGTATATTTATTGATTTAGTAAAAGTATTGATAATAGATGCTCTGCTTATGCTTCAGTTAAAAATTTTTAAGGTTTTTATGCATTTAGTGCTTCCGTTCTTAAACATCTAAATGCTTACTCTGAACCGTTCTGAGGTGACAAACAGCCTTGTGCTCAGTTCCTGCTCACATTTCACAATCAGGTGGGAGAGATCCATGATCATACTATAATTTGATAATGTCTAAAAATACAAATAACTGCAAGCTTGGGTGATTGAAAAAAAATCTCAGAAAAAGAGGTATAGTGAGGTTAATTTTTTTTTCAACACTATGTCATAAATATGTTGCATTGTGTGTTCACCGTCCATGGTTAGATTTCTTTCCGTCACCACATATTTGACCCTTTGTACCCTTATCTACCTCTCCGCTCCCTCCTTTCCCTCTGGAAACCACTAGTCCACTGTCCATGTCCATAAGTCTCTGTTTGTTTGTTGCTTTTAGGTATATATCCCACATATAAGTGATATCATATGGTTTTCAACTTTTTCTGTCTGGCTTATTTTGCTTAGCATTATTATCTAAAGATCTATTCATGTTGTTGCAAATGGCAGTGTTTCCTCTCTTCCTATAGCTGAGTAATATTCCATTGTATATGCATACCACATCTTTATCCAATTGATTGTGATGATGGTAACACTAATGTATACATATGTCCAAACTTACCAAATTGTATACATTAATTATGTGCAGTTTTTTACATACCAATTATACCCCAATAAAGATGTAAAAAGTAATGTTTAATGTTAGCCATTTGAAGAAAAAATAAAATGCTCATTTAGCTTTTCTTTGGCAATATTTATTATATACTTAAGTTTCTTGCTTTATTGCTTTGAAATGTCTGAAGCAATATTATATAATGGACATTTTGAAATTGTTTCTCCCTCTAATGCCTTTAGTATTTCATCATTTAAGATCATATTTGTTGTTGGTTTCTGGAAAATGCTTTTCATTATACTTTTAAAATTCTTTTGTATTTCTATTCACACCAAGTCTGTGGTTAGGAAATTTGTTGAATTTTATCAGGTGCATTTTGGTCCTATCACATGATAGAATCACATGATTTTTCTTCTTTTGTGTGTTGGATATAATGAGTTGTGTTGTTGAATTTCTTAATGATGAAGCTTCCCCACATTCTTAGAATAAACCTCACTTGAATACAGCATTTATTTTAACATATCGCATGGTTCAGTGTGTTAAGATTTTTGCTTGGTATGTTTGCATCTGTAAAGGAATGTCTGTAACCGTGTGTACATGGGGAGGGGCATCTTTACTAGGTTTTTTGTGAAGGTTTTATAAAATGATCGGTAGTTTGTTTATATTTTTCTCTGTTTTAGAACAGTATGTATAAACAGGAATGACATGTTCCCTGGATATTTGGTAAAATCACTTTAAAAATCCTCTGGCTTAGTAGCTTTTTACCTTTTTTTAGTGGAGAGTCTGCTATTCTCTTCACAGGATTATGTGGTTGTAAGTCTGTTCAGACTCTCATTTTGGGGGTGAATTTACCTGCAAAGCCATTAATTTCATTTAAATTTTCAAATGTATTGGCAAAAAGTTGTGTAGATAATTTTTACAATTCTTTTCGTCTCCTTCATGTCTGTCATTGTATTTCCTTTCTTGTTCCAAAATTCAATTGTCTATATTCAATCTCATTTCTCCTAAAAGTCAGGCTTGCCAGGAACTTGTCTTTCCTAAATAAAATTTTTAAATAACCAGCTTTTGGTATTGTTTATTAGTTCAATTTTTTGTTTCTTCTACTTTATTAATTGTATCACTCTTAATTTTATCCTTATTCTCTTTTGCTTGTGCTTTTTCTGGTTTCCAATATTGAATGTTTAACTTGTTCATGTCAAACTTTCTTGCTTGACAATAAACGTAGTTATGGGTAAAGCTATAAATTTTCCTCTGATTATGACTTTTAACTTAATTGCAAAGATTTTAAGATGAAATATACTCATTTTATTGATTTCTATGTAACTAGCCACTTATAAGTTATTTGCTTTTTGACTTGAGAATCATTTTTAAAAGGATTTTTCAAATTTTCAAGTAGATAAATGTATTGGCTTCTTATTACCAATTTCTAGATCAATATGTTCTCTAAGAAGTCTACTTTTTCACAACTAATAAACAATTTCTTTGGTATCAAGAACATGATGACATTTGGGGAAATTTCTATTGTCATAAGAAAGATTGTATCTCTCTCTCTCACACACACACACACACAACACACACGCACACACATATTAATTCTTATTTGAATCCTGAATGCTTACTCATTTCCCTTTTGACTGCCAGATTATGAGAGAGGAGTATTAAAGCTTTTCGCTGGACTAGGATTTTAACAAATTATCCTTGTGTTTGAGGTTTTTGCCTTATGTATGTGGTTTGGTACTTATCTTTTTCAGTGGACTATCCTTTTTAACTTTGTACCAAATCCCTTTGTCCAGCCAAAGCCTGGATACTACATGGGTCCCTCCAGACCCTGTGCCCTGCTCCCTGCCCTAGAAGGCTGACCTATCGTGGACAGCCTCAGACTCCTGTGCCCTGGCCGAGGGTTGGTCTCGATGTGCGGAAGGCCCAGCAGCTTGGAGGGTGGAGGCCCCGCCTTACTCCCAGCTCCTTTCCTCTGGGTTTGCTGCAGGTCGACTCTTCTCACAGTAACCTTTTCCACTGACTCTCTCCCTCTGGGCGCTGGTAACTCTACATCCTCCACTTTTTCCAACCTTGGAGAAAGAGCAGTCCTGCCACCTGTGGGTGCTCAAGACACTGCTCCACCTTTGTAAACAGTCCTGTCCCTGAACCCTTCTCCATCTATCCAAATTTGAAGGTGCCATCTATTTCTTGTTATCTCTCCTTTGGGCCCAAAATTCCACTTTGCCAGCTTTTCTATTATTTTGCATTTGCCTGCTCTTTTTTTTATGTTTAAAATTTTTTTGTCTGTCTCATAAAAATATTATACTTCAGTTTTATTTTTTTCTTTTTAATCTAATCTGAGTGATTAGGAGGGAGCACATGAGTGTTTTTGGGGTCATGTTCTATTACTAGAGAAGAATGATGGTATGTTCATTTTGTGATTGGTCTTCAAGCTATACAATATTGACTTGTGCACTTTACTGTATATGTGTTATAACTCAATGAAAATATAAAAACATAATCAGGGGATCATTTCATAAACTATATAAGTATCTAACCAATGTACTATATACTCGAAACTAATAACAAAATAAAATAAAATGCAAAAAATACACACACACACACACACACACACACACACACACAGAACTTAACTGGTGCAGTTCTTTCATGATGTTGACAGGTTTGCAGGCAGAGCAGCAAGAAGCGCCATCCTTCTCAGTGTTATAATAGGGTCCCATTGTTTCCTCATCATGAGAACAGAATGCTGCTTGTAGTAAGAATAGTTTTCCTTCAACAACATACAAAAATTTTCTTCAAAAACATACAAACAGTGTTTGAGAAATACATTTACTTAGGCACTTAGTGGAGGAGTGAGCAGGCCCTTAGATTTATCTGGAGTGAAGACAGAAGTAGAACCGGAGAACCCATCTTGAACCCATTTTCCTTGTCCCTGGGATTAGGCCCAGCTCCTACCTGCCCCCACTGTGCCTAGATGAGCAGAATACCAAGGTGCAATAGAGGCCTGAGCTGAATATCAAGGTGCATCAATGGAAGCCTGGTTGGATATCAAGGCCCATCCAACATAAGTCAGACCCAAGCATCAAGATCCATCCAATAGAAGACCGAGGGCTCCTTGAAATGGCATGACACAGGGATGGTCCAAGGAAGGTGCCAGTACCCTCTGTATAAGTTTCCTGAAGAGAGGGATGGAGCTATTGTCCTGAGGGACTTGTAATATTGAGCCTAGGTATGAACCCAAGGGCAGAGGAACCGGCTTGGTAAGGAGGCTACATCCCTGGTTCCATAGCTTGAGGCAGATCTCCTACCCTGTGCATAGGAGAAATACTCTTTCTTCTTAAGCAGCTAAGAACCAGCATACTTCAACAGAGGTTTCTTCCCTCACACTAATGGGCCTATAAGTCTCCTCCCCTTCTTTATATGGAGAAACTGGGGTACCAAAGCTACCATGGATCAGAAGCACCCCGAAAGCCCCCAGAAGACAAAGCCTCAGATTCTGGATCCACTTGGATCCACTCCAAGCTGAGGCAGTAGGTCGGCCTTTTCCTTCCCTATAGTAACTGCTCGCTCTTCAACAAGCTAGGTGGAAGAAGGTGGGAGAAGGGGTAATAAGTCAGGCTGACATTTTCCCAGGACCCCCTGTATCACATGCCTATGAACACTACTTACCTGCTTAGGATTCTGAATTCTGTTTACCAGCCCAAACGGCCTTCCTGAGCTTCAGCTCCAAATTCATCTGCCTTCTAGAAGGCTCTACCCGGGTGCCTCTTTTCTTCTTCAAACCCAATCATTCTCTTATATTCCCTATTCTGACTAACAGTAACCCGAGCCACCCAGCTCCCAAAGCTGAAGGATGTGAGAATTCCTCAACCCCTCCCTCTTCCTCACTTCTAAGAGCCACATATGAAATCACGGTGATTATAACTCCCAGATGTGTTTGGAATCTCTCCTCCCCACTATCCCCACTAATGCTACCTTCATTCCGGCTTTTATCTCCTCCTCGCAGACGATCGCTACCGCTTTCGCTTGAACACTTCTATTTCGCTTCCGCACCATTGGCGGAGTTCTTTCTAAAACACAGTCTTGTCTGTAATAATAGCAGGTTGAGATCTTTTCATGAGAGCTGAGTCCAGATCTCCTTACTGGGAAACCTGAGGGGATATGTTAACCCGATTTGTCTCCCCTCTGCCCAAGGCAGGGTGATGAGAGGACATGAGAAGAAGAGGGTCTCAGAGCCTCCTAGACAAGTTGGTCTGGTGAGAAGAGGGACGCCAGAAAGGCTACGGCGCAGGCTCTGGAGAGCCTCCCAGCCTAGGCTCATACCTCAGTCTTCCCTGCTGTGAAATGGGGAAACAGTATCTGCTTCACAGATTAGTGTAAGAATTAAATTAGTCAATGCATAGAACATCCTTAAAAAGTGTTTGGCCCATGGAAAGCACTATAGAAGAATTAGTAATTACTACCCATATTAGTTTCCTTGGGCCACAATAACAAATGACACAAACCGGAGAGCTTAAAAAATAAAAAGGTATTGTCTCCCAGTTTTACAGGCCAAAAATCTGAAG
Source organism: Pteropus alecto (assembly GCF_000325575.1). Lineage (NCBI taxonomy): Eukaryota > Metazoa > Chordata > Mammalia > Chiroptera > Pteropodidae > Pteropus > Pteropus alecto. Next base: position 2,405,870 of record NW_006434373.1, read on the forward strand.
TGAAGGTGTTGGCAGGGTTGGTGCCTCGTGAGGACTGTGAGGGAAGGATCTGTTCCAGGCCTCTCTCCTTGGCTTATAAATCTCCACCTTCATCTTCACATGGTGTCCTCCCTGTGCGTGCGTCCCTGTCTATGCGTCCAAATTTTCCCTTTTTATAAAGACAGAGTCATATTGGATTATGGTCTACCCTAGTGACCTCATCTTAATTTGGTCATCTTCAAAGACTGTTTCCAAATAAGGTCACGTTCACAAGCACCAGGGAAGGTTAGGGTTGCCACCTCTTTTGGGGGGACACGAGTCCATCTATAATAAATACACATGAAAATATCTAGTTGACAGTGAATAAGTATTTCAGTCTGGGACTCCAGAAGGTCTAAGAAAGATTTAGATGTTTTTAGATTCTAGATGATAGTAGGAATGGGTGATTTCACCTAGGGAGCTTGTGTAGAGAATTAGGTATATTTAAATATAGAGAGTTAGATAGAGTTAATAGAGCCTGTTATAGTTTGTGGATCGAATGAAATATGGCCTGTAAGTTTAACTTTTCTTATTAGAGTCCTAAGTACAAGAACGATGAACTCTTTAATTGTCCCTGTGGTGTGTGTCCCAGAGATTTTTATTTTACATTTTCTATCTATCTGTCTGTCTGTCTGTCTATTATCTATCTATCTATCTATCTATCTATCTATCTATCTATCTATCATCTATCTATCATCTATCTATCTAATCTAGATCTATTGGTGGAGAGTGACTTGCAGACATAATTTATCCCTGAATTCAGATCTTTTACATAACCCGAATATAATTATCAAAGTCAAGAATTTTAACATTGACATAAAACTGATAGCTAATATGTATTTCATATTTCATCAGTTGTCCTAATAATGTTCTTTATTAGCAATTTTGAAAAGGACCTAATCCAGGATTAGGCATTGTAGTTAGTTGTTGGGTTTGTTGTTGTTGTTTTGCTGTTTGTTTTAGCCTTTCTTTGTTCCTTCAGATATTGATATTTTTATGAGTACAGACCAGTTATTTTGTAGAATGTCCTTCAATTTGATGTTTCATCATGATTAGATTCAAGTTATGTATTTTGGGCTAGAATATCTCAGAAATAATGTGTTTCTCTCAGAACATTATTATCAAGAAACATCGATGATGTCGATTTGCTCATTACTGGTGATCTTCACTTTGATCACTTGGTTAAGTTGAGGTCTGCCAGTACTTTCCTCTGTAGAGTTTTTCCCTTCATGGTCAGTGAACAACTTGTATGTGCAGAGAGGATTATTTTGAGACGATGTAAACATTGTTCTTCATCACATTTCACTGAATAGTTTTAGCATCTGTTGATTCTTACCTGGGTTAAGTATCAACACGGTGTTTTTAAAATGGTGATTTTCTAACTTCACTGTTCTTCAAATTCATTAGTTGACATTCTACTGTAAGCAATCCTTCCTTTCTTCCTTCTTTCTTTCCGTCTTTCCTTCCCTCTTTCTTTCCTTTTTCTTTCTTTTTAGGGTGGACTATGGATTCTTATTTCATTAAATGGGTTATAGTCGATTACTGTTATTATTCATTTTTATGTAATTAATTATCCCAGCTTTTGTCAGTAAAAAGTCTCTTTGGGCTGACTTTTATGCCCTTTTGACATATCCCTTTCAAGGTATATCCAGTGCTGCTGGGCTGTCATTGTTTCTAGACCCTTTCACTGGAAAATGCTGCTTCTGATTCTTATTCTAAGAGTTTGTAATGATACCTAAGAACGATGATACAGCGTTCTTCCTTGCCTTCTTCCATCTCATAATTTTATCTCCCTCTCCAACACTAATAACACTAGCATCTAATAAAATAAATGTTTTTTTTTTCCTACGCAATATCCCTAATAGTTTCAGAATCCCTACACTCACTATACTATGAAAAACAATCCTGCTAAGAGACTTCAAGGTTTGCTTGAAGTTCCTTTTTCCCTCCTTTAAACTAAGACTTTCAAGTTATTTAAATTGGTTCTTCATTGTGTGTTCATTTGAAATACAGAAAAGTTTACTGTTTCTGTTTGTCTTCAATTTGAGTTTTTACCCTCATCCTTGATTATTTAATTTTATTTTCTCGAGTATGTAAATCATTAATTACAATTCAAAATGTAAAATTATATAAAAAGACACAACGCACACAACACAGAGTCAAGACACACATGCAAAATGCAAGACACACAACACACAAGACACACAACATACATACAGCACAAGACACACCACACACACAACACACAGACACACAACACATAAGACAAACACAGCACACGAATACATATACAACATGCAAAACACAGACACGCAATACACACAACAAACAAGATACACACCACACATACAATATACAGGACACACACAAACACCACACATACCACACAAAACACAAGACTACACACAAAACACACACATAGACACACAAAACACAAACACACACAATACACATAGACACATACACAGATATACAACAAAGAAGCAGCTGTTTTCTTTCTGGCGCCACCAGCCCCGAGGCTTTGGAGAGCCCTTGACAATGATTAGCTGAAATGGCACCACCATTATCTTGAATTACCTTGCCTTCAAAAGAAAATGCGCTAATAAGCTTTTGGTCTACCATGAAGGATCTATAATTTGGAACAAGTAAATTTATCTGTCTTTTTCTCTGAATCATTATTTCTGTTCTTCATTGTGAGGCTAACAACGAAATTGAGCTGTCATCATTTCAACTTGGGTAATAGAAATTTCTGGCAAAATACTTCAGATATACTATGAAATAGAAGGTGAACCTGAGGCACACTTACCATGTGGCACTTGGGCCAGAAACATGATGTTGCTGGAGCTTTTTTTTTTGGCATGTGGACCTGAGATAAAAATTCGTGTTTAAGTAGATGTTCTTAACTTTTCTCCAACATTTCAGTTCCTAGATTTTTCATCAAACAATTCAAGAAACTTACCTACAGGTAAACAAAAGTGTAGTTTGATAAATAGCAGTATCCTTGTATCTATTATATCTCATCTTGGTCAAATGAACCATTCCATGCTAGACTGCTTCCCCACATCATGTAGAACTATTTTGTGTGTCTGTAAAATTACCATGTGGAAAATTACTAAATGCTTCAGAGATCTATGCCAATCAAAGGTCCTCTGGTGTGATCCATGGGGACGGGTGTGGGTCATTGTCCATCACCAGGGGTCTCTGGTGTGCTCTCTGGAGATGAGCTGCAACCTACTTATGGGTTGTGGGCAAAGGCTCAGGTGAGGCAAAAAGCTCTAGTTCTACCCAAACACAGATTCTTCCAGTCATTCCTATCTTGTACCTGAAATAGGTGGGGTTTTTTGGTTTGGTTTGGTATCAAGCTCAAAAGCCAGGATTCTGATACTTTTTTCTCAGTTTAGATGTGACAAAATACCTGATGGCACTGGAGATCTCTTTCATTGTGGCTTAAATGTGAGGAGGAAAGGCAAAGAGTAATGGGGGAGAGAGCTACATCAATTGATACTTAATTCTGTGATCTTCCACACCAATTTGGGTAGAATCCTTTCTCACAATCCTCCAGCTTCTGCTGGCGGCTGGTGACATTTGGGGTTCCTTGGCTTGTAGATACACCACACTAGCTTCCTCCATCTCCCTAAATGTTCTCTCCTTGTCTCTGACTTCACACAGCAGGTTTCTCTTCTTATAAGGACGTCAATCATATTGGAATAAGGGCCCAGCCTATTGACCCCATCTTCACTTGATCACATCTGCCAAGACCCTTTTCCCAAATAAGGTCACATCCACAGGTACGGGGTTAGGACTTCAGCATATGCTTTTGGGGACACAAGTCAGCCCATAACAAGTATCAACTCTAGTTGGTGAGTGAGACCCACATGAAACCCAACTGATGCCAGCTGTAGTTCTGCACGGGGTCATTTTCATAGCGACAATAGTCTAGCACCCCAAATGACTTGTGCCTTCATGAAGGTCTCTGCAGAGAATGCTAGAGGGGACCAATTTCTTGATGACAACCAACCTTCCCTGCATTCAAATACTCCCTTGGACAGAAAACCTCTCTCTCTTCTTCCCCAAATCCAGCATCTTCCCATTGTCTGCCTCAGAATCCCTTTTGTCTTCTCGCTCCTGCCTTGTTATGTAAATATGCTTATCTTTTGACTCCTCCAGTCCCCGCCTTGCCCTGGGTTTCCAGACACCTTGGCCCTGAGGTGGCTGAAGGGAGTAGTCTCACCACTAAGACCAGATTTTCTGTGTGGACAAGGGATCGGGAGGAGGAAGTGGCTGTTACTACCGTGGGCACTCTTTTTCATCTCTGTCCCTCAAGCTTCAGAGCCAAATTCCAGTTGGTTTAAGAAAGAGAATGGAGACATGCTCGGGGAGGCCGACATTTGTCACTCCTCAGCTGTGGGGTTACAGCTCTCTCTTCTCTCTCTGTCCTCAGAATGGCTCGCCACTGCCATCTCGTTTTCTGCCCCCTCATCTGGGCTCAAACTGCCATGGGAGGGTTCGCGATGCTTGCTGGGTACTTGGAGGGTGGGGGTGAAATATCAAGATGAATGAGAAACAGTTCTGTCCTCAGGAAGTTTCCATTCCTGCCGCAGGGCCTGTGACTTGTCGTGGAGAGCCTGGTGGGGCTCTAAGTGTATTGAACCCTTTTTGCTTCCTCGATCCCTTGCTTCTAGCAGGAGAGGCTGAGTAACGATCCTCAGACTGATTGATTTTGCCCAGAGTTAGATGAATTCTCCTGAAGCAATTTGTGCCTGTCAGTAGATCAGCTGTGGGCCATGAAAACTTGACTTGCTTAACCTTTCTTTGAAAGAAATAAAACTGTCTGGCATTGCAGAGTTGAGCAAATGACAGAGCTGCCCTGGTGCGCTGGTACACGGTCACACGGGATTGGCGAACACTGATAAGTTAACAGCCTCCATCCTCACTAACCCAGCCCCAAGGCAGCTTGAGGAGCAGGACAGAAATAAGATAACGATTTTGGGCAGCAGAGTCTGCAGCAAGTCCTGGGAGTGTTGCTGACGGCAGACCCCAGAGGGCCCTGCTGGTGTGAGCAGCTGAACATCTATGAGCTCGTCCCAGACTTGTGGCGAGACTTAAAGAAGATGATGCCAGTGGTCTCAGCTCAGGGGCTGGAGGATGCAAGGATGTCATTTTCCTTCCCTTTCTTTCAGCTCTGTCTTCCTTGCCAGGAGTTTTTGATTCCTAGAAGACCCTTCAGGTCTAAGTGTGAGTAATTTGGATTTTAGGGGGGTGGGAAAGTAATCCTCCCTCTAACCTGTGATAAATATATGAAGAAATGTTGGACCATTCATGCATCCATCAACCATTTACCCATTAATACTGCTAAGGGCCAACTCTCTTTCAGGCACAGGAATCCCAGAAGATTCAGAATTTAGAGGATTCAATGGATTCAGCACCTAAAAAGCCTATGATTTACCTGTAAGTCCAAAAAGACAGACACCCGTGTAACAGGAGCAGTATGGTGAGAAGAAATTCCTTTGCTTGGAAGTTGGGGCACAGCATGGGAAGAAGAATGGGAGGACCAGTTGAATAGTGGAATTCATCTCAACACAGGTGGGGTGGTCTCACAGCTCTTACAGACCCATGGACAGATGCCCCACCGTCACTGGACACAGCTCCCATCCATCAGGAGACCCTCACACTGGACACTGTGCTTGTCCCCCAGCACTGAACAGTGGGCATGGTGCCCATCCATTCAGGGCTCTAAGAATGCCTGGAGGAACAGGTTCCACTGTGTTTGAGCAGCAGACCAGCCTTGGGACTCCGAAGGAATAAAAGGCTGGTGACGGACCAGAGATAAGCCTTGCTGGGCTAACTCCTGTTCTCAATAGTGATGGCTTTTTGGGCGATGACAGTAGTAAGAAATGACATTGTGGTGAGCTGTCACTGTATAAAGCTTTCATCCTCAGAAGGTGTAGTTTCTTCTGGGTTTAATTTTTAATGAGGTGTTGAGTGAGATTCATGTTTGATCAGTGAACTGGCTTGAAGCATAAATATATTTATGCAATCAGTCATAAGCTATCAAACTTGATTCTTCTCCTTCTTGACCTAAATTTTTTTTCAGAAAATTACCAGAAGTAAATCCAAAGATTTGGGGACCCTGAAGTCCTCTGGGGCAACTTCCTCTGAGGCTTCGTGATGCTGACCAGAAGGTGAGCTTTGTAGGAACCTTTGAGATTATGGCAAATGAGAAGGAAGCCCAGGGTGTGCACATGACTCCATCTTTCCCCAGACTTGTCGTGGATCTTCATGTAGTTATCCAGCACCTTGTATCTACTGTCTCAAACCCCGGAGGCACCAGAATGCAGGAGGTAGAATGGCTCCTGTCCCTGTGGAACTCACAGTCTAGGAAGACTTTGCAAAGATGCCCCATCAGCGTAAAGGGAGTATCTTCTAACCAGGGCCCCCAAGAATCTGTGAGAAGAAACTACTGTGTCTTTTCCATGAGCATGGGCTGCCCTTTGTGAAATGGGGAGAGAGCAGTGACATGCAAGGGGTGCCCAGGGGCAGAGGTGGGACTGTTGGCTGAAGTCTCCTTCCTGGAAGCCTCCTGGAAGGAGGGCTGTGGCGGTGGAGGCTTGCTTTGACAGCTATCGTTAAACTTACTCCTTCTGGCAGGGGATTGTTCTAAAGGGAGAGACACAGAAGTCTAGAGAAGGGAGCTAGACCTGTGTTGTCCCTCAAGTGTGCCCTGGCTGAGGCAGTTAGTGAGGGACCTCTGCCCTCAGGCACATCTGCCCAGAGGAGAAGAGCTGATGAGTGCCCGCCAGCACCCTGAGCCTTCGGTAACTCACTGGGTTACTCCCAGTGAGCATTCGCATTTTCTGAGAGGACAGGGCAACATTAACCCAACGCAACTGCAGGCGGGTGGCACCTGGACATGGGTGAGACCCTCGGGTGAGGATTTTCCCAGAACCCTCGCATCATTTTGTGCAGGCTAACCCTGTCCCTACAACTGGCCCTGTTTCTATTGACACCCTGAGCAAGAAAGTTGAGGAACCAAGGGAAATATGTCATGGAATCACATCACCTGCTCTACCCCATCTTCATCCCGCATGCCATCGGTGTTATAAACCATTTCTCCTGATGTGCGTTCGTTAATTTATTTTTGCTCTCAGTACTACGTATGATATTATTTGAATCAAGAAAGAGGAAAAAATATAAAGAGTGTTCATGTAAATAAAATTTAAAGTTGTCAAAACTGAGGGCGCTTTCATAGATTTGATAGACTTTAATGGGACCTTCCTTGGAAGAGAAGGCAGTTAAGATGCAAGTGAGGGGAAGACATGTCGGCCTGGCCTCCTTCCTGTTACTTTCCAACCCCTCTACATGCTCACCTAGCCATGAGATTTGGGAGTCCCCCCCTTTGAATGAATGAATCAGTTAACCTCACATTGTCAAATTTACCATCAGCAGTTTGAACCCTCATTTTCTACAGGGGGACATAATATGAGGAGGCAATCCATTAATTTTTATAAATGGCTGATCGCACCTGCAAGTGGCCAGTTACGAAAGCCATTATCGTCTGGATGAACATTAAGCCTTCCTGCCAACATCTGACCCAAAAGAGTGAGCCTGACAGCCATAGTGATGAGTAACTGGAGGCACTTCCAGCTGGCACAAAAACTCACTTAGGAAAACCAACTACTTGGAAAACAGTTTCCTTTCGAGCGTGACTCACATCAGTCTGGGAACACCAGGAGTCCCCCCTCAGGCGGCTGAGATTTGAGAATTCCAGAATGTCCCCTTGCCTCATGCATTGTCGCTAAAGAGCATGGCTCCAATGCTGGGTGGGCTGCATTCAGTCAGAGCTTCGTCTCTCACCACCGTGACCATGGGCTGGTGTCTCGACACCCAGAGCTCAGCTTCCCAATTCTGACCTGGAGGAAATAATAGTCACCCACCATGTCCGTTGGTGGATTAAATTGTTTAACAAATGCTAGTCTCCACTCTCAGTAGTCATAATGAGCCTGTTGTAGGAAGTTGTCCTAAACTAGCCTCAGGTCATCCTCCCCTTAAATGGATTAATCAATAGACACCATGTTATGGAATTCACCATCAACAAATTGAACCCCCAAATTAAACATCCAAAATGCAGAATGATGCAGTGGTTGTGACAGTGAGGGCTTAGGAGGAAGATGTGTTATCGTCCCTATTTCCTTTTCTAATTCCTTATAATAAATCTTTTTATACATATATCCTATTGATTTTGCTTCACTGGAAAACCCTGACTAAGATAGTCCCCAAAAAGCCAGCCTCCTGGCAGCAAGCAATCTTACCATTGGCCTGAGGCCGGATGGGGCCTTGAATGAGTCATTCGGGTTGTTTTGAGGTTTTTCTTTTTTCTTTTCAAGAAGTAAAATGTACGTACAATAGCATGAAAATTATTCATCAGGTTTCTAAAAACATTGTCAGAAATTTGAGCTGCTCATAAGCAAACCCTGTATAAGCTGGTAGAAGTTTAATTAAAAAGCATTTAGTAAGGACTGGATGTGATCAAAGAGGTCCATGGCCTGGGCACCTAGGGCTTCATAAGGTGTATTTACCTGGGTCAAGGTGCCTGTTGCAGGATCTGGCCCACAGCCATCTATGGCCAGGCTATCAAGTGTATCTGTGGTAGACAAAGAGGTTGCTTTGAGGATGCCGACTTATGTTAACAAAGATGACAAGAACAGAGTGATACACTGAAAGTCAGTCATTCTTTCTGATTTAGCACTTTGTACGTGCAGACACACAAAGCACAAGGGTAAATAATGTAGTAAAGATAAATAATGTCCTGTACCTTCTGGAGCTTACCTCCCTATTGGGCACATAGCAAACAGAGAATTACAATTCGGAGCTATGAGGGGAGAATATAGGATATAACTTAGGGTAGGTTGTGGGGGTTGTCAGGGAGATTTTCCAGAGAACAGAGATCCTAGTAGAGGGAATCTGGGCTGGATGCTACCAGAATTGACTCAGTTTCCTCTCCTATGCTTCCTTTGCTGGCCAACTCATCTTCTGAATGAGACCATATTCCTTCCGCTGCTTTAATGTCGCTTTGCTTGTGTTAAAAACCAAACAACCCAAGGCTCCAGAATATATTCCCCACCCAGTGACGCTGCTCCATTAATATTAGATTCAGTATATGGATGTTTGATGTTCAGTTTTTCAAATTATGATAAATAATCATTCATTATAAAAATAACCTTTGATATCGAATGATAGGAGCTGACAATGTTTAAACTACCTGATTCCTTACACAAAGCACGTTTCTTATAACATCAAACAGATATGCATCATCAACTGTACTCATTCATAATCTTGGGTCGTAAGAAATGCAGACAAGCTCAGGCTGGTTGAAGCAAGAAAAGGAAACAATAACATTTAGTACAAGGGCTGTCTCATGAACACAAAAGCTGGAATGCACAGAAGCCTCGGGAAGCGCCTTGAACCAGAAACTGCAGAAATCATAACGTTCCTTTTCTCCATGTTCAGTCTCTGCCTCTTTCTGTGCAATTGCTTGATGTTCTCAATCTCTGCCCCACCCCCTTCCCCTGCACTGGCTTTCACTGGCCTCTGATTTACACAGAAGGGTTCCAGTCATATGTAGAGATTAACAGGCAAAAGGTGAAGCTCTATTCCAAATTCCCAGCTGCATCTACACCAGTCCAATCTGCTGTAGGTGGGAAACAGGCCACCCAGAGCATGTATGGCTGCCGGGGACAGAGCTTTTCTGCTTTGCAGGCAACTCTGAGCAAGGAAGCTGTTCCCCACAGAATCTAGCATGATTCAGAGAAAACGTAACGGCATATCTAGGCAAGCTTTTACTGTACAGGTGCTTTGCATACCTGTATCCCTGTCCAGTATATATTTACCTCATATTTAAACAGTTAAACTCTCAATGAAAGTAATTCTTTATTTCCAAAGATTTTCTTAGGTGGATGGCAAGATGGATAGGTGGGAAACAGGCTCATAAAATTTAACTGCAGAGTTAACTGCTACAGAGAGAGGTAGTCCCTAAAAGTCACTGATTCACCAAGTTCATTTACAACTCCATCATTCAGCCAGAAGCCATCTCTCCATAATAACCACAGGGGCAGCAGTGGGACTTCCCAGGCCAGCCCACCAATCTACAAAATATTTTTTAGCATTTGAGATATGCTCCTTGCTCTACAAGGGCATTTTTTGAAAAACAAAGTATTAAGCATTTTATCATTTATGTATTGAAAGCTGTTTTCAAGCAGTTTTATAGTTGTAAACACACATAAATAGAGTTTTATTGTATACTGGAATCCAGTTGAGATGATACGTTTTAAATCCGTAGTAATTTTGTACTACTTCTGAAAATGAAAAATGGAAAGCTACATTGCTAGAAAGAAATATATTGTATTTGTAAGTACTGTTATATAGAATGCGGCTAACCACAACAAATTTACTAGTAAGTTTACAAATACTTCACATACCGTATAAGAGTCAATATGGAAATCGTATTTTAGGAAATACCAGTAAATAAAAAGCAAGCCACAGTATAAAATAAATTAAACTGATTTTATGTAAAATTTATTTGACAAAGCAAATGTATTACTAACAATTGATACAAAATATAAAGCAAAATAAAATAAACTTGAATGATTCTTTAAAAAGGTATCCACAGTAAACAAAAATATACTCTAATAAAAATGAATAAGCACTATAGAACAAAATAATACATTTAAAATAATACTGTCAGGTCTCCAGGAAAAGCAAAATTTCACTAACTATTTAATGCCTGGTGAACATTGGGGGGAAAGTAAATTCTTGAAATTAGCCTGAATCTAGTAGCAATGACACCTTTGCTTTGGGGTAGTATTCACTTGAAATCTTAGATGTAAGAAAATCCCAGAGTCTGCATCTGATTTGCTGTGTGGTCTGTGGGCGAAAGGTACCCATAGATTGTCTTTGCTCTGATGATTTACATGTCTGTCTCCACCAGTAGGGGACAGCAGTACTATCCACATCACCTCCTGCCCATCCGTTAAACCCCACTGAATTCACATCCCAAAAGAAGGGAATTGGAGGTCAAGTGAGTTTAGGGTATATTTTTGAGAAAATAACACATATGAGCTTAACACACTATCAAACGTCAATTAATCTGGGTGTGAGAATTAGGAGAAGTCACTGATAACTCCACATGAGAATTAAAACAAAATCACAGCTAATTCCCAGTTAGTTAGGGGGAGAATAAGGGATTTCCAGGCCCTCTAGCTGCTGTGAACCAGGCAATTCAGCAGAATGGATCATCTTCTCCCGCTTCTCCTAAGACCCCCACTCCCAGTAGGAGTTGATTCTGGTGCTAATGAGTGCTAAATTGTGTTAATGGATTATACCAACCCGTCCCCAATCTATATGTTACTTCAGAAAGTCAGAGACATCCTTTAAAACACACTGTTTTTACAACATTAAGAATTTTTATTTCATATTCGTCAAAAGAGCTATTTTTGACTTATTTAGAAATAGGTTTGGTTTTTTTTGTTTTTTGTTTTAATCAAATATCACTTCTTCAGATACATCAATGGGAAAACAGGACAAAAAAAATTGGTTAAGATTCCTTTGCACTTTGTCAAGTTCGGAGTCTTGTCTTCTAAGTCACGTCCCACCCATGGATCCACAGGTCAAGCTCCTCACACATCTACACCAGCAGGAGCATCGTTGAGCATTTATGAAATGAAGGGTGCTCCATTCCTGGCTCCACAGCAGCTCTGTCCTGCAAGGTTCTATGCAGCTGAGGGGACAATTCAGTGACCCAAGACTTCTGCCTGGCCCAGAGTAACCAGACAAAGTGTTCTGAAGCCAGAGATCATAAGATGTGAAAAAATGGCATCTTAGAATTGACACCATATGATCTGTAACACATATAAATGAATATATACGTATGTATATATACATACTATATATTGTTATGGCGCGAACGATTCTGAGACCCACGGAGCCAATTGAGATTAATTATGAGCCTTTATTAGCCGCCGGCGACTGACTCTCTACCACGCAGGGCTAGAGGAGATCAGCCCTGAGCTTTCAGAGGAGGCAGCTGATAAAGCTTAAGACCATATCCTGGTGGTCTCCTGAACAAGCAAAGAGATTACAGAAGTGGAAGTTGGCTGTTAACATATCTTTGCCTGGAACAACACCCTTAATTAACAAGTAAGTGGATTACAGAAGCAAACATTGGCCATCTTCATATCTTATACAATACACTTCCTAACCCACACCCAAGCAAGTAGGACAACTTCTGGTATCTAAAGATATTTCTTCCCTGTAGCTGACTTAGCTAGTTGGTTCACTTGAAAATTTTCCACTCTTTAACAGTCCAAAGTCACATAGACCCTTAGCTGCCTCTTGGTAACACAGATGGTAAAGCCATCAGTGCCAGG
>NW_006434373.1:2418607-2429271 GCF_000325575.1 Pteropus alecto
GGCTAGAGGAGATCAGCCCCGAGCGTTCAGAGGAGGCGGCTGATAAAGCTTAAGACCGTATCCTGGTGGTCTCCTGAACAAGCAAGCAGATCACAGAAGTGGAAGTTGGCTGTTAGCATATCTTTGCCCGGAACAACACCCTTAATTAACAAGTAAATGGATTACAGGAGCAGACATTGGCCATCTTCATATCTTATACAATATACTTCCTAAACCACACACCAGCAAGTAGGACAACTTCTGATATCTAAAGACATTTCTTCCCTGTAGCTGACTTAGCTAGTTGGCTCACTTGAAAATTTTCCACCCTTAACATATATGTATGTATTTATTCAATAGGTATTTTAAATTCATATATATAAAGATAAAAATGACATGTTAAAATGTTAGCGGTGCTTATCTCTGGTGGTAGAATTTGAGTAAAATGCTACTTTAAGAAAATAATATAAAAGTAAAAACACTTGTAGATTTAGTAAAATTTCATTTGAATCACAAGGGAGTTTTTTCTTTTTTTTTTTAAATGGAACTTGAAAATCTGATTCTCAGATTTAAAAGGAAAAAAGTGAAGGTCCAAGTGTAGCCGAGACCCTCTGAAAGAACAAAGTTGGGGACGTGCCCTCCCAAAGACAGCTCATGAAGCTAAGTAGCTAGAACTGCGTGGTTTGGATGTGAGGGTGCACAGAGAGACAGCAGGAAAAAAAGGATCTGAGAACCAAGCCACTCATACTTGGAAACATGTTAGAGCAGGTATACCCTGTTTAGTAAATAGTAAATGGGTACTATTTAGTAAATAGTACTAAGGCAATACACTAAACACAGAGGAAAATAATATTAGATCTTTCTTTCACACCATATTTAAAACATCAATTCCACATGGATTAAAGAGTTAAATATGAAACAAGTCTTTATATTATCTTAAAGACTCTCTGTATCACCTCAGAGTAGAGATGGATCTTAAAATACACACATACACAGATAAAATCACGAAAAAACCTGATAATTTAAACTACGTTAAATTTAAGAACTTCTAGTCATCTCCTTTAGGAGATGCCATCAAGAGATGGAAGAGCGAGATGGTTAAGCTCTATAGCTCTGCTACACAACATCGTGCCCCTAGTTACGATTACTGCATTCCACACTTCACATTTTGAAAGGGTAGCTCTCATGGTAGCTGTTCTTACCACAAAAAAAAATTTGTTTTAAACCAAACAAAGAAAGAGATTAAAAAGACAAGGCAGGAAGTAGGAAAAGATACTAACGACACATATCACTGGCAAAAGATTAATGTCCAGAATATGTAAAGAACTCCCGTAAATCAACAAGAAAAGCAAATAAAAATAGAAAAATATTCAAAAAACACTATCAGACAGTTCACAGAAAAAGAAACACAAAGGCCCATAAAAATATTTGAAAGTCTCAATTTCATTAGCAATCAAGGAAATTTAAAACCATATAAATTACTATTTCATACTTAGAAGTCAGGCAATAACAACATTGGCAGGGAGGTAAATATAACAAAAAGGGGATCTCGTTCAGTTCTGGTGAGAGTGGAAATTGGCACAACCACTTTGGAAAGAAATGGGTATTGTCTAATAGATCCACTAGTAGTAAAATGAATAAATAAGTTGTGGTATATTATAGAATAGAATACTATACAGTAGTGATAAAGAATGAAATGAAGCTATGTACATTAACTCGATGTATCTTGAGCAAAAGAAACCAGTCATAGGAGAATACATAACATTCATTTCCATTTGTATAAGATTCCAAAACAACAAAACCACAGGATATATTATATAGTGAGACATATGTAGGTGGTAATACTCTAAGGAAAAGTAATGGAAGATTATCATGCAATGGAGGACAAATGCACAAATGTGTGGAAGCTAGCAGGAATCAGCTGGACGCACCTCTCAGGAGAGCTGCAGGCCGCCAGGCAGGGACCCACACTGGATGTATAAATTGGCCTTCAGAGGCCAGTGGAGGCATCAGTTCTCACAGCTGGACCACAGCTGTTAGAGTCATGCACTCTCAGCCTTGCCCCGACATAGCTCAAATCTATAGTTCCAAACAGCCCCTGATTGTCCTCCGTCATCACATGTAGATTTACCTTTAAGGAGATGCTATAGACTGAATGTCTGTGTCTCCCTAAATTCTTATGTTGAAACCAATGATACTATTTAATAAGTAGTACTGAGGCAATACATTAAACACAGGGGTCGGGCCTTTCGGGGTGATTAGGTCATGAGTGTGGAGCCCCCATGAATAAGATTAGTGGCCTTATAAAGAGCCCCCAAGAGAGCTATCTTCTTCACCATTTTGGGCTTATGAGGACAGAATGAAAAGATATCATCTATGGACCAGGAAGTTGGCTCTCACCAGACACAAAATCTGTCGGCAAATTGATCTTGGACTTCCAGCCTCCAGAATCATGAGAAATAAACTTCTATCATCCAAAGCCACTCAGTCTGTGGCGTTTTGTCACAGCTGCCTGACAAACTAAGACTGGAGGGAACATAAGACCCCCCCAAAATGTGTATTTTACCCACTGACTTATAGTTCTTGCTGTAAACTAGTATGTTAACCTCTGATTTTGTGAATTTATTTAATATTAGTTTCTTGATGCCTAATTAACTATTCTACATGAACCACTGAAGTTCTGAACTCACAAAACTGGGGCAGACCCTGAAATGTGGTGGCCCTATCAAAGTAGTGTCACGGGCAATACAGGACTGTCCCAGGTGACAAGCACTTGCTCTCTGCCTTTCTGATGGGTACTTGTTCCCAGTGTGCTGACCTGATGACCGAAGTGGCAGAGGGCATAGGTAAATCAGTCAAGGTCACAGAACTGGAAGCAGAAAGCCAGACCGGTTTAAAGGCCACTTCAGAGCAAATGGGAGATCGATGTGCTCTGCCATTGGTATGTCTGGGCTATCTGTGTGTCAAAGCTTTGTCACTTGGAGAGTGCGCCTGCCACACATTTCTGATATAACTTGATTATGGAAAAGCTCCAGTATAGTTCAATTTTCTTGGTTTTGTATCATTCCCTCTCCTGCTTGAGACCTTCATTTCAATTGCTAGGTTAAACGGGTCGAAAGATGTCACTTGCCCAAAGGATCTGTGACTAGTTGTTTCTAGGATGCTATTCTGTTGTTTCCTAGAGCAATACTGTTCCTTAAATAAATCAAAACAAATACATTTAAACTCTTCTGGCCACAGAGAAAGGACATAAGATACTCAGAAATAAAGCTCTTTCCTCTCTTTTAACTAACAAGGGCACAAAAGGGCCACAAGTGATACATTTACTAGTCCATCTGCTCTTGACGTTTTTTTTTAAAAGGCCACTTAACTTTAACGTACCCTGAAGACTTCCCAACAAGAATTGATTGAAAGTAGCTTGCAGGAAGTGGGATAGTGAATAATGTTGTAAAGTATGTCCACTTGTGGGAGAACTACCTCAGTACCACGTAGATGCTCTCCCTTTCCGAGCTTCCTCAGTGCACCTGAGCAGGAGAACGGTATGTGCCAAGGAGCCAGCAGCATTACAACAGCAACCTCAGTTTGAGGATGGGGAAAAGGACAGAGAAACACACAAGCTAAAATGGTCAGGACTCTGCAAAGCAGTTGCCAGCTTCCTGATCTACAGAAACTGTAAGAAATGAGCGTGTGTTGTTTCAAAGGTGCTAAGCTGTGGTACTTTGTACATAACAATAGAAAACGAACATCATCCAATCACAGTTGATCCTATCTGTGTGGGGGGACTGCAAAGCATTGAGAATGAGCTCATGGGTCTCAGGAGCTGGAAGACCTGCATCCCAGTCCCTGATTTGCAAAGCTGTGTGACCTTGGGCGAATCATTTGATGTCTCTGAGCCTCAGTTTCCTCACCTATAAGGCAGTTGATCTCTAAGGTCCTTTTAGGTTCTGTGAATATCTTATTCCAGAGGCAAGAATGCTTAGAATAAAGGAAATCAACAGTCAAGAGGAAACACTGGAGAATTGTAGGGTTAGCCTGCCCCTGAGGAGCATATTGTAAGGTGAGTGCCTCTCTTTCTCTGGGGCTCCCTGTTTTTCAGTCCCCCTTTTTACTCTCTGTGCTCTTTCTATCTCTGGGCTTGTGCAACGATGCCCCTCCAGCTTCTCCGGCTGTCTGCATCAGGCTCCTCCAAACTGACCCATCCCTCCCCTACCCATCTCTCTCTTAATCACCACCTGTGACTGCACCTCCCCTCTGCCCTGCCCCATTTTGCTTCAGATTCTGGAGATTCCCATCAATTAGCTCCCTTTGTATCTGCCCTTAAACTGCTTTCACTTTTTTTTAATGTATAAAATACACTTTATAAATGCTATTATGAGAAAATTAAACATATCTAAATACTTAATGCTTACAGCATATGGTTGCTTTAATCAAGATATCAATAGAATATACAGATGTCAAATTATAATGTACACCTGAAAATTATATAATCGTGTTAACCAATGTTACCCCAATAAACTTAATTTTAAAAAAAAGATATCAAGAGAAGTAATTCGACTTCTAAAATTAGTATCGAACACAAAATATTTAAATCTAGCCACATGTACAGAGATATGAAGCTTTGTTCTTTTCAAAGCTGAGCACGATGACCCTAAATAAGATGTTTGTTTACATCCAAAAGTAGCATATTAAAACCCAAAAGCATTGCCTTTTGTTTGATTCCACTTAAACTACTTATAAATTGCCAATATGATTATTCATGAGGCTCTCCATCTTATTTGTAATACTGTTAAAATTTTTTTTATGCGTTTTCATACATGAATTTAAAATTTTCCCCCATTGTAATTTTGGTTTTATGCACAAATATGTAAGTCATACCTTATTTCTAATGCTTAGCCTAGAAGGATAGAATATTTTAAAAATTATGTCTTGTAAATGTGATATAATTTTGTTCATTCTTATGATGCCATGTCAATAATCTACTATACAAAACCAAGTACAATGAAACTGCTTTCACTTCTGCAGGATGGACAGACAGCGAATGTGGGCTCCTGAGAGAGGGGTGCTGTCTGCAGGAAGCCATGTGTCTCCACTAAAGATGAAGCAAACTCCAGGAGACAGAGGTAAGAGAACAGAACACGAAAGCAAGCGCTGAAGAGCTCCGTACCAGAGGACGAGAATCGCAGGGACTGGTTGTCTAACCGTGTTTACCACAACACGAGTGAGAATAGCATAGCCACAGAGCGGAATGACACAGAATGGAACAGAATAGATGGGAATGGAATGGGGAGAAATGGGCAGATGTGAGCATGGAGGGGGGACTCTGGGTAAATAAAAATGAAGACCTCAATAAGCCAACTTGGGTTTAAACCCACAGGCTCAAGCTCTTCCAAGAAGGGATACCAACCAGAGGCTGGCGGTCGGCTGCAGTTAGTCTCCATGTGAGGCGTGGGTGACCCTGAGCTGACTCTTGGCTGAGGCAGCAATGACTTCTGTAGCCCTTGCCTGGCAGGAGGCCCAGGGTGCAGGGGTCTTGCTTGGTGGAGATCCCTTTATTTATCCAAGAATCAGGGCCAGAGAGCTGGGCTTTGCGTGTCTTACTGGAGTTCCCAGTACTTACACCAACATCAAGGGCTGTAGAAAGGAAGGTTGTAATGGCTCATCTCGTGAAAAGCGTGAAAGTGTGTTTTCTGAACACCTCTGGTGTGCAGTGGCCCCATTTATCTGCAAACAGCTCAGTGAGGCACTAAGGCAGAGTGGAGCACACAAGGGCAAACAACTTGGGTCAAATGTGAGCTCCAGTGCTTTTCAGCTCTGTGGCCTTAGTGGCTCAACTTTCCTGAGTTATTTCTTTCATTGGCAAAGTGGAGGAAATTACAACACCCACTTTAAAGGATTGTTGTGAGGATTAAGTAAAAGATTTTGCAAAGCACTAAGTAAATACACTTAGCATTCCTAAAGTGAGTCACTACCTGGCTAAGTAGAGAGAAAGGTGTGATGCTGGGTAGTATTTGTTACTCTCAGGGCTCAAAGCCTTTTGTAATTAAAGCACTTAATTAACTAATATCTGTGAAGTAAATGTGATGAGTAATATTCCATACTGTAGATTTAAAGAAAGAGAGTCAAAGGAATTCTGAGCTTCTTGGGCAGCAGAATGTTCATCATCGTGATACAGCCAGGGCGCATTCAGCTTATTGCCCTCCAGTTACACCGTGAATTGCCCGGGCACCCAGCAGGTCAGATCCAGGATGGAGACCTGCTTCTTCTTGTTTCAGAGCAGGCCTTGGAAACTACAACCACCCACATGTGTCCAGTACAGGAATCCAAGATTCAGGGCTTTTAAAATTAATGAACTGCTGCTGGCTTACCCTGAGGGATGTTTATCACTTTGGCAGTATTTAAACTTTGAGACAAAGAAATCCGCCCAAGTCATGGTTAGCCAAGAGGAGCCCCAGGCACAGGGCCACTCCCTGAGGTGTGTATGGGGGATGCTGAGGCAGGACACCCCATTTCCTGGCCAATGTCTTTTTTTACACAAGCTTTTGGTTACTCATTAAGCCATAATTGGTTTCTAATGATGACCCTGAGGCACTGGGGTGCCTTCTGAATCATCAAAGCGAAAAGAAATTACATGTAGCTAAGGCGCTTTGTTACCTTCTTTGCAAATTGGCAATCGGTGCATGCAATGAAAGCCTTTCTCTTAACCAGAATATTCTATTCATCAGCATGACCCACTCCTCTAGCCATCCTGCATCGTGTCACACAAACACGAGACCAGCCAACCACTGACATATTCAGCCAGGGATGCCTTTTGTCCTTCTCAGGCTAGGAAAAATGGCTTCTCTTTAACTGAATAACAAAATCTAAGCTTCTGAAGGTAGAGATGTGGTGATGACAGGGTAGGCAGAGAGATAGATGTGAGCGGGAGGGAGAGGGACAGTGAAGGGTTAACAAGGCCCGAGACAAGTTCAGTAGAATATATAAAATGGGGTGTCTAGCAGGCTTCCAGTGCCTCCCTCATTCCCCTAAAGTCAAAAGCCAGATAGGCAGGCAAGAGACCTGGTAGTGCCTGGCAACTCCCCGCCCCGCCCCACACCCGCACCCCGTTCTCTCCCCCTACCCTTGCCATGCTCTCTCTGGTTAGTTACTGCAAATGACCATTAGATGACCTTACTCTGGGGGCGCTCGACAGGTATGGGCAAAATTAGTTAACTAGGCATACGCTTACCCTCAAAATTCCCATGGTGCAGGCCTACGACTTCCCATCTACTGGCAGGCACTATGCATGCCCAAGCTTGGAGTAGGAGGGCCTCAGGGAGGAGCAGGGAATTCGTGCCACTGGAGATGGGAGGGGCAGAAAGAGAACCAAGAAACTCTCTGGCTCATATAAACCCCAACCCTCAGCTTCTCGGGGACCTCAATCCTCTATTGAGGTGCCCGCTTGGACTTCTCCCAAGTGTATTTTGCTTGATAAATCACTTCTACTTCCTACTCTTTGCCTGCTGTCTTGCTTCTCGGAGCATCGGACCTCCACGCAAATCTTTCATGGAAAATCCAAGGACTGAGCCCCTAACTCTTATACAACATAGACAACCTAAGTGCCTGTAACAGTGACAATGCTTCGCAGGGCACCTGGTCTGCTGACAGCAGTTGTAGACCTGATGGACGCCAGGATCCCGAGGTGAGAATCCTATGAATGCCAGCCCAGTGCTTCTCAACAGGGAGCAGAGATACAACGGCCAGTCTACCTCACCTCCCAGACAGCCCTCCCAGCATGGAGCAGAGCCCAGGCCCGGTTTCCCCTCTCCTGCAGTGCATCCCAGGACTGTGACGCTGTGTGGGGTTGGGCTCTAGGCTTCGCAGACAGTAAAACTCCTCCACCGAGGCCTCAGTCTTTGGTCTTCTAGTCTTATTTTTGCTTAAAACCTGGTGCGACTTGCTCTCTATCTTCCCCATCATCTAATACAGGATAAGAAACAGCGGTGCTTAGTAAACATTGCTGAAAGAATAAATTAAAGATTTTAAATTATTTTATTTTACTGTTTTTGTTGTACTTCTTTGAATATATGGTATGAGTGCTGGCACCACCTCTGTTCCTCAGGGTCTTATTTTTTTCTTTCCAGAGTCAAGCACTGATAATAGTTTTTTGAAAAGTATTTCTAGAATGCATTCACTGTGTAAAAATATATTTATATATAGATCTAATATGTATACACATATACAATATATTTTATACAAATGAGAGCATACTAAATATATTTCCTTACATTTTTTCACTATATATATCGGAAATCGTTTAATTTCAGTACATATAGAGCATCCTCACTCTTTGAAATCGTTTCATATACTTTATTGTATATGAACTAACATTTATTTATGTAACCAGCCTATGACAGGCGTTTAACTATTTCCATTGTTTTGCTTTTACTAACAATGCAACCACGGGAACTAAAAGTCAGGAGTTTTCATCCGAGCTTTGCGGATCGATATCTCTTCACCCGAGGGCTTCTCACAGCCCCTCCAGGACCCGCACTGCACAAGGGAGCTAGACAGATTGACCGGAGCGCATCTCTCTTTTTCCAGGCTGTTTTCTCAGACTCGCTGTGCTTGCACATGACCAGGAGAGGATCGCAGCCGTCCGCATATGGGTCTTGCCCACAGATTTCTTCGGCTCAGCGTCCCACTGAGGCGTCAAGCAGTCTGTCTTGCAAACTACCAGTGAAGACCTGCAGCAATCATAGCAAGACTTGAGACGAAAGAGAAACAAGGACTCTGACTCATTTTGAAAAAAGCTTACCTGAATTCTCAATTTCTTTCCCTGGAAAGACCTTTAAAAAAATCAATATAGCTTTTCAGCCATACTTTTGGGTTACTTCCAGCTGGAAAATCAGGTACTTTTTCTGCATTATGTCGATTCTTTATTTTTATGGCACATTTTCTTTTGTTTCTCTATCTGAGCCAATCCCAACTCTCCAGGCACCACTGCATCCAATGTACATTTGGAAAATTCCTGCGGTTTGGACAATACTGTACAACCGTTCTTTGGAAAGAGTATCATGACTTCTGCCTAAAAGTAACTTTTTAAGTGAGAAAACTCAAGGGTGTGGCTTGTCACTGGCATGAATTTCTGCATGAATGCAGACCAAACTGGAAATCCCTGAAGTTAATATCTCTATTTGGTCATCCTCAAGTGCTTGAGTTAATGAGGTCTTTTAGTGGCAGAACCGCCAGTGGAGGTGACAGCTACTCACACACCCTGACCACAACAGAGACCTCTTTGCTTCTGTAGAAGCCTCAGGAGGGACTTCAGTAACTGAGGAGAGGAGGATGACGGGCATCAGCCCTGGTAGTACGTGTGCTTGCGAGCGGAGTCAAAAGCTTTTGGCCGTCTGTGTGAGAGAAGCCATCTCTCTATGCCACATGCTCACAGCTGCTTGGCCCAATCTCTGTTCTACCTGCACCCTGGGTCCTAGCTTCCATGCCAGGTCCTTATACGCCACATGGAGCAGCCTTGCCACAGGGCTGAAGGGGGCTTCTGGAGCCACATCCACCTTGCCTTCCTGGGTGGAGCTAGACTGGTGTGTAAAAGTGCATGGGCAGGTACATCTGTATACCTCAGTGGAGGCTCGTGTTAGAATCTAAAAGCAGTCCACACCGCCTGCTCGCCAGATGCTCTCAGAAAGGTAGGCATGCATTTATTTATTTTTGTTTTAAGCAAGGACAGCTGCAGAAAGAAAAGTATTCTCAATGCTAAATACACTCTTCCTATTTCTATGAGGGTGAAGTTACGGTAAGCAAACCAGAATCCTCCTTCAGCTGAAAGAAGGAAGAAGCGAGGAGAGGAACAGTGAAACAAAAGTGAGTTCGTGTGCTTCGGTCACATACACTATCTCGTCCGACTTTATGGACAACTAAATGAAGCAGAGAGTCTCCATTTTACGAATAAAGAACCCAAGGCCCAGGAAGGTTTGAACACTTGCCCCCAAAAGCGGGAGAACCAGGATTAGAGCTCAGTAACATCCAATTACGTAACTTCCCAAGATACCATGATGGTTTTTAAAAAATTTCTTACGCATTTGGGCAGAGAGGGTAAAGAACAAACACTTCCAAAGCAGAGGCAGTTCAACGGAGGCAAGGAGAATGTGAAAAGAGAAAACGTACGCAGAACCCTCCGCCCACCTCCCCTGCAGTCTGGGCCCTGGCATGACTTCCCAGCGAGGTTCTGGTTTCGACTACGAACCACAGGAACAGACTGGCACCCCTCTGTGGTCGTCTGAGCCTTTCGTGTAGCACTGCATTCTAGGCTTAGATCATGACAAACACATAGTAAAACCATTCTTCACAAACGTTCAGCTGGCCACTGTAAAGTTGGGCAACCAGAGGACATTTCTTATTTTGTGTGGACTTTATGGAAGTTTGACCATCCCTGGCCCATGCCCACAAAATACCAGTAGTACCAGTGATCATTGAGACAACCAAAAATGTCCCCAAAGATATCCAAACAGCTCCTAGGAGGCAGAACCAGCCCTGGTCAGAACCACTGAAATGAAGTATTAGTAACAGAGCTAAAAAGGAAAATAATTCAGAAAGGGTTTCAGAGGGACCACTTACAAGTTGTGTGACTTTGAGAGAGTCAC
Organism: Pteropus alecto; assembly: GCF_000325575.1. Classification (NCBI taxonomy): domain Eukaryota; kingdom Metazoa; phylum Chordata; class Mammalia; order Chiroptera; family Pteropodidae; genus Pteropus; species Pteropus alecto. Next base: position 2,429,221 of record NW_006434373.1, read on the forward strand.
GAAAATTCCCCTTCTAAGCCTTAATCAATTCATCTGCAAAACAAGGGGTTC
>NW_006434373.1:2429284-2432084 GCF_000325575.1 Pteropus alecto
TTCACTTGATGCAGATACCAAATGTGATCATGAGGTGACTTTTGAACCTTAGACCCTGTAGAGCTCTACAAATGTGTCGACCCTCAACACAATGCCTGGCGCCCTTGCTCCACTCCCTACCCTGCCCATGTGAACGTGCACAGGTCATGGCCTATTTTCTCTGGCACAAAATTTCCTTAATTTCACCATTTGGGAAGCAATCTAATAGGTTAAATGTTACTTAGGCATAAATGGGTGATAACGGACCCCCTCTCTCCAAAAGGATGTTTGCATTTAAGAGAGATTCCCAGAGACAAACTTCATGACACCCAAAATGAGATTTTCTAATACTGCCATGCAGACTAGTGGGAGAAGCAACTGGGTTTCTACTGCACTGTGATTAGGAGATGTGCAGGCTCCCGTGGACAGAGCGCGGGCTCAGGGGCCGAGGTCCGGGAAATGCTGGCTCAGCAGTTTCCACTCCTGCCACTTTCAGCAAAGCAGCCTCTCCATGCCTGGGTTTCCTCCTCTTTGGAGTAGGGTAAACAATGCTCAGTCTCAGGGGCTGTTGTGATAATGGGATGAGCCAATATACGTGAAGGTCCTCTACTAATATAAGCAATAATTAAGAATAATAATGTTATCCTACATGGGGACTGAACTACTACATATACAAATTAAAATGGTTTTTCTTCTCCTGAGAAAGGCGGACTGTACAATTTTTTGCACATTGATTATTGGTGTATACTTACAATTCTGCTTGTACAAATCCCAAGTCGCACTTCTATCTATTGGACACCCAACACGTGAAGGCATTAACAAATGTTCCTTTAAGGATGAATGATTTTACTATTTTCAGCATTCATATGGAGGGAGAAAGTCCATTTTAGAAGACACCTTGAAGCCCTGAGGGCAGCTTCTATTCTGAGTCATAATGACGCATGTGGTAGCAGAAACCCAGGACCTGCTTTCAGTTCTGGCAAATTTCTTAATGTTTTTAAACCACCTTCTCTCCGTCTCAGGTTTCCTGAACTAATAATTCGAGTTAACTATTACTTCACTAAGAAGACTTGCCTCTTAGTAGAAGCTGTGAGAATTAGATGAGATAGTGCAGGTAAAATATTCACTCTGAAGTACAGTCAGATTTTGGATTCATAGCAGTGGTCTACGAACATTTTTGATCTCACATTCTCATATTTGAAACATTTGAGCAAACCCTCCTAATGCATAAATATATATTTCAAAATGATATGTAAGTAGTACCATGCTAACATATTATATTATAAAACATATACAGTGATAAAAATGCTTAAAGGATGAGTTAGAGATTAAACGAATACTACTCTGAAGTAATTTTGAGTTATTTTATTTATTTATGGTACAGAAAACCTTTTGGTGCTCACTAAAATAGTACTATTATCCTTAAATATATTTTTAGTGGAGAGTGATGTGATTGAACACACTTCAATCTTTTAATTCTCTTCGTTTAATATTTTCTAAGAGGGCATTCGAAGGTCTGATTTTGAGTTGCTTATTTTGATACTTGGTGTTCATAGCTATCCAACTTGTAAAAGGTACTCCTCAGAGAAGAACGAATCCAAAATAGTGACAAATAATTGACTCAGTAAATCATGTTACTCATTTTTCTATTTTATCCACCAATTATATGAACATTTTTTTGTTGAAACTCAGCTAGTAAATTTCCATTTTTCCCTGATGTCAATTAGTTGTTCTTGCAAATTAGTCATAAAGCATGACATATTAACATTTTTTAGCAAATGGAATTACAACCCACCATTATTGGGAAGATTGTTAAATAAGATAGAAAATGATGTCTGTTTTTTAAAGCATGCAGACAGAAGCATTTTTATAGATGACACACATTATTTTGGGCAACAATAATAGTTTCAGCCCATCTGTTTTCAAAAGTTTCACGTTTCTTTCAAAAGCTATCTGTTTCTTATTTTTACAAAATCACCTTTATTTTGAAGGTACAAATTAACAGTATTTATTATTATTTTTGAAACATCTGCTAAGAAGCATCTTTCTGACAGCCATTTGGCTTCCTAATGACAGATCCCAGATTTTGAACAGCTATGTTTTTTGTTTCTTTGTTAAGGAAAATTATATAATTCATCTTCAAGTTCAACATTCTTTTAATCACCTTGCTACAATTTAACCAGAATAATGCTGCGGTGTGCAAAATATTTTCATGGTCGTTCCTTACTTCATTAGAAAGTACTATATTCGTCTATATTTTCATTTCTAAATCAATATAACTGTATTGATGATACCTATAGCTTCGGGAGGACTTCTGGCTACAAGAGAGTGACTTGTAACTCACTGATGCACATACAATGAATGAGTTTCACATGTGTTGTCATAACTGCAACCTCACCTGGCATCCTTTCCTTTCCTACTTCAGTCAGTGAAATTAGTTATAGTTTTTCCATTAAAATTTTTTATTTTAATAAATAAGTCATTTACTTGGAGTTAAGAATATATGTTCAATGGCACCTCTTTCTTTAGATACACAGGAGAAAGCAGATCTGTTTCAAATTTAATTTTTGAAACAGAATACAGCAAATACCAGGAATCAAGACACATTGGGTACACGTACACCTTGTTTAGGAGCAACATATGTGCACAGTCTCAAAATGTCTCCCCACAAGATACTTAATAATGACAAAAGGAACAACAGTAACTTTACAGGAGGAATCTGACAGACAGAACCTTAACCAGAAAATCAAGGTTAACATCACCAGCAGTGAGATGCCGATCTCATGTGCCCCTGAGACGAGAAGCTGAGAAGGACCCAAAA
>NW_006434373.1:2432130-2439027 GCF_000325575.1 Pteropus alecto
AACTTAAAGTGAGAGACATCCTAACATAATCCTGGCTAGTCCTCCTCCAAAGTGTCAAAGTCATGAAAGACAAAGGAAGGCTGAGGAATAGTCCCAGACTGAAGAAGTCTAAGGAGACATCAGAACTAAATGCAATGTAGGCTCCTGATAGGAAAAGGCCATGAGTGGGAAAACTGGGGAAATATGGATAAGATCTGAAGGTTGGTTAATAGTATGTGTCAATGCTAGTTTCCTGGTTTCAATCATTGTACTGGGGTTGTGTAAGTGTTAACATTAAGGGAAACTAATTGAAGGGTATATGGGAACTATGTATTAATTTTGTATTTTTTTCTGTAAATCTGAAGTTTTTTAAAATAAAAAGTTAAAAAAGGCACATCTATACTTTTATCCATCTGTGTAGCAAAACTCCCGCACTGTGTAATGTGTTCTAACTTATTTCTTTCGGCCTCTAGCAATGTTTTCTACATGCATTCCAACAGTATTTTATGACAAAGGAATCAAGAATTTGCCTATTATTTTCTTTGTATCTCAGCTACTTGAACCATAGTTGGAAGTGCTCTTTAATAGTATTCGACTACTAAAATTGCTAAGTTCAAAAACTCAAAAGAGACTTCTGGAAACGTGTCAAACAGTTAGTGAAATTTCATAATGTACTGTATTGAGGATCTTAAAAATAGTAAAATTTTGTCTTCATTTTCAAGCATTTAATCCTTAAGTGTCTTGCTCACCTTGATGATTTCATACTATTATGAGCTAATATTTCAAAACATGACATACACTTAGAAGATGGTTATCTTTAATGATCTTGAGTGTAAATGCGTAGTTTAAACAGTCTTAATCATTTTGAGTCTCCTGGCCTTGTCAAACTTGAGTTTGTTGTCATCGTTTTTCCCTATAGAGTGGCCAACAGAAGTTTGTGTTATGCGTAGAAGCAATCTTTGCCATCTTGTGGTTTGCTTGGGTTTGTTTCATCAATCTGATTGTCATTCTGTGATGCCGTGCAGGATTCTTTTTTAAGTCAATATTCTACTTTGCTAGAATTAGTTTTCCTTAAAACCAGATCGCTTGTAAGTCCAGTAAAACAGACAAATCTGGGTTATAAGATTCTGGGTTATAAGAGTCTGGAAAATAAAAAAAAGCCACTAAGTCTTCATCGTCACCTCTGACTGGGGAATCCCAGCTAGGATACCTTCACATTCATGTGACAGTGACCATCCAAGAGGCTAACTCAGCTAGGGTCCCAGTGTCACTTTGAATATTAAATGTTGGTTAAGGTTAGTTTCCTTCCTTCTTAGATGAAAATAAATATCAATAGAAGTCTAGATTATTTTCTTCCTACTCTCCAAAACTATAATGTCCAAAAAAGTAGGCTTAGCCTCATTTGGATCTTTAAATATACTATAAATTAATTGAAAGTATATAAAATTCAATTTTAGTTATGCATTTCCACCAGCCATATTTCAAGTGCTCAGTAGGAAAAGGCTACCATATTGCATAGAGCTGATATAGAACATCTCCTTCGTTGTGGTACATTTACATTCTACTGGACACTGATGTTCCAGTGGATTTTCCTATATGGGCTGCTCTTTGTAGCTCACTACTTTAAAGTAGCACTAAAGATCTATTGGGCATGAGTCCTGGCATGAACTAAAGGTCAGTGCACAGACTGTGTCTGTAGTCCAGGGTTGGAGAGTCCGCTATGCTAAAGGCACTCCCTCTCAACCACCCCTTCATTGAGAATGTTCTCTTCATTACTTTTCTCTCTCTCGGCAGCTTGCAAAGCCAGGGAGACCCTGTGAGGCCCTTGTGAACTCTTTGCTGGCGTGTGTAACAGCCAAGCTCAAGGCCTGAGCTTCCTCTTGATGCCAGCTGGAGATCGGCTTGCCCTTAGCAACATCTAAAAAGACCAATAGCTACCTTGGATCTAATTCCTCATAAATCAAAGGCAAAATATTAGCTCAAGCTGCCAAAACAGAGCAAGTATTATTTGTCTTGTGGTGGTTTATTATGGTACAGCTTATTAAGATGTCAAAGAAATCCAATTCTGAATGAAAACCCTTTAGAAGGTGTAACTGAGTCCATGTAATGGAAGGAAGACAGTGTGAACCCCACACAAGCTGAAGGTGGGAGTGTGGGGGTGGGAAGAGAAGGCATCAGGAAAAAGAGAAGGAGGGCTGTAAGGACAGAGAAGCAAGAAGGGACAGACAAAGTGAAGCCACGGAAACTGTCTGCTTTACAATTTAGCCAAGAAGATTTTTCAGGTGACTGAAAGTATTAAATTGGCATATGCCAACCTGTATTTCCAGCATAAATTATTGTTTGTCTGGGCGAGGAGGCAAACGCCACCTTCCAAAGCTGGAAAAATTAGATCAGTGGGAGCCGAGGAAGCAATCAAACAATCATCCAGCAGCCCAACCCTGCACCTAATGAAAAAGAAAGTCCTTCTCTGAAGAAATTTCTCACTCTGGAGTCCTGCTATGAAAACAGGAGTCTTAGGTGGCGTGGTCATTACATGCCCAGCTGTACTGGTGAGGAGAAGAGAAACATTAATGAAATATAGTTCAAGAGGAAAAAATTCTTTCCTGACCGCTTTTCACAAGGCGACAACAGAGAAGGTGATGAAGTTGGGATTCTTTTCACGGGCTTTTGCCTTGTGAATCTGATCCTGGAGGGAGAAAAAAATATGGGAGGTTTGAGCACCTTGCTGCTGGTGGAGGTCAGAAGATGTATAGCTGGTTTCTGTAACAGGAAATAACATCTGTTTTTACTCAGGGACCAAATAATATTTTTCAAAGTCTGGCTGAGCAATAGGGTTTTCTTTTACTGGCAGACTCAGCATGGTGCCTTATAAATCTGAGGCTAACACCTTTTTCTTAACCTGTTCCTTCTGCTGACATATTGGAAAACAGAAAAGCTTATATTCTTCCCTCCATGCGTGGTCCTGTAATTTCCCTTAGCACTAGATGGGATTTCCACCAGCCCGGGGGAGGGGAACTTGATGCTGTCTGCAGCCTGTCGCTTACTCCTCTTAAACCTTTCACCCAGACCCATCCCCTGTCTCACACAGATCTGACAATGCATTCTCCATTCTGCCCTAATGCCACAGGACATAATTTGGTCGAAATTATGATGCCCATGTTGAAAGGGGTCTTTGCCCATCAAGGGAAGAGAATTAAGTTACTTAAAAAAAAAAAATGGAGGTCTACACTCACACAATACAGTATAGAGAGCACACTAATCTTAAGTATATGACTCGATGGTTTTTACTATGTTTGTACACCAGGTCAAGGTCTAGAACATTCTCAGCAGCAAGAATTTCTTCTCACACAGCATCCCAGTCCATTACCCACTCCACCCCAGGGCAACTGCTATTCTGATTTCTATAAATATTGATTCTTCCCACGATCCAGGTACAAACTATGTGGCAACTAATCTCTCAGGAGGAGCTCATGTTAACCAAGCTCATAAGTCAGATGTATAGAACAGTGATGCCAATTTATTAATTTGCAGTTAGAAATGCAATTTTCCCAGGCACTCATTCCCATCTGGTAAAGCCTCTCTCTTGCCAGGGGCATGAGACATATTCAAAGTCAACTTCCTAAGATTCTCATGCCTCTGAGTAAGAGCTAGTGAGCATTGCTAACATTTTGCTGCAATGATTCTTCCTGTAAGCTTCCGTACCAACAATTCTTTAAAAATACGATAATTTAACACTAACTTGAAAAAGACTAACAATACTACCAAGTATTGGCAAGGATGTAGAGCAACTTGAACTCTCATACACTGTCACTGGAATGTAAGTTGGTAAAATGACTCTGAGAAAGTTTCTTGCAGTGTCTACAAAACTAAACAAATGCCTACCATATGACAAATTGTTTCTAGGTTTATACCTAACAAGCATACATGAGTTCACCAAAAGATGTGTGCTAGAATGTTCACAATAGCTTTATTTGTAATAGGCAAAAACGGGAAGGTACCCAAAGGCCCATGTATGGGACAATGGATAAATATAATAAAATACTATTCATTAATGAAGCAGAAAGATAATAGTAACACATCTAGTAACTGGCAGAGTCAAGATTTGAGCTCAGGCATAGTGGTGTCAGAACCTCACTCTTAAAACATTAGACTCTCCTGCCTCTCAACACATAATAGTCACAGTACTTTCATATTCGTCAGTACTATCATATTCAACAGCATCAGTTTCCTCTCCCCTGAGCTGCTGGAAATCCCATCTGGTGCTGGTGGAGTATAATTTGAAGAACCATTTTGGAAAGTGAGTTAGCAGTCTGTAATAAAATATAAATGCATGTGTCATAAAATCTAGTGATTAATTCACTGAGATATACTCTAACCAACACTGACACTGACACAAAGAAATGTGTGCAAGCACAGTTGTAATAGAAAGCAAGAATAAATAAACTGCCATATAATCATTAGATGGAATGCTGTTACAGCCATTGAAATAATAAACTTTATGTGCGTATATCTATTCAAAATATGCATAGATCTCACATTTGATCTGTATGATCTTCTCAAAAAACATGAATAAATTCTAAAAATGTAATGTGATTAACAGAATAAAAATGCAGCCCACAGAAAGGGGGGACAATATTTGCCAATCATATTTCTGATAATGGATTAATATCCAGAATATTTAGAGAACTCTTAAACAACAAGAAAACAAACAAATAATCTGATTAAAAATTGGGCAAAGAACTTGAATAGACATTTCTCAAAAAAGATATACAAATGGCTAATAAACAAATAAAAAGATGCTTAATATCTTTTTATTAATAACTAATCATTATGGAAATGCAAATTAAAACGATAATGATATACCATCTCACACTCATTAGTAAGTAAGTAAATAAATGAATAAATAAAACCAGGCTAGTGAGAATCCACCTGTATATAATTGGCTGTTCTTTTTGAGTTTAACTTAAGGAGATATTTTCTTTTCTCTCTCTTTCTTCCCCAGTGATGTGGATCATGTATTACACGGAATTTTATGGAAATATATTTATCACCTTACATTTGGGAACCACCATAAATGTATGAATTTGTAGACAGGATTTTCTACATGTTTATGTAACAATGCCATCTCTTTTTTTCTCACACTGGTGAACGCTTCATAACTTGGGGGATGGGGAGCCAATATGTTTATACATAGACCAAGAAGCATTTGGGGATCAGAGGAAAGATTTCAAAAATTGAAAAGGACTCAGAAGTCTTGTCAATAATAAATAATTCAAATTAAAGACATGGATTAAAAGAGACTTATAGCCATCTGAAAGTTTAAGTCATTTAAATAATATTAATTCTTTTTTCCAAAGTGAGAATATGAGTGAGCTCCATCCATCTGAATCTCCTTTTATAAAACCCAGGCAAAGAATTCAGGTATTTTTTTCACGTAGACCATCTTCTATAGATGCTCAAATATTTTAATCCCTCAGGGGCCACTTGGGTCTTCAGTCAGGAAAAATATGAATGAGGCTTTGTATAGAGTCCAATTTCCTTTAACACATGGTAATTTCCCGATGGTATCAATCAGGCTTAGGAATTCGGTCACGTTCCTGCAGTTGGTGAAAGGAAGACTTCTCATGCTCAGTGTCTGACCTTGAGTCCTAAAATCCTTCTGCTTGTCCAGTACTCACTGTTGGGGTTAATTGTTAAATTGAGTCACTGAGCCTGAGCAGCCTTCAATAAAGGGCTCCTTCCCTAGCTGCCTTCAGAATGAGAAAACTGGATCCTGATTTTCAGTATGAGGCTGGATACAGAAAAATGTAGCTAAGGTCAGAATAGTCATTTCATTGTTACTTGGCATTCTTTACCCAAGAAGGAAGAGCTAGCAAATTAATTTGTGTTATGAGCATTTGGATGAATAAAGAAACAAAGAATTCTGATTGACCTCTGTTGCCACTGTGAAGTTTTTTGCAGTCACAAATCTTTTATAGTCACAAAACAACGGATGAGGAGCCTTCCTCAGGCTAATTTCATGCCTGTACATTTCCTAAGGAGGTGGCTGCAAATGCGAAACAGCTTGCTCCAGTGGTTTCCCAAACTTTGTACTGAGGAACCCCAGGGGGCAATGCAAACCCCCAGTACGCTGCAGGATACTTTATATTTTCTATGATACCCAGCGATGTTCCCAAGAACTAATAGGTTGAAGGAGTTCACTATTTCAACATTAGATTTCAGCTACATGCCTTTAGATGATGTTGTGCCTTTGTGAAGCTGGGTTTTCTTCAGCTGCTATGATAAAAAGCAAGAACCAAGCAATCAACGTGGAAAAGGAAATGAGGGTGCCGTGTCCAATGATTCCAAGGACTGAGAAATTTTGCAGTGACCACTAGGTATGCTGGCCCATTAGCAAGAAATAGTGGTTATTTAAGGACAGCATGAAATTTGATCTTTTTAATTTTGATTTGTATGTATTATATTTACTAAGTTGTTTAGATGCTCCTACTAAATAAACTAAATTGTTAAGTATTTCTTTTGGCCAATGGGCATCATCAAAATGACCACTACATTGAAAAAGTGCCCTGAACTGAGAAAGTTTGGGAACCTCTGGAACAGGCTAACATTGCCCTGAATTAATAAAAGAGGTGAAAATAAACCCAGAGAGTTCAAAATGACTTGTCATATATATTTTTAATTCTCCCTATTATTTTGCCCAAAATGAATGGCTTATTAAGGTTAGCTCTCTATTATCCTAAACCCAAACATACAACTTAAAATGTTATTAAAGAAAAACATCTTTTTTAAATAGAGATTATTCTGCCAGAGAATAACACATAATACAAATTTAAGATTTCTGTTCCCCTGCTGCCTATTAACTAACTGGTGGCCATAAGCCAGTTACTTAACTAAAAATCCCTTTTGCTGCAAACCCAG
>NW_006434373.1:2439346-2447778 GCF_000325575.1 Pteropus alecto
GTGTATTTAAAAAAACCCCTTTTTTGCAAAACCCGAAAAATTTTTTTTTTTTTTTTTTTTTTTTGTAAAATTAGAGCTCTCTGAGAAGTCAGAAGCAGCAAAAAACTAATTCTTATAAGCAAGGTTACAAATAAAAAGCAAACAAAACAAAACTCTCAATTAATAACAACAGAATTTAGTGACAACTTGATTAATGAATCCTCTGGGGGAAAAAATCTTCTATGTGTAAATGTTGTCTCTGATTAAACCACAAGAAACAGAAAGCACCTCGTGAATCACATCTGACAGTGGCGGTCTGTATTTCCTTTCAGTTCAAGGGCACACCGCGATTGAATCAACCAAACTCCTTCTCACACACCTTCCAAGTGTTGGTGCACAGCCAGATATAAGTATGGGTTGGTGACACCCAACTCCCCAGCCTCCTCTTCGTGCATCCCTCTGCCCCAGCTTGCTTGAGCCTCAAAATTCTCTTACTTCCTAGACTCCTAATTCTACTAGAATTTGATGGACTCAAAGCCATGGCATTTAGGCACCCTGACGGATTGCTTCTTTCCAATTCTCTGGCTGCTCTGTGCTTCTGTTTCCTTACCAGAAAACAGGGATATTACTAATTTCTACCTTATAGTGTTGCTGTAAAAATTTAATTAACAAATACACATAAAATATTTACAGTGGCACTTATGGCCCTTAATAAATATTGACTATTATTATTTTTAGATAAATATCTATTATGGAGTTGCTAAATCAAATGATGATAATATTTTTAGGCTTTTGAAATGTGTACTGAAATTTTCCTAAAGAAACTTTTAAACCAACTTACCTTTTTTTTTTGAAAGGGCCCGTTTATCTGAGTGAACTCTCATTAATATTGGATATTTTAAGTTTTAAAAAGTTGCCAGTTTGCTCTTTAGACCATTGCTCCACTCCACTCCTAGAGGTAATTTGGTTCCTACCATATTATGATGCTGTTTAAGTACTGTCCTGAAGCATTTTGCGCCATACCTCCAACACCCATTTCTGAACTGACAGTTCCGTCTGTTCTTGGAGTGCCTCCTCTTTGTGGCTGCAGGGTTGCCTTGGTGGGGACCCTGGGGATGTACCAACAACAGCCTTTCCCTCTTCCTTCAAGCATAAGCTCAATTTCTACTCAGATACCGGTATCTCACCACCCCCACCATACTGCCCACTCTTGTTCTCATCCCAGGTTGCTCATGTGCTTTGGGAGCAGAGCAGACCTTCAAAGTGCACGGAAGGAAATTATCATCCCCATCGGTGACCACACACCACCCTCCTAGTGGATTCAGGGGCAACATATTCACCATGAACACCTTCGATTTTCCTACCACCTTAGAGCAGGCATACTGTGGGGAATCGTCCACAAGATTACCTTTATCCAAGCCTCTTACTTTCTCACAAGGATTTCTCACTACCCAGCACATCTTTAAGAAGAGAGTTACTTTCCAACGAGGGTATCAATATACTCTCCCAAGGGCTCACCATTGAGTCTCTAACTCTACTCCTCACACCTTTGTCCTTTTTTGGCTGCCATTAACCATCTGCCTTTCCTCGCTTGCCTCCAAAGCCCCTGAACCCCTTTAAAACCTCACGGGAAAACTATGTTAACTGAAATTCCTGACTCCCTTGGGCTGCTGCTCCTGATCCAGGCCAACTGTGGGGGCTGAACTGCCCAAAGTAGAAGTAGACGCTGCTATGCCACTGCCAAGATTTCTGCAATGTTCTCCAAAACTAGAAGCCCCCCAATGTCCACAACCTATAGTTCAAGGACTCTTTAACAAGCAGTGGGTGAGAGAATACACTCAGGTATGGGAAAGAGAGCCAGCCTGGGTGTGGATGATTCGGGTGTGGATGAGAGAGCCCACTCACCTGTGGGCATAGAGCTGAGAGAGTCAAGTCAGCATGGATGATAGAGCTGAATCAGTCGTGGGTAAGAGCCAGTTCAGGTGTGGGCAAGAGAGCCCTCCTTTCTCCCAGTTATTCTAGAGGGAGGCAATTTCAGAGTGACAGGGAAATGCTGTTATTGGAGATTATGAAAAAAAATAAAGTGAGAGAGAGAGACTAATTTTTACAATTTTTTTCCCCTCCAGCAATAGGAGCCCAACTAGCTGGTAGTAAGATGAGTCTAGCTCCCTGCCGCTCACTGGCATGCTTGCAGGCGTGGTAGGTGTTGTGTGAGTGTTGACAGGCCTCAGTGGCCTATGTCTGGAATAAGCTGTGCCGTTCCCAGGGTCTTCTCCCTGCTCTCTTGGCTCACAAGCAAGGATATGTGAGCAGAAAACAGGTCAACTACGTAACTCCACATTTTCTGAGAGAGGGAATTAATACATAAGCATTGAACATGACTGGGCCATTATGCTAAGTCCAGCATTCATGAAATTTTCCTGTGGAGCTGACCTTTGGAAAGTCTCAAGATATAACTATGTATGAAACGTCTGCCTATGGTTTCCAGGAGTACATGACCATTCAGTTTTTCTCTGTAGTGTTCAATATATTTGCTGACACCAGGGAACAAGGCAGAGTGCCTCCCACGGCTGCTTTTCCATCTGTAAGTTTGGACAGCTGCTAACCTAGGACTCGAAGATCTTGAGGGAAAAGACTTTGGTTCAAAATTCAAAGCCATTGAGATCCAATCTTGTCAAAGTCAAATATTTCATTAAAATTTCTATTAACCTTTTCCCCTAAGAGTAAATTGATCTTTAATTGATCAATTGATCCTTAATCCATTTTGAAAGATTGAGACGATCGTAGTCCATCTGAGGACTTGCACATACTGGAGGCCTCCCCACCTGTTCTCAGGCCCCCATCGTAGTGCCTCCCTCGCTGGAGGAAATAAGTAAGCACGTCCTTCAGAAACAGCAAAGACCGTGACTATGGAGGGAGCAGCAGGAGTTTTGGCCTCTCACATTTGATCTCTACCACTTACCAGAAACATCTTCTCACTTACAAAACTTACTAAAGAAACTTGTTCAAATCATTTCCCCTCTTTGTCCCTCGAGGTTCCTACAGACTCACCTTGTAACTGATGGACTTACAAAAGGTTAAGAAAATAACTTTAAATAGAACATTTATTGTTTCTCTCTTGTTATGAAAGTAACATACATTTATTTATTTTTGTGGGCAATTAAAACTAGAAAATGACTAAGTAGATTTTTTTATTTTTGCTTCCTATAAAAATATTATAGATATTGTATTTTAAAAATTTTAAGAGGAAAGAACCAGCAAATATACTTTTTAAAATATTCCTAACATCCACAATAGGAATATCTACAATAGAAACACCAATACCCAAATGAAAAAAACTAATGACAATCTGATTTGCCAGTACAAGGGCATAGAACTTAATGTGGAATTTTCTCTGAGAGCAACCTGACACCTTGTACCAGTGAAAATCTGAAAAGCGGCTTAAAATAAAATGACTTTTGGATAAAAATGTGGCCATCCATCTCTCCATTATTTCGAGACAAAACACTCTAAAGGCCAAAAAAGTTTAAGTAACCCAAACTGGTTGACAGAATTGAGCTTAAAGGCCATTTATTCAAAACCACATCTGCTCACTGAAGTAATCAACTAGATTTATTCTACTGAGGTTATCTTTGTGGACTAATAAGTAATATAATCAAATTTTTTGACTTCAATATACACTAGAAAAGAAGGTATATTTTCTTTCAAGATACAAAGTTGGACATATAAGGATTAGACTTACTTCATTAACTATGCTAACCAGGATTGCCTCATCCCAATTCACTTTTCTGTCCATTCAATCTCACATGGATAAAAGGTGAGTTTATCCTGTTGTATTTCAATTTCTTCTTACATTTCTTAAAGTTTTACCTTATAAATTTGATATTTTAAAAAACTTTTAAATTTAATTTTTAATTTTTATTTATTTTTAATTATTTTTATTTAACTCTTTACTTTTTAACGTTTTATTCTTTAACTATTTTTATTTTATTTAACTATTTTATTAATTTTAACCTTTTATTTTGTAATGATTACAAATGAATAGTAAAGTCATAAGAAACAAAAGAATACTCATGTTCTTCACCTCGATGCTCCAATTTATTAATATTTTACCGTATTTGCCATATCATACATTCTCTATCTGTATTATTATTATTTTCTGAACCACTTGAAAGTAAGTTGCACACATAATGTCCTAATACCCCTAAATACTTAAGAAGTATTTTCTAAAAATAAAGTCACTCTCCTACAGAAGCACAGTACAACCAGGAAAATCTGGAGATCAGTATTGATGTAATTCTACCATCTCATCTACAGACTCCATTTGAATTGCCTGGGTTTTCCCAAGAATGTCCCTTGTAGATGCAGAATCTATCTGAACTACACACACTGCATTTAATTGTCATATCTTCTCAGTCTTTTCTATTGTATACTGAAGTCAAAAAATTTGATTCTCTTCAGCCTAGAGCAGTTCCTTGGTCTTTACTTGTCTTTTAATGACCTTGGTAGTCTTAGAGAGTACAGCCCAGTTACCTTGCGGAATGTCCCTAATCTTGGGTTTGTCTGATATTTCCTCATGAATATATTCAGATGATGCATTTTTGGTAAAAATACCAAAAAAAGTGGCTCTGTGTTCTCCTCAGTGCATCTTAGCAGGAGGTACGCAATACCAATTTGTTTCATTGCTAGTGATGTTAACTTCTATCGTTTGGTTAAGATGGTATATGCCAGGTTTCTCCATTGTAAAGGGAATTGTTTGTAGTCACTTAGAAACTATGTATTTATCCTCTTTCTCACTGATAATTCTTGCTTGAATTATTCCCATGACGAATGCCAAATGTTGATCACCACCCATTCTACTTCTACTGGTTGATACTCTATGGTATTTACGGTATTATTCATTTACATTAGAAGAGATCTACTAATTCTTATTTTATTCAATAGGTCATATGTATCATTATTCTTATTTACTGTGATGCTCAGATTTGGCATGTAGAAGCTCTTTCAAGATGGCTCCTATGTCATTTTGACATGTTCCCAACATATTTGGCATTTCCTTAGTTTCTGACACAAGAAGATATTTTAGGCTCAGCTTGTATTTTCCCTGTGCAGCCTGGAATCAGCCATTTCTCAGGAAGCCCTGGTTCCATTCAGCGGAGGATGGTGTCAGAACAATATCCAACGAAGGTATAACTGTTATCAATATTAATGAATCAAAAACAGCATCTCTCTGAGTTAGATAGGCTCATTGCTACTGGACTGTCATTGCTTCTATATCCTTTAAGTGGACAGACTAGAAACATATGTGTGTACACACATACACACACACACGCATGCACAATCTATATTGATTTCTCTATCTATACATATTAAAAACCATGTGTTCATATTGACATAACTCTTTTTCAGTGTAACAGAGATTATTTACACTTTCCCCTTTTCATATTTGTGATCCTCTAAGAGTTTAGAATTTCACTCTGATTATCCTCAATACATTTACTTACTTGCTCACTTTCCTTGTTTGACTAACCTCCTGGCCATTCAGACTATCTATTTGGCCCCGAGCCTGCTGGACCAACCACACTCATGTCTTCCCTGGCCTAGCCCTGCCAAACTTGCTGGTTATGCCATTGAATTCTCTCAGCTCCCAGTCCTACCAAATGCACTAGTCACACCAGCCCAATCCTTGCCATTAAGCAAAGAGAAAGGGAAGAGAGATGCTGTTTTTGATTCATTAATATTGATAACAGTTATACCTTCATTGGATATTGTTCTCATTAAAATTATAAAGCACTATACTTTACCTTGTTTAATTCTTCTTATTAATTTAGTGTAGTCTGAAATAAAGATTTATACTTTTTGAACATTTTTTTATTTTGAAATAATTTTCGATTTACAAGAAAAGTTGCAAAGATAGGAGAGTCCCATATACTCCTCCCCAATTTCTCCTGTTGTTTACATCTTATACAACTATGGTACATTTGTCAAAATTGAGAGATTAACATTGATACATTACTATTAACTAAGCTTCAGGTTTTATTTGGATTTCGCCCATTTGGGGATGAATGTCCTTTTTCTGTGTCAGAATCCAGTCCGGGATTCAGTCATCATATCTCCTCAGTGTCCTCTGGTCTGCAGCAATTCTTTAGTCTTTCCTTGTCTTTCGTGACCTTGACAACTTGAAGGGCACTGGTCAGGTATGATGGAGAGTGTCTCTTTATTTGGGTTATTCTGATGTTTTCATTGTGTTTAAACTAGGGTTATGGGTTTTGGGGGAAGGATACTGAAGGTGGAGTGCCCTTCTTTCTCCCCATATTATATCGAGAGTGCATGACGTCAACATGACCTATCACTGGTCATGTTAATCTGTATCACAGACCTCTCCACCGTGAAGTTACCATTTTCCCATTTCCAGACTCTGTTCTATGGAAGCAAGCCACTAAGACCAGTTTCATTCTCAAATGGGAGAGGTAGGGATAAAGCTCTACCCCTTGGGGGCGGGGGGTGGATGGTGGTTAGCTACATATATTATTTGGAATTTTTCTGTAAGAAGATTTGTCTCCTCTACCCTCTTTATTTATTTATTCAATCATTTCTTTATATCATTATGGATTAATATTCAGTTTACTATACATACAGATATATAGATACAGAAATAATTATAGATATATGTATATACATGGGTTAATATACATACATCTATTTCTTAGCTTCATTGGCTAAGAGGGCCTAGAAAAAATGATAACCAATAGCAAGAAGCACACCTAGCACTCAGTTCTTGGTGTCTAAATATCATTCTTCAATAAAGGGAAACAGGCTCCTTAGGAGAATGATTGATTCTAGGGCTGGGGCTGGGAAAGAACAAGATGAGCCTGGAGGACCTAGCGGTGTCAGAAAGCAAGGACATGCTCAAAAACAAAAAGATGGAAGTATGTCACAGGGATACAGGGGCCAACCTGAAAGTATTCCTAAAGGCCGAAGCTTGAGCAACAAAATAATGACAGTAAATAAATAAATTAACAACACACTAATTAATTAATTAAACTAAATTAATTAATGTAGTGTTGGGTTACAACCCAAAATATAAAATAAATAATTACTTGTTGGTATCTAGACTTGCAGTCTTCTCTCTGCACATATGCATTTCCATTATACACACAAACACCACAGACACTTTTATACATTTAGAATAATACACAATGTTTCACGTGTGCTTTTTTTCATTTAGCAATACGTCTTAGAGATAACGTCCTGTCAGTAAACAAAGACTCTCCCAAGTTCTTTTTGTTATTATGACTGTGTCATGTCAAAGTATGGATACTTACCTTGTATTAAATCTTTTGCTATTTCAAATATGCTATTGGCATAGCCATTCAAAATGCCATTTGATTTGCCATTTGAAATGCAGTTCAAATTCTAATAGTCATTGCACAGCTACTGCAACATGTATATCTATAGGATAAATTTCTGGAGGTAGAATTGCTGAATCATACTGTGTTTGAAAATTTGTGGTAGCTATTTTTTTATAGTTACTTCTTCCTATTTTAAAATGAAAAATATCTTCTCAAATTTCCCTGAGAATGTTAATTAGAGCCTGTACAAATTCTCTGCCATATTTATTCCTTTCACAGGGGCCATGAACTTCAGTGATTCATTGCACACATCTAGTCATTTTTCATTGTAGGATAATGTTTACATATGAAAGTTAAATTTCTATTTTTATTTTCATGGGTTTTTTTGTCATTTCAATTGGTCTTCAGGAGAAAAGTGAGATGCACAAACTAAAAATTCCATCATATCCTCTCCCCTATATTCAAAGATATTTTGAAATAAAAGTGTTTATATATTGTTTGTTCATTAAAAAAATTTTGGATTAAGTACACTTCTCCATATCATTAAGTGTTCTCCAAATAGAAATTCTCAATGGCTGCATAGTATTCCCACTATCCAGTTAAGCATGAATTTTTGCACCATTTTTCTACTATTAAATATTTAGTTTGTTTCTTTTGTTTAAAATAATTATAAGTAGTAACATAAATTATGACTAAACAGCAATGTATATATTTACATGTAAATCTTTCCAGACATCTCTGCTTATTTACTTAAGAAAATTTTTGAAAGTGATGTCAATCAGTAAGCACAACTTCAAGGTCTGAAACACAGTGGCAAATTGCCCTCTCTACCCATTATATACATTTACCACAATTATATCCATTTACCATTCCCCTATTGGAAGAAGGTGACTTCAGGGAAATAACTTGAAAGTTTCCCTGATCTTGTTAAAATAAAATTCTAGCAAAGGATTTAGCTAACCAAGATTTAGCTAACTAAATCTTAAATAGGATTCTAGCTAAATAGGATTTAGCTAACGATGAATCCAGCAGACCCTGAGCTGTTTGAAACCCAAGGGCTGAAAAAGCCGATGCAGCATTATTTGAAAGCAATGAAAGGTA
>NW_006434373.1:2447788-2467817 GCF_000325575.1 Pteropus alecto
TCTCTCATATAAATGAAAGGTCATATCCTTCCTCCATATTCAAATTGTGAAAATTAAGAAATATAAACCTCATTTAAAATGGAGTTGGGAGGCTAGAAGAGGGAACTCTCACACTCTGTCACTCAATACTATTGACATTAACAGGAAGAGACATATCTTGCACATCCAACAGGAAATGATACTATTTTACTACTTCAGCAAGAGGAAGGAAAGATTTTTTTCTTGCCCAGTAATGGTTCAGCTAATGGGAGACTGCCATAACTCAGCCAATGAAAAGTCACTATTTCAGACTAATAGTTTCCTCTATGAGACTCTTCATTTACAAAAGCCTCTTCCAACTCCATAAAAGAGCATTCCTCTCCTTTCTCTGAACTTCCGTGGTTTGCCATTAGACTGCATATTCTGAATTGCAATTCTTTGTAGTTCCCAAATAAACCCATTTTGTTGGAGAAACATCTGGCTGTGTATTTGTTTAAGGTCAACAAAATGGAAGGTCATATCCTCTCCCCTATATTCAAAGATATCTCCTCCCTGATCTAAAAATCCATTGCATTTTAATGATCTTTTTGGTTGAAAAATCTGAAAGTAAGACCATAAGGAAAAGATACTGAGAATGATAAGCTTTTCTGAAGGAGGGAGTTTGGGGGAGGCAAAAAAGGGGTGGTGGAGCGCCAATACAGAAAGGGCAGGTTTGGGTGGATACCACCATAGTGACCATGAACCTGGAACTCCCTGCTCTGGGCACCAGGAAGGTCTAGGAGAGTAAGGAAGTAAGAGCCCTGGGGTTAGTCAGCTTCATAAAACCGCCCAAGACCTGAGGCCACGCATGCAACCTAGTGTTAGGATTTGATGAAGAAGTGGCTGGGGAAAGACGTCTGCCTTGATGTATAACAACTTGAGATGATAAGCCTGATAATTTGCAAAGTGTGCTTGTTCACATTTTTTTCGTTTGGTTTTCACAATAACCCCATTAGGATAAGCATGGCAGGTGTTATTATTCGTTCTCCTCATTTTCAGATTAAAACACCAAGTCTTTGGTAAGGAAACCAGCTGGGAAGTAGGGGAGATCCAGCCTCTTTAGGTGATTTCAGACACTCATGTTACAATTCTTTGCAGAAGGCTGACTGCCACAGAAAACCACTAAGTGGTTCTGATGGAGGACTCACAGCCTGGCTCGTTACCATGCCTGCTAAGCCAGCTTTGCTGGTGCTAGAGCCCCACTGTGAGAATGCCTCACTCCTACCCTAGGGTTGAATACCTAAGGTTAGGCCATGATAAATATCTACTGTTTAACTGAAAGCTGCACCAACTTCATTATAAAAAGGACCTAGTGAAATGGTAAGAGCAGAGTAGAGAGAGTCCCAAAGGCGTGCAGGTGCCCCACAGATGTCTGCAAGGGGTAGGCGTGGAGACAAGAGTGGAAGGGGTAAGGGGGTCGGGACCCCAGTGCTCATATATATATATGCCTTAGAGTTTGCTAAGTCTATGTGCAGCGCCTTGGGTGGCCACATTCCCTTGTTAAGTAAAACTTGGCAACATTCAAGCTATGTTGGAGAGACCAAAAAACGTATTGGAATAACTTGTTTTAGAAAGGCACCTGGACTAAAGACCTAAATTTTCTTAATTTGATAGAAATTTCAAACCATAAATTATTAAAGAGCCAAGATTTCAAGATGTCTTTTCCCATGAAACAGCAGGGTTAAGCTGACAGTCAGTTTTAAAAACATTTTAAAAATAATGGAAATAGTTTTATTAAGCCTTTTCAGAACTTCGAAAGATACTTTATAACCCACAGTCACACTACTTTTCAAATAAAGTGAGAAATCTAGATTACCAGTACTAGAATATATAATAGAAGGGGACATGAAATTCATTTTGAATTATGAAGTATGCATAATAAAGAAATTAAATGAAATTAAACTTATAAAATGCTGTACTGCATTTCTCACTCCATTGGCAAAGAACAGAACTGGGCTTTAAAATGGTTTAAACTTTTTTAAATCTTATTTTTTGTTTCTTTGTTTTTATTTTAGTTTGTGTGTGTGTGTGGTGTTCTTCAGTTTTAAACTTTTATTTAAAGTAGAAGTGGCATTTTAAAACCTCTGGACCTATGAAACAATAGTGTAGGCATTTATAAGGTTATCAAAAAAGCACGTGGTTAGGTGAAACAGAGAAAGGCCTCACCCCTAAGGTCTGGTAGGCAGAAAAGACCCTCGGTTCTACCACCTCTTGGAATCTGCCTCAGTCTGCACTTCTACAGTGTGATTTGAGGGAGGAACTGCCAGTTCAAGCCTTTTCTCAAAATACCTCTCACACTGCCTGCCAGAAACCATCATCTTTACAAAGTGGCTCAGAAATTCTTCGCATTGGAATACAAATTCAGAAAGATAGCAAAACTCTTATCACTGAACGGAACATTAGCAAGATAAGACTGTGTTTATGATTCAGATTTTCTCCCCTTTAAGTCCTATGTTAGCAGAACTGACAGCAGATTAGGAAAAGGGGGAGCTGTCTGGTAGAATATACTTTATAACCAGAAGCATTTTTGCTTAAGAAAAGAATTAAACTAGTGTCTTCCAAACTGTCTTCGTTGTTCACCCCATCATCAAATATGTGAGCATGGATCTCTAGTCTATGATATTTATAAATCACATATATAAAATAGACTAATTTACATATAAATATATATATTTACATATATTTTTTTAAGGTTGCTATCTCGTTTTATTATGTATAACATATAGCGACATGTATGTATAACATATATAACATATAAACAATTATAAGTATTCTAGTATTTTCTTCTTGCACTGCAATGTGTAATTTGGGGCAGCTCCTGGGAATCACACTGAACTTTGGAGTCTACTAAAATACTAACGGCATTAATGAAAAATATATGCAGCCTGTATTTCTATGTATAATATAAGAAATGCAAATTGAAGAAAGGATGGAAGAGGCAGGGAAAGGAATATGTTCTAGATATTTTGGTTGTGTTTTCTCTTGGTTTGTATTATATTTTATCAGTCACATTTCTACATAGAGACGAAGGCACTTTGCGTTTGCATTAATTTAAAATGTTAAATCTCAACTTAGTTCTCGTAAGGAGAGAGCTAGACAAGGAACAAATTAAAATTATGTAGAATATTAAGAAAGAAAAAGAGGAAAGAGCATTGGGGTCAGTGGCATTTAGATATGTCCAAGTTATCTAGAAAGAGTGAGGACAGGAGGCTGGTTAAATGTCACTTTGAAAGTGTCACTGAACATAGTCCTGGAGAATAGTCAAGAAAAATTGAGAGTGGGGGATCATTAAGATCTGAGCACACAGGAGCAATAAGAAGCCTTGTCTGTGACAGGATGGCAGTTTGGGACATTGAATGGGGAGCCTGGGTCAGATATCACTTACTGCCCAGTGGACTCACACCTTGCTTCCATGGTCTTACATCCTTCTCTGGTAAAAACTACTCTTCATTCAAGTTTCAACACAGCAGCCTGTTTTTCAGTGAAAACTTCCCAGCAGCTCCAAAACAGAGTATCTCACTTTCTCCTCTGCACTACTGCCGTGCCCAAGATATACTTCCATTGTTGTTTATTTTTTACCCTATATTGCAATTATTAACATTAGTCTCTGATTGGGAGAACACTGAGGCAAGAATATGCCTTCTTTGTAACTTGTGTTTACCACAGTGCATATAACACACCATAAAAGCTCACTGAGGAAATGAATGCTGAATTAGGAAGATGTGTATTGACAAAATAATCCAATGATCATGGCAAATGTCAGTACCAAAGAGGGAATGTGAATTATTATTGGAAAGTAGCAGGAACTGCAAAATTTTTAGGCTGAAAATATTTTCCTAAACCTTTGCGATCTGATTCCTACAATTGTGCAATTCGTCTACAACATAAACGTCTTACTATCCTATTGGATCGAATCCATGCAATTTGAATGAAAGTATAAGCAGGCAACTTCCCGGTTAATTTGACTAAAACGAAAAGTTCATGTGGATAACCAACTTTCCAAGGAATTCTCTAATCCATATTGTGGTGTTTAATTATAGCCTTAAGAGTTTTCAGAAAGGATATTACCTTGATTGTACTTAGAATTTCAAACCAATTACTTGAACTTGAAATGTTCGTTTTTGGCGTTTCATTCAAATAATATTTCCTGTGCTTACGCTAATGCGTGCCAGATCCCAGAACATAAAAATAAATCAATCGTGGTTTCTGGTGTCTAGAAACTCAATGTTTAATGGGCAGAAGGGGGCTGATAAAAGACTTCTATTTCCAGCAGTATGGCAAGCTACATATCCTGAACAGCCCTCAAATTAAAGTGATTAATATGTTAAAAAATATTTCTTAAATGCATTACTGAGATGACACGAGATTAAAAAAAAAAAAAATCCACAAAGGCCAAAACCTAAGTGAAAGCATAAATCCTTGTTAGTGCCAAAAATGTCTTTTCTCCCCATATGCCAAAGCCTGGAGCCTTTGGGCTTCTTCCTGGAGGCCTGTGTGGGGCCAAAGGAACAGAGTGGGTAGGGAGGAGACTTGGCCTGGGCAGAGTTTACCGACCTTTCTCAGGCTTCACAAAGGCTGAGGAACATTGCTTGGCGGTTCTGGCTCAGAGCCCACCTCAGTTGGAAAGTCCAGCATAGTCCATTCTCCTAAAGCTAAAATGAAAAATTTGCCATGCAGAACAGGACAGCTAAATTGTCTTTCTCACTCTTGGTCCTACATGAAGCAGGGTGCACAGGCCAGCTTTCATTTGTGTTTGTGTGTGAACTTACATTTGTTGTAATATGGTTTGGAAAACTCTAAGCTGGGATTTTAATTTAACTTGGTTTCCAGGTTGTTAGTGAGTTGGTAGAAGAAAAAGAAAAACCACGATGGAGGAATTCACCTTCAGCTAAGGCCTCAAGAATTCCTACAGGTAAAATTCTAAAGAGATTAGCTGTTTCACAGTAAAAAGTAAACAAATAAACAAACAAAAGAAACAATGTACTACAACTGAGAATAACAGCAAAATAAAATACTTAAAGACTACAGAACTATCACACAAAGATTACAGGATAACTATGTTTAAATAAAAAGCCTTATCTCAGAGATATGAAAATACTAAAATATTATCAAATCAAATACAGAAGTGCGTTAAAAAATAATCTATCATGTCTATTAAGAGTTTATTTCAACAATGCTAAGATTTTTCAAAATTAGAAAATTTACAAAATTTTAAAAAAGGAGAGATCCACATGTAGCTAGATGCTCCCACCTCAGCGCCCCACTTGAAAAAGAAGTATCTGGTCTGCAGCCATGCCACCCTGAATGCATCCGATCTCATCTGATCTCGGAAGCTAAGCAGGGTCGGCCCGGTTATACTTGAATGGGAGACCACCTAGGAAGACTAGGTGCTGTAGGTGTAAAAAAATAAAATAAAATAAAATAAATAAATAAATAAATCCACCATCAACTCACGTAGGAACAAAAATTTCTGGAAATACCAGAAATCATAGGAGGAACTTTCCTATACCTGACAAATAGTACTTTCTAGAAATATCTGTCAACATCAAAATAATGTGAAATACTCAAAGCATTTTCATTAGAATCAAAACAAGACTCTCATGAAGAAAGGTAAGAGAAAGCTTCTAAACGGGAATGCTGACTATCAGCCATGGAAATACTCTAAGCAAATAATGTAGGTATTTTACAAATTAAAACAGTTAATGGAAACAAAGGGAATGTTTGCCTGTTAAATATTTGTGAAAATACTACAAAGCTATTGCAACAAAACCAGTGAAGTTTTTTTCCCCTAAGAATAAACAAATGAATCAGTAGAAACTGAGACATCCATGTGTACATAAAAATTTAGTATATTATAGAGTTGCTGTTTCATATGAGAAAGTAATAGACTATTCAATTTTTGGTTGAGACAACTGACCACCTGTTTGGGGAAAATATTTGGTGAGGGTTAACACATAACATTAAGTTTTCAGGCACTTTTACATACTTATCTCATTTGAACTTCATATTAACACCTTGAGGGACAGGTGTTATTACTGATTTTACAAATGAAAATTTTGAACTTCAGAGAGATGAAGAAACTGCGTACAGGTCACACAGCTTGTGAAGTACCAGGGATTGAAGCCAGGTACTTCTGGTTTCAAGGCCCACATTCCTTCTTTTGACCTTAAACAAATAGCCAGATATTTCTCCAGCAAAATGGGTTTATTTGGAAACAATAAAGAATTGCAATTCAGGACATGCATTCTAACAGTGACTCACTCGGAAGTCCAGAGAACAAAGAAGAAGAACATTCTTTTATATAAGAAAGGGGGAGTTCAGAGAGGCTGTTGTAAACAAAGAATCCAGTGGAGGAAACTGGAAGTTCAAAGTGTTTTTCATTGGCTGAGTGATCGCGGGGGTGGTGGGGAGGAGGAGGAGGAGAAGATCCTCTTTCTTCTTGCTGGAGTAGTAGAGTAGAAAAACATTCCTATTGGAGATGGAAAGTACATCTCTTCCTGTTTGGAGTAATTGATGATGAGTGGTAGGGCATGAGAGCTCCCCCTACAGGCCCTCCCAACTCCATTTAAATGAGGTTTCTGTTTTTTAATCTTTACACCTCATACCACATGGCATCATTCCTATTTGCCCATAATATTCAAGGAATTTCAATAATTCATTACTCCAAATACCAAATAAATTCCAGGTGGATAAAGGAGGATTTTTTTTTTAAATGTAAAGAATATAGGAGATATAATCTTCAACTGGAAAAGGTTTTCTTAAACAAAATATGAACTCCAAATAAAGAAAAAAGTTCAGAGACGATCTCAAAATTTAAAGTTTCTTTACAATGAAAGATGCCACAAACAGATGTAAAATAAGAACAGATTGGGAGAAAATATTTGTACATAAAGCAATTAGAAAATGAGTAATTTTAGAATAAATACGAATGGCCAATCCACTTCTGAAGAGTTAATGAAAATGACCAGAAACAAGCAAAGTGCAGTTTATATTTAAATACATACTTTATATTTAAAATGTAGAATACGTATATATTATATAATATGTATAAATGTGTAATATTTAAGTAGTTAATATAATATACAACTATATATTTTTCTCAAGATAGAAAAAATTCATTTGGTAAATATACAATAATAATGTCGGTAAAGGGAAGTAAGTATTCTCATATACCACTGGTGGGAGTGTAAACGGGCACAGATTTTGGGGGCAATTTGGCAGGCTTTCTCCACATGGTGGGTAAGACAAACCCCAGAAGCCCCAAATAGAAATCCTGTTTAGCAGCTACAATGGAAGGAGAAAATGTAATTGTGCTGGTAGCTCCGGGGTGGGGAACACCTTCCAGGAAAGATAGTCGTGATGGGCTTGGCCACTCATATACTCATTATTGTGGCCAGCAGGGGGCGCATTTTGATTGTGCAGGCCTCAGTCACTTGCCCACCACTTGGGCAGCAGCTTACTATTCCGATTTCCTCTGCTTTGATACCTGGGGAATTTCCTTTCTTGTGTTTGTTCTTGAGTATGTATTTAAACCTTTTTCTCTCTCACATATTTCATCCACCTCTTTTAGTATTTGGGAGCTATCTCAGTCCACAATATTGATCAGAAGCTCTTCATGGCTTCCATACATTGATATGTTCCCTTAATGGTATTTATTTGATTTTATTGCCCTATTGCCCATGTCTTTATTTCTAGGATTGACCTGCTGCTTTTTCTGCACATAAGGACTGTTGGCCTGGCACCCTCAACTGTCACAAGAGTCCAAGTTACCCTATTACAGACAAGGGGAACATAATGCTGTTGATGACGGCACATCATTCATCCAGTGTTGTGACTTCACCAGGAAGCCGGAAATGTCATTCATTAGCTTCTTTCCTATGCTAGATATTAAAAAAAATATAAAATTGTCATGAGTCATACTACAAAGTAACCTTATAGGAGTAAGAGAGGAAGTAAAATTAGTAAATCCATCCATGTATTTTGCTTCAAGACATTAGCCTCAGAAATTACAGTAATCCTGCCACTTTTGCTGATATGATCGAATTTGCTCTTCTATGGTATATATAGGTGTTGTATATTTTCCAAAAATTAGATTGCACTGCAAAGTCAATGGCAGAATTGTAACTTCATCTAAGATTTGCACCACCCCAATATGTCCTGTCAGAGCTTAATGATAATAATGTGTTTACTTTACATTGAAATTTCAGATCATTTTTGAAATATAGAGTATGAATAAACTCCACAAACTGTTTCATAATTGTCTCCACACATTCTATTCTTCTTTCCTATCTGTAGCTCAATCCAATTTTGAATATTGTTGACATTCTTCAGTTTATAAAGTTTCAAAATTCATGGTGAAATGCTCCTTCTTAGCCTTTCACATCGAATGATGAGCTGTGAAAAATGCCAGGGAATTTGATCCTTATGTATTAGCACTGTCGACTGATATTTTATGGCAGACTTTTGTGCCCTGAAAATATTTGTCAGTCGACTTTTAATTTTTCATGTTTATGGATAGAGCAGATCAATAATGCAAAGAATCAAAAACATTTTGAAAATCATGTATATTGCCCACGGAATAATTAAAATCCTCACCACCACCTACTTTTAACTTACCTTAAAATATAGAACTTAATTTCCATTCCCTGAGCACACCTCAACTGAAGGGGAAAGAATGAGGCCAGATCCAATCTGGTTGCCATGGTGGCAGTATAACTATCCATTTTAAACATGGCATCTAGCAGAGCAAGGATTTTAAAAATGGAAAGGTTTACTCTAAACACAGTGCTCTACTGTCCAAATCAGACTTGCAGTAACTCAGTGTCTAGTGTGCCATCTGCCCCTTTGGCCATAGTTGATGCCAATTGGGTCTGTTTCCCCCGGGGCCAAACTGTTTCTCAAGTCACATCTGTGTTGCAAGAAGAAAGCCATGCCGCCTGTCCTCATTGCTGCTCTGGTTCGGGACTTTCTCTTATCTTTTCCATCTGTGCTTAAGGCATAGTCAATTACTGTTGCTTGCAACTAAAAGATGCTTAAATACAATAAAGGAAACAAATATTTATCAAGCAATTTCTTATGCAAAATAAACAAACTTGGGGAGATAACAAACCATTTCTAAGCATCTTTGTAAATGGATAAATTATTAATAAACCCCATAAACAATTGTTTTTATATTAGAAAATTAGAAAATTTTATTAGATAATCTTGTATTAGGTGATCAAAATCTAACCAAATTCAATTTCTCAAATATTAATCATTTAGAAATATTGCATTTCTAATGGCCTATATATTTATTATAGAAAATTTTCTTCATACAAACCAATTTGAAATTTCATTTTAGATAGAATTATAGAATGTTTAGAAGTTAGAAAAAGTCTTATTTTTCTATGTCAGTTTTTAGATTTACTCAACACTTCATTGAAGGCCTATGGCTTTCCATGAAGAGCTACTCTATTGCCTGCATGAGACTAGGCCCATAAGTGAAACAGCAGTAGGACAGGCACTGCCCTGGAGCAGTGGTACCGGAATCTGGCTCCAGAGCCCCACCACTAACTTGCTGGGTGACTTCATCAGCCTCAGTTTCTTCACCTACACATATAAGAAAGTGAACTAATTTTCTGTCTGCTCGAATTCAATCTAAGAGGTAACAAGTTTAATCAACTTTGATTGCTGCTGCAAATAAGAACTCTACTTCTTCTGTGTTGTACAAAGAGAAACAGAATCATATATAAAAAAGAAGCTGCAAATTTACTCCTCATGCAGGATGAAAGAGGAAGTGACTACTTTAAGGGTGGATTTGACTCTAGCTGTAAAAAATCTTAATTCCATTTTCCAGAACACATCTGTTAATGATCATAACCAAAATTAACCAAAAATATTACTCAAATCATTATTTGTATGGTGTTCAGTATTGATACAGTACTGCCATGCATTAGCTGGGTTGGTCCTCTTGACTTGAGATACATATTACCTCTGGCCTTATTTTGGCTATGAGCACACCAAGCTGAGAAAAGTGGCTTCCCAAGGTTAGACTGTACGTGGTAAACTAGTACCGATTTAAACCCTCTGATTTCAAATTTCATGTTAATTCTAGGACAGCACTCAGTGCCTAGTAAATTACTTAAAACCCTCTTGGTTAAATACAATTCTGAAATTTATTATAGGGAAATACAAGAAGCACACTGACAGTGCACTTGTTCACCTGGAGGAAAAGCAGAGGCATACACTATACTCAGTAGCACAGGTCTTTCATTCAGGTAAAAAGCCCAGCAGTGAAGACTCGAGGTTCTAACTGCCCTGGGCTCCTATTCCAACTCAACTCTGAGTTTCTTACAGCTTCTTCAGTTTTCTGTCATAAAACGAGGGTAATTCCCTATCTTACAGAGCAGTAAGACAGAGACAAGATCACTGTAGACACTTAGCTTTGCTCCTGGTATCAATTAACCCATTTCACGTTTGCCTCGAGAATACTTACCTGTGGCACTTGTGGCTGCAGCGTTTGCATAACTCGTGGATTACAATCCTAACCTTATTCCCAAAGTTTCCAAGAAATATCTCGCTTTTATTATTTTCGCATCGCTCTAGTATATCAACAGTCTTTGGAAACAAATGACATCATTCTATTTATAGTATTGTTATTAGTAGTGGTATTTCCAGTTACAAAATACAGTAATTCTCTATTGCTGAAAATGTCAAATCCTAGAAAACAAAGCATTCTTATGTGATGTTAACATCATTCTCGAACAGTTGAAGACTAATTCAATGAATCCACTTTACGTATACATTTTTGTTACATTAGGATTAGAGAGAAGTTTAGAAGTAACTCCGAGGACAGTTTTTATATTTTATTTTCACACTGAAAACCAGTCAGATTTGAAGATGTTTGTGTAAAACTAACGCTACGAGCTGCACTTTTTTCTAAACGGGAAATGGGTTAATATGGGCCAACAGTGCCAGATCCTGCCACTAGGTGGGTCTCCTGGTGCAGGATGGTGCTAAGAACATACAGGTTTTGCAGCCAAGTGTGGGATGGGTGGCCTTGTGTGAATCACGTCCCAAGTCTACCTCCCGAAATCCCTAGAACTCACCTGGGTCTTAGCATCCTCATCGGGAACACTAATATCATGGAAGTGTTGTTTTAAAGATTTAACGTATACAAAGAACCTAGCACAGTACTAGAACATGGCAAACAATTAATGACAGCTGTTACTTCTATATATCAGTGATGCTGAATAATTTTATTTAAAACTGACTTGCTTAAACAAAAACATTTTCTTGTTTAATAGAAAAACTCTGGTTCAACGAAGCACTGAAGAGCACAAATTAAGATTTAACCTGTTACTGTTTGCACTGACTTCTTTTTAAGTAGAGATTTTAAACTGAGAAAACATCAACTCCATCTTTATGAGCAAAAATCAGGTAATACAAAGTTTTGAGGCAAGTGACCTAATGTTTTTAACCCAGTTAAAACTATGCATTTGTTGTCATCCTTTTTGGGGGTGAGGGACATAGCACACTAATTGGTCTGTGAGGAAAAAAACTGAAGTTAAGCCATAATAAACTAGCAATTTCTCCAGATTAAACAAATCCAAAAGTCTACCTCCCAAACTCCCTAAACCCACCTGGACCCCAAGATTAAAAATAAATGGATTACAAGCTAAAACAGAATGGGAGACAGCCGATATCCACAAAATCTTGTTCTATACATGCCAGCGATTAAAAATAATCATAAGTTACTTTAGCTAGAGCAATGGAGAAAAGCTAGATCACCCGCACAAGCAGTCTTTAAAAGTGCATAGGCAAAAAGTTAGTAATTTTGCCTACTGAAGTTTTAATATCTTAGTACCTTTTACCTAGAACACTGAACATGATAAAAAAAGGACATTTCAAGTAAATATCTATTCTTTCTAAAATAAATATATAGTAATAACAAAATGGCTTTTACTTTGGTAAATTACTTCAGCACTTGCAACCACTGATAGTCTCAAGTACTCCGACAACCACAATAAAATGTCCAAGTCACTGGAAGACATATCCATGTGGGTGGCCAGTGGATCCTGTCACTGCAATATCCCTTCTCAGGACTCCAAGTACACCTTCCTCCATGCCCCTTGCCCCAGGAATGTCATGCCTTCCTCCATGCCCCTTGCCCCAGGAATGTCATGCCGTGGCTGCTCGACACACATTAGTTAATTGAATGAACCAAGTTTCTTTAGTCTAGTTTAGAACAAAGTATTACATTTGAATGAAAACATTTTAGACCCTTTATCTGAACTGTAATAACTTGGTTATTAAATATAAGGAACTGGTGGTTGCCAGAGGCAGGGGGAGAGGGTAGGCAAAATGGGTGAATGTCAAAAGAATCATTATGTTGTACACCTGAAACTAATAGCTAATGTCGATTATACTTCAATTTAAAAAATTAATAAAAAGTCAAGCAGGTGTTCTACATTAGCTTTCCACTAATCTATTTTCAAAAAGAATTCAGTCTCATGTTCAGCACTCCCCCAAGGTTACCTGGATCCTCCAATTCTAATTATGATCTAAACCCTAAATCTTGATGTTCTAAGTACTTACCTATGAATTTTTTACTGTCCAAGAATATTAATTTAAAAGACTGCCAAATTAAACAAAATCTGCCTCTAGATGTTCCACATTTTCAGAAAAAAAAAAAAATGCTAGCCATTTTTCCTTATTGGAAACTCCATTAAAGGTAGGGAAAAAATATCCAGCATTTGATAAACAATATCCCAGTCTCTTATTTACTTAACCTCATTTATTTCTCAGAACCATCCCATACGAAACAACTATTTTAAAAGTGAAAAACCATGGATAAGAATTAAGCAAATTTATTCAAGATCAAACCCCTAAGAGCCAAGTGACCTAATGTTTTCAGTTTCAAATACAGCAAGGTTTGGCCTCTGTGCTCACTTCTCTCCACTATAGCTGGCTAAACCGAAATTAAATAAATATAAAAAAATTTGGTACTGGCAACTGTGTTCTATTCAATCTTCATTCCCATAACTTCATTTTCATTATGAGCTCTAATTTAGAAGTGAAAAACTAGCCAACAGAATTTTATATCAGTAAAGATTCTTTTAAAACTACTTTTGTTGCCATTGGATTATCAAGCATTTTATTTAACTTATTTTCATATAGTAAACTTTTTATTATTTGTCTAGGTAAATACTATCAAATTTCAACACTCAAGATTCTTAAATGTTTGAGAGTTTTGTTGAAAAGTAAATGCCTATTTGTAGGTATTGATATACAGAAAGTTCACATTTTAATCTATGACCCAGTACAGTTTGCATTCCTCTACCAAACAGCACTCCATAACCAGAAATTCAATGTAAAACAGGGATTTATGTCCAGCACAGTTTTCGATAATTGTTTATGAAGTAAACAATCAAAAGCAACTTATTGTTTTACTAATAAATAAATGCCATATAGCTCCTTATATGCTACAGTGGTTACTCAAGTCTTCCTTGAGGCAGCTTCAGAGAATACAAAACAAACTATGGAAAGAAACATTTTCTGAAACATATGGTTCGAGTGAACCATAAATCGCTTAGAAATGGAAATTCTGTTGACCTTTTCAATATGTGGGCAGTTAAGAACATAGGTTATCATACAAGAAATTAGTCTAAATAAGAGATCAGCAAACTTCTGCATAGGGCACAATAAATAATTCCAGCTTTGTGGGTCATATGGCCTCTTTCACAACCACTCAATTCTGCCATTGTACAAAAACAGCCACAGACAATGCGTAAGTAAATGAGCATGGCTGTGTGCCAATAAAACTTTATTTCTGGACACTAAAATTTGAATTTCATATAATTTTCATGTGTCACAAAATAAGGTTCTTCTTTTGACTTTTATTTTTTAACCTTTTAACAAAGTGAAGATGATTCTTGCTCACAGGTAATACAAAAACAGGTGGTGGGCTGGATCTAGCCTGTGGACAATAATTTTCCAAGCCCTGGTTTAATTATATATTCTGCTTTGACATTTATTTGCTGGCAGTTAGGTAACTTCTATTTCATTAAGTGAGAACAATAATACAAAATTTGCTTAAGGCTTTGTCTAATGCTGGTGTACAATTTTGAAGACTAAAATTTAAAAATCAGTTATGTCAAAATTAAATATACTGCTAGAGGAACTGGCTAAGCTTCATTTATTTCTTGATGTCACATCTGTACAGCTCTCATGCACACAGCAGAAAACACACCTTGGTTTCACAACGGCACCTGGCTGCACTTCTGATTATAATACAGCCAAGTCCAAGTTCACTTGGAAATGTACATTTATATACCTTATGTAAATTAAATACAGCTACATTAGGATGATAGCAAAAGCGTGATTTGGAGTTCCAAGACTAGACCACTTCTGTTTAATAAAAAATGTACCCAATCATTCAAAAATGGCCATTTAGGGGAACAGGACAGAATATAAAATGTTTGTCATGTAAAACTTGACCATTTACCTTTTCAAAAAATAATCTTCAAACTTTAAACCTTTTAATCAAATTGTTATACGGACATACATTATTATAGCAAGAAAACAAATTTGCTATGGGCTATATATTTAGCAACTTGGATAATTTTAAAAAATTAGTTAATGTTTTAATAACATTACTTTTATTAAAATAAAACAGTAGCTAAACAAAACCTTTTCTTTCCACGTTTAATGTGTTAGGTTCCAAGTCAACTCCCCTAGTCAAAAAGAAAAATAAAAATCAGTCTGAGACTCACTTGAGTGTTTAATTCAAATCTATATTTGTAGTTTCTAAAATGTTGATCCACAGACCACTTTGTTGTTACACATGTGTACCAATGAAAACAAAAAGCAAAAAGAACCACTGCCATCCCTACAAAAGGAATGGCTCCCTTTCTAACATTCTTTAAAAATATACATTGTACAGTCCTTGCGCCTCACCAAAGGTGGCGATGTAATAAATACACGGGCTTAGTTCTCCTCACTGTTCAGCGAGGTCCACCACTACCTGTTATAAGCCCTCTCCTTTTTGGATTTCTCCAAGGCTTTGTCCATGGTTTTCTCATTCTCCCCTCGACATTTGGGACAGTACCACTTGCCCTTTGGTTTATGATTCAGTCCTACACAAGAGAAGTGGAACCATTCGATGGGGCACTCGTCATTGTCACAGCCAATCATTTCTCCATAGGAGACCTGATTACACAGACAGTACGTTGGCTCGTTCGGGTCAATGGGAAGGTCTGCAGGCGATGCTTCCCTCTCTGCTTTGGCCTTGGAGCGTTTCTTCTTCTTGGAGGCCTTTGCTTTCTTTTCCTTAGGTGTTCCTGAGGTGATGTCATCATGGTCGTGATTATTAGCTGCATTCTCCCGATTCTCGTTGTTGCGCTGTCGCCGGGACCTCTTGTTATTGGGCTTTTCTGCCTGCGTGATTGTCTCGTTTTTGGACTTATCTTGGCTGGCTTTGCCACTGTGGCCAGTGGTGTCATTGACCTCTTGATGTGCCTCAAAGAGTTCCACATGACTGTCCACCTGCCTGGTCCGGTTCTCCACCAGCTCCACCATTTGACTCACAATCTGGATCTTCTCATCCCCCAGCTCCTGACTCCGAATCAGGGCTCTCTGAATGCAGTGCAACACTCGCCTCTTCTGGGTGCCATCCGTCTCACGTTTAAACTTCTCATAATACTCATCCAGTTCCTTCAGGATTTCTGCAAAGGAAAAAATAAGCATTATACCCATGCTATAAACACTAATGAGCCTTTTATTTAATTCTTTAGTCTATGAAAATGTAATTGCAAAGGAAAATAGTCAATGCAAGGGCTTCCTAGTATAAAAATATTATAACTTGTACGCCTTTCAGACTTTTTTTTTCCAGTTGAAAAAAATCCCTGGAACTAAATACAAATGCCAACACAGTTCTCATTTAGCAAAGTGACACTTAAAGCTTCCCTAAGGGGCTCTCTGTGCATTCAGAAACAGGAGTAACAAATGCTCCTGTGTTGGGTAATTAAGGGGAAAAATTTGAATTTAGGTGAAGTGCTGGGGCCCAAACTTTATTTTCAATAAAATTAATGATTATGTTCTATATTTCCACTGTTTTCATTCACACATTTTCTAATAATTTAAAGGACTTTATTCTCTTTATTTTAAGGTACTAATGTCTAGAATACTCTATGAAATTATAGATATGTATACAGATACTACTTATGACTCAGAGCCTTGGTTTATCAGTCATATCATTTTCATCCTAGCATGTTATTCCTAGGATTACTGAAAACAAAATGGTTTGTCACAATAATCCAGACAACCCAGTTTTGCTTAAAAACAAAGGTGACAGATTTTGTTTTTGCATCTATTGTTAAAAGGACATTTATATCTATAGAAGTCAACAGATTGTAAAACATTACAAAATATAAATTAAAAACCTTCAATACTAAATTTAAACCTCCTTGGACAGGTTAGTAGACAGTATGTGATTTTAAAATGTAATTTGGCAAATGTAATTAGGCAATTTCTCAAGAAATAAAAGCTGTTAAAATAATCTGATTGAAATAAGACAAGTAAATATTCTTGCCAAAAGCCTAAGTACAGATAGAAATTCCCAGTAATTTTCTCCAAACAGTAACTATAAAATTAAACAATGTCAGACTTTTCTCCTGAAACCCTTTTGCAGTCTCTCAAAATAAGGTAATTCTACTCTCCAATTAGGAAGTGTGTGGTCTGATGCAATGTATATATATAAAACGTGGCCTTCTTCTCTTTCAGACCTTATCTCCAAATAGTTATAAGGCATAAACCTAACTCCAGCATAAACATATAAACTTAGGCCAACAGTGAATCTAAATAAAAGCATTATTTTCCAGGCTATATCTTTACACTAAAGATAGCTCTAAAGATATTTCCTAGAGCAGTGGTCCCCAACCTTTTTGGCAGCAGGGATCAGTGCTCCTATGGCAATCTAATGCCTGATGATCTGAGGTGGAGCTGAGGCGGTGATGCTAGTACTGGGGAGTGGCTGCAAATCCAGATGAAGCTTGCCCACCACTCACCTCTTGCTGTGCGGCCCAGTTCCTATCAGGCCACAGACCGGTACTGGGGCTAGGGACCCCTGTCCTAGAGGAACAATGTAGACTGTCTTCCACCAGAAATGAGGAATGCCATAGTTTCATAATCTCTTAGAGTAATTAATTCTAAAAATAAATAGCTGTGCTCAACTCAATTTAAGTTCTATTTCATAGATGTTAAAATAAGTTTCTGACATTTATTTGTTAAATGAATTACATGTTACGAAACTATCATTTGGTTTAATAAGTAGCCAAATTTCTAAAGACAATTTTAGCATTTTACAGAAAAGAGATCCATTCTATCACATGGCTAATCTTAAAATTTAATAAACATGGCTTCTTCTATATCACAAGCAAGCTTACATCCATGTGAAGTCTCGCTTGTGGTAAAGAAACTAACATCTCATCACAAAATTACCCAGAATTCTGTTACCTTCACAATGGCATATATTTCTTAAATGCCCCAAACAAAATACTCTATCAACAGTGCCACTTGAGTACAGACATCTGTAAACAGGAACAACACTAGTGCTAACTAGGGAGGCATCTTGCCAGGATACCCGCTTCTTCAGCTTCATCCGCTCAAACTGCTGCTGATCCTTTCTTCTAAAACATTACTGTAGGAAAGCAACAGTACCATGGAAAAAAATATATAAGGATTAGATGAGATTGCTGTAAAATTTAATCTGATCTTATTAGAAATACATCTTTTACGTAAGAGTTGCACTGAAGTTCTTTATGAAGCCAACTTTCATAGTGGATGAGTATTTAAAATACAATTCTTGAAAAATAACTCAAAAATAATTTTGAATTCAATAATTCAAAAGTAACCCCAAATACCATTTAAAGTTAATTGTAAACTAATTATAACCCATCCTTGTGAATTAATCTCCAATTAATGCATACTAAGCCAAAGACCAAGTTTGACTTGCAACGTAGTTCTTTAAAAACAAAAGCTTAATGTTTTAGAAGCACACTTCATATCTCAGCATTTACAGTAAGTCCAAAGAAATTATGACTATTATCATGACGGTTGTTCAGACTTTACAGCTCACTCAACGGCACCGGCTTCAGTAAATGCCGGGGTTGGGGCTGAGATTGAGTTTCTCCGCAGGAGCCAAATAAGCACCGTTCTGAACAGCAAAACAGGCTTCTTCACAGTAATGCAAGACGATAGCAACTTTAAGAGGTACAAGTATTTTTGACATTTTGAAATTTCCAAAAAGTGCTAATGAAGAGTGCCGGTGACAAGGAATTCCACAAAGATAGAAATCTTTGAATTTAAATACCACCCCCCCCTTTTAACTTTACCCGAGCCATTCCGGGGCACCGACCACCAAGAGCCGCCGGCCTCGGGTCACTCACGCTTCTCCCGCTCCTTGTGGCCGCTGGCCTGCCGTGGATCCCTGAAGCCACGACAGGAGGCCTGAGCAGCACTCTCGGTAGTGCCGGCACTATGGCTCGCCAGCCTCGACCAAGGCCCCTGGGGACCGCCATTGCTCCGCGACCGGAAGTGGCCGGTCTCGGATCCTTGAGGACCGGGGGGCGGGACAAGGTCCAGCCATCGGCTAATGGGGAGGCACCTTGCAGTAGACACGCCCCGCCCCGGGAACAGCCGCCTACGGGGGTCGCCGGGCTGGAGGGTGGAGGCCAGGCGGGCCGCCAATCACAGAGCAGGGCAAGAGAACACAGCCCATCCAGCAGCTACAATAGCCAATCCAAGGCTGAAAGCCGGCGACCCGAAGACATTCAAATCAACTCGACCTCCTCCCTCCTCCCCGCCCCTCTACGAAAGAGAAAAAAAGAAGGCCGCGGAAACAGAGACTCGTGTCAGTCACTGCATAAGGCCCGCCCTCATCCGGCCCAGCAACCAATAGCTCAGCAGCAGACTGATAAGGACATTCCATGGGGACGCCATAGCCAATCATAAAGAGGCTGAAGCGGGACATTCGCAATATGCTAATGAGTCTCCTATAAATGTCGCTGCGAAAGCGAGTCCGGGGTAGAGCGCGCAGGGGCGCCTTGCCGGCGGTGTCTTTTTGTGCATTTCGCGTCGAGCGGTGGCTTTCCGCCTTCCCCCCCACCTTCCGTTTCCCTGCTGCGCAGCCCTGTAAACATTAGTAAACTCCGAGTGACGACCTACGTTCCGGACAGAGCCCCCAGTACAGTGCCTGACCTGGCAGTAAAGTTTCCCTAACAGCCAACAATTCCCAGCGGACACGAGCCCTCCGCTTCTCAGGCACTCTGGGCAGCAGGAGCTGTAGAGAACAACCCACAGGTTCTCTCCCCTGCCATGTTACTCTGCAAGCCCATAGTCTCTGCACGCGCCCCCCAAGCATAGCACAGACGGGCGACTTCCTCGCCTCATCCTTCCCTCCCTTCTCCCTTTTCCCATCGCACGCACGGAATAAAGCCCTGGCCCTCCTCAAACTACACTCGGCCGCATCGCCCCCCACTCAGTGTCCAGCGCTGCGGGATGACCCGGGAGCTGGGCGGCGGCGACCGGGGCTACACCGCGCGTAGTACCGACCCTGGACTTTATATAACACTCAGATTCGGGACTGGGTGGGGGTGGCTCCGGGGATGGCGAGCAGGGCCAGCGGACCCCTCGCCCGCAGCACCCACCCAGC
Source organism: Pteropus alecto (assembly GCF_000325575.1). Lineage (NCBI taxonomy): Eukaryota > Metazoa > Chordata > Mammalia > Chiroptera > Pteropodidae > Pteropus > Pteropus alecto. The sequence continues at coordinate 2,467,497 of NW_006434373.1, forward strand.
AGCCCTGACCGCAGCCGGGTCCCTGCGCCCCCAAACCTTAGCGACCGCAGTACATCCCTCCTCCGGCGCCTTAGCCTGCGCCCCCTCCCCCGCAGCACCCCGCCTCGTCACTTCACTACAAAGAGCGCTTTGCTCGCGCAGCCTGGCATTGAGACCTCTCGTTTCTCCTTCCTCCTCCGTGTCCGGGCTTCGCGCACAAGGACCTTGGCGAATCAAAGACGCTCCAGACCTTTTGTTCCTGCTGGTCCAGGGCCACCGCCGCGGGCCCATGGCTCCCCAGCCGGGGAACAGGACGGCCCGCGGCCCCGCGGCGCCCTGCGC
>NW_006434373.1:2467872-2468109 GCF_000325575.1 Pteropus alecto
ATCTCCCGCATTAGCGAGACGTTTCTCTGCAGGTCGAAAGGCAGAGACTCGATGGAGTCCAGGTAGTCCTCCACATAGTTCACCAGGTGGATCTGCTCCCCGTTGGCAGGGCTCAACATGGTTCACGGAGGTCCCCGGCGACTCGGCGCGGCTTTCCGCTTCCTCCAGCCCCCGCCCCCTCGGAGCCCAGCGCTGCAAAATGCAAAGCTCCCGCCCGCCGGCGCCCCCCCTCCGGCC
>NW_006434373.1:2468421-2563444 GCF_000325575.1 Pteropus alecto
CCCCTCACCGGCCCCGCCGCGCGGGGGTGTGGCTTTGTCTGTCACTTTTGCCAGGGCGGGGGTCGTGGGGGTAGGGGGCGGTAGGCGAGGCGCAAACTTTACTATGAGTTTCGCATATGGAGGCAGAACTGTCGGGCGGTGCTGCATACCCGCCGGAGGATGCGGGGTGGCAGCCAGACTCGCCCAAACCCAGCCGGAACGGACCCTGCTTCGGGAACAGCTGCCTCGAGATCATCACACGCCCCGGCCACCAACCCCGATCCCTTCTCAGCCCCAGTCTCCCGTACCCGCCGCCCAGCGGGGTTATAAGTAGGTCCTGGAACAGACTGGCAACCCTGAAAGCTAATTCACTGCCGCCTTCATCTCAGTGGCCCAATCAAGATTTAGAGAAGGCGGGACGAGGTCGGATAACGCCTCCAGGGCTCTTACTACTGTACAGTACTAGAAACCCGCGTCCTGCGGAGGGTTGGAAAGAGAGGACGGGCCAAGCAAGGCGGAAGTGATGGCACATGCGTACTAGTATGGCCAGGGCCGCCGCGAACCCGCGCGGGAGACCTGCCATTCCGCAGCCGGACCACCACTCCCAGCAGCCTTGGCGGCTCGCGCGCTTGCGCGGTCATCACTGCCCTCCCTTTGTGTTGATGGCCGAAGCCCAGCGGCGAGCGGCTTGGAGACAAAGGGGCCCAAGAGGGGAGTTGCTTCCGGGCCAGATCCCCACAGAGGGCGGGCGACCCTGCCCCCTTCCCGCCTGTGCCCTGGAATCTGCTCTCAAAGTCCGCTTTCTCACTTCCGAAGACTACCAAAAGCAAGGTTGCTGGGGTCTTAGGGTCTCTCTGTGCCGTCTCAGCCCCTCCCCACCGGCTCCTCTCCCCGCCCCAAACTCCCGGATTTAGGGCTTCCTGAAAAGCTCCGGCCCAGATGATCCCGTTGCCTAGACGACGGGCCCGCGCGCAGACCAGCCTCTTCCGTCTGAGACCCCTCCCCATGGGCGTGACCAATCTCTACCTTTGTCCACCCGACTCCGGCCTGTGATTTAGCGCACGATTCCTAGCGGCGATCTCCTCTGGTGTTCGCCTTTGCATCCTGTCCTATGAGCTCTGCTGTCTGCGTCGTCTTTTCTTTCCTGAGGTGGGCGGGTTGTCTTGTTGTTGTCTCTAGCCTTGTAAAGTAGCTTGATCCCTCAAGCCTCGTGACGTCTCTACCATCTCTGTGCCAGGGCAGTGCTCGGCTTTTCCTCCTCTACTATTCAGAAGGTCAGCCTTATCTTCGGTACGGCGCTGTTGCCATACAGGGCACTCCATCAGACATAAAGCAGTTACATTACAGTTTAAACGGGCGCACGTTCTGGTATTGAAATTCAAGATGTTCGACCATACAATGTTGTGACAAGACCATTGGGAATTTTGAAAAATTACTACATGTAATCCAGTAATATTTCGAGCCAACCCAATTTTTATAAAATAGATTATTATTTGCAGTGTTGCTCTTCAAAGCGATCTGTTGGGTATCTTGTGATATGGATATCAGTACAACAAACGAGACTAAATTGAGCTGTTTCGTCTTTCGAAACGGATTCTTCACATTGGAATGTAAGTTACACTGTGATAAACGACGAATAATACTTACGCTTTGAAGTAAAAGGGTTTGAGCCTCACTCTTAAACTTTCTTACCCAATTCCACTTCAAGAGAACGTTCACTTTGATATTTGGGGAAAATGGTTGTTATTTTACTCATAGATTCACACGTCTTCTAGTCTCGGCCCAGTTAAACGCAAATCCTAAGATTTCATTTCATGCAACAAAATTTATTGGCCACTGGTATGCACAAAAGAGTATTATGTGGATACGGAATTGTTACATGGAATAGAGAGTACGAAGTTGATTAAGAAAAGTTATACATTTTCCTCTAAGAGCATATCGGTATTTTTAAAGTACAGTAGCAAGAAAGAGGTTCTTTTAATGCTTGCATTCATTGGCTTTAGAGTGAGTAGTGTTTATCTGAACTTAAGAATGAAGGTTAGAAATCATTTACCCCTTCCAATGATAATCAAACCGAAGTTTGAACTAGGTTATCTTTTTCAAAAATCGCGACACTATCTGAATGATTCCTCACGTTTTAATGGACTTTGCAGACACTAAAACACAAAGACATCTTATTCATTCAACAAGAAATATGTAATGAGTGCCTACAATGTGCTCGTTACTGTTCTATGCCCTGGGGGATACAGTAGTGAATAAGGAGCTTACGTTCTGTAAGACGTTTTAATTTACACCTTAGACTAATTAGTCAGACAATATTTTATTGATTAGCTTTACACAGTTCTTAAAATATATACCAATGACTTCATGGTTTTCTGAACGAGGTTAGAAGACCAATAGTTAAAACAACTAATTTTGAAGATATAGTGAAGAATCTTGGTGGTTTCACTTTAGCTTTTGGGAGTGTGTTATAAAAATAGATATTAAATCTTTTTTTCTAAAATTATATTTCCATTTTAACTGAAGATACTCAAACCGACAGGACTAAAAAAGAGATAATGTACAATTCATGTTTTGAGGTACTTAAAAAATAAACATTCATTTCAAACTTGCCATGTCCTAAACAATATGCTACCTTCCTCTTCTATTTTAGAATTACATGATTTTGCATTGAGAGATAATATAACACTGAGAACCACATTTTTTTATATTGTCATTAAGGACTAAGAAACGATTTTCACAATATTTTGGATCATTTTAATATACTTCTTTGTTCTGACCTAGATTAGAAAGGGGTCACTTCAAATTATCAGATTCTCTTTTTTTGGTATATACTAGTAAACCTTCCCAGTCACTTACTTTACCTTAATATTCAACCCGTGAAAGGAATCATTTTTAACCATTAAATAATGGGTTATGTTTATCATTTTTGATTATTCTCAAGACTTAAGGTAGAATGCTGCCAGTCAAGGGCTTGAACACATTACATGACCAGTTTTCTGAAGACAGAAGATACCATTGTTAATTTAAAAATCATAATTTTCTATGGCCAATTCAAATGTTGCAGCTATCCAGATTTGTGTGCAGGATTTGGTCTTCAATGTTATTAAATTTGTTTTCAAACTAGCTTTTTCTTTGAATTGTGTGTTCTTACAGATTGCGGTCAAGCCTTTTGTTCATTTTCTTATTTTACTGACCCATCTAATGACACATCTAATAACTGGATGAGAGCTTCCCCTATTAGATATTTTACATGCCCAAATTTCCTCCCACCTGCACAACAGGTGGATAACATCAGAGATTAATTCAGTAGACCTTTTCTGAATTTAGTGCTGGGTACAGTGAGAGAGATTCAAAAGAACTTACAATCTAAAATACTAAGGGAGAGAAATATGCATGTTGTAGTAGAAACGAGACAATTACAAAATAACATCAGATAAGTGTTGGCAATAAGGAAAGGACAATACTCCAGTAGTACTTCGAATAGTCAGGGAGTACTGTTTAGCATTATTAATGTAAAGGTATCCTAATTTTCCAACAACAGGTTCTAATATTTTAGTGTTATGCATTTAGGACATAGTTTACATTTAGACTAGTTTAGCCTGAATCAGAATTGCAGAGTTGGACTCCAGGGATCTCAAAAAAATTTTAAGTGCTCTGGGAACATACCAATTTGTCTCTACTTAAGCATTTGCTTTTCAATAGAACTACCAAAACAAACCAAAAATAGCAATTGAGGAACCTCTGCTCATTCGAGGACTGCAAAAGTAAAGATTTTTTTAAAAAAACAGTTTTGCAAGATATCAACAGAAGCACGTTTGTCGAGATAATTTGAAAGTAACTTCAAGTGATGCCACCTTTAAAAAGTTCCACTAAAACGGCAATTCAGAATGTTTTTATTCTTAGGAGACGAAATGATAGAACTTTTAACCTTAAAATGATTTCCAAGCAGACATTTTTTACTACGTGTACTTGATGAATGGGTGCTTTCCTAGCTTTGGTGTTTCATCTGGAGATTGAGAAGGGTGTGCAAACACGCTCTGGGAACACGTCTGTTGTAAACGTGCTTCGCGAGCAGGCGAGTAGCTGGAGGCAGGTGCCCGCATCGTGAATGCCAGCCCACAGAAACCTCTTGCGCCTTGGGCGGAGGTGGCTCCGGTACTCACACCACGTCAGTACCGGAGCAACCTGCGCTGATGAGAGGTGCCCCTTCGCCAGGAGGGACAGAGCGTCTGTTCCCGCCTCCTGGGGCTCCAACAATGTTCCGCGCTGGCTCCCCTTCCCCACCCAGAGCCGGCCCTCTTAACCTGCCCCCGCAGACTGGCCTGAGAGAGGCCGGGCCGCCGTTTCCCTACCGCTGTTTCCGGGGTGGGCGGAGCCAGAGCTGGGCGGGCCCTTTTCTGGGGTGGGTCCTCTTTCCGGACCGCAGGGCAGTGCAGGTCGAATTCCGAGATGGGAGGGGCGAGACCTCCCGGGATAGGCGGAGCCGGGCGGGGCCTTTAGAAGTGGGCGTGGTGAGCTTCCCAGGAGCTGCAAGTCTCCTAGTTCCGCGAGGCTCGCGGGCAGGTCATGCTGCGCACGCTCGGTTCTCGTCTGGGCGCCCCGTTCCTTCCCGCCACGCTGGGCCTTGGGCCCTGCCTAGGTCGGGCGGTGTCGGGGGCGCGCGAGCAGGGCTGGCTGCAACCTGCAGGCCACGATACGGGCGTCAAGGTGTACAACAGCCTCACTCGGAGGAAGGACCCCTTAATCGTGGGCAGCGCCGACGCCGCCTCCTGGTAGCCCCCTGGGAATTAGGGGTGGGGACGGGGTGTTGTGGGAGGTAGGGGGAAGGACTGGACTGAGCACGTTTGGGGGCGGGAGCTCAGGTGGAAATCAGTAAGTAATAAAATACATGGGAGGCACCATTGAAGGCACTGGTATAGTCACAGTGAATTGACAGGGTTTGGATATGAATTTAGAGATTCAAGTAATAGGATCCCAGCTATGCAATCCCCAAAAGTAGTTACTTAAAAAAAAATATATGTGGTTTTATGATAATCATAGCTGAGAAAAGTGGTGTCCTTTCTTGCGTATTGATTTCACGTGATGGATTTTAACTTTGTTCCTAGGTATAGCTGTGGACCGACTGTCTATGATCATGCACACCTTGGCCATGCTTGGTGAGTATTCCCGAATTTGAATTTTCAGTCATTTATTTTATAAAGCAAAAGCTGTTTGCAGGTTTTGTCCATCTCAAGTGGCTACTTAAGAATACCGAATAATTACTGTATTTCAAGTATCATGGTAAGCACACACATTACAGTCTCATTTGGTTCTAACAGTTCTAAGCACTTATACCCATTTCACAGGTGAGGCAATGAGAAGTGAAAATGACCCGTTTTGGAATTTTATGTTGATGGGTTTAGTGAGATGGGGCCTTTCCAAGGGCCCTGCAGTCAGCTGGTCAGGAGTTATTTCTGGCTGCTAAACCATTTTTTTGCTTCCCAACTTTGGACAAGTCACTTTATTGTTTTGGTTTCTTCATCTTTGACATGGGGATGATAATAGTATCCCTCTTTTTGAACTTAAGAATTTTATGAGACAACGCCCGTACAGTGCTGCTTAATACCTAAACGCTTGATGAGGGCTCAACAGTTATGGAGGATAAGTAATGTATATAGACTTTTAAACTTGTTCAGATTGAGACTAAAAGTAAAAAGTTACCTTTAATACACATTTAAAAAAGTAAGATCTGAACTTTTTTGTGTTTTGTTATAACAAAAGATCTAGAAATCATTTTTTTCTTCACTTTGGGCTAACATACTTTTAATTACAAAAAGCATATTTTGATCTCTTTATTGAAGTATAAAATATGTTAGGGAAATATTAAAAACAGTAAGTAACCTCCCAACCTGAAAAACCTCTCTATGAAGGCAAAAGAGAAAGAAAACAATTTTTATTATTGAATAAGCGTTTAACCGTAATGGGATGCGCATTACAGGCAACCTGCTAAAAGGATTGCAAAAACAAAGAAATTGCACTTTTCTATAGAGCCAAGTGGATACAACTCACTAAATTAGGCAGGGTTTGCAATGTGGAGTCAGGTGACAAGTTAGGCCCTTCTCCCATTGGGTGATAGAGCATTATTTTCCTTGATGACTTTATTTCAAATAGAAAGCTCCCAGGTTCTTGAAGTTTTTCTGAGTTGAGATTGACAGAGGCCTATTTAGCCATTAGAAAGATTGACATACATTTTAAAAGGACTGAGGAATAAATTGTGAAGGGGGAAATGGGGGAGAGTCTCTTCTCTTTCAACTAGAGAATCAAGCCTCCGAGTTATAATTTGTATTTGCCCTTACAAATACAGAAAAGAGTACAGATCTTAAGTGTGCAGCTGAATGAATGTTCATGGCTCTTCAGTGGAGAAACAGGATTGTACCACACCCCAGACGCCGCCTCTGTTTCCCACTTCATCACTTCCTTCCCCCACCTCCCACTCAAGGATAACCACTGTGCAAGCCTTGATGGTCAAAACTCATTCCTCAAGAAGAGTCATTCAATTTAGAATGCTCCTGAGAGGTAGAATGCCACTAAGTACTACAAGGTTTCTAAGTTGGGAGGTCTTGGGGGCAGGGATGGTCAGGCATGGCTCCACTGTTCTTAAGGTAAAGTTCAAAATCTTAAGGACATCTCTGTGGTTCTGTCCTGTGGTTCTGCAAGTCTGTCCTGTTTACTCTCCAAGTTTATGTCTCCCCACTTTCCTCCCTGGGTAGCTACACCAACTCCTATGTTAAAAAATAGTTAACAGGCACAGATAGCACTTGCTATGTGCCAGGCACTGTTCTAAATGCTTGAGAAACACCGGCCAATGTAATCCTAACAGCAAATGACAGTGTTGTTGTTATCTCCAAATTACAAATGGGGATACTGCGATGCAGAGGGATGCAGAGGGATGCAGAGGGCTAACGAACCAGCCCCAGGTCCCACAGCTGAGAAGTGATGAACCAGGCAGATGGCCTGAGTTCTCTGACCCTCTACCTTGCAGTCTCCCATGGTTCACTTGAGTGGCCCCTGGGGAAGCAGCCCACCTGCAGGAATTGGAGCTCTTGCAGCCCTTGAGCATCTCTGGGCCAAGCATGTGACTTCACTTTTGTTCTCACTTTAAGTTCCCATTAACTCTTCTTTCTCTTAAATCTCATGTCTTGTAGAGTCTTGACTCAAGATGAAAGGAAGGCATAGTGATGATAATGGTGATAGTAGCTGCTACTTGTTGGAATTCCTGTTGTGTAGGCACTAAGATTATTTACAACAACTCCTTGAGATAGTGGAATTTTGCCTAATTTATAAATAAGTAGTCTGAGGCTTAAAACAGCTGAATATTTTGGCAAGGATTTTCAGAGAGAGTTTTGTCCTCGGAATGGACAGATTTGGCCTCAGCTGTGTTTGGGGTGAGTGATTATGGCTAGTTTTCGAGGGAAAATGATTTTATGAACACAGATTTAGAGAGTCTGTATGGTTGACAGAGATGAACATGAGATTGACCTTAAATTCTAATGTTGCTTTTATGTAAAACCAGATTCTTGAGATTTTGAATGGATCTTAATAGATTTTAAAACCTTTTGGTTTCACAAGTCTGAATTATATCATTGTATTCTGTCAATGAGTTGATGTTTAAATATGCCACAATCATGTGCACCTTTCTTAGAAGTAGTATTATACACCTTTAATAGGATTGTATATATCTTGATTTATAATTATTTGTTATTTGCTTCTCTTTTGTCATGGTGAAGCATTAGAGTTATTCTAGAACATGAACAAAAATGGTAAAATCTCTCAGTATTTTAACTAGTGAGATTATACGAATACATTTTTATACAACTAAATTGATGTAAACGTAAACAACAGCTCTAAAATTAAGAATGTTAACATTGTATCCTGAAATTGAGGCAGTACCTTTGTCGATTTCTTTTGGAGACCAGTCAGTAAAAAGCTTTTCCTTTCTCTAGCTGCACTCGAACTATCAATTATACCACACACTTGAAGGTAGGCAGTAGCATGTTAAATAATGTAATGCACTATTTTTAAAGATTACAATGATGACTTTCTGTATTACAGACGACCTAACATTTTTTTTCTTTCAGCTCATATGTTAGATTTGATATAATTCGAAGGATCCTAACCAGAGTTTTTGGATGCAACATCATCATGGTTATGGGAATTACAGATGTGGATGATAAGATAATTAAAAAGGCCAATGAGGTGAGTGTCGAAGATTATATTGATAACTTGATCAGGGTCAGTGTTCTGACCCTAATGTGATAGTTTTTCTTATTTGTTTTTCACATGTACTTTTCCCTATTGTCTATGCATGGGCCAGTGAGTGTACTCTGACAGATTACCAGAGGGATTTCTTTGTCCTGGTAAAGGAAATTCAGGCGTAATTTGAATTACCTCATTCTGTGGTGGCCTCATGACTTGAATCCATTATCCTATCTCTGGCCCTTTAGCCTCCAAGGTAAATAACACCTACTCCCTCTTTATAGATGGAAGTCAAAAGGCCACTTTTGAGCTAGGGAAATTTATATGAGGTTAAATTTTCTCATCTGTTATGTGAACAGGGCACTTCTATCTCATGTAACATTTAAAGGAAAATTTGGAGAAATTCTAACGAGGAATTAAATTAGTTTTATAAATAGTTATAGTTTTAAAAGTCTACTTTCAAAGTTTCACCTCCATTTTTTATAAGTAGCAACTTTAACCATTATCTCTAAAGACCTATAAATAATTGTTAAATTATCTAATTTACAGAAAAACCTATGTTGAGTGCTTTACATTCCTGTAATTTTACGAAATGTGTGTACACGTACACAATCTTTTTTTAGAAAACCAGTTTATACTTTGTATTGGTTTATAGTCTGTTTTCTACTTACTATATTTTGAGGGTTTTTTTTTCATGTTTTTAAATATTCTTGAACATTTTTAAAACTTATAGCATTCTTATCACATGGACATAATTTACCATCTTTGTATCTGGACTCTTAGGTTACTTACATATTCTATTTCTTTCAGATTTACTTTATAGAAACCACATCTTCCTATTTTCTGCTGATTTGCCTTTCTAATAACTAGATAGCATTCTACTGTGGGTGTATTCAGCAGTTCTCTTAGGTCCCTCTGTTATTGACTATTCGTGTTGTTTCTAGCTATTAAAAATGGTGCTACTTTTTTGTTTCCTTAAACATTTTTCCCGAAGTGGAACTGCTAGATTAAAGGGTGAGCAGTCTGTTTGATGTTTTATCACTCTCTTTAGAGTCAGATCATTTCAGGGAGAGGGTTACTGGCAGTGCTGAAGATCAGTTCCAACTTTAGACTTATTTCCTCATGTCCTCATCACAGTGAGGTTTCCCATTTCTGTTGTGTTCAGGTAGTTTATTCATTGTGTTGTGTTCCCTTGAGTAGACTTGATTTCTATTTCCAGAACTGTCCCTGAGCATGCATCGAACTATCTGGGGTCAGGCCTGTGCCCGGCTTCATGTGAGCAGAGGTGAGGAAGACAGTTCCTTTTTTGGCTTGTGTCCAGGAGGCAGACGGACCCACAAACAGATGCTCTGTATGTGACAGTTTATAAGCCCAGATAGAGAGATGCAATGAATATCACCCAGCCTTCCTGGAATTCAGAAATGACTTACTGGAGAAGGTTAGCCCACATAGGATCTTAAGCATTAGGTAGAAATGACATGTGAAGAGCAAGAGCGGTAAGGACATTTTGGGTGGAGGGACGGGCGTGAGGGGAGGCAGAGAAGGAGTATTGAAGGAGCGTGTTCTGTCTGGGAACCAGTCAGTCCAGGGTCTGTGGAATATCTGGGAAGTCATCAGGTGATGCTAGAGAGGTAGTAGGGCATTGTGGGCCAGGATGGTGTATTGAGGACTTGGAAGTTGTTCTGTAAGCTCTTGGGACCTAGCACAGAATCAGCTTGGTTCAGTGGAAAGGGCGCACTCTAGGTGTGGGAAGGACATGACTAGAGACAGGGCCACTGGGAGGGGTCAGTGGGAGCCACGCACTGAGAGAGGACATGTTTCAGAGAGCAGACTTTGTGAGGAGAGAAAGAGAATGAATTTGAGGTACCTAAAGAAACCCAAACCACTCAGAGCTGTGGTATAATAGAAAATAGTTGGTCTTTGTGATTCCTGGCACAGAGCTCCTAAAACCATAGAATCTGTGGAGTGATAGTGTCTTCCATATGCTAATGAGATGACTGGTCGCTGGGCCCCCTGGATGGCTTTGGGATGGGGGCTGGTGTCAGAAAGGCCAAGCCCTGAATAGAGCTGAGGACTTTCACTGCCACCTCATCCCTCCACTCCCACCTCCTGGGAGGGGAGAGGGGCCCAAGACGGAGTTGCTCATCAAGGGCCAATGATTAAGTCAACCTTCTCCAGTAATGAAATCTCCATAAAAATCCCCAAATGACAGAGCTAGATAGCGCATGGCTGGTGAACACAGGGAAGTGCTGGGTGTGACGCTCCCAGAGAGGCACGGTCGTTCCACTCCTTTCCCACACCTTGCCGCCCTGTGCATCTCGTCCGTCTGGCTGTTCCTGAGTTGTGTCCTTTATAGTAAGCTGGTAATAGTGAGTAGAATGCTTTCTTGAGTTCTGTGACTCATTCTATCAAAACTCCAAATTTGTAGTCAGTAGGCAGAAGTGCATATGGCCTGGGGACCACCATTTGCAACTGGTGTTCGAAGTAGGGGTCGTGTTGTGGGACCGATTCCCTAACTTTTGGAGTCTGCTAACTCCAGAAAGTGGTGTCAAAAGAGGAGAATTAAATCGTAGGACACTCAGCTAGAGTCAGAGAATCAGAGAAGTGGTTGGTGTTGGAAAAGACCCTACAGTTTGGTCAGAAGATACTGCTGGAATAGAAGCGAAGATGGGCAGTGCTAGCATTTGGGGTTCATCACCCCATCCATGGTTCTCTCTGATGGTTTGGTTCAAGCCTTTGTCAACATTAGATTCTGTCTCTGCCCCATGTCCATATGCCCCCAACTGTGTTTAGTGTCTCTGGGGTCAGGTGTCCACCTGGGTTCAGCCACTTAAGGCCCTACAGGTGAGATTGTGACATACTAATATGGCCATGGGAGTGAGTGAAGGGTAGATCTGGTGGAACTGGAAGGAGAGGTGGCGGTGGGAAGCAAGAGAGCCTGCTGTGTGTTTATGACATCTGACCTCATAGCACCCTGCCAGGGGTGGTACATTATCGCCCTTCACACAGGAGAGGAGGGTCTGAGATTGAAGTTGACCTCGTTGGCTGGATTTGGGATGGAAATGACAAAGAAATTAGTGGTCTCTGATATAGTGAGGGAACGAGCAGTTTGAGGTAAAACCGCAGCAGAGGTGGCATTTGGAAATGCAGGTTTGTTAAGGAAGAAGGTGAGCAGGTCAGTGTTTCTTCTGTCATCACACTCAGCCAGAGCCTGAGATTATTGCAAGTGTGTCTCTGCCCTTCGTAAATTGGGGTCTGCCGAGAGTCTTCTAAAGGAGAGGCAGAGCTGTCAACTTGAAAGTCGCGGAGCATGGCTGGTGGGAGGCCAGAGACTGGTCAGGCCCTAGGGTGAGGTCTGGTGGGAAAGAATATGAAGTGGGAGACAGGGACAAGAACTGGGGAGGGGGCAGGGGGGGAATGTGGGTGGTCAGCAGAGTGACGAAGAGCCAGGAGTCCATGGAGGGGTGGGTTTCAGAAAGGTGCGGGCGGTGGGCAGCAGTAAATATATGAAGAATAAGGGGTTATTTTGAGGGTTTCATAAATGTTACCAAGAGACATCGGTTGTTACTTTGAAAATTTTTTTATAATACTTAGACTATGAAAAGTTGGTAGAATTTGACACCTGATTTTCCATATTTGTTACATGGCAAGATGATAATATGATATTGAATAGTTTTTTGTTCTCAGAATAGTGTCTGTCTTTAACATGATAAACCACATATCTCAAGACATAGTTATGGAAATACCTATTTGTTTTTAGAATCTAACAAGGAGGCCATTCCTTTTATCTAATGCAGGCTTTTTTAACAATGGTGATATCCTTTGTGACATCTGCTCCAACACTTGCTTTTAAAATGTTTTAAATTATAATGTTATACTTTTCTGAATCACTTCCTTGACTTTAATTTTGGCCAGTCTTATAGTTTGTCAGGGATAAAAACCACAGGAGGATTTTTGGGGTAGGAATTAATAGCAGCATGGTATATTTGCAGTCACATTTTATGTTAAGAAAAATCATAATAAATGTGTCAGAGTGATTCAAGCCAGTTATTTGTGCTTCAGAACATTGGCCTACATTTCCCTTCTTTCTGGGAAGAAAGCTGAGCACTCAGTCTCAGTGCTGGGGGCCTGACCAGCAGGGTCTCATGCCAGGGCGAGGGCCAACTTGAAATGATTTATGATAATAAGGGAGAGCTAAACAATAACCTGAATTAACAAGGACTAGGACCCCATTTCAGCACTTACCTTCTATAGTTGGTTTTATGGGAAATAAGAGAGAACAGTGCTGTCCTGATATGTGGTCAGCTGCTTAAAAATTAAATTTAAAAGTTTTACTTTTGGAATCTGGTTCCCCCTGTCTCCTCAAGGCCAGCAATAGATGGTATACCTCTTACAGTTCATCGTCACTCATGAACATTTCTGAACCATGTCCTCTAGGGTTGTGCCATGTGAGCTAGAGAAGCCACATGTGGAACAAGGAGTCGATTGGTCAGTGTTGTACTTGGCGAGTCATTTAAAAGAGTATGTGTGGATGTGTGGGTGTGTATGCATATGTCCATATTATTCCCACCTTTTAGAACGAGGTAGATTGATTCTACAGTTCACGTGGGATAGCAAAAAAACAGGAATAGCCAGGAAAAGTCTGTAAAATAAGAGTATGGAGGAGGAGCAGCACTACTAAATATTCAAACATATTTTAAAAGCTATAGGAAATTTTTTGTTTTCTTGGATTCTTTTTTTTTTGCACAGCTTTTTTGAGGTAGAAAGACCCACAATAAATTGCATGTAGGGCACACAAGGCATATTGTGTGCACTCTAAAGTTTTTGAAAACAAACTTTAAAAAGACTTCCCCAATATGAGACTGTAAAAAGCGCCCCAAGGTTCTTTTAGTAATTTGTGGTTTTAGTAACTCGCATACCTGTGAGTCCATCACCAGTGTCGAGATGACGAACATCTCCGTCGCCCCTGAAAGTTTCCTCCGCCTGTCGTCATGTCGCCCTCCTGGCCTCCCTGTTGCCCTGTCTTGAGCATTTGGCCGATCTACTTTCTGTGTCGGAAGGTTGTGAAATTAAATGTTGTAGATATATGAATAGACAGATAATGGAACACACTAGAAAGTCCAGAAATAGACACAATAAATAGAAATTTGTTTTATGATAAATATGGCATTTCAAATCAGTGGGGAGACAGATGAATTATTCAGTAAAAAGTATTGACAGTTGGGTAACCATCTGGGGAAAAAAAATAAACCAAAGTTGGATATATGCCTCACAACCAAATTTGAGGCAGAGCAGAGGTTTAATATAAAAGAAATGAAACCACAAATTACTAAAAGAACCTTGGGGCACTTTTTACAGCCTCATATTGGGGAAGGTTTTTAAAGTTTGTTTTCAGACCCAGAAGCCATTTATGAGAAAAGATTGAGAAATAAAAGATTGCTAAATATAAAATGAAATTTTCTACATGCTATAAAGTAACCATAAAGCTGAAACACTGAAAAAAAAAACCAAAAAAACATTGAAATTCCTATCATAAATAAAAGGTTAATTTCTTTCATATAAAAATACTTCCTATACACCAGTATGAAAAGATCTATAACTCAATAGAAAGATGGGTAATTACAGATCGTTTAATATAGATAGTTCCTAAACATGTGCCATATTCCAGCTCACTCAAAATAAGAGACGTACGAGTGAAAATTACAGCACGAAAGCATCTTTTAGCTGTCATGTTGACAAAGTCTAGAAGTTTGTTAGCACTGTGCAGGTAAGACTGTGGGAAATAGACACCTGCGTGCACTGCCGGTCAGGTTCAAATGGGTAAAGCTTCTGAGGAAGGCAGTTGGCAGTAGCCAGCAAGTATCCTCTGACCAGTGGTTTCATGTCTCGGTCTACAGCTTAGAAATGTACTTTCCCCTGTGGGAAGTGACGTGTGCAATCGTGTGTGTAGACATGTGTATCACAGAAAAAAATGGGAAAATAATTGGAGAGGGCTGATGAATTGTCTGTGGGATGGAAGGCAGACAGCCTTTGAAGGGAAGGTGCCGGCTCAGTGTGCTTTTCGAAGACAGTTCTGGAACATTGTTGATAGGGAAGGACGCCAGGTTCAGGCTATGTGTGCAGGGTGCTACATTCAAGAAGAGAATACAAATGCTCGTATGACAGCAGTCATACTCCTGAGACAACTGGTGATAGTGTTTGCCTTGTAGGAGGGAGGCTGTCCTGGACACCCTTTATGTCAGTTGAGTTCCTGGGAGTGAATTTCCTGTGCAGAAAATGAAAATTACAGATAAATAAATACAAGCAACCTGCTGGCCTGTACGTCTAAAATTGCATAGTATTTGAAACTTCTGAAGTGGAAGGTAACACTGAATTTTTAGCTTTTTTGTTTGGTTGGGCTTTCATCCTCTGGATAGATATGTTAACTGATTTCTTTTTTAGGAGGTCTGTTTTGCCACAAAGCTACACCACAGGAAAAGGACTAATACGTACTGATCACTAAGCTATGTCTGGGTACTAGGCATTTCGTCTCTTTAATAGTGATATTAATGTATTTTCTATTTATAACATTGGCTTTCCCATTGCGCATTGAATCCTCATAACAACCTAAGGGACAGTGAGGTGGGATTATCACCGTGTTGCAAAGAAAGCCTAAGGGCGCAGAATTTTATTGTCTTGGCCAAGACAGCACAGCCAGAAAGACTCGGGCAGCAACACTTCGTTCACCAGATTTATTTCTTCAGTACATGTTCATTGGTCACAGTTTCTAGGATGATTGCTGTTTTAGGACCCTGGGCTGGGAAGAACATGGGCTTCATAGTGATAGGGTTCAAGGAAGTGTTTTCCTTGAGGAAGTTTCTTACTATTCTGGAGCTGAAATTTTCTCAACATAAGATGGAGCCCTGTTTCTCAGGGTTGAGAAGCAGGGAAGGGGAGTACAGAGCAGATGCTACAGATGCTGGTTGAGTTCCAGTGACTTAAGGGTCACTTCACAGGTTAACAATTATGAAGCCAGATTCAGTTTTAGAACGTCACAGTGTCATGCTTCTATCTTGGGATTATTTTTTCTGTTGAAAAGTAAGGAATACTTCTGTGTGCCAGCCCACTCTGAGAATCTGAGGCTGCAGGTATATGCTCCCAAATGCCCTGAGTTCAGAATTCAATGTCCATTTGTGGGGAGGAGGGTTGCCTGTCCCCAGGAGCCCAGCCATGGGATTGAACACCCATCACAATCTCTATTTTCATGTGCTATATTGTTTTCAGATATTTCTTAGAGATTTTTTTTCTTTAATATATTTTTGACTTCTTTTCCTTTGCCTGCAGCAAAAGAAGGGAAAAGGATAAGCTAGGAACCCAAGTTACTGGTTTTATGTGGAATACATTGATCTGGCTTGCCCTTGTTCTAGAAAAATGGAGGGTTTTTTTTGTATGCTTTAGTTCTTGTTTTGGATTATGTAATGGAAATCATGAATTGTTTATTCTTTTTTTTTTTTTCTCTCTGACTAGAAAATAGGGTCAACAAACTTTTTTGACTAGCTAAGCTACTAGAATAAATTTGATATTTAAAATTAAATGCTTTTTATGAGCAGGCAGTGCCAAACTGAGGCCAAGCCACGGTAGGGCCATGTGCTCAGCCCTTCCGGCCATTGGAGCTGGTTATGCCTCTGTGTGGTTCTGTTGTGCATACTCCAGACGTCCTAATATGCTTATCTAATCTTTTTGCAGATGAACATATCACCCACTTCTCTTGCCAGTCTTTATGAAGAAGATTTTAAACAAGATATGGCAGCCTTGAAGGTAAAGCCCAATTCTTCTTGCCACGAGGATAAGAAACTTGGACAATGAAATCCAATGTGGCTGACCTACGCCTCTGAGCTACAGAAATAGTCACCTCCCCTTTGCTTTCTTTTAGGTTCTCCCACCCACAGTGTACATGAGGGTAACTGAAAATATTCCTCAGATCATTTCTTTTATTGAAGGAATAATTGCTAATGGACATGCTTATTCAACAGCAAAAGGTAGGGATTATGTTATGAAAACTGATCACTGGATAATACCAATAGGACTTTGACACACATTTGTGTTAGAAGGTGCCAAATGTTTTACTGTCTTTTCCTATGTGAAAACGATGTGAAGTTTTCTTATACTTATTGTGTTTTTGCAAAATGGTCGCGTAATTTCTTTTTTAAAATATTTTTCAGTCATAGGAGAGATGACCATCTGGAGAGCTAGTCTTGATAAGGCAGAATGCCAGCAACTGTTGCATGTAGGTGTGCAGGTATTCATCGCAGTCTTCTTTCAACTACAGTCTTTCATCATAAAAAAAAGCTGGGGACAATAGCAGTACCACTAAAGACCCATACTCCCTTGTTACGGACGAGCCCGCAGACATTCATTTTTTGTACGGGCATGTTATTTTTTGATGACCAATAAAAGCTGCAGACATCCTAATATTTCAGGCCCTTGGCACTTCAACATGCATCTCTAAATAAGACATCACCCAGTGTAACTCCAGTCATTATCAGACCTGAGACACTGGGCAGTTCCCTAATAGCATCCCATGTCCACTGCGTATTCACGTTTACTCAGTTGGCCCCCACCTCCCCACATCCTAATGTAATCCAGGTTGCTCACTGAATGTGGTTGTGTCCTTTCAATCTTTTTAAAACAGCTCCTACTTTGTTCCCCTCATTATGGACTTATTGAAGAGACATGCCAGTTGTCTTATAGAACACCCTGTCTTCTGAATTAGCATGGTGGAGCTTAGTTGGTTTAGGATCTGTTGCTTTTTGTTTGGTGGCCTCACAGATTGGCATCACAGCGTTTTGCTGCTTCTGTGATTGATGTGGTTGTGTCCTTTCCGTCTCTTTAAAACAGCTCCCACTTTGTTCCCCTCATTATGGACTTACTGAAGAGACATGCCAGTTGTCTTATAGAACACCCCGTCTTCTGAATTAGCATGGAACTTATGGTGGAGCTTAGTTGGCTTAGGATCTGCTGCTTTTTGTTTGGTGGCCTCACAGAAAGATTGGCATCACAGCGTTTTGCTGCTTCTGTGATTCAGGGTTTTTAGCCATACCTCCTCCTCTCCAGTCATTCTTCCCAAAACTAAATCCTGCCCATCCCCCAAACCCTGACCAAAGTTTGCTCTCTCTCAGGAAGTTTTCTTTACCATCCGTAACTGAAAATGAGCTTCCTTTATCAGCTTTGATATCTGTACTGTACCTTTTGGTAGCCAATCATATGCTGCCTTAGCCTGCTGTTAGTGTATTAATTTTTGTCAGTTCTTGGACCAGAAGAATCTTGCTTTTAGTGAATAGCCCATTAAAGTACTCAGCTCAGGGTTGAGGATATGCAAGTATTACAATGCTTGTTGTAAGTCAATAACAAACTTCAAAGCACGATAATGAACACGATTTATAGGAATAATTGGACTGTAAGCACCTTTCTCATGGTCCTACCTCAGATACATGCGAGGGTCCTCCTGGCCCCCAGAAATGTGTGTTGCCTTTCTCAATAGCCTATGCACACAGAGGGACTCACAGTCCTTTGCTTTATCTTATTTGCTATATTTAGATTTTGTTTCCAAGAAAAACTTGTTTTAAAGAGCTTAGGTGACTGAACTGGAGTTTGTTCCAGAAAATTTAGGAAATTGTTTTCTTTCTGTCATGTAACTTGAAATAAAACACATAACCGGATAAACTGATTAATGCTCATGAGGTGCTTAGAGATTCTCATCTGAACACACTGTGGGACTCAATGCTGTTTGTTTTATTACTGTGCTTTATTGTAAATTTTAAATAATGATATAGATAATCAATTTTAAATAAATTTAATTAGCTGACACTCAATTTGGACTTCGTGTCAGTTTCACAAAGTTTGATTGTAATTGATCTTTGAACTATTTATGAAGAAACAGTTTGTTCAGCAAATTGATAACAAAGGTATGGGAAAATGTTTCTTCCATTAAAAGGAGCAATTTCTTTCTCTCTTAAAACATTTTTAGATACTGTTTACATTCTGACTTAATAGAAAGCAGCTCCCATAGTACTTCTCCCATTTTCACCAGTTTATCCTAGCTTGTAATTATTGCTTACTAATAAATTCTGAGTGAGGAAGAAGGACTCTGAGGGGGACACTTTTCTTTTTTCTTGTTAAAAAGAATTGCCTCAACATTTGATACAGAACTTATGCTTGTGTTTTCACTTCTATATCCAGATGTTCGTGATGTGTCCAAATGAATACTTTTAAAAAATAATAGTGGTGGTGTTAATTCTGATTTTAAAATATAGTGAAAGGAACCAAATGAAGATGCCATATTCTGTGTCTAAATTCTAATTACTTATTGGCTATTAAGCTATACAGATGCTGACATTTAATTATGAAATCATAATTACCTTTATAAACAGGCAACGTCTACTTTGATCTTCAGTTGAGAGGAGACAAGTATGGCAAACTCGTCGGTGCGGCCCCCAGTCCTCTTGCAGAGCCAGGTGGGGTGACTTTTGGCCTCCTATATTGGCTTCTGTTTTTATAATGCTCAGCCGAGACCCCCCACTCTCTTAGAAGTTGTAATGGTGCCAGAGTGTTGATCACAGCCATGTTTTAAATTTAATTCAGTTTTTCCGAATAGAAAAGACATGTAGAATATACGGTTGGCACAGTATATGACACGTCTCCTCCCCATGCCAGCCTGGTCCTCCAGTTCTTCTCCCTGGAGACAGCACATTGGGCCATTCTTCTGGTTCCTTCTGGAGATACTCTCTGCATGGTGTTGTGTTTTGCTACTCTTCTCCATCTTGCTGTTATCATATATCAAATTCCTAAAGTATTTTTTCATATACTAAATTCCTATAGATGTTTTACCATACATTAAATTCCCATGTGTATTTCACCATATATTATGTTCCGAATGTATCTGTATCTATTCCTATACTCTCTTCTGTTCCAATGATTTGTTAGATCAAAGTCATTTGATGGAGAAGAAATAAGTATGCAGAACTAAATTAAAAATAATTTTAAAAGGGTACTATTTAAGAGAACCCAACAAAAAAGTAAAAGCCAAAAGAAAAATTGTTTAAGTTATTTCTGTCTTTAAGCATGATCCTCTTGCCTTATAAACTGTGTCATTTATTTGACTCCTCAGAAATGGTATTTGTTACTTTTACTCAATCAGTAGCTTCCTGCTCTCCTGAAGGCAGAGCAGAAAACCTCTAGATCATCCACACCTGTGAGGTATGGCCATGCGTCTTATGGAAGCAGAGGAAGAGTTTCTGAGACTTACATATTCTAGCATCAGCAACACTTACTTTTTAAATAGACTTTATTTTTAGAGCAGCTTTAGGCTCACAGCAAAATTGAGCAGAAGGTACAGAGATTTCCCATTTATCCCCTGCCCTCACACAGGCACAGCCATTCCACCCAGAATGGGGTATTTGTCACAGTTGATGAACCTGTACTGACACATCATTATCACTCAGAGTCTATAGTGTACATTTGGGTTTACTCTTTTTGTCGTATATTCTGTGGATTTGAACAAATGTATAACAACATGTATCTACCATTATGGTATACAGAATAGTTTCACTGTCCTAAAAATCCCCCCGCCCCCATATCCGTGGCAACCATTGAACTTTTTACTGACTCCATAGTTTTGCCTTTTCCATACTGTCATGTAGTTGGGATCATGCAAAATGTAGCCTTTTCAGACTGGCTTCTTTCACTTAGTGACATGCATTTAAGGTTCTTCCATGTCTTTGCACGGCTTGATAGCTAATTTCTTTTTAGTGCCGAATAATATTTCTCTGTCTGGATGTACCATAGTTTATCCATTCAACTTCTGAGGGAGCTTTTGTTTGCTTCCAAGTTTTAGAATATAAAGAGAGCCCAGTACCGGCACATTGTATGGCTTTCAATAATGTCCTAACCTTCCTCTTCTGAGCCTCCTTACTCTGTGAATATGATTGATACTCTGGTAATTTTCCTTTTCACTCTATATAACTTTTTTAAGTTACTCTGAAAATCAGTTACTGATAAATACAGCTTTCTCACAAGGCAGAATAAGGAAGAATGAGTGCTCAGTTCAGAACACCCCTCAGAAAGAAGCATCACTGTATGTGTATTTGAAATCTTGGCTCATTCATTATTTAGCTTACAGAAACGGACCTCACTGCTGATAGACCTCATGCTTCTGCCATATTTTAGGTAAAAATATTTAGTTCTTCTCAACGTCATGTGGGGAAAGAGAAAAACATATAAATGATAAATGTGAGGTTACTTATAGGAAGGAACAGAATCTTTGGGAAGTGCTTCCTGCATCTCCGTTTTGTGATTTTGGGTTGGTTTGTCCATTCTAGATTCTCTCCCGTTGATCCACCATTTATTATTGGCAGGTGATTCTGACAAGCGGCATGCCAGTGACTTTGCCCTCTGGAAGGCAGCTAAACCCCAAGAGATGTTTTGGGCCTCTCCTTGGGGAAATGGAAGACCTGGCTGGCATATTGAATGTTCTACCATCTCAAGGTAAGGTTTTCTTGGGTTCTTCCTGTGTTTGTGATGTGGAAAACTCAAGCAATGCCTGACTTGGTCAGCAGAGGGCGTAGATGGGGCAAGTTTAATCCTGGCACCAGAGCCCACAAAGCAGCTGATTTGAAAAGAAAGCTAGCGCTCCAGTGGGACTGGCTGTAAGAAGGAAACCAAAACAAACATGGCATGTTTATCTTTCCAACATCAGCACTTGTTATTTTTAGTAGAAAAGCCCACTCGACAGTTCAGTTCTTGATTTCCTATCACCTTTAAGCCAGTTCCAGGTATGCCTTCATCTCTCTGCTCAGGGTCTAGGCGAGGGCAGAGCCCTGGGAACCGGGAACTGAATTACCTTCTCTTAACCTGCTCTCTCAGTCCACAGACCCTCACCCCCAAAGCTGGTTCTTGATCAGATCCCATCGTTTCCACATTTCTGGCTCCCTAGGTTTCAGTCTGGCTTTTCCACCAGCTCTTCACCTCGGGCAACACTATGCTCGGGTTGCTTCTGTCTTGGGAATCTCCATAACCACAGGTCCCTCTCTGATCTTGATTTCCAGCGACCTTTTTTGTTTGCTTCTCTTCTCACTGTCTATACGTGACCTGCTACTGCTTGGTTTCCTGAGGTCACTGGTGACCTCAGTGACAGGCAGCTGATGTCCCTGCCCTTTCCTTGGCCTCTGCGAAACAACTTTTCTTCTGGTTTCAGCATACCTGCTGGGGCTTCCTCCACTTTCTTTTTGATATCCTCTGTAGACCATTCCTTTGGCACTTCCCATGGTTCTGCCTGTGGCCAGATATCCCTTTTCTTGTGTATGTGTTATACAGAAAGTGTACAAAAGGCAGCATGCCGCATATGCTGTCCTGTTCTCTTTTCACGTAGCAATCCATCTCGGGAGTTCCCTCGTGTTAATTCGTCTTCATCATTTGTCTCTCGGCTTCATGGTGCTATACTGTGTGGCTAGACCATCAATCATTTAGCCAGTATCCTGTGGAGAAGCATGTAGTTGTTTCCAATATTTTGCTGTTACAGATACCTGCAGGGAATAACCTGGTGTGTATATTTCCTGTTTGTGGAGGTGAGGGGTTTTTAGTTTCATGTTAACTCAGATTTTGATATTTAAGTCGTTTTTAAAATTAGAAACATAAAGTATGCTTAAGGTGAAAATTTCAATCTACTAGCTTACCCCAAATTTTAAGATCAGTACACCCAGTCACCTTCAAATTGGTTGTGGTGCTGTTTTCTGGCTGGGTATAAATGCGTGCATTTGCTGGGGTAATTATTGCCTGTAAGAGTACCCTGCCCCATGCACTGACCCCAAACTGGTTTGGTTTTCAGCCCCATGTAGGTTTACCCGATTGCTACCAGATTGGAAAGCCTCATCCTCCACACCTGTTCATCCAGATTTTGTTCATTCTAGTTAAGACCTAGGAGGCTTCTACCACAGCTCTCCCTGCAGCCCTCACCTGTGATGCTGTCTGTAGGGTCCATCTGGAAACATCCAGGAATTCTTGAGACATCCAGCTCTTTTATTACTATGAAGCATGGTTCCAACTTTTCACTAAAAACAACTATGTCCAGTCATACTGTATTTATAAATACTTGTTGGTTTAACAGCAATGTGGGATGTACGTTGGGTTGTAAAAAGATATTTATTTTTTAGATTCAAATAATTTCTTTAAAGCCGGTAGAAAACATTTAATAAATTTTAAATCTAATGTTACCATTAAATATTTTTGTTGAAATCTAAATAATGAAAATGGTCTGTTTTTCCTTCTCAGTGTTCTTTTACTTTAAAATGGGTCTAATGTATGGACAAGAATAGAGGCTAATATAATGAACACCGTGGACCCATAGTTTAGCTTTATTAAATCTTAACATTGTCATATTTGCTTCAGCTCTTTGTAAAAATGAATCACTTGTTAGAAATGAGGCCCCTGTGCTCTCCTCCCCAATCCTGGTCCCTGCCATCTCACGTTCTTCTGAACAGCATTTGACTTTCAAGGACTCTAAGAGATTCTCAAAGACAGCTGTCCCCAACCTTTTTGGCACCAGGGACCATGCTCCTATGAGAATCTAATGCCTGACAATCCGAGGTGGAGCTGAGGCGGTGATGCTAGCGCTGGGGACTGGCTGCAACTACAGAAGAAATTTCACTCGCTTGCCCGCCGCTCCTTCCTGCTGTGTGGCCCAGATCCCTTCTCTAAAACCCATTGCTAAGAATGTACAATAATGGACAATCCACCCAGCCACTGTGCCTGTCTCTGTCACCACTTATCTAAAGCACGACTGGTACATATGCCTTTTTTCTGGACTGAAGGAGGCAAGTGAGAGCAGAGTCAGCCTTTAGCAGGAAGGGATCTTAGTGAGGCTGTCGCACCTTTGGAAATGTCTGTTTTTAACCATTATTAGAAAAATTCACAAAGGTCTACACATCAGCCTCTCTGTCTACTGGGGGAGGTGGCCTCATCACCCCAGCCCTCACAAACCAGCATTTCCATTGGTTGTGCTGACTATTGTGTTTTTAATTAATCAATTTTTGCATTTTCAGTGTCCTCCAAAGCAGCCACTAGCCGACCTGGACTGTTCATGCTGGTACAGGTTGTTTTTGCAGGTGCTCTGGTGAGAGCTACACAGGCTTTGAATGGTCTGGCTAGCTTCACAGTACCCATCAGTCCTGTTTTCGTGTGCAGTTTTTAGGACATGAGGTTTCCCAGGAAATGCGTAGCCTAGCATTATAGCAGAAATGCTAACAGCTGAAGTGCATTATTTAAATTCTGCAACCTTGTTTTTCATATATGATCACTAAATAGTTAAATTTTCAAAATCCAAATTAAAAATTCTCTTGATTTTATAGTTCTCTTTTGTTAAAGTTGGAAAACCACTAAACTCTACCTACTGTAAGTTTTTAAAAACCATATACCTGGAGCAGAGAATTAAGTCTCTTTACTGGGAGGAAAAGCTAATGAATTAGGGATTTTGTAAAGTTAAAACAGAATTTCAGTTTCTGTTTGTATCAATCAGTTAAATTATCATGCATATTGATTGAAAACTAAGATCCAGTTTATTCATTGCATAAAAGCTGGAAATATTAAATATAAAATGTGGTTGGAGAAATGTGTTTATTGAATTGGTTCACAGCTCTGCACTGTGTCTTACAGTTTGGTATTTGGAAGTCAACTGGATATCCATTCAGGTGGGATAGATCTAGCTTTTCCGCACCATGAAAACGAAATTGCACAGTGTGAGGTCTTTCATCAGTGCAAGCAATGGGGAAATTATTTTCTACATTCTGGTAAGTAATGACTTCAGATTAATTTCTTCTGTTTCAATTCTATTAATTCTGTCTTTATTGGTGAAACATTTAGAAGTAACATAGATCAGCTAATAGGTCAAGAAATGGAGTTGTTTCCTAAATTGTTTTTGAATTTCCATCAGTTGGAAATGAACTTACTTGGGTGGGAATGAGTCTACCTTTTTGGAAATGAAATATGAACTGACAATATGGAAAATGTTTTATAGTGTTGTTCTTTATAAGTTTCTTACAAATAAAACTATTAAGGAACGTCAAATAGTATGACGTAATCTATTACGAATATGCCGATTTTGAGCTATAATATTGTTGCCATATATATCTGTCATCCGCTAATAACACTGCCTCCCATTTCACTATTCAAAGAACATCGTTACACCAGCCATCCCGTTCTCAGAAGTGGATTGTGAAATAAGCATGTTTTGAGCATAGCGATTTTGGAATTGCCCTTGATGCATGGAAAGATTCACATGTCTAGATTTTGACAATGGTCGTGGGGCCACAATGAACTGGTTTTATTAACTTTTTGGCATGGTAGGGTTGGGAGATGCAGATAATCAACATCTAAAACACAGTGCACTAACAAATACCATTTCTTTTAGTTCTTGAATTAAGGAAATTAGGTTTCCCCAGTGAGGTAGTATTAAATGCAGAGATGCTCCAATTTTATAACATGCAGTAGGCTGCTTAAAGTCTGTGGTGAGAGCTCGTGTGGCTTTTCCCCATTGCAGTACTGATGAGGCTGCTTACCCAGAGTGCACTTACCGTACTGTCTTCTATACCCCCAACCTCTCCTGGGAGTCACCCCCATCATCACTGTGTGCCCTTAGGGCGCCCCAGGAACGAGCATCTCCATTCCATGACGACTAGCTCACTTCTATACTGCCTTAAAGTAGTCTGGAAAAAAAAAAAAAGCAGAAACAAAGTTGGCTGAATTGCTATTTATGGTGTGAGAGCTGTTTTCTGGTATTCTACTTTGTTTCCCTGGGTAGAACTCAGCAGTAGCCAAAATCCACTTTATTCCTGCCAACAATATGCCTTGCTGGGCAAATTCCCTAAGTAGAAGGACAGAAACCCAATGATCCATTTTCAGCTGGTGCCGATGGGGGCAGGGAAGGTAGGCACTGCCTAGGAGGGAGAATGCTTCAGAAATGACCCTCCGGGGATCCAGCTAGTTCCACAATCAGGTGCCTACACTTCACTTCAGAAGTTGTGTGAAATAAAGTCTCTCCCCTTTGGCATGAGGACTTGTGAGTGTAACACAATTAGAGAATAAATGAGCACAGAGCCCAGATGGAGAGGAAATCTTCAAGGTCCGAGGAGCTGTGAAGGAGGTTTTCCTATCCTTCGTCTCAGATTCGGGAACAAATCATCATTATATTTACCACCTGGCAAGTTAAAGCTTGATCCCTCCACAGATACTTCATCGGTTAATGCTCTTGCTGAGTTACGGTTTGCAGTGAGCCCTGTGAAATACAATGTGCTCTTGAGTGAACTGTGACTCTAAGGATCAAAAAGGTAACTCGTAGCAGTATGAACACTCACTTCTTCAGCCTCTGTCAGTTAATGATGAGTTCGGTGTTTATAAAACATTAGGTCTTATTTACCTATAAATGTGGGAATGGGAAAGATTTTGTTCTGACTTTTCCATCTATTAAGGCACTGGAATCTTCTTCGTTCCACTTTTTGCCCTGTCCTGGAGAAATAGCAGTTTCTCCTGACACACAAGAGAATTAATACTTAAAAAAAAAAAATTATTTATTGGGGTAACATTGGTTAATATGTAAATTTCAAGTGTACGATATTATAATACATCACCTGTATATTGCATTGTGTGCTCACTACACAAGGTTTAGTTTCCTTCTGTCACCATATATTTGACCTCTTTTACCCTGTTCATCCTCCCCCCTCCTCTCTTCCCCTCTGCAACTATCACACTGTTGTCTGTGTCTGTGAGATTGTTTGCTTGTTTTGTTTGTTGATTTGTTACTTTGCTTTATATCCCACATATGAATGAAGTCATATGGTTCTTGTCCTTTTCCATCTGACTTTTTTCACTTAGCATGATACTCTCAAGATCTGTCCATGTTGTCCCAAGTGGCAATATTTTATTCTTTTTTATAGCTGAATAGTATTTCATTGTATATATTACCACATCTTCTTTGTCCAGTCACCCATCGAAGGACACTTAGGTAGTTTCCATGTGTTGGTCACTGTGAATTATGCTGCGATAAACATGGAGTACATATATCTTTACATTAATACTTTTTTTTTCCTGAAGTAAATGGCTAGAAGGTAGAGTTAGGTAGTCAGATTGTAGTTTTCCAGATATTGTCAATTAAAAAATTTTAATTGTGCTTGATGTACATGACACATTAGATAGAGTTACATATTCAAGGTGATATTTCTTTTTGGTAGCCACATTTTAACCAGTTCTCAGAAAAGCTGGAGCCAAGTTTTGTTTCTGAACTGTCAGAAAAAGTAGAAGAATCTTCTGTGAGGAAAGCCAAGGCCCTCTCTTTGAATGAACCTCATAAAAATAAAGCCCAGGATGAATTCCAGGCTCAGACTGAGAAGTTTCTGACATGAGTTTGATTTTCCTCTGGCCTTTCACATACATGGGGGCGAATAATACCAAGGTGTTGAGAAATCTGAAACCAACCACAACAGAAAATCTAATCATTCTCAGAGACCTGCAAGCTCTGCAGGTCTGAACCCCCTGTAAACAAGCTTTTATTGCCCTGAACCTGATTTGAAAAACCAGAGGTTTGTCTTTTCTTCGCGTGTTGAGTCAGTTACATCATTGTTTCTAAGTTATAGGAAAGCGAGAAAGTTAACTGTTTCTGCCAGTGCCACAGTTCATCTGTCTTTCTCTGGGTTTTGAGTCAACGGTGCCCATCTATGAGCCACCGTGGGACTGGGTGTACTTGACTCCCTAGAACAAACGAAGCTGTGGGTACCTTCTGAAGGGTCGGATGTGGGTGAAGATTTGGGGGGAATCTTATATCTACATATACACGGGTATTTGTATATTAGAGAATGCAGCATTTATTGTTTCTTCCGTGTCCCTGCGGTGGCCACAGTCCCAGCCCTGTGACTCAGTCATCTATTGGAGAAGCACCCGCTTCACCATCTTCCCCTCTGCAGATGGGGTGGAGGAGTCCCTTTCTTCCCACCCAATTCAGAATGAATGACTTTGTTTTTGTTTCAGGGCATTTGCACGTGAAAGGTGAAGAAGAAAAAATGTCCAAATCACTGAAAAACTACATTACTATTAAGGTAATGTGCTTTTCTGAGCTCCTGGGTTACTGCCAGCTTGCCGAACCTGTCTCGAAGGCTGATACATAGTATGAGACCCCAAATCTCTGCTTCCCAGTGTTCTCCGGCTCCTTTTCCCTTGGTCCTACAGTGGTATTTCTCTGTTCCCCATTCTCTCTCCCCATGCATTCCTCCTGTTTTCCGTTGGCTTTCTTTGTAGACGTCTGCCTCTGTCTTCTTGCATTCCAGGATTCACTTTCTTTCCATTTCTGTTTATAACAATTTTATTATCTCTTGAGTTACGTTTGCTAGATTTTCTTCCTGCTCTTTTTTCTTGTCCTACCACCAGCATCCTATCTAGTGTAGCTTTGGTGTTTGTTGATTTGTTTGATTTTTGCTGCGTGCTGGCTTCTTAACCTACCTGAAAAAATTTTATTTTGCGTGGAGATGAAGAATGGAATGTGAATTTTCATGTGAATGGGAATCAAGTGCACTGGTAGGAAAACACTTTTAAAAAATTTGATCTTCCTTTGTCTTTGGGTCTGTAAAGCCAACTTAATTTAACTGCAAATTACATTGACAGGGATAGTGATCAGAACTTCATCACACGAATACCCAACCACTGAAGCTATTTTAAAATCTGGTGGGAACCAGATTTAGAATAAATTCAAAGGGGAGTGTTCCTCACAAAATAATCTTTATGTACTTTTCATAAACAGAAATGTCCAATATTATATAAACTTTCAAAAATACAGAAAAGCTAAAGAAACTTATACTCACCACATAGATTCAAGAATGTTATAATTATGCTATCGTTGCTTCTTTATATGGGAGTAGTAGGTGTATTTGTGTGTGCACAAAATACACATTTTATTGTTGTTGAACCATGAGAACATATGTTGCAGACTTCTCTATTTTGCATGCAACTCCTGAATATAAGGATGGTTTTCTACATAATCCAAACCTAATAAAGCTAGCAATAATTTCTTAATATTATCAGTTACCTAGTCCCTAGTTCGATTTCTCCATTAGTCCTAGTACATTTTTATAGCTTTTTTTAAAACCAGGATCCAATCAGATTCATGTGTTGCATTTGGATGTTGTGTCTTCTTAGGCTTTTTTTTTTTTTTTTCAGTAGTGGTAAGAAATGTAACATAACATTCACCATGTTAACCGTTTTTATGTGTACGGCTCAGTAGCACAAACTACGTTCACACTGTTGTGTAACAGAGCCCGGAGCTATTTCATCTTGCAGAGCTGAAACACTGCACCCAATGAACAGCTCTCCATTTCCTCCTCCCTGCTGCTGGCAACCACCATTCTACTTCTACTTACATCATTTTGATTATTCTAGGAACCTCATATAAGTGGGATCGTGCAGTATTTGTTCTTTGTGACTGGCTTATTTCACTTAGCACAGTGTCCTCAAGGTTGAACTGTATGGTGGTGTGTGATAGGATTTTCTTCTTATTTTAAGGCTGAATAATATTACACCGTTCTTTTTAGGATTCTAATCTACCACAGTGTATTTTTCCCTATGGCATTGACTCTTTGAAGAGACCAAATTTTGTTGAATATCCCACATTTTGGATTTGTCCGTTTCTTTGCAGTGTCATTTAAGTTGTTCTTTCTCCTGTATTTCCTGTAACTGGAAGTGAGGTCTCAAGGCTGATTGGTGGGAACATTTCATCAATGGTACCGTGGACTTCACACTGCATCCCTCTGGGGCCACAGTGTCAGGCTGTCTGACTTAGTGGCGTTAAGTTTGACTACTTGGCTGGGGGATGGCCACCAGATTTCTCTGCTGTAGAGATGTTTATTTCCTTTTCATGATTATTAAGAACCTGCAGGATATGATATACCACATGGATATCTTGTTCTCAGCAACCTTCCGCCATGAGATTTTAGCATTCTCTGGTGGGCCTCACCTTTGTCGAGCATTTCAGTGGTTCTTACAGAGTTGTGTTTGTCTCATTCTGTGGCTTCTTTTACATTTACTATTTATCATTCCTTTTCAAAGAATGGGTTTTTGTCTATCTTTCTATTTCTTTGCAGTATCACTATGGAGTTAAGGATTATATTTACTTCGTGTATTATCAAGTTATTCTTTATTTTTTTGTGTGCTGAAATTATCCTGGATTTGGCCAGGGAGGGCTCCAGCGCTGCGGGGACAGGTCTTGTGTGTGTTCTTGCTTTCAGTCCTGTTTACCCTTTGCCCCCTGCCCAGACCTGCCATTGCTGCCTTTGTGAGGAAATGGAATTTTGAACCGAGGTCTGGGCACTTGGTATGTTTATTGATGCTGGAAGGACATTGTTTTTAGGCCTCGCAGGGGACAGAGCTGGGGGAGGAAACAAACTTATTCCCATGAAGTAGTTAGTTTGAGTCCATTTTGAAATATCCAGATAAAATATAATATTACAGGGCCTTTTTGTTTTAGCTCTTCTTTTTTTCTTTTACTAAAAATCGTGTTTCTTTATAACAGCATATCTACTTTATGCTTTATCTTAAAATAGACACCAAATAAGTTAAAAAATGTAATACCAGTATTCCTATTAACAGTAAAACTGTTGAGTAAAGTTTAAGATTTCTTAGCAATTTTTTTCAATAATAGCTTTATTGAGATATAATTTATGTACCAGAGAATTCACCCTTTTAAGTTGTTATTATTCAGTGATCCTTAGTATATTCACAGATTTGTACAATCTTTACTGTTATCTAATTAAAGAACATTTTCATCACCTCAAAAAGAAACTGTACATCCTAACAGTCATTTCTCAGTCCCTGTCCCCCCCCGGTCCCTGGTAATGACTAGTCTACTTTCAGTTTCTACAGATATGCCTGTCTGGGCTTGCATTTCTTTTTACTCTTAGACTGTATCCCTCAACTGTTACGGGGTCAGAATATACACGTGCAGTCAGAGTTTAATTATTTTCTCTGAACGGTGTCCATACGCTACACAGTGGGCTCATTTGTTCAGTTTGTTTCCAGTTGGATGATACCTTCCCCCTTTTTTGATTTACCTTTATTTTTTAAATATGTCAAACGTTGTTAGGATTCAGTAATTAACACTATCAATGAAGCATAGACATTGATCCTTCCTTGTACCCATTACACCCGTCTCTCTAGTAACTGTTAGGTTGGCTTCTGGATTATCTTTCCATTGTTTCATTTTACAAAAATAAGCCATTTGTATAAGAATTCTTATTTTCTCTTTTTCCTTACATGCCTCAATATATGGTATATCCTGTAATGAATGCACCTGCTTGCCCGCCCCCATCAATTTAAGTAATATTTTAATCTGATCATAGAAGTAATGTATTTCATTGCAGGTAGTTTGAAAAGTACAGACAAGACAGAGGAGCACACGGGAGGATATTCAGAGGTACAAATGGAGGAAACATATTTCCTTCCCAGTGTGTTCCCTACGGCCCAGTTTCTCTCTTAGAGCAGCCGCTTCTTAGTAGCATGAGTGTGTGTGTGCGTGTTTACATGTCTCTAGAAACATTTCTTATTGTTTTCTTTCTACACAAGTGGTAGCACTGTTTTGCATTTGCTTTGTTCACTTTTGAGTCTTTTAGATTAGTCATTTTTCTTCCATATGGAGTTAATTCTTTTGAATAGCTGAGTCTTCCATTGTATGGATGTACCTTAACTAATTTAAAAAAATGCCTTCTTGATGGTCACTTAAATTGTATCAAATTTTCTACTAGCGTATGTGCATTTAAAATTTTCAGGTATTACAAAGTCTGTGT
Source organism: Pteropus alecto (assembly GCF_000325575.1). NCBI lineage: Eukaryota > Metazoa > Chordata > Mammalia > Chiroptera > Pteropodidae > Pteropus > Pteropus alecto. Next base: position 2,499,486 of record NW_006434373.1, read on the forward strand.
TACTTTTCGTGACCACGTAGTGGCCCATAGCAGTGCTGTACCATGGCTGAGTTATTTCCCTGCTGCTGGACTTTGTAGAAGACCTGCATTCTCTAGTCTACAGTACTGCGATGAGTACCCGTTCACACACCCAGTGGTTAGTAACGTAGTATAAACGCACGTCAGAGGACATGTGCACATGTAGAATGTTCTGGACACAGCCTCTGGTAACTTAGCAGTAAGTGTCATCAACTTTCCCACTAGCAGTGTATTGAAAGTGTCCATTTCCCTCATCCGTATCAAATGTAAGGAATCCTAATCAGGCTAACATTTTCCTTGTTAATTTGGTGCAAAATGCACCAAATTTCCATTTCTTTGTTATGATGAATTTGTGTGTATGTATTTATTGGCTATTTTTACTTCGTATTTTTGGCTAGCCTCCCCTTGACTGTAGTTAAAAATATTCGTCCATTTTCTAGTTTCTAGCAGAAGAAAGTTTTCCTGCCAGTTGTCATTATTTTGGAGGCCATGGATAGGTTTTTGCATCACAGATGTGTTTTTTACAAATTGAAGGCAAGACCTACTACCAGCATAAAGATTAGGACTTGCTTTATTGTGATACTTTTTATTGCAGTGGTCTGGAACCGAACCCACAGTGTCTCCGAGGTATGCCTATAGTCTACATGAAAACTCTTCTTTCTGTTTTAACAGAGCCCGCAGTTAGTATGGAAAGAGCTCAACCTTTAGAGTTCAGATGATGGCTCAAAACCGACCTTTTCTAATTTCTAGATTATGATTTGGGACCAGTTACTTAACCTCTCAAAGCCTTTGCTTTTTTCTTCTTTTAAAATTAGATGACAAGACCTATTTTGTGGGGTTTCTATGCAGGTGAAATTATATAAAGTGCTGAGTAAGTGTGGGCCTGGGCCAGGAGAGGCCAGGGCAGCCACCCGTTCTCCCCGGGGTGCTGGGATAGATCTCACATGGCATTATAGGTAGTGCACCCCGGCTTCCTGCTAGCATGCACCCCCTGACCTCATGGTGCCTTGAAGGGCTTATGGCTGTCACCCCTTGATGGCCGAGCTCCCAGGAGCTCACTACCTCCCTCTGAGAGTCTTCCAGCAAAACTTACACAGGCATCGTCACATTTCACTCTCAGGATTCTGTGGTCAGATTGTATAGTGGAACCAGAGTAGTGCAGAAACAGTGATATTAGAGGATAGGGCAGGAGCACATTAAAACATTAATGTCCGTGAACACCAGTGTGAAGACCTTGTCACATCAGGGTTAGGATATGACTCGGGCATTCATAGCAATAAGGAAGAAGTTAGAATGCTTTCCTGTATTTTTTCTCAGCTTTATTGAGGTATAATTGACAAATAAAATTATATATATTTACAGTGCACAGTGGTATTTTGATATTCACTGTGAAATATTTACCACAATCAAGCTAATTAACACATCCATCACCTCACATAGTTTCTTCGTGCATATGTGTGGTGAGAATGCTTAAGATCTATTTTCTCAGCAAATTTTAAGTATACATTACAGTATTATTAACTATAGTTCCCATGCCATATATTAGACTCTCAGAACTTTCTCATGACTATATGTTTGTACCCTTTGACCAGCATCTCCCTGTCTCCCACACTCCCACCCCCACAAAGCCCCTGCTATTGATCATTTTACTCTGTTTCTGTAAGTTCTGTTTTTTTACATTCCATATATAAGTGGATCATATAGTATTTGTCTTTCTCTGGCTTATTTCACTTAGCATAATATCCTCTGGGTTCATCCATGTTGCTACAAATGGCAGCATTTCCTTATTTAGGGCTGAATTATATTCCATTGTATATAAATACCACATTTCTTTATCCATTTGTCCACTGATGGACACTTAAGTTATTTCCATGTCTTGACTGTCTTGAAAAATGCTGCAGTGAGCATGGGCGTGCACATGTCTCTTCAAGATACTGATTTCAATTCCTTTGGATACATACCCAGAAGTAGGATAGATGGATCACATGGTAATTCTATTTTTAATTTTTTGAGGAACCTCCATACCGTTTTCCATAGCTCTTTCCACACTGTTTTCCAGAGCACCAGTTTATATTTTCACCAACAGTGCACAAGAGTTCCCTTTTCTCTGCATTCTCACCAACACTAGTAATTTCTTGTCTTTTTGATGATAGTCATAGTAACAGGTGTGAGATGATATCTCATCGTGGTTTTGATTCGCATTTCCCTGATGCTTAGTGGTGGTGTTGAGCACCTTTTCCTGTACCTGTTTGCCATTTGTATATCTTCTTTGGAAAAAATGTCTATTCAGGTTTTTGCCCCTTTTTAATTGGATTGTTTGTGGGGTTTTTTGTTCGTTCTTTTGGCTATTGAGTTATATGAGTTCTTTATACATTTTAGATATCAACCCCTTATCAGACACATGATTTGGAATTTTTTTTCCCATTCTACAGGTTGCCTTTTCATTTTGTTGATTATTTCCTTTACTTTGCAGAAGACTTTGATGTAGTTTCACTTTTTCCTACATTATTATTAGCAAATAGTCCATAGAAACGGAATGCTATGGAAAAGTTAGAATTCTTTTTGAACTACTGTAACTCCATAGGAGCACCCCCAAAGTGCTGAAAACAAATACCCTAATATTGCTGGGATTTGGAGAACTATTAACTTTCAGATTTGTGAATACACCTTAAGTTCATCTGAATGAATCCAGATTCTGAATGGGAGGAAAAACCCTTCAAAATAAAGCCACCTAAAAAGATAAAAAAACTAAATTAAAACCCACCCAAAATCCTTTTTGGAATGAAGTAGAGAACGTAGCTATCCAGAAAATATAATAAAATAGAAGAGAGATTTCTTTTAGAAAAACCAAAGAACTTTATCAGACATAGAATACCCATAACATTACAGTTTTTAAATTTTGTAACTAAATGCTAAAATACAAGCAGAAAGTTGAGAGAGTAGGAGAACGGTATCAGATTGAAAGAAAGCATAAACACGTGGAGAACTGATGCAGGGATGTTTGTTTCTCTGTGATACATGGCCAGGTGAGCTCACGGCTACGCATGAGGAACTGCTGACCGCAGTCATATGATGTTTTCAGCCATTGCTTTGGTTGAAAACAGCTCCATACCCATACATACCAAACATCTGACAACTTATTAAATGAAAAACGACAATTAAAAAACAAAACAAAAACAAATGCTTACCTAAAGTAGGCATGGCAGTTGGAGCATAGGTCTCCTGATACATTATATGCCAGAAACAGAAAAGCAGCTTTTAACATATTATAAAGCAGTTGAGGGTGTGCTTTGGGGAAAGAAATCTAAAGAAATTTAGTGGTTCCCCCTTATCTGCAGTTTCACTTTCTGAAGTTTCCGTTACCTGCGGTCAACTGCAATCTGAAAATTTTAAATGGGAAATTCCAGAAGTAAAAGATTTATAAATTTTAAATTGTGTGCTATTTTGAGCACATGAATGAAATCTCACACTGGCCCAGTCTGTCCCGCCTTGGATGTGAATCATCCTTTATTCAGAGTCTCCAGTGATCCACTGTGGTAATATCACAGTACTTGTGTTCAAGTAACTCTTATTTTACTTAATAATGTGCCACATTCACATAACTTTTATTACAGTATATGGTTCTAATTCATTGTCTTTTATGATCGTTGTTGTTACTCTCTTACTGTGCCTAACTTATAAATTAAACTTTATATTGTTGTTACTCTCTTACTGTGCCTAACTTATAAACTTTATCATATGTATGTATAGGAAAAATGTGTGTGTGTGCGCGCGCGCGTGTGCGCGTGCGTGTGTGCGTGTGTAGGGTTCAGTACTATACATGGTTTCATGCATCCACTGGGGGTCTTGGAATGTATCCCCTGTGGATAAGGGGGGATGACTGCAATTCAAATATAAGAGGGAAGACCAAAGAGAGTGGCTGGAAAGGCCCTCTTGCATGCTGGTGAGTGGTCATCCGTGTGCCTGTCTCTGCTCTCCAGGTGTCAACTCAGTTCAGCATTCTTGGGCTGCTTGTTTCCTGGGGTCCCTCAGGGCAGAGCTCTACCCAGATACCCGAGATAAGTAGTTATTGCTGCAAGACACAGCCCTGTGCAAGTAACCATTCAGAGGCATTATTCAAATTAGCTAGAACTGGACCGTCCTCAGAAAGACCACAATGGGGAAATGACCCAGCAAGTAGGAAAGATTTATTATGGAAAAAAGCATAGGATCTAGAGCTGGAGTATGCCTCTGCCTTTTAGTGGTTTGGCTTTCAGTGTTCTAAGCCTCGTCTTTTTGTCATCATAACAGGCTAGATAATTAGCGTATTTCATCTCAGCATTTTGTAAATGATAAACCCTTACATAGCAATGTTATTTATCTGAGTTTACTGTTTGTGGTACTTAAAGTGTCATGTTTCCACACAGTCCTTGGAGGTTTGAATAGGAAGTAATGTGAAATGATAGAAGGGACGTGTGTGGATGCATTAATTACTGTAGAAAAAACATGGGTGGGTATACAGTGAATGGGGATCAAGTTATTTGGCTAGTTTTGGGAAACTAAAGGGACTAAGAAATATATTCCTTTTTTTTTTTTTTTTACAATTTGAGAAGGAACACACAGGAGATAGAAGTTGAAAAACCAGCTTCATTACTGATAAAGATCTGGATTAGATGGGAGTTCTTCATTTTTTTTTTTTTCCCTGGAGGTTGGTTTGGTGGCCTGGCGAAGTCTGTGGACCCTTCCTTAGAATTTAATGTTTTTAAATTCATAAAATGAAATACATAAGATTATAAAAGGCATTGATTATATTGAAATGCAGGAATACATGTGCTTCTTCAGTGAATTATTTAACAAAATCTAGCAGCAGGTTTGATAGCTGCCATCATCTCAAATAGGATAGGACACTTGGAAGTAATGCAGCAGCAGGAGCGTGAGAGGGAGACTCCTGCGACCGCTCGGGGTGACGGAATGCCAGGTCCTGATGATTCTGCTGTGGCTTGTTGCTTACGCTGATCATGGGAGGCTAGTGGAAGTTAATATGCTGCTGTTTTCTTATCTAAATGTATACATCGCTCTGTCCTCTGGAATTCTATCTATGGGCCTTAGGAGGTCTGGGGACCCCCGGTTGAGAACCCCTAGATGAAGGCATTAGCTGAGCAGCTTCCTAAATAATGCCACACCTGAATGAGAATGCTCTCCCCACTGCTTCAGGTGCATCCAGACAAGGGGGGTCGATGCCCGTGCAGGACCTGTGGTGGATGGTCCCCGCCTGGTGAAAGGCAGACCAGAGCCACCCTCTAATCGCTCTGAAAGGATAAGCTTTGGGAGTCTGAGTGAGCAGGCCCTTCTTCCTTCCCAGGGAGGACTAAATGAGGCCGCCCCACTTCCCCAGGTGAGGAGCTGCAGATTTGTTTCTCTCTGATGTGGTTGGCTGTCAGCCCTCATGTGTCATGTTATTGCCATGTCAGCCTGGTGATCCAAGGGGTCAGGCCACGAGTGAGGGTGCAGTGTGGCTGCCTTTATCACTGTTCCCAGCTCACACCCGCAGGCCTCAGTAGCTTCCAAGGGGAAGAGAGACGAGGCCAGAGGGCAGTGGAGAAGCATCTGGGATAAGCTGCCAGCTCCATCTTCTGTGGTGTTGACAAGAGATGAACCCAGTTAGGGTCAAGCAAGCTCAGAAGGACGTGACTAGAGAGATGGGCTTTTCTGGGCCCGGAGGGTGTTAGGCTAGCCTCGGCGTGTAGGATGTTTAAGTGTGAAGGCTCTTGGTGCATTTCACCTATAACCCTCCTCCCTCTCTTACCATATAAAATCTTACAGATGAACGGGGAGCCGGGAGAGTGAGGAGCCCCACCCAGTGTGCCATGTGCAGGAGTGCCCTGAAACACAACAAAGGCACAGATTCCCTCATGGTGACCCCAGAGCGCTGCTTGGCTTTCTCTCACAGCAGCACCCTGTCCCTGGGCTGAAGGACCTGCAGGGAGAGTGTCAGCACCTCGGGGCAGGTGGCAGCTGATGTGGGTCCCCCCACCCCAACAACGACAGCAGGCTTGGTGCTTTCAGGGTGTAGCCTCTCTCGGGGGCTCCCACTCCAGGCTCTGCCTCTGAAGCTGGGAAAGGCACCTTGTTTATTAGGGTGCTAACTGTCTGACATTTATTAAAATCTGCTTGACTAACAGCGTTCTGTGAGGCCCTGGGGGGGTCTGTTTCTAGCTGTGTGTTTTACGTGCCAGGCTACAGTTCAGTTTGGCCTCCCGGTAGCCTTGGCATCATGTTGAACCAGCAGGATGGAGGCCGAGTCGTGCGGGATGATCATGAAGGCTAGGGGAGCAGATTGTGTAGGAACAGGAGATTGGCCTTGGGGTCAGTGGTAGGTAGGTAGGACTGCACTTCTGCCAGGTGTCCTGGCGAGCAGCATAGCTACCAGCGAAGGTGGTATCTGAGACTTTGGGTGAGACTTTGTCTAACTGCCAGGTGTGCCCAGGTGTCCCCTTAGTATAAATTCCTGCACCAAAGCCAGCAGGCACTTGGAGCAGGTTTGTTTCTAAACAGCATCCTTAAACCTGCACAGAGGAACCACTTGACCAGACTTGGCGCAGGGTCCTGGCCAGGTGTTTTCTCCCAGCTGTCACACTGGGTCACTTGCTGAAGAGAGGCTAGAGATGCTTGTTGGACAAGGAGGGTTGGACACACAGAAGGGCCGATAACATCTTTTACTCACTGAGAATCTATGATGAAGAAGCAGGATGGTTCTGTTTTTTCCCCAGACTCCCTATTTTCAAAGTCCTGTCCAAACCTGTTTTCGCTCAGTGCTCAGCATTGGTCAGTTGGCAGCTTGGCCACTGTAAATGATGCATCCTCAGATTGGGGCCAGGGCAGCCCTGTGTCTGAGCAGGGCCCCGACAGGGTTGAGCACAGCCCCACTGTCTTTCGTTAGGCCACGGTGAAGCCTGTCATGAGGCTGGGCCCTTTCCTCCCTTCTTCCTTCACCCCATGTCTCATTCCTTAAAGATCATTGCAGAACTTTCCACTGACCATAGAGGGAAGTTTTGTTAAATGTTGTGCCATTTTAATGATTTCTGCTAAGTTTCCCCATGTTATCCTTCCTGATAAAGAAATTTTCACTTCTCTGTGTAGACATTGTGGAAATAACCTATAGGATGATTCCAAGTAGGTTCTTAGTTTTACTTATGTTTAATCAGAGGCAGGATGGTTTATTCTTCAAGAAACATGAACGTGGGATCTGATTCAGCCTCAGTGCCTCAGGGAACTGTGTCATTGGAGAGAGAAACTGGGCCCGTGACCCCTAAGTGTGGATGTCGCTTGTTCCGACGTTACCATGGGTGAGCTTTTTCAGGACAGTCTCCTTCCTGTTTTGGGGACCTCATCACTCTCACGCAGCCAGGGGCTATGCATCCCTCCTCCTCCCCAAGTCCCTTCTTGTGTACAGTCCCTCTGTGGTTCCCAGGCCATCCGGTGCCCCTGGTTGTGTCCCTGTCCTTTCATGACAAGATCAGAAAACTGTGTCGGAAAAGAGCTCCTGAGGCCAACAACAGAGCAGATCCCCTGTGCTTGCACGGAGCAGGGACTCCAGGCAAACAGCCACCTCCCCTCGGCCTTTCCCACAGACACTGGGACTGAACATGGAAAATCCAGCAGGGAAATTGTGGGAAAAGGTGCTGAGAGTGAGTGTGGAAACAGCAAGCCTTTTCATAAACATTCCTGATTACTCCATACGTGAGATCAGCTCACATATTATAAATATAATCTGAGTGATACACATGTGAAAAAACACTACACATCACCCGTATTTCTCCCTCTGATAGGACTTTCTGAAGACGTTTTCCCCTGACATCTTCCGACTCTTCTGCATGCGGAGCAGCTACAGGTCAGGTGAGCTGCACAGTGAGTCCTTCTGGGGTGCCGGCCATGGTGTCGTCTTGTGTATAGCTCGGCAAAGAATCTTCTGATAGTATTTGGAGAATACCAAAATATGGGCTAAGTAATAAGTACAGCCTTGTTAGTGTGGTTGCTTATCATGCCTTAAGGTTTGGGTTCTGAAAGTAAGCCTGAGGATGCACTATCAAATAGCATAATCCTAGCACTCAGCCAGAAGATACTGGAAGCTTATCTCATGGAGGCCATGAGTTTTCCAGTCAGTCCTTCCCGTCCACTCCCCCACCTATCCCTCACTGTGGAGTCTGGATGAGCCCGAACCCTGCAGCGCCCTCCACTTCCTGCTTTGTGAACTGAGGGGTAATTAGACTGGCCGTCCTCACACAGGGACTGAACCAGGAGCCCTCAAAACGGGGTCCCATCCAGAGTACGAAGTCTCTGCTGTGCCATGTTGTGCGGGGGGTGGGGGGAGCGGTGGATTGTCTAGCGCTTTGTCTCTTTTTCACCCAGGAAGGTGAGGTCTGGGGACACCAGCACTACCATGTGTAGCTTGACCAGTGTAATAGCAGTATGGTCTCTAGTATCTATGACTGGCACTGCAGGAGGAGCAGGTGCCCTTTGGGGACAGGTGGGCTTAGCTCATGTATTGGGCATGACCATGTGACCATGGAGGCAGAGATTGGGGCGATGCAACCATAAGCCAAGGAACACCTGGGCCACCAGAAGCCAGAAGAGATAAGGAAGGACCCTTCCCTAGAGCCTCTGGAAAGAGCACAGCCCTTTTTTGCCAGAACTGCAAGAGAATAAGTTGTTTTGAGCTCTCAGTTGGTGGGACTGGGGCAGCACAGCCGCAGGACACTAACCCGCTCCACCACTTGGGAGAAGCTAACACACCCCCATCACTCCGGCTGCAGCCTTTCTGCGGGGGCCAGGACACAGGTGTCTGGTGCCTCACGTGGGCCCAGGTGGAGCAAGTATTTTTCACATACTCAAAGACGCTGAGCTTGAGGACGGATCCTCTCCCTCTCCTGAAATATTGATCCCGAAGTCCTCATGGCACCAGTTGGGTGATCTTGGAGCTGTTTCAGGTACCCAGGCAGATCTCTCCCAGTTTCCAGAGTCCTGTCTGTCTGCCATCTGTGCAGGAAAAAGGAATGCACTTCCTGGGCCAAGACTTGTTGGGAGAGGTTTTCCATGTTTCTTCTGAGGTGGTGAGACACCCAAGTCAGGACAGATTGGTGGTTTGTGTGGGGTGGGGCTTGAAAGAGGCACAGGATAAAGACCAGCTGTGTCCTTTCTCCATTGCTGGGTTTCTGTGAGGACAGCCTGGCTAAGGAGCGCTGGGTCTCCTGGGTATGGGCACACTCACCAGGCACCCCTATGTACACCACTTCCCCATCCTCAGCCATTGACTACAGCAACAGCTCCATGCTGGAAGCAAAGCATCTCCTTCTGGCCACAGTCGCGTTCGTCGAGGATGCTCGGGCCTACATGAAGGGGCAGCTGGCGTGTGGCCCCATCCAGGAAGGCGTGCTGTGGGAGAGGTAGGTGTCATCCCACAGTCGTCCCAGAGAGCCCTGGGCGCCGGACACAGGCAGCCTAGAGGAAGTGCGGCCTTTGCTGAGGTCACTTGGGAGTGCTGGTGTGGAAAGTCTCAGGCTCTTTGGCCTCGGGCGAGTCTGTGGTCCCATTGGGTGAGAAATGAGGAGGCCCTGCCTCTGGGGTGGCTGCCTGGATGGGATTGTCTGCTGGCATTTATTAGTGTGTAATGAACAGAGGCCTTGTCACCACGAGGGTGCTAGGCTGGAGGGAAGAGAGGGCTCCAGGGGCTTCGCCTCTGCAGTTCAACACTGGCCAATGTGGATACTGCTCAGAATGGCCAGAACTGGTCCCACTGCAAGGTGGCCTGGAGCCCAGTTCTTTCCCATGCCTAGAAAGATGGGAATCCAAAGGAAGTGGGGTGAAGACCACTAATGAGGGGCAGCAGGGAGTTAGATGTGGAGGTGAAGCCTTGGAGGGATCAGTGACAGGCGGCGGGTGCATAGGAGAGACCATGCAGAGAAAGGAGGGCTGAGGGGACCTGATGGTGCCATGGGGAATGGGCCTGAAGTCTGAAAGGGGAGGAGGGCGGCCAAGGGGACCTGAGTTTCCTTGTCATGGGCTGGGACTGAGAGCAGGTTGACCATTACGGAGACTGCTCTAAAGGGGTCTGACAGTAGAGGAAAGGAGACAGAGCTGCAGGGGGCCGGAATAGGGCCATGTGCCTGCTAGTGGCTTAGACGGGAGGCCACCGCTGCCGGGCTGGTCCAGGGAGTGAGTGACGAGTTTGTTTCTCATCTCTCCTCCAAGGCTCAGCCACACCAAGGTGGCTGTGAAGGCTGCCTTGGCAGATGACTTTGACACACCCAGGGCTGTGGATGCCATCATGGACCTCATTCGCCATGGGAACAGACAGCTGAAGGCCATCACTAAGGTAACTCCAAGGACAGGGCCACAGAGTAGGGTTTTTGTTTGGTTTTTCCTCATGAGGAACAGTTAGAACGCTCCCAGTTTCCCACCGCTGGTGGCTTCCAGACCTCTCCTTACTAACCTCTAAGTTCCTGGAGCTGCTTCACCCTCAGTGAGCCCTGCCCTGTTTGAACTACAAAGGAGACAGCCACCTCGCAGAGCCCAGACAAGTAGATACGGGTATAAGTGGGATACAGGGAGGTCCCAGCACACTGACAGTTGGCTTCACATGTTTGCTAACAAAAGGAACACATCACCCTCCTTTTCGCTTAGAGGAACTCTGTAGAACTCGAGTTTGTTGCAAAAACATGAAATGGGAGAACTTCTGTGTTGGGACCCCGACTCTGTCCACCCAGCCTGAGCACTAACCCCGTCCATGCGGCTCTACCCTCATGACCTCCCAAAGGCCCCATCTCCTAAAACCATCATGCTAGGAGTTAGGTTCCAACATAGGAATTTGGGGGGACATAAGCATTCAGACCATAACACATCCTCGTATTACAGATGGGTGAACTCAGATACAGGGGTTAAATGACTTCCATTAACCCACGGTCATTAGTTTGTTAATGAGAGACAACCAGGACTTAGTCCAGTGTCTCCACAAGACACTGAAAAAGGGAAAGGCAGAGGTGACCTGTGAGGTCTTTGTTCTGTTATATTGAGTGTCCTTTGCTTTTAACAGCCACCTTTGGGTGATTTTTCACAGGAACCTGGTGGTCCTAGGAGTCCTGCTGTGTTTGGCTCCATCATCTCCTATGTTGAGCAGTTTTTTGACACTGTTGGAATTTCCCTGGCAGCCCGACAGGTACACCCTTCTCTTTCCAGCCCTCAGTTGTGGGATATCTATGTGCTAGTACAATAATAACCACTTTTTTCTCTTTAAAAATGTTCATAGTACCAAATTTATTTACATGCTTAAAATATGTTCCTGAAAAAGTTAACACTAAAATTGCAGTAGTTCTGAGCAGAACCAGCAGCCCATGTTAGCTACATAGAGTGGTGTGTCATCAGCTCTGCGCACAGTTTATTTTCATCGACATTGACTGGAGTTACCACCAACATCTCAATTTCAGCCCCCCGACAAAGAGTACATTCTGCTTTCCTTCCTTTCCATATGTAACTTCTCTGATAGTGAGAACCTTGCCTTCCAGCATGGTACACAAATTTCCTTAGGTTGTTATTCTCCCCATATAGTCTGCTGTGTGGGCTGCCGCCAGGGCCTCACTGGTCACACAGCTCTGCGTGGGGTGTAGTTTGTTTCAGGGGACAGCAGCTCGGCTAATCTGTACAGCGTGGTGGAGGAGTTGGTCCGATTCCGGCTCAAGGTCCGGCAATTTGCTTTGGCCACGGGAGAGGCCACCAGGGAGGCCCGGCGGCAGCAGCTCCTGGAGAGGCAGCCCTTGCTGGAGGCATGCGACACCCTACGCCAGGACCTTGCTGCCCATGGCATCAGTATTAAGGTAGGCCAGTGCCACTGAGGCCCAGTGACAATGGGGGTGACCACCCCGAGGTGCCGTGTAAACCAGCGTCACGCAAACACAGAACAGTGAAAGCTCAGGCATCCCCTGCCGATGCTGCTGTCAGCAGAAACCCACTCGTGAGGAATTAGGAGTTCGGGAGGGGTCAAAGCCGGAAGGCACTGAGGGAGAAGGGTTTGGGGGTGAGGGGCAGAGTCAGACCCTAGAGGGACACTGAGGCCCAGGGGCATGTAAGCTTGGGGACTTGGGGTGGAACAGGAGCAAACCTGTTCTCCGTGCCCTGCCAATGGAAGGCAGCAGTGTGACTGTTAATAAGCGTTCAGCTGCTTCCTTTAGTGCAGCCCAGACCAGTGGAAGCATCAGGACACTGGCAGTGCCTCCTGTCACTCTGAGCCCTGACTGTCTCGCCTATTTACCACTTGAGCCTAGTGAGCCTACTCAGCCAGGACCTTCTTCCTCCCCCAGGACAGGAGCAGCACGTCCACATGGGAACTGCTGGATCTGAGGTCAGACGACCACAAACCGAGGACCTGAGGACGCGTGAAGTGGGAACTACAGGCTAACAGTGCGGTTCTGTGCTTACATCATGATAGCTTTATATTAAAGTTTTCCATTGTGGCTGTTTAGCCAACATTAAAACTGATACTGTCCCATTGGTGTTAGCAACTATGCCTAAAAAAATGAATTTCTTTATAGTATCAATGGCCATAGACACAGTGCAGTTTAGTAAAATCATCCATGATGCCAGCCAGCCAGCTGCAGTGCCCCAGGGTCTGACAGCGTGGGAGGACTGAGCCCAGAGCCCAGGATATAAGTCCTAATTGGGGGGTCTAAGGAGACGTCATGGAAGGGCAGGTAGGACATGTGAATGGGGCCAACAGGGCAGCAGCTTCCAGGACACCCCTTTCCTGGGGGACCTTGGAGGGATGTGGCCATGCTGCCTGCTCTAAAGCAAAAGGAAGTGGCCAGTACTTTAGGTGCTGGGCAGTGCTGAAATGGGGATGGTCATTAATTCTGGAATCTGTATGGCAGGGGTGAGAACAAGACACAGAAGTATGATAGAGGTGGCCAAGTGTATGAGAGGGCACATGGCAGACCAGGCTTGCTGGTGGCCTTGCTCTTGGTTCCCTCACCTTTCTGTTGCAGGTGGGGAGCTACAGCTGTTCAGTGAACCAGCAGGAAACAGGGTGACCCTCTAGCTGCTTACCCCAGCTTTCAGGTCCTGGCCAGGTATAGCTTTAGGCAGCAGGTAAGCATACCCTAGGCATAGTCAGAGATGGTTTGGTATGGCTCAGCAGACAAATACATGTTTGTCATTGACCGGCATGACCCTGAAAAGCATTGGTGTTCCTAACTACACATAAGGAAACCCATTCAGAAGCTGACTTGCTAAAAGTAGTCCACTTAGTGCATGGTCGAGCAAAGACCCCAGGTGGCAGGAGACATCCAAATAGGGTCATTTCAGTATACTGGGAGCAGACTGTCCCCCGATGGCTGGACACCTGAGTTGCCCATCCAGTACTTCTGTGCTGCTACCCTGTTCTCATGGGAGGCTCCCAGTAGGAAAGTCCTTCACTGGAGCTAGTCAGTACACACAGCTTTGTAAAAGAACAAGGAAGCAAATACTAAGTTCATTTAGAAGTATACCCTGGCTACCTGGGTATACTTCCTGTCTTATCTCCCTTTTAAACAAAAAATTCTGTACTTATTCAGAGCAAAAACTTAACTACCTTGAAATACATTAGCTGCCTTTTAATATTTACCAAGATTTAGATGTAATTCCCCAAAGGAAAAAATGTCCGTGACAGTTTTTCTGGAGACATTCACATATAGTGAAGCTTCTATAGTTAGATGTGAAATAACAGTGGCAAATATTTAAGAAATCTTAAAATTTCATGGCTGGTTTAAGGAAAGTACAATCCATTTGGGGTGAGGTGTCTGAACCACAAAGCTTCATCCAAGAGTAATCATAAAGGGCAAACAGACTTTTAAAGGAACTGGACAGGTCTTGCCCTTATAGTAGGCATTATTAAACAGTAAGAGTACACTCAGATACATGTGTGAGGAACCAAACCCCACAGGGAAATGACAGAAAACAAGCAACTCTCGGGTCACTAAGAAAACCCCTCGTGAACAGTCATCTATACAGACAACCACACAGAAGTGAACTAGACGCTAACAAGATAATAAAATGTCTGAGTTTCACAGATACCAACTTCTTTAATGGAATCTAAATCTTCCTGAGGACACACCCACTTTCAAACCAGAAGGACAGCTGTCCTCCATAAGCAGGCATGACCATGACGTTCTAGTCACCCCAGGGCCTCCTTGGTGCATCTCGCACCAGACCCAGCATCCCAAAGCCTTCCTCCCAAGAGGCCACATCAGGAACAGCACTGTGACTCTCCCAGGTATCCCTCCCACTCATGCACGCCCTGCTGGGCCTCATCAGCCACCCCATGGACTTGTGTGCAGAGACATGGAAAAGTGTAAAACACGAGGTATTTCAGATCCCCCACGTGTGCATTCAGATATCAGTGTCCCATTAAGTTTCTTTCTGATTTTCCCAGGGTGCCTCTAAAAGGATTTCCAAGGTCAAACTAATCACTAATTATTCTGAATACTTTAATCAATCAGTGCTTCATATTTCTGCCCAGACCTTTCAACATAATCACTATTTAAAAAACAAAAATGAGCTAAAGAATGAATACCACATCCTTTGGTGGAAAACTTATTTACTCAGATATTTGGAAATGACTGGATCCCTTTGTGAGGGCTATTTAATAAGAACTTATGGCATAAATAAAAAACATGAAATACATAAGTAGAGAGAATGAGAAGACATAAGCTCAGAGGGATTAAAACAGAATTCTGACCTTGGAGCAAGCTAAAATTCAGCTGAGCTGGTGAAAGCATTTCCCATTTTCAAGTGATTCTCCATTTTTTTCTCTTATTGCTGGGAAGCTAAGAAAAGTTTAGGAATACTTTGTTTAGTGTCATTATAACATCTCAAACTGCTTATTAGTTTAGCCAAAAAGTACTGCATTCTAAAATCCTCTACATCAACCCATATATCCTAGACTTACAAACCTCCCAGTCAGCCCGCGCTGCTCTGGTACACAGGATTCAGATGTACTGGATGTGGATTTTCCCATTATGAAAGCAGTCGCTCCCATCATGGTGCCCACTTTTTCCTGTTTGCATCGATCGGCTCAGGTTTCAAAGAGTGTGTTGAATGCAAGTCCAACTTCTGAGATCATGTCAGTGGTGGTGGTGGAGCGGCCGTGCTTCTGGAAGGCTTGGTGGCTGCATTGCCTTGTAAGGGAGCACGCACCGAAGGCAGCCAGGAGGAGAGGGCTGAAACTGGAGGGCAGAGGAATTAGCAAGGCAGCGGGAAGTCCTCGGCTTCCACGGCTGCGTCAGACTTCAGGGGCCAGAAGCTATCAAAGGCTCTGATTTCCTTCCTCTTTCTGCCCTGAGACCCCAAACTGGCAATTTCTAGTCTGATATGCCCCTGAGGCAGAAGGCAGCTTTATTACAGTTACGATAACCATTAATCCAGATAGTGGTATTCCCTGACAAAAGGTGTATCGAAAATACCTATCCGTCTGGAGAAAGTTTAAAACACAGCAGTTTTCCCTTGTGAGAACCGGACCAGGACTTATTGGTTATAATTAAAAGTGCTCTTTAGTGTCCAGGATGTGAGGAAATAGTCAAGATCTAAAAATGCAAGTTCTTCCCTTACAAACCTCCCAGTCAGCCCGCGCTGCTCTGGTACACAGGATTCAGATGTACTGGATGTGGATTTTCCCATTATGAAAGCAGTCGCTCCCATCATGGTGCCCACTTTTTCCTGTTTGCATCGGCTCAGGTTTCAAAGAGTGTGTTGAATGCAGGTCCAACTTCTGAGATCATGTCAGTGGTGGTGGTGGAGCGGCCGTGCTTCTGGAAGGCTTGGTGGCTGCATTGCCTTGTAAGGGAGCACGCACCGAAGGCAGCCAGGAGGAGAGGGCTGAAACTGGAGGGCAGAGGAATTAGCAAGGCAGCGGGAAGTCCTCGGCTTCCACTGCTGCGTCAGACTTCAGGGGCCAGAAGCTATCAAAGGCTCTGATTTCCTTCCTCTTTCTGCCCTGAGACCCCAAATTGGCAATTTCTAGTCTGATATGCCCCTGAGGCAGAAGGCAGCTTTATTACAGTTACGATAACCATTAATCCAGATAGTGGTATTCCCTGACAAAAGGTGTATCGAAAATACCTATCCGTCTGGAGAAAGTTTAAAACACAGCAGTTTTCCCTTGTGAGAACCGGACCAGGACTTATTGGTTATAATTAAAAGTGCTCTTTAGTGTCCAGGATGTGAGGAAATAGTCAAGATCTAAAAATGCAAGTTCTTCCATTACTAAACTCCTGCTATAGCTTCCTTTCCATGTGCACATGCCCCTTGGGCCCCTTTGGGTGAGGGCTCCCTGCCTGCCAGGTGTGCTGCAACCTCAAGGGCCCAACACTGCTTTATCAGGTGTCAGGAAGGGCCCTCCAGCCCAAGACATGCCACCCAGCACGTGCAGCCATATTGTCACCGTGATGGGTGCCAAAGCCCACAGCTTAGAATTCTTAAAACTCACATCTTCCAGGATAACATTCAAGTAAGCTCTACTTCCACCCACAAGTATACACAGAGGGTACACATGGAACCTCCAAAAACTGTGTTCTCAAATTTGGCTGCACATTAGAGTTAACTGGTAAGCTTTAAAAGCTAAGGATGCCCCAGAGGCCGCTGGCATTGCCGGATGGGGTGAGCCATCTTATGGAGTAAAAGCTCCCCAGGCAAGCAGTCTAGCATCAACCCCTGCCCTGAGAGCTCTTCCATGTTACAATAATAGCAATATTTCATTTGGAATGTTCCAAGTGGCTACTTATAAAATGTATGAACTACTAAAATAGCTAACAGTTAAAAATTTCAAAGTAGGACAGATGGAGATATAGCCATACCCATTTGTTTTCTCGGGTCCAGCGTGGAGTGCCCAGTGCACCAAAACGCCCAGGGAGCCTGAGAGGAGGTCTCCTTGCCCACCACACCTGCGGTTGCTGCCCTGCTGGCTGCACTCGAGCACTGATCAAAAAGCAAGACGGGGGTTAGAGTGGGTGGCCTGTCTCTGCTCAAAGGGTACTGGGTCATCTGTGGCTCTTCCCTGTCTGTCTCTAACAAGGAGGCCTCTTTTACAGGAGAGGGAACCAAGGCAGGCAGAGGTTGGGCTGCCCCAGAACCACCTGTTCAGTATGGTGGTGGTCAGTGGAGACACCCATGACTCAGAACCGCCAAGGGACCTGCTGAAACAGAGAAGAGCACACTCGCACAGCACACATGGGGCCCTCAGTCCTGCAGGCTCCTGAAGACCAAGCCCACCAGCATATCTCACACAACAGAGTCCACTTTCAAGGAGATGCGCTAGTACCTAGTGTGGACCCGGCTGATAATGCTCATGACTTCATTTATGCTGTGTAATGAGAAATTTCTATTTCTTTGGAAAATATCCCCAAAATGGGCTGTTAATATGCTCTGATACGTTAGAATCTAGAGTACTTTACAATAATACAAGTGCCCAAAGGTTTCAGGATCTCTCAGAGAACACAGTGTGTTTCCTGCCCAGCATGTGAGACTGAGTGCACACACATGTGACTAATGTGCCTTCTGTTCGGTGTTGGCCCTGATTTCCACAACCTAGTCAGCAACTCTACACCCAGGTGACAGTTTTTTGTGCGAATTTCTCTCGAGAATAACTGGTGTGCTTTCTGCCTCCTGATCAGATTTTAATGAAGGGAGGATTTGTTTTCAGGGAGCTAGAGGTATTCTAATGTTCTCTGGTTATACACCTCACTGTGTAGACATGAGCAAGCGCTGGCGGTGCATCTCAGGCCCTCTACCCACACCCCCACCTCGTTCTCACTCAGTGGTCACAGGTTCCCGCTGAAAGAATGTGACTGGATGATTTGCCACATTTCAGCACCTGGTGATTCCCACCACTACTCCCAGCTTCTAGGATTTCTTCACTTTCCACTCGTTTTTATAAAATAGGATAAAATGCAGTAAAATATTCAAATAACTGCATTTATGCCACAGGCAAGACAGAGGTGGCATGTCAGGGACCCTGGAGTACCACCTGCTGTTACAGCCATTTTCCCATTGGGCTGTTGCTTATAAACTGATAGGACTTTGGCCATTGCAGCTGGTATCAACTAGGATCAACATTCATGACTGTCACTTCCTTTTGCAAAACAGTGAGAAATAATGAACTTTGAAGAAATTGTGGTTAACAAGCTCATCAGGAGGTCCCTCTGTATGTGGAACACGTGATGCACGTGTGTGAAGGTGTGAGACACGAGTAATCACGTGACATGCAAATGTGACACTGAGCACCTGTACCGTATGTGAATGAGAGGTTTTTTGGGGGGCTTGTACCCAGCACGGCCACACTGGCTTGCTGACACGACGTGAAGCCCAAAGCCACTCACCCTGTTCGCCATCGGAGATCACATCTTGCTCCCCTTTCTGGACCACGGTCACATTCCCCAGAGCCTGGCTGAGTCTCAGCACAGCTCCACGGCGATCACCGTTGTCCACGGGGTCTTTCAGCTATGCAGTAGGATACCATGGCGGTCATGAGATATGTGAAAGGATCCCACAAAAGTAGATACAATGAATGCCCTGCCTCATCTCTCCTGATCCTCAGACTCTCACATCGAAGGGAATCCCTGACCCACCAGGCACTTTATAATGGCTGAGCTCTGGCCCCCCAACAGAGATGTGCATTTCATCCACCAGGTAGGAGGAGACCCACAATACCATGGGCAGCAAGTCCTCCAGGTAGATGCCAACACTGGGTCTTGAGGCAGAAACTCTGTTCTGGTGCCCGTCCCCTACCCTGTCAGACCAAAGGTAAAGAACATTCATCATGGCTGGGATTTTGAAAGTTTACAGAAGTGATTCAACTATGAATGATAACGTCTGTGGGGCATAAGATATGTAAGGTCTCACGGATTTACATATATTTCATTTCATCCTCACAGACCCTATGAGGCAGATGCCATCATTATCTACATTTCACAGACGAGGTGACGGAGGACAGAGATAGAGTGATCCACACCGAGTACAGATTGTGAGAGGCTGGCTGACCCCAGAGCCCACCATTCTGCCTTTCATCCAATCAAAGATGCACCGATTAGAAGATGCCCCAACACATGCAACACCAAAAACACAAAACCACTATTATGTGAAAATGTGCACTGTAGAAATGCATGCATCCTCATGACATCTACATGTCTGTCCCTGCAGAAGCACCTGCAGGGACTAGTGGGAGCAGAACTGCACAGCGTGTCCTTCACCCCTCAAGATGAGGAAGGCTTGCACACTGTCTTTAGGGTGGTCAACAAACTCACCACAGCTTCAGAGAGTCTGCCAAACTCCATGTGGTTGGGAGTGAGAACGGCCTTCCGGTAGCCTTGAATGAGGGTTGGCTGCTGAGCTATCAGCCACAGCCCATCCTGCACAGAACAAGGGCTCCTGTTTACAGCTTGGCCTTGGGGGCCTGGCTGTGAGGAGGGTACAAGAATGGAGAGGCCACACTCACTGCGTCAATGATGAGGGGGATACCTCTGGCCTTTGACACTTCTAAAATGCCCTGCAAGAAAAGGAAAAGCCCGTTACCTCTCAGAGGAATTAACCAAGCAATTCCTTGATAAATTTCACCACCAACTCATCAACAAATAGAATAAAGTGCATAAAACAGAAAAGACCCAAATGAACCAACAGTCCCCTTGTTAAGGCAGGGCACAGGGAACTCTGAAAACATAAGCTCATGGGTGACATTATGCACAGCGCTGGGTCCCAGGCTAGCCCACGAAGGGTGACCTCCATGCCAGTGTCTACAAATTTCCAACAGATATAAATCCTTGGGAATTCCCCTAAATCATCAGCTTTTATGTGTTTTTCATAACACTTTGCTATAAATGAGTGACGATAAAAAACAACTCTGAAAAGGTTATACTAAAAGTTTCAGAGGATTTTTACTAAAAAAAATTATATACGATCAACATATGGTTGCTTCTTATTATGAACCAGTACAAGATTATATATTGCAATAGCATATAAAAATGATCTCTACCTGATAACAGAAAACATTGAGACTAAAGATATAAGTAGAAATATCTTAAAACATTGAAAGATATAAGTCCACACATATTTAATTAAAAGTTATCATTCTGAAAATGAAATGTGAAACTCCACAAAGCATGAGCTGCCCTGACAGTCTGTCATACTTTGCTGACACTGGTCGGAGCTTTGGGAGTGTTTCCAAAGGCCCCTTCAAGTGAGGATCCGGGTATGGGAGCTTCATGGAAGCTTATTTCCTTCTTTAACAATGAAAATATTCTGCTAGCCTTTATTGTTAAAACTGACTGGCTTTTGCTAATTCAGACTTTTGAATCTCTGGTTTCATGGTGCAGTGTTGTTGGCCACAATACCAACATCTTCATCTCTTTGTATTTTTCCTATTAAAAAGTTCTTACAAAAACAGTGTAAAGTGAATATTCAAACACTGAAATGTGAGTCAACACGATGGGTGGTAGTTGAATAACATGACATCACAAACATGCCAACACTCAGGTCTACTGGCACAGTTAAGAGCACCACACAAAACCATGCATCAGTCACCCATTTAAGGAGTGATCTGCTTCCATCACTCAGAGGATTTGTATGAAGCACACTGTGCTTCCTGTCAATGTTTATTGCATTTGTAAGGATGGCTCACGTTAGCAGCAGTGAGGGCCACGAAAACACAATAACAAAACGGCTCACCATTCTCCACAAATGCAGCTGCATCTACCATCTAGTTAATAATCTAACCTACGAAAATGACACAGGAATGATCAAGCCACATCCAGATCAGAAAAGGCTGGAGGATGGTTGTGGAGGAACCAGACAGAGCTAAAATTAAACAAGCATTCCCACATAAGGGACCAGGCAGAAGTGAGCAGGAAAGACAGCTCCCCAGAGCAGAGTCCTGACAAGGACAGCCTGTTGGTGGAACAGCAAACTGCTATAGCTCTTTGAATCGGCAACAGAACTTGTGGAAATTTTTCCTAAATACCCAAAAGAAATGGAACAAATATGTATACAGAAATGTTCAAGACAACATGAATAGAAAAAGCTGTAAACAGCCTAAATGAACTAAATACATTATAGCATAGTATGATGTAGCTACTAAAAAAAAAATATTAAATATAAAAACCAATATATAACAAATATACTATAAAAAGTATAATATATAAAAATTAAATAACTCACATGGAAATGCACAGGACCCAGAAGAGCCAAAACAATCTTGAAAAAAGTTCAAGGGCTCCACATTTTACCATTTCAAAACTTAATGCACAGCCACTGTAATGAAGACAGTGTGGTACTGGCACAGGACAGCTACATAGGCTGATGGGACAGAAATAAGAACCCTTATTTTATGTCAACTGATTTTCAACAAGGCTATCCAGACAATTCACTGGAGGAAAAAGTCTTTTCAATGAATGTTGCTGGAACAACTGGATATCTACTTGCAAAGGAATGAAACTGGGCCCCTTCCTTACACTATACACAAAAATTAACTCAAAACGGACCACAGATCTAAACATGAGTTAAAACAAGCAAGCTCTTAAAAAATTTCAGTAATTCTTGGGTCAAGCAAAAAAAACAAAAAAAGCAAAAAAAAAAAAAAACCCAGATAAGACACCAAAACATAAGTGACAAAAGAAAAAATAAACTGGACTTTATCAAAATTAAAAATTTGTGCTACAAACTACCATCAAGGAAATGAAAAGACAACCCACCGAGTGAGAAAATATCTGTAATACTATCTCTGATAAAGGACTTGTATTTAGAATATACGAAGATTTTTAAAACTCAATAATAAAGGCAAGCAATTTATTTTTCACTGAGGAAGGGATATGAATAGATATTTCAAAGAGCTACAAATGGTCAGTAAGCACATGAAAAAATATTCAACATCATTGCCATCAAAGAAATGCAAACCAAAACCACAAAGTGTGTGTATGCACACACACACTTCAAGATACCACTTCACACCTACTGGGATGGCTATAATTAAAAAGATGGACAATAACATGTTAGAGAGGATGTGGAGAAATCAGAACCCTCACACATTGCTGACAGGAATAGAAAATGGTGTTGCTGCTAGGGAAAACACTGGCAGCTCCTCAAAAATGTGAAACTTATCACAAAAACCTGTAAACTAATGTTCGCAGCAGCATTATTTGTAATAGCCCCCAAGTAGAAACCACCCAAATGTCCATGAACTCGTGAATGGATGAACAAAATGTAGTCTACCCACACAACGGAATACTAAACAGCAATAAAAAAGAGTGAAGTACTGACACACTGCAACATGGATGAACCCTGAAATTATGCTGAGTGAATAAAGCAAGTCACAAAATGCCACAGAGTGTATGACTCCATTTCCATGAGAGATCCAGAATTGGCAAATCCATAGAGACAGCAAGCAGATCAGTGGTTGCCAGGGCCCGGGGAGGTTGAGAGGAACAGGGTGCAAGTGCTGGTGGGTATGGGGTTTCTTTCTGGGGGTGATAAAAATGTCCTAAAATTGATCATGGTGATGGTCGCACAACTCTATGAATATATTAGAAATCACTGAATTGAATTGTACTGTTTAAATGGGTATTGAATTCTACGGTATGTAAAAATCTCATCTCAAAAAAGTTAAACAGCAATTTACTTGCTACATGACCATCTCAAGAATGTAATTTAATTTCTCTAGGATTCAATTTCCTCATCAAAAAAATGAGGATAAGAATAAAAATTTATCTAATAGGGTTATTTTCAGAATTATACTAGATAATGAATTCATTCAGAAAACATCCAATAAACGTCTGCTATGTAGCAGGCACTGAGCAAGAAGCTGATAAGAAAGCATAATGCACTGCTTTGTATTAGCTGGAACATAGGAAATGCTCGCTCAAGAAATGTTAGCAATTCTCATGACCGCAATTGCTATTTTATATACAGAGAGAGGAAAGTCCAGAAGAATGAATAGAAGTGTGAACTCTGGAGACTGGGCTGGGAAGTGCAGTGAGGCACACCCTCACTTCCCACCTTCTAGCTTGTACACTGCAAAATGTTTTTTTTTTTTTTTCAAATAAACATACTAAGTTGTTTTATTATGCATTTAAATTCAGCGGCAAAAGAACTGAAGTAGAGAACTTTTCACGAGCTGTTTTCACCTTAAATTCACGCCTGTACCCTCTAGTATCAGACTAAGTTTTTATGTTGCTGTAATCAGTTTTTACAAATTAGGATGTCACTCCTTGTAGTAAGATATTTCCCCTTGAAATATAGTCCCTGAAGTGGGACTAACAAAGGGTCTGAACAGGTTTAGTAGGAGTACACATCCTAAGAGACTGCTCAAAGAGGGTATCTCAGTACCACACTTCTGTGCTATTTTCCCAGATATTTGCTGCAGTGCAATTCTGACCCTAACCACCCGATAGTCAATTTCGCAGGTGAAGGGCACAGACCCCACAAGACTGCCCACCCTTCAAACACCAGGCAGAAACTCAGGGGTTTCCATCACCCATTCAAGTCCGATAATTAGCTAGAATGACTCTGAGAACTCAAGGAAAGCACTATACCTTCAATTACAGTTTATTATAAAGGACATAAATTAGGAGCAGCCAGATGGAGAGAGACAAGGGGCAAGTCTGGGAGGGTCCCACAAGTTGCTCTGGGCCCTTTCCTGGTCAGTCAGGACACACACATCCCCCTCTGGGCACATCTGTGCGCGCGCCACCCTGGAAGCTCTCCTGAGTTTACTGGGGTCTCTAAAATTATGCTCGTGTGACTGAATTACTGCCCATGTGACTGAACTCAACGTGCAGCCCCCTCCCCTTCCCTCCACTCCCTTCCTTGGAGGTGGCAACAACTCTAATCTCAAAGTTCCTGGTGTAAAGGACTCCATCCTCAGTCAAATCTTTAGCATAAACTCAGGTGAGGTCCAAGAGGCCCATCTTGAATAAAAGCCATTTCTACCTGTTGAAAAAATTCCAAAGGTTCAAAGACTCTTTCCTAGGAACAGGGGACAAAGACCAGCCAATACTTTATTATACCCCTCCCGCCACTGGGATTTTGTGTCCCCAGTGCCACATACAGCGCAGGGCACACAAGAGTAGAATTAAATGCTGTTACTTACCTACACAGCCGCCTGAAGATGCTTTTACATAATCTCATTTGCTTCTCAGGGCTTACGTATAGAGAGTACCAATTCTGGCACTGGATGTTCTGGACATGAATACCACGAGCCCTACCTGGATGACTATAAGCATCTGATATCTGCACCGGACATCATCTCTCTGTATCAGTTTCCACATTTATAAAATGGAAATGATGCTAATACTGACTTAGGAAGTTGTGAGAACTAAATGAAGTTTACTAACATAAAGTACTCATAAAAGTGCCCGGCACACAAAACACAATATGTTAGTATTTAATTCACAGAGTCTACTAAACTCAGTAATCCACAAGTAGAATATGAAACAGATAATGAAAACAGAGCAGATGAGAAAACCCAAGGTCAATGAAGCTGTACAGCCTGTTTTGGGTCCCCCAGCTAATAACTGCCCCAGGCCAGTGTTCTGTGAGACCCCAGCACAAGTTTTTTGTCCCAAGGGAGAAAAAACGCTTATGAGGAAATTCTGATAAAATCCAAGCACATTTCTCTTTCATTTAAGCTGTTCAAAAATAAGTTCATTTCTAATTACTGATCATAAATTTGCTGTGCATTAAACCCTCCGTTGAGGACTGAACTGTCTGTGTGGCAAGTACTCAGGAATACCAGAGTCCCTGGTTCACGGTGAAGAGCCAAATGCCCAGTGTAGGAACTCCTCACAGTTGAACACATCTGGACATGGCTCAGGTGGACAAGCACAGGACGCCGTACTGCCAGGACAGGGCGGTCGGGGCAGTGCCAGGGCCTGGCAAGAATCTCACATCAGGAGGGACAAGTAGGCAAGCCACAAGCATGGGGCCTGTCGATCACAGCTGTCAACAGGGAGTACACATTCATTTCAAGTTTTTTTCAGAAAACACCCTAACGAGTGGCTTCTTGAACCAAACTGTAGTCCCACCATGCTGTCTTAGTCCATTCGGGCTGCTAATGGTGTCAAGTGTGGGTCTCTTCCTGGTCACAGACTTCTCACTGTGTCTTCACATGGCAGAAGGAACAAGGGAGCTGAGGTCTCTTTTATAAGGGCATGAATCCCATCATAGGAGCTCCAACCTCATGACCTAATCACTTCCAAAGCCTTACTAATATGTCACCTTTGGGGGTTAGGATTTCAACACGTGAATTTGGGGGACATAAACATTCAGACCACAGCACGTGCTGCCTTCACAGTGTGGTTACACCAGCAGATAGTGGTCAGCCTACAGCCAGCCTAAGAGCCTCTATCAAGGAAGCACGAGAAATCAAACCTATCTATACCAGCAACATGTGTAAATCTCTAAACAACATAAGAAACATCACCACGATGTTTCAATGAAAACAGGGCATTAAAAGATGAGGTTTAAAGAGGGGACCAGGGAGTGTGTTGTGAGTTCCACTGTCATGACCAATGTGGCCAGTGGTTTACTGGCAATTAAACAAAAGGTCAAGAATTCTATTATCACAAGGCTCCTTGGGGGACCACTACTCTGGCTCCATGCTGACAGGAACCCTCATTTACCTCTCTTTATAAACCATCCATCTAAGAAGCACTGCCAGACCACCCATGACTGGCGTGGGCTCAGCCCCTACTGTGCCAACCACCACTAACTCTGAATGCAAAGGCACCGCTGATCCATTGTTCACACAGAGGTTCCAAGGAGAGGTCTTCCGCTTGGAGAAACTGAAGGGTCTAACACTCTTTGACCATGATTAACTTCTACTTTTCAGCAAGAGGTTAAGATTTTCAAAGATCTGAGTGGTGTTGCCTGACAAACTTGCATGCCCCATGCTAATTCCAGGTGGCTTAGAACCAGGAGAATCCCATCCTAAATTAAATCCTCTAATTTGCACAATGTGTCATCTAGAGCTACTGTTAAATTGTATTTGCCTCTCAGATTATTTATCCTGAATGCACAACTGCTGGCTCATTAATCTCTCCTGTTCTCTAGGCGAGCTCTTTGTGATAGGAGTGAATAGCTGCCCCTCCGACCCCGGGGTCTATTATCACAGCTTCTCATTCCAGAGCCCAGTGAAGCACAGGGCATTCTGTTCAGAATCACTCAACAGTCCAGCACCCCACAGACTTCGGCTGGCTTCCAGTTCTAGGCAGTGGGCTTCTTTTCTTTGTTTTCAGAATCTTCATTAAATTTCATTACATTTCATTAAGTATAAAACTATGAAATGCAAAGTAGTATGAGACATAGAAGAGAAGTATGTGGCAGGCATTCTCTAATTCCTCTCAGGCACAACTCAGGATACATGTTTGTTTTTTTCTAGCTTTACTGAAGTAAAACTGACAAAAAAAATTGTATATATTTAAAGTGTACAACCTGATGTTTTGATATATAGTAAAATAATGACCACAATCAAGCTAAAATATCATCTCACACAGGTGAGAACACTTAAGATCCACCTGCCTCTTAGCAAATTTCAATACACAATACAGCACTGTTAACTCTAGTCCCCGCACTGTACGTCAGATCCCCAGAACTTATTCATCCTGCCTCACTAAAGTTTGTACCCCTTGACCAACACCTTCCCATCTCCCTGAACCCCAGCCCCTGGCTGCCACCCGTCTCTTGTCTTCTATGAGTTCGATTATTTTAATTCTACACGGAAGTGAGATCATGCACTATTTGTCTGTCTGCATCTGGCTTATTTCCCTTAGCATAATGTACTCCAGACGATACATATGTTTTAACCAACCCTTTTGAAAGAGGTAATAAATGGACCTACCATCAATTTTAAAGTCAAAAACAAATTTATTGCTCAATCCCATTCACTCCAGTCACCTGTCACTTGTCATAGCTGTTTATCCTCAATGATTATTCAGGTGTTTGAGAAAAGTGAAATTTCAAACCCCAACTTTCACCTCAAAGGCTGGAATTGAAAGATCTGTCATACAGGTATCTTTCAAATCCATGTTCCCACTAAATTCTGATAAAGCAAACACATTTCCTACCTTTTTAAAATGTTCCTTACCAATCAGATTGCTAAGAAAGTACAACTAACACACAGGGCTCCTTACACCTTTTCACTTGAATTGTTAATTCAATTCAAAAGGCAAAAGCTGAGCCAAAAAAAGCCGCTCTTAGTTAATGACGATGAGGATGGTAAATCATGTTTAGTATAACCTCGAACCCTTTAGTAAGCGTCTGAGGGTGTCAGACACATTCCCTGATTTGGAGCTTACTCTTGGCCCCCTGAGGCTACACAGCACCATCTCACATAGGGCGCACCACACCCTCTTATCCAGGGCTAGAGCTGGGCAGGCATCGCGGGAGCACTGAGAAGAGCCTGGCGGGGAGTCAGAAAAATTGCAAGGGACAGAACCCGAGATGTGTCCACTTGAAGAGTAACAACCTGCTAGTGTCAGCGTGACAAGCAAAGAGAACACACAGAACATGGGCTGGTATGCTGTCCGGCATCTTTATTTTCTCTGATTCTGGCTGGTATTTATTTCTATTTCAATTTTTCGAGGATAAATTATTTTTATCTTTTAGATTTCATCTTTTTAGATTAAGGCAACCATAAAATGAATTTTCAGTAATAAAGAATAGCATAAACAATAAATGAGAAAGTAAATGAACGTACACTGCATGTGAAGGTGAACTAGGTTTATGCCCATTCCGTTTCGCTGAGTGCCTGGCTAGGCTGTGCATGTGCTGGTTTCATCTGAAAAGGACGGCAGGGAACAGAGGTCGAAGCTGCAAATCAACTAGCCTGTGGGGCTCAAGGCCCAGTGTTTTCTAGACCAATGAGAACATCAAGAAGGTTGGAAACGCATCAGGTTAAGAAATCAGACTGAGCTTTCAAGAGGACCCAGCTAATAACACAAAGTTAGAACAGAGCACCTTTTGTGTTTTTACCTAAACGTTCGACTTACAGGAAAAGTAGTTGTTAGAATAACTCTCAAAAATATCCTTTCTCACCCAGGTCATCTGTGACAGTGACTCTGTCCCTGCTGTATCTTTACTCTGCCTAACTAGGCATTGTGCAAAAGCATTTTATAAAATGTGTCTCTTAGTAACCTCTAGGGGTACAATCACCCCCTTCCATGGAATGCACAAGGCCCAGGAGGCTGAGCAAGCTGCCAGGGTCCTTGGCTGGAAGGAGATTGTGCTGGGAGAACTTGAGCCTGACCCCAGACCCTGTCCACTGCTGACACTGCTCGGTCAGGACACTGGGACTTCCCAACACGTTGGGTGTAAAACACATAAACGTCAGGGTGACACCATGAAACATCCGAGTGATTCTACAGTGACATCCTCCTGCTACAGTGTGAAAAAAGCCAGTACCCCAAGAGTAAAAAGGAGACTCTTTCAGTCTGGTTTTAGGTTCATTACCATCTTTGTGCCTAGTTCCTTCTCTTATTCTCAAGCCAAATTTACCTATCTTAATTATTCCATGAAAAGGCACGCAGAACACTAAATAACAAAAAGTCAAGAAAAATATTTGTTCTGACTTCCCAAGATCTAAGAATTGAGTCAACAGGGGAGGCTGTTTAGTAATTCTGTATATTACCTTGACGTTTTCAAGAAGAGCCTCTTCTCTCCCTAAACCAGGTCCTACAACCAGGGCGTGCAGTCGGGACAACCACTTCTCCACTTCATGAACGGCATCGGGGCTGTCACTCAATAAGGAAAAGAAAGGCAGAACAGTTTACTTAAAATTTCATTTGTTTATTAATGAAACTATAGACTTTTCTAGATTTTCCCTGTTTTTCCCCCAACGCCCTTTTTTCTGTTCTAGGATCTAAGCCAGGACCCTGCCCTGCACTCAGCCAGCAGGTCTCCTTAGTGCCCTCCAGAGACTGATTCATCTTTTAATGCCACACCACAGATGTCTAGCTGTCTACATTTAAATGCCCTGCAGGGCATTACACTAAGTGAAATAAGTCAGACAGTGAAAGACAAGTATCTATGACCTGTCTCTTATATGTGGAACCTTAAAACAAGCGGCACAAGCTCATTAATACAGAGAACAGATTTGTGGTTGCTGGACACAAGGAAAGGGAAGGAGGGATGAAAATGGGAGAAATGAGTGAAGAGGGTATAAATTTATTTTTATTTTTTTAAAAAAGAGCAGTATGGGTATACACTACAACATGATGAAGCTCAAACACATTGTTAAGAGAAAGAAAGCAGACATGAAAGACTACATATTGTATGATTCCATTTATATGAAATGCTCAGAAAAGGCAAATCTATAGAAACAAAGATTAGAGATGCCTCGAGCTAGGGGTGGTAACGCGCAGGGATTTTCTTTTTGGAATGATGGAAGTGTTCTAAAATTAAATTGTGGTGATGGTAACGACTTGGTAAATACACTAAAAATCATTATACAATTAAAATGAGTGATTTTTATAGTAAGTTAAATCTCAATAAAGCTGTTACGCATACACATTAGAGTTATGAGAGCAATGGTGGAGAGACATTGGGCCAGACATTAAATATTCAAAGAATGATCCAGGGATCATGATCCAGGGATCTGAGATAGCTGCTGCAAGGAGGGGCGGTGGGTAGCAGAGTCTGATGGTGTGAGTTCGAAGGAGTTGGAGGTTTTAGGAATGAGAGAGGGGCAGTGGTCTGGGAGGAGCAATGAGGAAAAGACACCTCCACTTAAGAGGCTTGACAGGGAAGCCATACTCTCTGGGAACAAGCAGACAAGATGAAGGAAGGAGTGGCATGAGCAGGAAATAAGGTGAGAAAGTGCTCACGTACAGGAAATGGAGAAGACTAGTCTGGCTGAAAAGAGTACGAATAAGGGAATGATATGAGAGAAGCAGAGGCATATCCACTGTGATGAAACTCAAGCATCGATGATCAGAACCCCTCACTTGCTGGGCTCTTTCCAAAACTCTGGGAAGGGCCCTAGCAATGTACTCAAATGGTCCATATGGTTTTGTAAAATCTGCGAAGGTAAGCAAGCAGAAGATATGGGTCTCTTCAAAGCTGAGTTAAAATAGAACTTCCTTCATATCAGAAATAGAGTCAATAATGCAGGGCATATAGCTTTAAACATACATTTTTCTCTCTTTTTTTAAACAAGACTCATGGGAGAAAAATTTTAAACCCATTAGAATACGACATTATGGCTAATTTCAAAATTACCTTTGCCAGTTTGTTTCCATCATACAGGAGGAGTACAGGTAACAATGTAGTCTTTACATTCACAGACTGCCCCATATATCAGACACACTGGGGAAGTCATCTAAAAGACTCGTGTGATTGCTCTCTTTAAAACCCTGAGTCCCCTCCTTTACAACAAGATCTGACAGCTGCATAGGATTTTGTTTTTTCCCCCCACAATATCCTTCTGTTCATCATCTTGTTTCTTAGACTCTTAGAACCCACTCTGTAAGACTTTGCCCCCTTTGACCCCATAAGTCGCCCCTGTCGAGGTCACCAATGACCCCATACTGTGAGATCCAACCATCCATTCTTAGTCCTCATCTTTGACTACAGGGACACAGGGCCCTTCCACAACAGTCTGCAAACAGTTCTTCACTCGACTCCAGAATACCCTTCTAGGCCTTTTTTTACCTCCCCACCTGTCTGCTCCCAAACGGGTACTCTCTGCCTACACACATTCCTGTGTGCCCCCGTCTTTGTCTCTTGGCCGTAAACACTGTCCACATGTCAACAACTCCCAGATTTACACCTTCCCTGACCGCCCCACTCCTAGTTGATGCTTATCAGCCATGTCTGCTTGGATGTCTAACAGGCAACTAAAAACATGTCCACAACCCAACTCCTAATCATCACCCCCACCCAAACCTGCTCCCCACCAGTTTTCCAGCCTCATTAAATGACAACTCATTTAGCCCAAATCCTGGGTGGCATTCATGACTCTCTTCTTTTCTTGTATCCCATATCCAACCAGTCAGCAGAGCCTGGAACTGTATTTTGCAAATGTACCCAGACCCTGACCCACTGTCCAGTTTCTACCCCATCACGAACCTATGACTAATAGAACTTCTGCTTCCACCCTGGGCCCCAAGAGGTTATTCTCAACACGCCAGCCAGATGTGCCTTTTAAAACACAAACTGAAGCCTATCCTTCCCCTGCTCGAATGATCCAGCAGCCTCCTTCTCATTTATGTGAAAGCCAAAAACCTTGCAATAATCCTCACAACCTGCGAAGCTTGACTCTGAACCATTCTGGTCACCCAAACCGACTCTGAAGACCCCTGAGTGCTCCCCGACACACCTGTAGCTTGAGGTCTTGCACCAGCTCTTCCCCATGTATGGAAGCTGCCCCCGCTACCCCACATTCTACAGAACTTGCTCCCTTACCATCTTCAAGCTTTTACTTGAGTGCCACTCTGTGCCACTGCTCATGATCGCCCTATTAAAAACTGCATATATGGCACATGCACCGCATGCACAGCCATTCCCTGTTCCCTCCCGTGCTTCCATTCTCCCCGTGGTCCTTATTATCCTGTTATCTTGTCTAACTCCAGAGCTATGGTGCCCAAAACAGTAGACTCACCACACATAGCTTTTAGATTTAATTAAAGGAAAAACTTAGTTCCTGAGTACCACTGGCCATATTTTAAGGGCTCAGGAGCCACATGTGGTCAGCAGCCACAGTGCTGGAGGGAGAATATTTTCATCACTGAGGAAAGTTCTAGGGCACAGGGCTGCCCTAGAAAGGAAGCAGCATGGGACAGGTGTTTTTGTCTGCTTGGTTTGATGCTGTCCCTGTGGAACCCAGGACGGGCCTGGCATGCAAGCATTTGCTGAGTTAGTGAATAGTTTGTTACTGCCTAATAGGCCCCTCATTCTTGCCTTTCATACACTGTCCACAGGCAGGCCCACAGACCTCTCGTGGACCTAGGAACCTCTAGCCATTTCTGACAGGCCACAGGGGTCAGCCCTGGGCACATCATCCTGGTGCTCAAATCTCATTCCATGCTGTTGCATATGGCTGTTTGTTTGCCATCTTTTAACCACAATGGGTTCATTATAATTTTCTCATTTTTTCTGAAACCATTTACCTACCAACTTTCAGTACAGCAGCTACTTAACAACAGAGGCTCTTAGAGTCAGTGTACAGACAGCACATGACCCAGGAGAGGTGCGACAAAGAACCCCACGTGGGCCCCACTCACAGAACCGGGTGAACAATCAGCTCCGGGCTGTACGACTTGATCACAGGTGCGGCCTCACGGGTACAGAACACGTGGGATAAATCTGCACCCTGAGAAACGAGCACAAGAGGCTGACTTAATGTGGGACTTGCTCAAAAGACACCCAAAGTGGTTTCAGCAAGAGCCACTCACCACAAGACACGTGGTGTTCAACCATTCACATCATACAGCACTATCTGTAAAACATCCAACTGCAGCAGTTAAACTACAGCTAAGAAGCTTAGAAGGAGAAGGTATAACCTAAGAAAAGGTCTGGAAGTAATGGCAGACTTTCATTGCCACCTAAGAAACCCAGACGAGCTCAGGCTGCCTCACCTATGAGGTTCACAGGAAGCAGTGAGGCCATGAGGCTGAGCACACTTCATGTTAACTGTGCCGACTAGGCAGTTAGGACTTGCTCAAAAGGCAAGGGCAACTGCCATGGTCAAAAGATGTCAACTGCTTAAGCTAGGACTGAAAAGGCATCCCAGATCATTTTGGTGAAGTAAAGTCTAATAAAACTTTGGTTTAAAAAAATGAGTTTCAAGTTATTTTGACACTGCATAAGAGGTCAGGATATATTTAAAGGTGTTTCTCCTATCCATGATTACAAGATGTTATTTAGACTTATGTCAGAAAACATTTCCTTTAATCATATTTAAATAATCCAACTCTTTACCAGAAGAATCTAATAAACAAGCTATAAACAAACATACCACTTTGAGAGCCGAGATTGCTGCAAAATAGGGAGCTCCAGTATACCTAAAAAGAAGATATTTACAGTCAAAAACTTCTGAGAATGAGGCAAGCACACCAGGTTTATCAATAAACTATATTAAGATGAAGCACCCAGCAGAGGGCCCAACCTCTAGTAGGTGCTCAGTAAATGTTCAATAAACATGGATCAGAACCAGAAAAGTCAGTCTTTTACCCAAGACCTTTGTACTATATCAGGAGAAGCAAATTCTGGCTCCCATGAGTGCAGTCACCCTGTAATGGGTATGTTCAAACTGAAGGCTTGAGGTGATGGTTTTAGGAGTCCATACATATGTCAAACTTATCAAATTGTATATTTCAAATATTTATAATTTATTATAATCAACTAGACCACAATAAAACTGTTAAGGACTTAATCTAGTATAAAATAGTTCAGTAAGGTTGTCAGATTTCTATCAACCAAAAAAAAAAGACAAAAATAGCATCTACAATATCAGCAAAAACCATAAAACATCTAGGAATTAACTTTATAAAACACATGACGACTCTGGGAGGAAATTTTTAAAACATATTAAAGAATATATTAGATGTACACTTGATGAGATGACTTAATATTACAAAGACACTTCTCTCTAGATTAATATAAACATAGATATAAAAATGACTTCATTTATCAGAAATGCACATAGCTGCAAGTAAGAGAAAATACAACACTTGAACAGAACTGAGGTTTTGTTAGCAAGGAAACTTGAACAGAACTGAGGTTTTGTTAGCAAGGAAGATGGGAGGGGATGTATGTTTGAGAAAAAACCCAAAAACTGAAGATTTAAGACAACGATGAGAGTTTACCAAAGGTGTCTGCTGAGAGAGTGTGCTTGAGGTGATCACAGGACAGAGCAACCGGCACTGGACAGTGCCCAAGGGGCAGGACCAGTTCCCGAGAGCAACCGTAAGCAGAGGCAATGGTCATCTCCATGTGAGGCCACACAGGACACCCAGGCCAAACAAGAAGAGACTCTCACACCTTCTTCTGGCTTGCATCCTGTTGTTCTGGAATGTCTGTAACTCTACTTTTAAGGACGCTTCAAGCACAGAAGAAAAATCTTGAACTTGCCATCAGATGGTGTCTGTAACTTTTATGTCAATTCCAGGCAATGAAGAGTTTTGCTAGTCCAGGAAAAACAAACCAGGGAACTGCAGAGCACACTCTACACACACAGCACTCTCCTGCAGAGGACTACCGACATGCTGGAAACGCCAAAGGACAGGACATGCGACACACACACATCCACAACGTGAACACAAACCTCATTAAGAAATATGCTGAAACAACAGAAAACTGCTTGTCTTGACTGCTCCATGAGCAAAGGCTGCCAATAGCCACAGAGTGTGAGGTGAACAGGTGCTTGCTGGTGGCAGCGCACACTAGTGCGATTTGTGGGGAAGAACAATTAGCAATGTTCATCAACATTTAAAATGTCTATGTACTCTGCTCCAATAAAAATTCACACAAGGATATACATACACAAAGGGAAGTCTATAGAAATATTATTAATTGAAAAGAAAAGAACAGAGGTAACTAATTACCTATCAATAGGGAATTGGTTAAATTATGGCCTATCTGTACAATGACTACCATATATCCACTTACCCACTTATAAAGAATAAGTCTATACAAATAAACACGGAAACACAAAGTAAAATAAAGAGTAAACATAACAAATCTTAGAAGGTACATCAGGTAGACTCTAAATGTGAACAAGTTTATTTCCCTAATTAAAAAGAGCAGTCTCTGTCATATTGGGTAAAGAAACAAAATCGTTATATACTATTTATAAGTATACCTAACTACATGATAAACCGTTAAAAATATGGGGCTAGGCAAAGAGATAGCATATAAATGCAAACAAAATGTAAGCAGAAACAGAAATACTATCCAAGGTTGAATTTAAGTCAAATGCAGGAAGTTATCATTTATAAACATGGACAAATTATTAATCTTATGTGTCAAACAACATAACAGCAAAATATATAAAACTGGAAGAGAGAACAGGCCTTTACAAAAGCTAAGATCTGTCAAATTTCATAAATGACCTTCAGGAATATCTTTAAATTGACAAAGTAAACCAAACGGATGCTGAGTGTTTTTACTCTGATCACAAAAGTAATACATACGTATGTATGGTATGAATCTGGTCAATACAGAAAAGTATAAAATAAGAAAAAATAGTATCAACCCTGAACTACAGGCAAAACCTTAACATTACCACACACCAGTAAACAGTTCAATCAGGGCCCTTTAGAGTTTTCTCCTATTTGGTCAAAAAGCTTGCTGAGGAACAAAACTGTAAGGGGCCTTGGCTGAAAAGAAGGCTGAGGGAGATGGCTCCAAACTAGGCCACAGACTGCCATTCTCACCTTTACTCTCTGACCCCAGCACCGCTTCACTGGGGCCACACCCTAGAGCGTGGTTTTCAAACCAAAGCCCATGTCCCCCTACAGTTTTAGGAAATCAATTTAGTTGATTCTTGCCAAAATTAAAAACAAAAATAAACAAACAAATGAAAAAATGAATAAGCCAAAACAAATCACTAAAGAGAAATAGAATGGGAATGACCAGACTCGCCTGCATAATTACAGGCTCCTGGACTGGGAGGGACAGAACAGAGCCTAGCATGGAGCTCTGAAGTATGTGCTTGAGAAATAACTATTTAAACATGACAAATATTTAATTTGCCAGATGGCTCCTCCTTCCCGGATCTAAGGAAATCTCTCACTGGAAGCCATGCCACAGAGCACATAGGCAGCTTGCAACCCACAGTGGCCCCAGAGGACTGCAGGGAAGGCATGACTTGCTTGTTTCTCAGCCAGTTTTATTTCCCGGCCCACATCCTGCCACTCAGAGCACCTAGCTCTCCAGGTTATTTCTTTTGTAGCTGCTTTACATTATTTCAGAAATAGTTTCAGTCTTTGCTTCACTGATGACTTTATCCTGCCCTTTTCTCTCTTCTAGGGCTTGAATTTAGATGAGACATAAGAGCAAAGGGCACTGAATCCCAAACCCATTTTATTTATTAATTCTCATCTCAGCAACAGTTTAGCAAGAAAGATTAATAGGAAGGAAACTATTAGTGAGTTTTAAGAATGCAGGCCATCAACGGTGGCTATAGTTAGACAATGGCTGCATAGAGCAATTTTTAAAAAATGAGTATTGTCTATTTAGAAATGTCTCTTGGGCTGTTGATCCAGGTGTGTGACTAAGTGTGAGGATGGAGAAAAACAGAAGGAATGAGAAACCATCTTCTATTTGAGATCTTGTGAACCAGCTCTGGTTCCTTTGCTAACTCTGTCTAAAGTTAAAAAAAAAAAAAACCCTCAATGGGGAAATATATAACTATTTACAGAGGCTTCTCCTCTATCTAGAGTACCCTTGTGCAAGATACGTCATCTTGCAGCCTTACAGTGTGGTTGTATTTGAAATAAATGGTGCAAGAGGTGAAAAAAAAAAAAAGTTCACTGAAAAATACCAAGTGTCATAATATCAGACTATATTTGGAAATGATTACTAGGGTCCCACTAGATGGCTGGCTGGCTGGCTGGCTGACAGGTATGTAGACAGACAGATAATATAGATTGATTGTTTAAATACCAACATTTTTCAAGTCACTTACTCTTGGCAGCCTCCAATTATACCTATTCTTCCATCTTGCCCTTTGTGTTTCTTGGTGGTTAGAGGAGGTATGATATTTCTCACCAACTGAAAAGTATTTTCCATATCTTTTATTGAATGTACTTTATGTAGTGAAAATGCTCTTTTCAAAGCTGAAAAACAGGAAAATGAAATCACTCAGAATGGCAAATATTGGTATATATAAAGAACAGAGACTTAAATGAAATAGCCCTTTAACCAAAACACTGTAAGTTGACATGAATGATATAGATTTTTATCCAATGGTTTTATTATTTTATTTCTGTAAGCAAATGATGTTCAGAAATTACAACACAATACTAAAACATCTTGTATATATCAAGTTACCTTTTGAAATGTATCAGACACTTTGGAAGTCTACTTAATCTTTCAGGAAAAAAAATTTGTAATGCATTATTAATAAACTATATTTTATTTCGATGTTTCTATAAATTTATTAGGTCTCTTCTCTCAAAATGGAAAAGCATCTTCTCATTTGTTACCTTCCAATACCATATTCAAGTCTGAGATTCATATTTTCCAGTCATATGTCTAACACTCAATTAGATACCAATTAAATAATCTAGAAATGGTATTCTAAATATAGAATATATCTTACATTGGGTTCAAAGGCATTTTGCATTGTCTCTAAATAGCTCATTTTAATTTGTCTTTCTTGAAAATAAGGCACCCAA
Source organism: Pteropus alecto (assembly GCF_000325575.1). Classification (NCBI taxonomy): domain Eukaryota; kingdom Metazoa; phylum Chordata; class Mammalia; order Chiroptera; family Pteropodidae; genus Pteropus; species Pteropus alecto. The sequence continues at coordinate 2,536,880 of NW_006434373.1, forward strand.
TATTTTTTATGCTTTCAGTTATCTCGGCAGCTGGAAAAACTAGACATAGGTCGCAAGTTTAAGTGAGGATCAGAAACTGGCTCAGCTCCACGTGATAAAACAGCTTTACCTTTAATAACACTCTCTCTAACAGTTTTACTTTTTATTCAATGAACTTATTCAAGTAATTTTCTTTAATGAGTAGATGTAAATGCCTCCTTAGCTGATATATCAGATGCGTAGACCCCAAAATGTAAGGAGAATATTAATTACCATCAACCCAAACACCTTTCACCTTCTTCCAAACCAACAAAGGACTAAAACTCAAGAGAGAATCACTGTAAACCTTTGGCCAAAAAAAAGCACAATTAGGCTTGTGCAACAATCAGTAAAACTGGCTGATCCTGTGGCTCCAGTCGTCTTTCCTCATAAGTAGAATTCTGCCCCAGTGACATGTCTGCAGAACTGCCTCCCGCCCTGACTCAGAGCCAGGCTGCAGAAAAACTGAGCTAGCAGGGCAACCCCGCTCTCACTTCTCCCCCTCCCCCAAAAGTCTCAACTTCCTAAACGCCTGTCCACACCTCAAATTCCCAGACTGCACACTGTCTCTTTGCCATGCACAGTTACTGTGAAATGCTCTTTCCCAGTGCTCCTTAACAAGCTGCATGAAAGCAGCCAAAGCTGTTATAATCAGATTTAATGGCGGTATCACTGGCGGCTGATTAGCAATCTATGCAGTCATGAAAATGCTTGCCATGCATTTGTTTCAAACTCGAACATATCCAGCTTAACAACATGACTGGTCAATACAAGAATATCAGAGAATGGTCGCTCCTTCAAATTCCCCAGAACAATAAATATGGCCGCTGTTTTTAAAAAGTCTAGAAATTGTAAAGATAGAATCCAAACTTACCAGTCACTCTTGTTCTAGGTTCCTTACAGTGTTTTGGGTTTATTACATACCATCACTTTATATTAAGCACTTAGCCACACACAAACTATCCCTAAGACCACCCCACCACCTTCTGTCTACACAGAATGTGGTACAGCTCCCACCTGTGGCTTAAGGGGAGCTCCGCTCTACATCTTTCCATGTTGGACTTCCACCCTCAAGTGCCTCAAACAGTCTGGCACAGAATTTGACACAAATATTTGATGAACTAAGGAATCTTGATTTACTCTCATTAGGAACCAGTTTATCCTTCTCTTACAAATAGGGAAACTGAGGCCCTGAGAGACAGACCTGAGAAGACGCCTAAGTTAGTAATGGATAAGCCTGGGCAGAAAACACCATTTTATAAAAATGATGCTATTTTAATGTAAAAGAAATCACTTTTCTTTAACCAAATATTCACCCCACCAACCAAAAGAAAAGTCAAAATCCTTCTCAAATGCCTTCTGATACCATTTCGGAGGAGGCCAAATCATTTTTGAGAACTGCAGCATTTTCACTTTTTAACTGGAATTGTAAGAATGCAAAGTAAAGTCCACACTGCTCACCAGTGTTCTGTCTCATTCCTCTAAGATGAACATCTGTTAGTGAAAGGGACATAGAAAGGTCAATTAAATTCCCCTACACTGTACAATGAGTCTCAGTTTCAGTTGGCATAATGACATACATCATTTGGACTTATCCACAAAAATACTTAAACATAAACATCAAAGTTCTGAAATATAAAAAAAGGCCTTGACAAGAAGTGGCAAAATTTATCCTATTAAGCAATTGTCTTCATGACAATTCTGAGTCTGCAAGAACAGGTTAAACAGGTCTGGTTCTTATTTGTTCTGAAGAAGTGTGGCTAAGGAAGACAGAAGAATTACAGATTTCTTAAGCCTGGGCTGTTTTCTAAAATTACTTGCCATTAGAATTACTGTGATACCAATGTCTCTTTGTGCCAAACGTGCTTTAAATTAATGTGAACCATAACTAATTTGAAGCACCTGACAGCAATCTTTAAATTAACTGATATACCTTAAAGCTATGATGGAAAGTCGGTGATCTAAATTCGAGAATACCTGTTTTTTGCTAAAAGTTTATGAAGTCAGTCTAATAATGAAACCACAAACTCAAAGAGAAATTCTGCTAACAAATTATAGTGTGTGAGTTTAAGACAAACAGCTACCAATACTGTCTCTGCCCAGAAGCCCCTGTGCTCCTGGTGTAATGGAGGTGCAGAAGCTGAAGAACTCTTAAATTCTCCTCAAAGTATTTGGACCTATCATGCCTAAAATCCAAGTTAAAACTCTTTAACAATTACTGTCGCCACGTCCGGCCTCGAGACTGTCCTGAAAGCTCCTGGCCAGCGCCGCCCAGCTCGCGTCGTCCGCAGCTGTGTTCGCGTTGTCATCGGCTAGGCCAAGCCTGAGCCCCCGCCCCCAGCAGCCTGACGCCGTGGCCGCGCTCTTGCCGCGAAGACCACACGAGGCCCCGCAACCCCAGCCCCATCGCTGCGCCTTCCGTCGGGAAAAACGGCCCGCGGCCGGGTACCTGTGTCCAGCGGCTGCCCATAGAGCGCGAGCGCGGCCGAGAGCAGCGCGACAACGGCTGCGCCGGCGACCGCAGCCACGACTCCCACCAGAGTGGCCATGCCCAAGAAAGCCGGTATCGATCTTACCTCGCCCGCAAGCCCGGGCTGCCACCCAGGAGAGACCTACAGCCATCGGCGGACTTCCGGGTTCCCGGCCGCCCCCGCGCCGCCGCCGGAACCAAAGCCATCGAGTGGACTTCCGGGATCCCGTCAGCCTAAGCGTTGTTGCCGGAATTGGGCTTCCGACTCACAGCTGGCTGGCTTTTGGCATCTCTCCATCCACAGGCTGACCTCCACGAGCCATTTACGGTCGCATATGATTGACAGGCTTGATCCCCAACCTGGCCTGTGCAGCAGATTGGTCTGCTGGAGTTTTGCTAGAAGACAGATTAGGGAATCAAGAGGCGTCTTAATGATTTAGGGTCTGGGTTTTTTTCGTTCCATTTTTTTGGGCAAGGGGCATTATATAAAATAATTGAGGCAGAAAGCTGCTCAATAGGCTGGCTGTGCGTTTTACCATTTTAGCTACTTACACCGTGACTAGAAATCTTAAATAGAAAAGCTTAATTTTTAGGGGGCGGGGGAAGGTAGATGGGGTAAAAGGGGTCAAATATGTGATGACATTAAAGAATTAAAAATAAATTAACTAATTTAAAAAAAGAAAAGCTTAATTTTGTTCTATGTGCTCATCATCCAGAACATGGCACGTAGTAGGTGCTAACTCTATTTAGGTATAATTTACATAGCAATAAAATTAATTTTAAGTGTACAATTATATGAATTTTAACAAACAATCATGTAATCACCACATTCATGATCTAGAACATTTCGATCAACACATCATGCTTTTGATGCTATTAGAAATGTTATTTTTAATTTTCAATGTATTGATCATATATGGAAATACAATTGATTTTTATATCTTGACATTGAATCCTTTGACCATGCTAAATTCACTTATTCTAGCAGATATTTTGAAATTATTTGGTATCAACTATATAAGCAATGACAGTTTGCCCCATTTTTTGGTGCCAGTAACTTCGCTAATTTCAATCACTTGGTTAAGGTGGTGTCCACCAGATCGTTTATGTTTTACCAGTAGAACTCCTGAAATTTTAGTTTATTCAGTAAAAATTCATAAATTTTTATTCAGAATTTTTGTTTTATTTATTAGTCATTAGGTTATTTATTAGCAGTATGAATTAATTTTAATTTTATTAATGTATTACATTACTCTTAAATATTTTACATGCAAACATTTAAATATTTATTTTCAGTGGGTCATCTAGGGTCCCCAGCTTCGGAGCCACTTCTGATTCTTGTGATATTGTGAGTCTGCCTTCCCACAGAATGCAGAACATGATTTCTTTCTTGTGTGCCCCTCCCCTCAGATTTTGAGGAGGGAGAAGATATGTGTAAACTAAGAATAGTCAAACAAATTAAACTCTGAATCTTCCTTACTCAGCTTTGAAGTTGTGAAGCATGAGAGTGGGCATTACCCATCTTGTAGTATGGTGGACAGAAGAGAGGGTATATGGAGCTCACTGGACACTGCTCTGCTTCATTGGATTAGTATGATTTGTCTTCTGAAGCCAAAATGACAGGGAAGGAAAGATAACCAGTCTGAAATGTATGCGCACATTTTGTTTCTTTTACATCTCCTCTGAAATAAAACATATTTGGCCTATCTCTCTGACAACGTTGAGAGGTGACCTTCACTACCTTTCCATGCTGTCCTCCCCCGTGCTCTTAGCCTGTAGACTGCTGTTCTCATCATACCAGGCTAGGAAATAGATCCAAGAAAGGTCAATTGGAACTCAGATCTTTTATTGTTCTGAAGGTGAAATAACACATTGGATAATATTATAAAGACCTGAAAATATGTTTTTTACCCACAAAGTCTGAAAAATAGTTAAAGCTGGAAAAAATTTTCAATTAAGCTTGAAGAGAATAGAAGTAACATAATGCTGACAACTAATTTGCATTCCTAATTACCTCAGTGGGAGCAGCTGCTTATGCCCATTGGTTAATGGGTCCTTCAATTTGAGAACTATTCCTTGTGACATCTATTATTTTTAATCTTTTTAATGAAGAGGAATATGATTAAAGGATACAGCCAGAGGAAAAATAAAATTTATTTTCAGGATCAGCAAAGTTTTATTTCCAGACCAGAAAAAACAGTCAGGCTCGGGTAGGTTTAGTTTTTCTGGGGGCTTATTTAAAATGCAGATGCACAAAGGTATCTGTTGTTATGATCATCTATTTTCTAAATGATTGCTATGATTCAACATTTTTCTTAAAAACAAAATAATTAGAATGGTGTTGCTGTTATTGACCTCCTTGGCTTTAGGTAGAACACTTGTCTTCTTAATCAGCTGTTGCAGCATCAGCAGGAGAGTCGCAGTGATGACTATGGGAGAGGCCATGGATTAATGTTGAACTTCACCAAGTAATTTCACCACCACCTCTTATGTTTAATGGGGCCAGGGAACAAAATTTTTATCAAGATATCAAATGATTAGAGCACTTCCTATGTTTGTCACATTTGCAGATGGTACTGTATTGAGTATTCTTATTCATTTTCTCCTACATAAAATTCAAGAGCATATTTCTCCATCCTTCTCCCTGCAATTGCCAAAAGAAACCATATGGAACTGAATCTAAGATTATGGAATTCACCTTATTGATCTCTGTTCAGGAAGTTAGGCTCAGAGGAAGTAAAATATCTAGCTGTATGTGTGTGGATGTGTGCATGTGTGTGCATGTGCACTCTTCTGTATCAACCACCAAGGAAGGAAGTGATAGGCTCTTCTTGATAGCTCCAATCTCAAAGACTTTAGAAGGCCCATATTTTCAATATAAAATATGATTATATTTTATATAACCATAACCTGGAAGAAAAAACACTAGGTTGAATCTGGATATGAGAATTCTAATTCCCCAGCAATAACTTTGAGAATCTGGAAGCAGCACCTAAACTTTTTGGGTTGTAGAGTTTTCATCACCAAAAATTCAAGTATTTGGATTAGAAAATCTAACATTTCTGTCAGTTCTAGAAACATGTATTTGATTTAGTGATACATTTCCTTATATTTTACCATTTATTTGATTTGTGACTTCTATGTCTTATTTTAAAGTCCTCTAGAGGAACAATAATCTTGAGGGTTGTCAATAATCTAGGATTTATGTAGAGCAGATCCCAAATGATAAGACAAATGGCTCTCATATATGTTTGAAATTAAAGTTTTTCTCCAAAATAAAAAATTGTATTTATTTTTTATTTTTCTCTCCAAAATAAAATTAGAGAAACCCCCTGGAAGGGTGGCCAGGTGATGTCATCTGATTAGAAGCCAGGTGACTTCATGCCATGGATATTCTCTGTACCTGAAACACACAGACTCCATCAACTTTAGGAGTTCAGCCTCTGGGCTAGATTAGTTCATATTTCTCAGTTATTCTTGGTAGATTGTGTAAGAGAGAAAAAAAAAATCTTTTCTTCTGCACGTCTAGGATAGGGGCCTGTGAATTAGACTGATGAAAGACTAACAGGAGAAAAGGCATACAAATTATATTCCTTAATATTTTAAATTTTTTAAATAAATGAAGACCCAAAGAAGAGGTTCAGTTAGGATTTGGGGGGAGGGGGGCTCATATACCATTTTAAGAAAAGGCAATAAATTGTGGAGAAGTGACAAGGCAAAGGTAAGGAGGCTTTGGATTCTAAGGGTGGTAAATTGTAGGAAGTTAAATATATGGGGAAACTAATGGAAGTTAAGAGTTATTCAGTAAGGTTTAGTTTATGCAGATGCATCTTGGCATCATGTCCATCTCTGGTGATAAAGATTATCCATCCCATCCTGGTATGAGAGAAGAAGACATCTTCATAAGGGAAATTCATTTCCCGCTTTTAGACAAAGGTATTCCTCTGCCTGCTTTTTCTTACTTGCTTTCAGTGCAAAATAATCTTTATGCCAAAGACATATTTGGAAATGGCATATTCTGATTCCCTTCAATTGAGAGATATATGTGGAAACTGAGACTTCGACAGTGCTGTCTACTGGAACTTTCTGTAGTGATGCCAATGTTCTCTCTCTCTACTATCTAATATGGTAACCTCTAACCACATGTGTCTACTGAGTACATGAAATGTGGCTAGGCTAGTGCAACTGAGAGGCTGAATTTTAAGTTTCATTTAATTTAAATTTAAATAGGTATATGTAGCTAGTGTCTACCATACTAGGCAGTAGTGCTACAGAATGTTAAAAACCTAAACAAATGGAAAATATTATGTTAGCTTTGAGCAACAGAATTTTCAGTGTGCTTGCTGTATCATGCACTTCACCCAATTCTCCAGGCCACATTTCAAATTCTGAGATGTTGCTTTTTAGTTTACTTTAATATTTACCTGGGTTGCCCTCTACTGTCCCTAGGATGACTATATTTTGAAATGTGCACAATATGAGCAACTTTGGATGACAATTGGTTCTAAAACTCTGCATATTAGCCCAGAACTAACAGTTGTTATCAGATGGTTCTGTAGTTAGGTTTGATCCTTAAAATTTTATTCAAGCAGAACTTCTGCTGAAGATATGTTAGAAATGAACCTAAAAGACAATTACGGAATTATATCTTGGTAATGAGAGGAACACCAACCTTTCTGGATTCTTGATTCACCATTGTTTCTGCTAAATCTTTTCTTCCTGGCAGAGGTAATATCTTTAGGCATTGTTGAGAGGGGATGTCTAACATTCACATTTATGTTCTGTTTCAGCGAAAGTAGCAATTCAAAAGGTCAAGGAATAAATCTAATGTAGGGGTGCTCAGTAGAGCAAAAAGTATTTGCAGCTTTGTTTCTTTGGAAATTAAGAGACATTCTAGGTAGTAGACTTGGTGCCTGATCAAGTTTCTAGTCTGGGCCATCATGATGTGGTTATGTGTGTAGATTTAATTAGATGTTTCAGACGCAGAATAAATATGTTGAAGGCTACTTAATTCACTTCAACAAAAATATATTGATTCTTTATATGCAGGAGGCACCTCCCAGGTTCCTGGCCTTGACTTACATAGATCTGGTGGACCCACAGAACACCACAGGGTGCCCAGTGCCATGGGTGATAGGCTGTGGGAGAACTGGGAAAGGAGGGAGAACAGACAGTGTTGGCAAACCTCCCAGAACAATCTCCTCCTCTTTTCTGGTTGGCATATATGTAATTATGCACTTGACTCAAGAAGGTTGGCTTTCTCCCCAGGGCTGGAGGTTAATCAAGCTGATTTAATAAGCACTGTGGTCTCATCACCCTTGATGATTTTTATGCATGAGTGATGTAATCCTGGTCACTAAATTGTGAGGGAGTCTTCCAGGAATGGGCTCTCAGCTCTTAGAGAGATATAAGGAGATACAATCCAGTCTGTACATGATACATGGGTCTGAGGAAACCATTCTGGGACCCTGAGAGAATCTGGGTCTTTGATGATACTGAGTTAACCAATGCTGGAGGTGACCAGCTGTTTGGTTTGCCCATGACTTTTCCAGTTATAGCACTAAAATTCCCTACTACACATGAGGCATTGTGCTGAGGATTTTACATATATTTTCTATTCTCCTCACAATGATTTTTTTCTTAAACTTTTAATTTTGAGATAATTGTAGATTCATATGTAGTTGTAAGAAATAATACAGAGAGATCCCCTATACTCTTTAATCAATTTCCCCCTGTGGTAACATCTTGCAGACTATAGTACAATATCACAACATGTATACTGATCAATATAGTCAAATGTAGAGCATTCCATCACCACAAGTATCCCCCTGTTGCTCTTTTATAGACACACCTACCTCTTTCTCACTCACACTCCCTCCTTAACACCTGGCAGCCACTGATCTGTTCTCTATTGCTATGATTTTGTCATTAAAAGAATGTTCTATAAATGGAACCTACAGTATGTAACCTTTGGGACTGATGTTTTTCACTCAGTATAATTCTCTAGAGATTCAGCCAGGTTGTTGCATATATCAATAGTTTGTTTCTTTTTATTGCTGATTAGTATTCCAACGTATGGATGTATCAGAATTTGTTTAACCATTCACTCATTGAAGGATGTCTGAGTAATTTCTAGTTTGGGGCTACTAGGACTACTGGTCACTAAATTGTGAGGGAGTCTTCCAGGAATGGGCTCTCAGCTCTTAGAGAGATATAAGGAGATACAATCCAGTCTGTACATGATACATGGGTCTGAGGAAACCATTCTGGGACCCTGAGAGAATCTGGGTCTTTGATGATACTGAGTTAACCAATGCTGGAGGTGACCAGCTGTTTGGTTTGGACTAAAGCTGATATGAACATTCATGTGCAGGTTATCATATGAACATAAGTCTTCACTTCCCTGGGACAAATGATCAAGAGTACATACAGTTGCTGGGTCGTATGATAGTTGCATACTTAGATGGCTTTTTTGTTTCTTTGTTTTAATGAAACTGCCAAATTGTTTTCCAAGTGGCTGTACTGGCCAGTCTGCCTTCTTCTCTTACCCTTATGTTGTTTTATATATCATACCCAAGGGTTTTAGTTGTACTTAGTGGAATACCCCCTCATCTTCTGCCACAGTTATTTTTTGAGTTAGATATTATCCCCATGTATGTTAGTTTCCCAGAGCTGCTGTAACGAAGTATCACAAACTGGGTGGCTAAAAACAACAGAGATATATTGTCTCATCGTTCTTATATCTGGAGGCCAGAGTCTGAAATTAAGATGTCAGCCAGTCCACGCTCTCTCTGAAAGCTTTAGGAATATCCTTCCTTGCATCTTCCCAGCTTCTTGTGGTTGCTGGCAATTTTTGGCGTTTCTCAGTTTGTAGCTGCATCACTCCAATCCCTGACTTCATTGTGACATAGCATTCTCTCTGTGTGTCCGTGTCTTCAGATGGCCTCTTCTTATAAGGACAACAGTCATGTTGGAATAGGAGTCGATCTTACTCCATCCAGTATGACTTCATCTGAACTTCACCAATTACAATCGCAACGACCCTATTTAAAAATAAGGTCATGTCTGAGGTACTAGGAGTTAGGACTAACTTTTTTTTTTTTTTTGACGAGTGGGGAAGCAGGGTAGAATATAACACCAAGTTACTGTTGAAGGAAACGAGACTCGGACACTAAAAATTGGCAAAGCTTGGATCTGAGGGTGACCTACCTTATCTCACTCTGGTTAATTCATACTCTTTAACCTCTCTGGGGCTTACTTATCTCAGACAAATAACAAAAAACATATTCATCCATAAGGAGGTCTTAGAAGCTGTGCCAATGGATCAGTATTGCAGGTTGATTTGTCTTTTTTGGTTGATTTCACTTTTATACACAAACTTGCTCTGCAGCTGCTTTCGAAGGTTCAGTACAAGGGTCTACTAGAGAAAGTGTTCCATTTGCTCTCTAAGCAGCTGCTTTCTACAGTGCTCAAGGATTCTGGGAATAGGCCTCCAAATTAGTTAGCCAGGCAGAGATTTGGGATAGGGTGCTACTTTCAACCACAAGACTGGCTGGTCTTAAGGAAAGTGTGATAAATACTGTCCTATTACTAACACTCGTGTAAGTGAAAAAACAGACCTGGAACATAAATATTTGCAAACAGAGCTTCTGCTGTATGTAATAGAAGGAGAAACATATCTGATATGTCCATAAAATGACAGCTTTGATCTGATAGATCCCTGCTGGACATCAGGCTCCTGGGTCAGGCACACACTCCTCTAATTTTAGCTTGGCGTCCATCTTTATTCTTCTAGAACACAACTGAATACATAATGAAATTTTCCTTTGTTGGTCTTTCCTTTGCTGATCCCTGAGAAGACTCCGTTTAGGCCTAGAAGCATGCCATTGGCTTCTTTTCCTATTGCTGCAGTCAGACCTGTCTGTCCTGCCCCATTCTATCTCTAGCTGGATTTTCTATGAAATATTGCTTTCTGCATTCTGTGATGCATCTCTGTGCAGATAAAAGCTCCTAACCACTGGATAAACTGGTACTCTTTAGAGAAATGTTCTCTTTTCTCAATATTTATTTTCTTTAAATCTTGCTTTTAGTAATATTTAGAAACAACGATCTGTTTATTTTTGAGTAAGAAGGCAACACTTATCATTTAACCAAATGCAGAAACATACCCACTGGTGTTTTGCTTTGTATCGTGTTAAATAATGGTTGATATTTTAAATCATAACCATGTATTTAAACCAGTTTTAAAAACAACCAGGCTATTATAAAGAGAAGAGAAATAAAGGAACCGTGCCGGAAAGGAGCCACTTTGCCCTAAACTCTCAGTGGCTGCACACTCTCACCTGCGTGGACTCTGGCCGTCTCAGTAATTGGAAGCCTACAGGGGAGACTGGAGGAGATGAGTCACTGGGGATGAGGGCCATGTCTGTGTGTCCTTGGGCAGTGAGCTGGTTTCCTTGGGCTGCTGTAACAAAGTACCACAAACTGGTGACTTGAAACAACAGAAATTTATTCTCTCACAGTCCGGAGGCTGAAAGTCTGAAATCAAGGTGTTGGTAGGGCTGCGCTCCCTCTGAAACTTGTGAAGAAAATCACTCCTTATCTCCTCTGGCTTCTAGTGTTGCCAGCACTCCTTGGCATTCTTTGACTTGTGATCGTGTCACTCTAATCTCTGCCTTCGTTGTCACATGGGCTTCCCCTCTCAGTTTTGGTCTCCATGTCTAAATTTCTCCCTTTTATAAGAACATCGGCCATTTTATTGGATCAGGGGCCCACCTTACCCTAATAAGATCTCAAATTATTATATCCGCAATGACTCTATTTCCAAATAAGGTTGTATCCTGGGGTGCGGGAAGGTGGTGGGGCTAGGACTCCAATATATCTCAGCGGTTGCGGGGACAACTCCACCCATAACAGGCAGCTCAGCTATGTGCCCAGTTTCTTGTTTCCAGTGAGACAAGAATGAGAAGCTGACCCCACAGTCCCTCTTCTTCCTTCTACCTGCTGGCCCTGCTTCAACGTGTTCCAAACATCCAGTGTCTATTACTGTGGTAGGTCTGAGACTGCAGGCTGTGTTCATCACGAATTCAAGCCCAGAGGTGATCCCGAGTATGTATCCTCCAAACACCCATCTGGGGGAAAGGGGCTGTGAAGTTGGGATCCTCACCCTAGAGTTGCCTAAAAAAATTAGGTGGAATATTCCCAGGAAATAGTAAAGTGATGAGGAACTTCATCATCGTTACAGGAGGGGTCGCATGAAGAAGAGGAGGAGATGGTCGTTTTCGCATTTAAATCCCTCAAAGGATTTGTGTTGAGGTTAGCCCCAGAAAGGTCCTCAGAACTCTGGAATAAGAATATGCCCTTTCCATAAATGTGAATATGAGAGGGTACCACCCCCCACCAGTAGGGGGCACAAGAAGCTGACATGGGAGTTCAGTTCCAGGATTCGTGGAGTTTTAGTAGTCTTGTGACTTTCAAGCACAGCTGGACATTAGAATTACCCGACCTTTTTAAAAATACTACCACCTGTGCAAAGATTTGATGGTCATTTCATCAAAGAAGGTCTACAAATTGCAAATAAGCACATAAAGATGCTCAACATTATGAGTCTTTAGGAAAATGGAAATCAAAACCAGAGTGAAATTCCACAATATACCTACTAGAATGACTAAAAAAAAAAAAAAGATTGGCATACCAAATGTTGGCAGGGATGTGGAAAATTAGAACTGTCACACACACTGGTGGGAACGTAAATTGGAACAAGCACTCTTAAAAGGCAGCTGAATAGTTTCTTAAGAAGTTAAAAATATTCTTACCATAAGATCCAGCCATTCAATTTGTAGGTACTTATCCAAGAGAAATAAAAGCTTTTGTCCACACTAAGACTTGTACATAAATGGTCATGGAGGCTTTATTTGTAATAGCCGAAGAGTGGAAATACCCCAAATATCCAGAAAGTGAGTAAATAAATTGTGATACATCCATGCAGTGGAGTACTACATAGCAATAAAAATAAACAAACTATTTAGACATACGACAATATGTAGAAATTATGCTGAATGAAAGAAGCATAGACAAAAATGTACACACACTTTATCATTTCACGTATATAAAATTTTGGAGAATGCAGACTATTCTATAGCGATAGATCAGTAGTTCCTTGGGTACAGGGAGGGTGGGAGGAGCAGAAGGGACAGATGACAAAGGGGCACAAGGAGACTTTTGAGGTGATAGATATGTTCATTATCTCAGTTGTGGTGATGGTCCATGAATGAACACATTTGTCAACCTCCAATTGTTCACTTTAAAAATGTACAATTTGCTGTCTGTCAACCATACCCCAATAAAATTTTTTTTTTTTTTTAAAAACCTGCTACCCGAGCTCTGGTCCACAGAGATTTTCACTTTGTTGGTCTGGGTATGACAATCGGGTTGGTATTTTTAAGAAACTTCCTCTAAAATGAATTCAGGTGGGACCACTGGACCTTGTAATTTGTTAAGATGTTGGGATATGAGAAAATAGACTAAGGGTAAACATTGGTTTTTAATTTTTGTGGCTGAGAGAAAATAATGTATTTAAACCAACCCAATGAACATCATCTAGGAAAATAGAGCTTACTAAGTTGCAGGTTGAGCCACATGAAAGCACCATGTTTTAGGTTATAAAAGATCAAGTGCTGTCAATTTCATATCGTTCAACTTATATTTTTAATACTTTTACTCTTATCAAACAATAGTTGTTGAGAATTGTCGTGTAAGTGCTGGACCAAGTCCCACTAACTATGCAACTTCAGAATATTAGAACATTATTATCACAAATTAAATACACATCACTAGCCATAGTTCTCCTTCATCTCTCTCTGTGCCCAAAGGCCAGTAAATACACTGACAGTACGAGGAAATATCATTTGAATCAAAAGCAGAAATAACAAATTTTAAACTTTTCATTTGGTGCTTCCCATAAACTTTCATCTTATTTTTCCAGGTTCAAATTAAGTTGAACTTTATATCTGCTTTTGCTCTTCTCAAAAGTAGTATGTGTTCATTGTAGAAATTGTGATAGGTACAGGAAAACACAAATAAGGCTCTAAAAATTAAACGTATCTATGTAGATTGCCCACTTCTGAAAATCTAGGGCTTGGTTCAGTGGTTAGTCATTTTTGAAAATTAACTTTGGGTTATAAACAGTTCTTCATGCTTCCTCTAAATAACATGAAACCCATGTTAATATTTACTCTGGTAGCTTAAAGAATGAATTAGTTTCTTAATCTTCAAAATCAAATCTCTTCTAGGAGTGGTTGTCCAGTGACACAATAAAAACAGCTGGCTCATCTAAAGAATAAAAAGCTATTTGATTGCAGATCTGAGTGTCTCTATTTGCTGGCTCTCAGACATGGTTCTAAATAATTAGTGTCTAGAAAGAGGTTTCCTGGTTCTGTTCTCTAATATGCAAAACAGTTACCAGTGGTCAGTTAGAGCCAGGGAAATAAAGAACTGACATGAATAAGAAAGAGAGGACAGTGAGTAAATAGGGCAGCCTGGGAGGACTGAAAATCTGACAAGCTAATTTCTGAAAATATTTCAGAGCCACACTGTAGATGAAATATTGAACATAAATGATAAACTGGAGTTTTAATGGCATGATGCCTTTCTTTAAAGATGGGCCAGTTCTTGGTGACAGCTAACAGGGAGGTGACTTTGGGGCTCCTCCTGGCTCTGCTGTGTTCCAAAGGGAGAATAGTACTGTCTTCAGATTCCCATCTGTTCATATTGCAGTCAAAAACTATAGGAAGCATTTGGGAAAGGAAAATATATCTATTCACCTTGGGTAGTCTAAAAAAAGTGTTATCTTAGTCTGTTCAGGCAGCAATAACAGAATGCCACAGACTGGGCGGCTTATAAACAAGAGAAATTTATTTTTCACAGTTCTGGAGGCCGAAAAGTAGATCAGTGTGCTGGAGGATTCAGTGTCTGGTGAGAGCCAGCTTCCTGGTTCATGGATGGCTACCTTCTGAGTGTGTCCTCACTTGAGAAAAGGGGCAGGGACCTCCTGGGGTCCCTTTTATAAGGGCACTAATCCCATTCATGAGGGCTCCAGCCCAATGGCTAAATCTCCTCTCAAATGTCTCACTTCCTAATACTATCATTCTGGGGGTTAGAATTTCAACTTTATGAATTTGAGGGGACACAAGCATTTAGACCACAGCAAGTATGTAACTTTAATCTTTAGAGATGAAAACTAAATTACACAACAAAGTGCAGGAATCTTTGCTTGTTTCCTACTGGGGAAACGCTTGAGACTCTGGCCTTTCCGGATGGCATAGAGATCTTATTTAGAACAATTCAATGAGCCTTGAGCAAATGTCACTGGTGAGTTTAGCTCCGTGCATGAGTCACCCAGGAAGAAAGGTCCTTCTGGCCAAACGCAAGGTCTCTATTGGTCTCATAGGGACTCATTTGGACTCAAAGAGCTGGTATAAAGATTATTTTAAAAGGAATACATTTGAGATATAGTTGATGCAGAAAAAAGCCTTTGCAGAGATTTATTTATCTGAAAGCAGAGCATTCCAAGAGTGACACAGCCATAAATCCCTTCTCCCACTCATACAGGATGAGAAACTGCATAAACAAACATTTCACAACTGTCATATCTCCCATTTCTTCCCCTAAAAGCTCATTTATCGTCTCATAGAAGCCCTTTCTGCTCCCCCACCCCTAACCTTTCCTCTATTGAGCTGGTATACAAACTCCTACATCCAGCTGTTCAGGGGGTCTCTTCACCCAAATGCACTCACTTTGGTCAGAATAAAATTTGCTTTCTTTCCTCCTGTTAATCTGTCTATTGTTAATTTTTAGGCCCCCAACCACTGAATCTAAATTGGTAGAAAAGTTTTTCCCCACAACAGTCCAAATTTCAAGAGGTCGGAAACGTTGTACGAAGAAACTAGCTGTCTGCTGCCCTATCTCTACCCACTGGTCTCCAGGCACTGATGGATAAGCCCCTGATTATCTCTTCCCTGTAACGTCTCCAAACCTCACAATGATGCAATTTGGAGAAATTTACCATTACTCTGAAATCTTGAGATTAGACTAAATGGTTGCTTAAATGCTCGAGTGATAGCACTGGCTTAAAATCTCAAGAAAACATCACGATCTTTTTGTAGCAGCATTATATTCATTGTTTTTTATTTATTTTTCAGAAAGTCTAGAGTCTTTAAGAAGGTCCGTATTCACAAGTCCGCTTTGGGCTGGATTTAGGTTTGATTCTAGTGGGGCCAAAGTTCTACTCCAAAGAAATCCAGCCAACATGATATGTAACAGAAGTTTCAATGCTCAGATAAAGATTTATAGGATATTTAGCACATGTAGGGTAAGTTTATTTAAAAAGCAAACACGTGATTAAAGGTAGATTCCTGGGGAGGCAAAGACATGTGTGGTAAGGAGGTGAGAAAGGCCACAGTTACAGATTTTCAAAAAGAAGGAAGCAGAAAACAGGGTCAAAAGCCACAAATGGATTGAAAGACTGAAATGACTTAGATTGGCCAAGGGTAATGCGGATGAGAGCAGTTTCAGGTTGCTTGGGGGGTGGTGGGGGTAGAGGGGCGGGACAGGCTTCCAGGAGGAAGTGGCACAATGAGTGTTAATGAGCATCGCGGAGAGAATGACAGAAATGACAGTTGCCCAGAGGAGGAAAGCTGCCTCTGTTTCTGAACTTGCCTGTCTCTGAAAATTCGAGCTAAGAATTAGTGAGGAATAAGAAATGGACAAAATGAGAAGTGGAATATTTTAAAGTGGGCATATCTATAAAAAAATTAGAAAAACATGTTTTCACAGAGATTTTAAAAAAAACAACCCTCTGTACCTCTCTTCGGTCAGACATGATCGGATTCACTCTCCAGTGCCTGCAAAGCTGACAGTAAGGTGGAAGAGGTTAACGATAAATGGATTAGCACAATTTAGAAAAAACTTTCATGTACAATGTTTTAAAAACTTTCAAAATCTGCTCAATTACTGAAAAATCGAAACAATTCGAGTTCCTTGTTCTATCTGCACGGGGAAGTTCACATTGTTTTGCAAGAGGAAGTTGAGCTGTTAAGAGAAAAACTTAAATATTAGACTACAGTGAAGGATGAAGGTTCCTGGTGTTTTGAAAACCACTGGCCCAGCCTGAGGAAAGCCATCTCTATAGCTGTATTCGAAGAACTAAAAAGAACTGCAGGGAATGGCCAGATGCTAAAGACTCCGTCTTAAAGAAAAGGAGACGAGGTGTCTTATGTTTAGGAGCACCCAGGTGAAACCATGAGTTCAGAAAGAAAAGGGGCTTGTCCGCCAGTGCCTGGAGACCTAAGAGCAGTAGCAGAACAGGACTGCTGCTGAGCTCAGGACCACCCACACCCACACCCACACCCACACCGAAGCAGAGGCTGAGACCTGACTGACAGAGACCCTGCCCTGCAGCAGTGTTACCGCTAATGCTTCTTTCTTTGTCTCTTGAAGCCCATTCAGAGTCCTTCTCAGAGGCACATAATCTCAGTGACAAGGCCCCAGACATGAAGATCAGTCAGGAGGCAAGGCAGAGACCAATTATATAGATCTATTACACAAAAGCAAGGAAGATGTCATGTCTCTGTATCTAAATTTCTACCCAAACAAGGAATGCTGCCCTCAAGAGTTAGGGCAGCTGGCCATGGGGTCCCCCTCCCACAGAACAGCAGCACCTACTGACACCTAAAAGAACCAGGCCTACCTCGATATCAGACTTTCAGCCTCCAGAACTGTGAAGAAAGACATTTCTGTTGTTTAAGCTGCCCAGTGTGTGGTACTTGTTATAGCAACTTAAGCAAACTGTAGAAAAAGAGGTCATCATCCTTGTCCCCAAGGAACTTGGGGAAGGAAATATAATGGCCAGTGTCCACCGTGAGACAGAGGAAGGTGACTAGACATACTTGAACCAGTGTTAGGACAGAATAGATGATCCACAGTTTGGGGTTTACCTATGGAATTACCCAGATTTGGGTCAAGCTAAACTAGAGATAGAAAGAATGGGATAACTTAGAAGATACCATGAAGGAAGATGCTGTAGCACTGATCCTGGTCCAGTTATGTGATTCCTGGGCAGGAATATCTCTAAAATTCCCCTGAAGCATGTGTGATGGAGGGTTAGTGATAGCAGATGACATAGAGGGCTGGTGAACAATGCAGAAGATGGACAGATGGTGCAGAAGACAGGATCTGTAATCTTCCCTCCTGTACTGAATGGCAGCACATATTTTTTATTTTAGAGGATTCCCTTTTTATCAAAAATCTACCATTTCTGGAATTTGTGTAGATTTTGTTTCTATTTCTATAAATTTCCATTAAATTCGCTTTGAAGTTTTAGGATAATTTCTATGATAAAGAGACATGAGCGGATGGAAGGCATCAATGTTGCATCAAGTGAAAGTACATTCTAAAATATAAGAAGAAACGATCTTGGCAGATTGCCGATAAGAAATAGCAGCTGGTTAAAATTTGGATATTTTGTTTTGCCTTTTTTAAGCAGAGAAAGGAGTTTTCAAATGTTCTCAACCAGGTCCTCCCTCCTCCACTCACACTCTGTGTGTAGATGTTATGCCTTATAGTCTTTCTGTAAGTTTGTTTCGCCCAGCAGTCCTGTAAAAGGCCCAGAGACACTGATTTCTCAATTCTGGAATGTTGCAGGGTGAGCCTTCCAGCCCTCAGATCATTAACTCCACTTGTAGAAAGGAAGAGGATGAAGGAAATTCTAAAAGAAAGAAGAGCAGAAACTCAGGGCAAGAGGTTGGATGTCTGAAACTGAAAAGTAAAACAGGGTCAGTAAGTACCCACTGTTTCCCGCTCAGGCTTGAGTAAGGTCAGTGTTCCCAAGGGCCTGATTCATCCTATCGAGTGTGGGTGGTTCTAGCAGAAGGGATGCTGGTTGAATTGTGGGTCGGGAAGGGCTCTCCCACACAGGAGGGAATAAGGGAACTGACTTTACTGTGCACATCCCGTGTAAAGGGTCACATATCTGCAACAACACCGAGAGGGGCAGCATCATCTACATTTAACAGACGAGGAAACTGAAGTGCAGGACAATTAGGAACATTTGCCCAGAGTTGCTTAGTTAAAAAATGGCCTATCTGGATTTGAAATCTAGTTCTTCTCATGCTCTTTCCTTTCACACAGCTGATGCCAGGCTGTTAGCAGGAAATCGAGGGGATCATGATGGACAATGAAATGGCCAGAAACTATGCAGGAAAAGTTGGTAGATTTGGTTATATAAATAAAAAATACTTGTGTGTTGAAAAAAATCACCACAGATTACATTGACATAGTTACATGAATATATACATATGCTTTCATATATGTTATATATCATAGAAATTTGTGTTTATAATTTACTTGCTTTGTATTTATGTATGTTTGAAATTTACTTATATAGGATACACATATGATCCTCAATTTTTTTATTTTGAAGAATGTCAAACCTGTAGTAGACTCTAAAAATGTGTGTAGGTTATAAACAGGCAATCAACACCACAAAAACCACTAATGATAGATTTAAAAAAACAAATGATTTTGACCTTACTGATGATCAAAGAAGTGCAAATGGAAATGAGATATATTTCCACCTACTATGTTGGTAAAGATTAAAATTTGTCACCTAATGTTGGGAGGATGTTGCACAGGCAGGATAAATGATCGGCACACACACTGCTAATCTCTGCAGTGCCCCTTGCAGATGTCACTACCATCAATGCATCTGTCTGCTGAATTCCAGTGGGCTTATGAGATTTGGCACATAATTCAAGACTTATTTGCCACCCAGGAGAAGAGAAGAGTGTAATTCAGTATTAATGGAAGTATAAAATTAAATAAATAATAGCATTTTGGCAATAATATTTTGAACAGTACTGATAGAATTTGTTAAATGTGGGTGGCAGAAATTGCTAGTTGCCCCCCACCCTACCCCAGTACCCCTCCTCCTCTTCTTTTCATAATTAGATATTTTTTTTTTAATCAGGGTACATGATGACTCAGATTAAAGACTACATTTCCCAGCCTTTCTTACAGTTAGGTATGGCTTGTAACTAATTTCTGTCTAATGGGATGTAAGCAAAAATGTCAGCTATTTATCCCTCATCCACCCTTTCTCACACCTGCTGCTTGGAATATGGGTGTGACGGCTGGAGCTGCAACCAGGCTCAGGAGAGTGAGAGTCACCTCTCAGCTGGCAGAGCTGTGAGCTGGAAAGAGTCCTGAGGATTTCGTAGAAGACTGCCGGGCCAGCCCCAGATGGTTTACTTTTTACAGAACTTTTTTAGTGAGGGAAAGGAATGTCTATTCTTTTTAAACTTCAGTTATTTGGGGCTTTTTGTCTTTCTCAATGAGAACCTAATCCTAACTGACACAATACATATATGCTTGACCCAGCAATTCCACCAGTAGGGGATTAGTTTAAAGAAAGACCTGGACAAGTGAAAAAATATCTCATTACATTTACTGATATAACAGCCCAACCTGCTCTGTTCATTCTAATGAGAGGTAACATATTCAAGTACTGGTAGATCATTTAGAGAAACGGTCCCCAACCTTTTTGGCACCAAGGACCGGTGCTCCTATGAGAATCTAATGCTTGATGATCTGAGGTGGAGCTGAGGCGGCGATGCTAGTGCTGGGGAGTGGCTACAAATACTGATGAAGCTTCACTTGCTTGTCACTGATTATCTCCTGCTGTGCAACCCCATTCCTAACAGGCCACGGACCGGTACCGGTCCATGGCCTGGGAATTGGGGACCCTTGATTTAGAGTACATCACTGTATACACAAATCATTTTTGTTCTTAAGTAGTTGTGGATGTGAACTAAAGAGAAGGGAATCAATATTTTATGAATGTAAATCTTAGGGTCATTGCCCAGATGGCACGGTACAGGGAGGGACTTTAAGATCAGACACATCCTCTATGCCACAAGTCAGCTGTGTGGCCCTGACAAAGTTACATTCAGCTGTGATTTCCCTTATCAGAAATCTACTTTAAGCCATCCTATAAGAGATTATATGTATAATGAACCCAATACGTAGTAGGCGAGTAATAAATACTCTTCACTATTTTGTGGAGACAAATAGGAGATTTCCATGATATTTATAAATATCTCATAAAGTATGTCTCAAAATAAATACTGAGTGATGTTCACTTTTAAGACATTTAATGATAAATTTTAAAATGCACTGGTATTCTGGAGCAATGTTTCTCAACCGAAGGTAATTTTGGTCTCCGGGAACATTTGGCAATGTCTGGAGACATCTATTGGTTGTTACATTGGGGTGGTGGGGTGGTGGTGGAGTAGATAGAGGCTAGGGGTGCTTTTAAATAATAACAGGACAGCCACCATGACCAAGAGTTATTCAGTCCAAAATGTCGATTGCGCTGAGGTTGGGAAGCCCTGCTTTGAAGATGAACCGTTGTTACTCTAGAGAAGAAGAAGGTGTACGTGGTACCCCATTTTCTCAGATGCTGGTCCTTGGCTCCTCTCTATTTCCACCCCTCCCTCTCCTCCTTTTCCTTCTCTCTTTCCCCTCACTCTTTTTATTTTGCATCCAATCCACATCAAATCCTGGGTTTTCACCTTTAAAATGTACTCTGAATGTAACTAACTCTCAACGCTGTTGTCACACTGATCCGAGCCACCATTGTCTCTCTCCCTGATGTCTTTTCATCTGCCATGACCACCTTAACACAATAGGCAAGTGATGTTGGTCAGGACAGATCATGTCTCTCCTTTGCTCAGAATCCTTCGGCACCCTTTCATCTCATTCAGAGGACAACCCACAGGCCATACTGACCTTCTCTGCTCCACTCACCCCCTCTTCCAGCTTACCCTCCCTCTCCTGATCAGTGATTTGACCTCCCTGTGGCCCATAGAGTCCCCAGGCAGGCTTCTGCCCCAGGGCCTTCAAACTCAGCTGCTTTTTCTACCTGAATTCTTCTTCCTCCAGAAAACTGCGTGTTTAACCCCTCACCTCATTCTGATGCTTGGTGGAAACTTCCTTATCGCCACACACACACACACACACACACACACACACACACACAGAGTTTAAAACTGACCTCCCCACCCCTTCCACATCCACCCTCAGGCCTCATTCTCTATCTACTTCTTTGCTCTATTTTTCTCCATCTAACACTTAATCACAATCTAGGACACTATATTATTTTGATTGTTTATTTTATTGGCTGTATCCCTAGGTCAGGACTAAGTGCTTCCATTCTTTTCTGCTGAATGCATGCATGATAGATAGGCAGGATTTTTTTTTTTTTTTTTGGAGAAAAGTGGTTTAAAAGGTAGAATTGTTCTACAATGAAGTACCTAGAAATGCTCCCAAGCTACTTTGCAAAATCCGAGAGAAGCAACCACATTTTCCTATTCCTTTTATTGCAACTGTAAACAGTCCCTGAATTGCTCAGTTTGCATCTCTTAAAAAGCTACATAATTTTCTTGGCCTTGGGCGCATTTCATCTAGCAATGGAAAAAGGATTACCCTGTTAGGCCAGTGGTTTAAATCCAGGCAAAATAAACATCGTACTTGGCATGTAAGTAGCTAGTTTAAACAGACTCTTAACCCTAAGCTTACTTCCTTCCTCAGTACTGCTTCCTGATATGAATAAGGCCATTGACAGTCTTTAAGGCATTTTTTTTTTTTTTTTTTAGGAGTAGGGGAAATTTGCTTTGGAGACATACTCTTGGCTAAATTTAGATTTTTTTCAAGTGCTGTACAATTAAAAAAAACTCTTTAAACAAACTTGCTAAGTGAATTCTATATGCTGGTCTAGGTGCTGAATAGTCCCAACACCTCCAAACTCTTCTCTGAATGCAGCAGTTTTTCAAGTGGAGACAACATTCAGTTAACCAACAAATATATTCGAATATGAGCATGGACTAGATTCCAGTTCTAGGTGCTCGGGAGACACTGGAGAACAAAACACCGGCTTACAGTCCCATATTTATCGAATGATGGAGTGTGCTGAGAAAGGTGTAGTGAGATGGATGGGATACAGAATTACCTTAAAACATGCTCCCTGTCCCTAGAGACATTTTAAATTGCAAGAAGAGATAATGGTGAAAAAGTGAGCCAGTTATTAATCCTCAGGGGCAAAACTGCATGAAGGGGCTGAGAAGGTGGTGGAAATGCAGAGAACAGAACATGAAAAGGTCTGGCAGAGGGGGAGGGCTTTGAGGAGGGGTGCCTGAGCCGACTGCTGAAGTTTCTAGGGCCACCTATAGGGATTTGGGACTAAGGGCTTTTCAGGTGAGGCAGACTTTATGAGTGAGGGTGTGGAGCATGGCTGGTCATGATGTATTTGTATGACATCACTTCTGGCCTCACCAGGATGGTGAACTCATCCATTCTTCCCTGACTCAAAGCTTTCTTGAGCAACTATTATGTGCCAGATACTCTTCACCAGGCACCATATTGAGGAAAACAGAAAAAGTCCCTTCCTCAGATGGAGCTTACATTCTAGAGAGGGAGATCGCGCAGTTAAACGTGTGAATAAGCAAAGCAATTTTAGATAGTGGCAAGAAAATAAAGCAGGATGGAGCCATAAGGAGAAAAGGGATGGGAAAGCAATTGTAAAAAGGGTGGTAAGTCTGTGTGTGGGGAGCAGATAATAGTGGGCAGAGTTCCAACTTGTGGAGTAGGAAACAGGAAGCATAGCAGATCTCTGAACAGAGAAAGCCGTAGTGATGCAAGGTCAGTCTAACAGTAACCTTTCACCCCGAGATATGCAATGGCCCAGACGCCTTCACACCCCTGCCCTGCCTGAGTCTCAGAGTGCCTACTTAAGTGGGCCATGCGTCCCATTCCCTTCTTACAGGGAACGGTAAGGACATACAGTGGCCACAGCACACACCATCCACAGGTGTTCAAACTAAAGCAGAGTTCCACATCAGCATTTTCTCTAAAATAAATACCAAATCCCACACATTGAATATTTTAGAAACATTTCAAAGGTCTGCTCTATTAAAAAGGAAGGAGAGATTTTGCTAGCAGTCATTGCAACCACCACAGTCAAACTTTCACTCCAAAGTTTTAAATGGAAATGGCTGTCTCCTTTTCAAATGTTAACAGAGCATAAATAGTTTCTTGCAAAAGTGAACAGAACAAAACAAAACACTAGAAACCACTCCTCCTGTAGTCTCCTCTCCTCCCGTTTTCTAACCATTAACAGTTGGAGTCTTACGATGGGTTTTCACAGACGCTCATTTAAGGTAAACTTTTATGACCTTGACTAGTGGCTACATTTGCACATACAGAGATAAAGAAATAGACACAGCTGGGAAAGCCCTGGGTGGATTGGACTGGGAAGGGGCTCCCATCATTCGCCCCGGACCTCAGGGCTCTGAGGTCATAAGTGTCCGGGGCCTCCGGCGTCGCTCAGGGACGCGTCCTTGGGGTTTGAACTGATGGGAAGGGGCCGGGGTAGGCGAGGAATGAAAGGGCAGTGCCGGGAGTCGCCGGGAGGAGAGTGGGGGACTAGGCAGGGGGTGTGGAGGACCTGGACCGGGATGGGTTGCTGGGAGGCAGGGAGCGGCGGGGCCTGGGTGGCCCGGAGGAGAGGAGGGGCAGGGTCCCGGGCGAGGCCGGGGTAGGGTGCTGGGACCGCTGAGGAAGGCGGAGCCGGGAAGGGGGAGTTGTCGAGAGGGGAGTGGGGGGCGGAGCCGGGAGGCGGGGCCGGGCGCGGGGCGGGGCCGGGGGCGCCCTGGACTCGCCCCCTGGATCAGTTCCCCTCTCCTTCCCCACCGCAGACACGTGCTTCTTCCGCGCTTCCAGGCGTCCTGACCGGAAGGTCTCGGCAGGTCCCGGCAAGTTCGGGGTCCCCGCGAGTTCGGGTGCTCGCTAGTCCGGGTCTCCGCGAGTCCCGGGTCCCGGACGGGAGCGGAGAACCAGAGGGGGGCTTCTTGCGGGAAGATGAGGAAGCCCGACGGGAAGATCGTGCTTTTGGGGGACATGAACGTGGGAAAGACGTCGCTGCTTCAGAGGTACATGGAGCGGCGCTTCTCGGACACGGTCAGCACTGTGGGTGGCGCCTTCTACCTGAAGCAGTGGCGCTCCTACAACATCTCCATTTGGGACACCGCAGGTGAGGGCTGGCGCCGCTTGGGCCCACACTGTTGTGGAACAACTCAGGGACGTGGGGCGAGGGGCTTCCCGCTTGAGAGTTACGGCTCCCAGGGCGGGGTCCTCCAGGTCAAGGTCCTCTAAGACAGGACTCCCCAGGGCACGGTTCCCCCAGGGCCAGTGTCCCACAGGGCAGGAGCCCTCTAAGGCAGGGACAGGGTCCCCCCAGAGCAGGATCCCCCAGGACAAACAACCCCGGACACGCACAGGGTCTCTCCCTCCCAAGACAGGTGACCCTAATTCAGGGATCAGGCCCCATTCACAGTGCACGGGCACCTTTGGCTCTTCTCTGTTCCCACTAGTTCTCCTTTGCTGGTTGGGAAACTCTTACTGTTCAGCCACTCGATGGGTTTAGTGACAATTGGGTGACACTTTAAAAGCATCCCTGGCTCCAAAGAGAGGACCTGTGTCACTTGTGTACCCTATGGTAGTGTCTGGTTGCCATGGCAGTGTCTGGCTTCAGATTGTCACCGTTCTGCGCTGAGCCTGCTAGTGGTAACCAGATTCAAATATTTAAGTACTCTCACAAACACGATCTCATCTGATATCTACAACGAGGGGTGAGCAAAACTAGTATAATTACCCTCTCTTTTTACAAAAGAGGAAACTGAGGCACAGAGCCTTCCTCCCAAGGTTTAGCTAGGACAGCAGGAAACAAAACTCAGATCTCTTCTCAGTCCTGAGCATATCTGCAATTTCCAGTTTCTTTATCACCTGCTTGATCTCAGCTCATGTATGTTACAGGGGTTTGAAGTGATTTTCTGTAGAAGCATTTTTATGATAGGTAATGAATTATTTTTAGTGTGTATAGTATTTGTGGTTTTTCAAAAGTACAACTTAGAAGATCTCGATTGAAGCTTTCAGTTTAACTGCAAAATTATACTGTCAATTATAGTGTTAGAGTAGAATATATTTCCTTCCCTATGAAAAGAATAAGATACTGTAATGAAACTGTAAAGAGCGTGGCACATTTTCAATGAGCATGACTTTTTAGAAGCCTGAAACTTTAAGATCTGACCTTTCGTTTTTTTTTAATGTATATATCAGAACTTTAAAAATTATATAGGTACCCAACAGGTCTTGTCTAGAATTTTTAAATTGTCAACTTGGGTGCACCAGTCTTGATTTTAACTAATTCTCTACTTAAAACTGAGTTAATAGAGTCCACTGAAATATATCTACTCCTCCTCTGTCCTCTTTTTTTTTATATTGCTTTTTTCATATGGCAGTTAACATTTTGACTAATTTCTTTGCAGTCACACTGTGATACGAATGTACCCTTCTCTGCTCTTTTCTCAAACTCCAGGCTGCAAAGTAAAGTTTCTCTAAGATCCTTTACTGTTTAAGCTGACTCTCTAGCATTAAGCATTTGGTAACGATGGAACGCAAACTCCAGAAGTCATATGAAATCAGATTAACACAACTTGTCTGCCTGTTTTGGACAAGGCTGGCCTTTTTGCTCCTTTTGTTGACTGACTGGACTTCTCTACTGTCCTTGGTTTACAAGAAGATAATGCAGGATTGGCATTGGGTGCCCAAACCGAGAACCCTATAGTGACTGACATGATAACCTGCTCTTTTACCATGAGGGGTGGTGTTTTTGGAGCAGGAGCTGACTTTAGGTGTCAGAGTGGGCATCTCCAGCATCTAGGGTATGAAGTAATTTCGACAGGCTACTTTCTTCTTCAGTGACAAGAACACGATGAACATCGCCAAATCTTGATCCTCAGAGGATTTTGTAAAATAGCTGATGAGCTGTCCTGGATACTTTGTTGGGTTCCTGGAGGCAGCAACTCATTTCCTTTCTGCCTAAACTGCCACTTTCTTTTTCCTTTAACCCTCGGGTGTGAGCTCAGTCAGGCTCCAGGGGCAGGGGGCGGGGGTGCGGGGGGAGGTTG
>NW_006434373.1:2563510-2597955 GCF_000325575.1 Pteropus alecto
CAGGCTCCTTCTCCACATTGCCAACCTATTGTGTACACGTGCTAAGGGTGACCGAGGCTCAGAGTCAACGGCACACAGGCTATCTCTGTGCCTGGCTCCCTAGTGACTGTAGGGTTATGGGTCACTTGGAGGGAAAGGATAGCTATGAATAGATACCTTTTAGTGGTAATCCCTGTTAGAAATGCAAAAGTTTAACTTTTAAGGGATTCTACTTTTTTCCTCCTTTTGTCTTGCTCTTAATTTAAACTTTCTTTCCATTCCATATTGTTTTTAAATTGTGTTCATTTTAATTTTCATACTGAAGCAGAAGGATGAAGACCAGCTGGAAGATGAATCTCTTTCTGATGCTGCTCTTGGTCACATGAGTTGGGTGGGAGTGCGGAAGTGTGGAGGGTGTTAGATTGTTTAATAGTAAAAATGATAGTAAGGGGTCAGAGTTTCTGTTTTACTTTCAGCTCATCCATTCAAAAAGCAAAGCACCTGGAAGCCTGCAGGGCAGAGTGGTGGGTGGAGCTGGAGAGGAGAAGAAATTTGCTAGGCTGTTAAGTAGGATCTTAATCAGACATGAGATTTCAGAGGGAGGTATGATTGTCTGCACATTAGCAATGGGGAGACGGAGACGGAGATGGTATAAGTTGCGTAGGATTCAGACTTTTTCTGTTTAGGTGTAGTGCATCTCCTTTGTGGCTCTGACCCTTGCCTCGTTGGGCAGACAAATGTGGGGCAGTCATCATGTACAGTTTGGTATATCCCAGAAGCAAAAGAAGGTTGCCCGGAAACAAGACAGAGCCCGGACAGAACTTACCACCGCCTCCTCTCTGTCGCTGGTTGGCGGGAGCAGTCTAAAAAGATGATGCCCTTCGTTTAGCAAATGTAAACGGAGCCCATACTGTGTACCCACCAGGTATTGTTCCAGGACTCATTCTGCAGCAAAGAACAGCTAGATGGGGTCGATGCTCCCAGGGCTTTAAACTCCAGAGGAGGGGGAGAGGCCAGTTGGGAAATAAGTGGTATCGTTTCACATTTGATCATTGTTTTGAAGGAAACACAGCAAAGCAATGAGAAAGTGACAGTGTGCCTTAATAGACCCCATCACCAGAGGCTGGAAGGCTTGAAGCCCACTCCCTGTTTATCCCCCATCCCTCAAGGCTGTAGCCCCTCGAAGGTGGGGCAGTATGACTCTTATTCGTTTGCGCCTCCAGTATTTGTCTCATGAAGATCATTTTCTGACACTATCCCCTTTTCTTCAGCTTGCAGTAACATGTTCCTCATTTCCATCTGAGTCCCTAATGGTAGCCCTTCACACCCATATTTCTCCCTGTAGTCTGTTCACGCTGATTGAGGTGTTCTATAAGATGATACAGGTTTCCTCATCCATGCTCCCTACCTCCTTCTGAGCCCTCACTGGCAGAGTTGTTAATATTCATATTTCTGACAGTTTATTGAAGGCAATCTAGGCTCTTCTTATCGTTCTCAAATTCTTCAGCCTCTGCACATTGCTCAGTTCCAAAGGCACGTCCACATTTGTTACAGCAGCACTTCCAGTATCAAGATCTGTTTTAGTTTCACACTGTTCCTCTAACAGATTGCCACAAGCAGAGTGGCTTAAAAAAACACAAGTCAGAAGTCCTAAAAGGTTCTCACCAGGCAAAAATCAAGGTGTCCGCAGGACTATACTCTTTTCCAGAAGCTCTGGGGAAGAACCTGTTTCCTTGCCTTTCCTAGCTTTTGGAGCCAGCCCGCATCCCGTGGTTTCTTCATCTTTCATCTTCAAAGCCAGCCGTCACTTTTTGTCATCGCGTCACTTGGACCCTGACTGTCATGCCTTTCTCACCCACATGTAAAAGACCCCTGTGATTACACTGGGCTCATCCTGATAATCAAGATAATCTTGTTTTAAGGTCAGCTGGTTAGTAATTTTAATTTTCTGCAACCTTAGTTCCTTCTTGTTGTGTAACATACTGTATTCATAGGCTCCAGAGACTAAGATGTGTTTGGGGAGGGGGCCAGTCATCGTTCTGCTGACCAGAGCCATTGACCACATGTGATTTTATGGCTGCGTCACCTCTCTCCACCTCATTTTTCTTATCTATAAAATGGGGAGAGTTGAAGCACCCACCTAGAGTGTCGTTATTAGGAATCAATGAGTTAATATTGGCAAAGTGCCCCAAACAGTACCTGGAACAAGGAAGCTTTGTGTTAGTACTTGCTAAATAAACAATGATCTCCTAATCCTAGGTGATTAGGACAATGAGTGCCACCAGCAAGCACGTCACAGAGGGGAAAGAGAGGCTTGGTTGGCTCTCCAATAAATAATTTTGCAATAAATGGAGAGATCAAAGAGGGGGGAGAAATTCAGAGCAGTTGGTTTAAGATCTTTCTCTTGAACAACTTAGTGTAACCCAGGAGAGGATGCTAGAGTTCCAGGTTATGAAATCCTGGCACCTGGATGAAGAAGATTGTAATTTGCTCATACCTGTGAAGTTACCTAAGAGGACTTGGCCGCCTGTGGCAGAACCGAGGGCCTCAGTCCTGTGAACGGTTGTGCTGTCCTAGGGGGAGCATCTGTGAAGGATGGGGTGACGCACAAGTGAAGATGCCTGATGAAACAGACTGTCCATATGAGGACCCTGAGCCCCCTGTCACTGTCCACATGTAGGCTGCTCCTAGGTCCAAGGAATGGCAGGAGTGGCTGTGTCCACAGTGATGTTACTTCAGGTTGGAAAAGTGGCAGTGTTGTGGACAAGCCAGGAGAGCAGCTCTCTTGGACAGGGACATCAGAGTTTCTGATTGTTGATCCTTTGGGCTGGATTGTGAGGACTGCATGTTTTTAAAAACCTTGAGAGATTGGCACAGAGGTGGGTAGACTGCCTGAGCAAGATGTGGAGTCAGGCATGGAGGACTCGGATTCGAGCTGGCTCTCCTGTTATATTAGTGAGGTTGCTTAGTGGTTTTTGAGTTCCTGATATGGCTCCTCTCAGCCCGACAATCAGTATTTGTGTGAGAGGAGAGCATCTGGTAGATTACATTCCCTTTCTTAGATCAGGGCACAGAATTGGGCCCTCACCAGTCATCATAAATAAAGTTTTATTGGCACACAGCCGTGCCCAGCATTTACATACTGTCTGTGGCTGCTTTCACATAGCAGCGGAGCTGAGTCATTACAGCAGAGACCACATAACACAAAAAGACAAAAACATTTACTATCTGGCCCTTTGCAGAAGCAGTTTGCTGACCCCTGGTTTAGGTTGTGTAAAGGTGAAAACACTCCTGTAAAAGTCTTTTCTGTAGTACAAAAACTCTCAAGAGTTTAGTTAGCATTAGGTGATTGATGGGCCCATGATTCAGTTAAACTCAACAAGCAGATCTCAAGTTTCTCCTGTGTGTCTACTTTGAACTAGAGTAGGGTGAGGGTGCCTGGATTTAGGATTAGCATGAGCTACTGAAAAAAATTCTTGGAAATAAGTCATAGTTTAGGTTTGGGATTTGGAAGCTAAACCTGAAAAGCCTATGTCATAGGAGGACTCATGACTTTGGAGGTGAGTCCAGTTTTATTGCTACTGAAGACTTTGGGCACCTTTTGGGTACAAGGCCTCCTTTGCAGAATTCTGCTTTTCTGACCAAAAACAGTGGCTTGAATATGAATGTGAGTTTTAGGATAGGTGGAAGAAATCGACTGTTCTGGGTTCAGCAAGGCAGACAAAGTACCATTGTACTGAAAGATTTCAGAGGACAAAGGACGCCTGTGAGCAACTGCACGTTCTGGGAGGTCAGCCCAGAGCCCTCCTGGAGGGGGCGCCAAGAATTCTGGGGGTGGGAAGAGGTATTTAAGGCTCACTAATGCGATGATTGAAGAGAATTTAACTAATTAAGGTCAACCATATTCGTTAACTAACCTAAATTACATTTAATGCATCTAGAAGATAATTTCATGCTTTGTTATCTCTAAGTTCACAGGAGAATAGAAACTATAATTCCAAATTGAACTTGCCCGTCTTGCTTCGTTGAGACATCACATAACTTCTCTCTCTGTGAAAAAGAAATTTTACACACGCGCGTTTAAACAACTGTTTATCCTTAGAATAATGACTCCATCACTATGATGACAGATTTTCATGGTCTCGCTGTCCTGTGCCCACTGGCCTAGGAAGGTTCCAGTGTTCATTTCACCCCTGCTGACCGAGACTCCTGTCTCCTCTGTATACTGCTGAGGGGGTGTTTCTGTTGGGCCACTGGATCCAGTCAACATCCTCAATCAAGGCCCCTCTCAGCCTTCCCAGATTATCTTTCCTCTTCTCCTGTTAGTTGAGACAGGTGCCTTAGAGCTTAGCCAAATGTGCTAGAGGCATACCTTATTTTATTCTGCTTCACTTTATTGTGCTTTGCAGATATTATGTTTTCATCAACATCGAGGCAGCACTGTCCACCAGCAAAAAAATTACAACTTGCTGAAGGCTCAGATGATGGTTTGCATTTTTAGCAATCAAGTATTTTTTAATTAAGATATGAACATGTTTCTTAGGCATAATGCTATTGTACACTAAGTAGACTATGGTATAGGGTAAACATAACTTTTAATCACTAGAAAACCAAAAAATTAGTGTGACTTGCTTTATTGCGATATTTGCTCTATTGCAGGAGTCTGGAAACAAACCTACAATGTCTCTGAGCTATGCCTGTATTTGTAATTCCGCTCAGGTGCCTGTCTTCCCTCTGTTCTCACCTTTGCTTATGATCTATCTCTGGGGATGTCCCCTCTCTTGGAGATGCCCAACTTCAATTTTATCCCATCTTTCAATGTCATTTATTTTGTGAAGGAGTCTTTGGTCACTGTAGCAGAGGGAGAATTCCTACTTCAGACTGTGCTGACTTGGTGTTCCTTATTATGTTCTGGCTTTTATCTGTTTTTGTTACTTGTTTGTCTTTCCTCTGATTTACAAACTCCTAGAGAGAAGATTGGATTTTATTCATTTTTATGTTCGTAGAATCTAGCATTTTACTCCACAGTATTTTTTAAGCTAAGTTTTTGCTGAATGAAATTATTAAAAGCGATGGGAAAAATTTGGAGAGGCTGAAATTACTAGTTTTATTTTCTTAGTAATACATTGACTCTGAATGATAAAATTAGTGTAAAATATTATTGTCATGAGCCCTATAATGCAGCTAAAATTAGGCCAGTGTGTGCATGGTAAGGAAATAACTAGTCTGTGGCATTAATTATATGTGTTCTTAAAACATCTCTTTAGGAACGCATCTCTTTTGACTTTGATATCATTAAAAATCAATTTAGATATGAAGAATAACACATCAGGACTTCTGCTTCTGGAAAGATGGAGCGGATGTACTTTTCCCTAATCTTTCAACTAATTACAGCTAAAAACTTTGAATGTTATAGACAAAAACAAACATAAGACTCTGAAAAGGTGGCAAGAGGAAGGCATACTGGCTAAGGACCTTAAGATCCAAAGAATGACACAGTGGCGAGCTCCTTATTTTCTTTTTTCTTTCTGTCTCATCCCAGACTTGGAGCTGAAGAAGCTAGACATTCAGGATGTTGTCAGAGAAGACTGAGTAGGGAGCCGGGCTCTCATCTCCACCAGGCAATAATGAGCCTTCCCACTTTGTTGTACTGGTGGACACCATGTGAGGAGCTTGAACTTCTGCCTCTGCCTGTCAGGAAAGAGGCAGTGCCTGCTCTAGCCCCCTTAGCCCCTCTGAGATGATGTCAGAGGGAGCCAGCTAAAATGGAAGGTTTATGTTAAGATCTACAATTTCATAACATGGTGTGAAAAGTCCAAGTTTCAATAAAAAAAAAAAGACAAAAAAAACCCACCCATAGTACAAGAACCAGGAAGATCTCAAACTGAATAAAAAAAGACAATCGGTAGTTGCCAACACCAAATGGCAGGGATTTTAAAGTAGCCATTATAGAATGCTTCAATGAGACACTACGAACACACTTAAACAAATGAAAAAAATAGAGAGCTTCAGCAAAAATATATTTAAAGAAGAACCAAATAGAAATTTCTGAACTTAAGTTAATAATCAAAATAAAAGGCTTAGTAGATGGCCTCTACAGATGAATGGAGGGGAGAGGAGAAGCAATCCATGAACTGGAAGATAGAACAGTAAACAATAATCACTGAAAATCTGGCAACAGACATAACCTTTCAGATTCCAGAAGCTGGGAGAATCACAAACAGGATAAATCTAAAGAAGCCCATGCCAAGACAGATCATAATTAAATTCTGAAAACTAAAGTATAAATTAAAAATCTTGAAAATAGCCAGAAAAAAAGAAAAGTCAGAATGACAGCAGATAACTCATCAGAAACCGTGGAGGCCAGAAGGAGGTGGCACAATGTTTTTCAAGTGCCAAAAGCAAAGATGAAAAATATTGATATGTAATTCTTGTTGTTGCATGGGCTCATTTCTGTTCACTGTCGAGTGATGTTCCACTGTGTGAATGTACCACCATGTGGTTATCCATCCACCAGTTGAAGGATATTTGGGTTATTTTCAGTTTTGGGTGATTACAAATAAAGCCACTATAAACATTTACATAGAGGTTTTTGTATGAACATAAATTTTCATCACTCAGGTAAATTCCCTAGGAGTAATATATTTGGGTTTAATGATAAGTGTATGTTCAACACTCATTTGACCCAACACCATTTGTTAAAAAGCCAATTTTTTATCTTTTTGTCGAATAGTGTTTGATATCATGTATAGATATATTTACTATGTAGGTAGTTAATTCTAGACATCTTCATGAGGAAGATAGCCTGTTCCTTGTTTTTCTTAGCTGACTTTATATAAGCACATATGATAATGGTGCATTGGATATTTCATTTATTTCTCTGCCAGTGTAATAGAAGTGCAGTTGGAAAGGCAGGGCACTTGGAGCGTGGCAAAGGAAATGAGAGTCCTCAGAATTGTAAAGTTTTAGTCTTGATTATTTTCTTGGCCATGAATCAGACAAATTTAATGGATCACCATGTCTCAGCACAGAGCTTTTCAGAAAGTTCTGGAACTAGGTGGAACTAGGTGACAGCTACATCAACTACTTATCCCATTGTTTCTACTGATAAATCATTTCCATCCGGCATTCAAAATCCAGTTCTTCTCTTCTCCGAGATCTGCCTTACTGCACAGCCCAAGCTAACCCAAATCCACACACTTACTCTAGTATTTATCTTCCAACATAAGCCAAGCTGAGCTTGCGTCTCCTACAAAGCATTTCATAAATATTTGTTGATTTCTTCTTTGGACCTAGAAGATGTTGATGTGATCTGATGGCTTCCTTCATTCTGACGTGGCCTCTCTGTGCTGGTCTCAGGCCTCTGAAATGGCTCAGTTACCTGCTGCTAAGTTTCTCATTTTGGGGGGACATGGGTCAAATGATCTTGGACCTATAGGCAAAGCAGAACTTAGCTCTGACCTCTCTGGGTTTGCTTACAGCAAAGGTGAGACCATTCTGACCTTTGTAGAAGCCATTATTCAGCTTCTGAGCTGCCGAAGATTCTTAATTTCCTACACAGCAGGAGTCATTAAATTTGGCATATTCATTGCAGGTATCTGTATAACAGGGCACAAATTGAAATCACAGAATCTGATATAATCCTATAAAAGTGGAACAGGATTTAAAGACCAGTTTTTTCGGCCTCTTCCTCTTTCAGAGGCAGACTCAAGTTATTTGTCCAATGTCCATTGGCTAGTTGGTGGCAGAACAGGGGGCAGAGTTGGGTTCTTGTGACTCTCTAACCACCAGTCTTTGCACTGTTTACAGCTTATTCCGAGCTGCCTTTCCTGCTATTGGTGTCATATGTTCTTTACCTAATTTTGGGTCTTGTGTGCTTTGAAATTCTCCTATACTGCAGTCTGCTAAGAAATCGGGGCAGTGTTCCTATGGAAAACTGACTCGAGATGTTTTTTTTCTGTAGAGTTTCTAGGTTTCTAATGTATGGCTCCTACCTTCCTGGAGGCCCCTGCTTTTGCAAGTAGTAGCAGTGCTTTCTCTTGGCTTCATGGGTGCCAAGTATTAGGCTTAGTGCCTTTTGGGCCTAGCCTCTTTAATTTCTTAACACCTGCTTTGTGTGGTTAGTGATTTTATCACCTCCCTTTTGCAGACTAGGAAGCTAAGGCCCAGAGAGGCCATGAAGCTTGCTCAGATTGCACTGGATGCTGGAGAAACCTGGCTTTGAGGCCAATTTTTGTCATATTTAATGGTGACCTTTCCACCTAGCACTAAGCACTTTCCTTTAGTGCCCTCCATGTGCAGAGCACAGTCTCATACATTCTGCCCTTTGAACAGAAATGAGATTAAGATGGAAACTGGCTCCATTAAGCTTGGGAAGTGCACACAGACAAAACGAACAGGAACAAATCGAACAGGACACCAGGTAGCTAACAAGAAAAGAATCCACCCACCTTGCACCTGCACACCTTCATGAGAATGAACTAGGGCAGTGACTGAATTTCCTAAATTTTTAGGATGACAGTAGATTGGCATTTCATATATAACTTTCTACTTAAATGGCTTGCATTAGAAGAACTTCCAGTTCACCAATCTGTGATTTCTAATCTGCTTTGTAAAAGCGGTGAGGTATGGGGATCTCCCTTTTTCTCCTCAGTGTTCCTGATATTAATTCCCCATTGTTGAATGCCTACTTTGTTTCCACAAATGCCAAAACCCAGGCATCCAAAAGTTCCCTGTCTTGGAGAACAGGCCTGACTGAGATAAATAGCAACAGCCTGGGGTACTCGGCCTAAGTTGCAAGTTTGTAGAGTGCTACTGTGTGTCTCTGAGAATCCCCAAGGTCAGTCACGTGGGCTGAGTGAGAATCCATCAGTTTGCTAGAGCACTGATAGGGAAGAAAAAGTATTGTTATTTTCGGTAGAGTAACAAAAGACCTTTTCTTCCTAGATGCTCCTGTGTTTATTTGTAAAGCTACTGCTTTAGATGGGAGTGACCCTCAAGAAGAGTGGGGTGAGACGTGTGGGGGGATCTGAAGCTATAGTAGGGTGGTAGGAAGGGTGCGGACCAGCCTCCTTTTGGCTCAGACCTCACCAATCTATGCAGACCTTCAGGCCATGGACCTACTCTTTTCCCCCATGACTTCAGTAACAGTTGTGCTTGTCCTTTGTCCTTTGTTATAATGAGTTTCCAGCATTTTCTTAAAATGTTCTCACATCGCCTTCTTTGGGATGTAAGCCATAGTAGCTGCTTTTCACCAACATTGTGAGAACTTGGATGAGGCATTGGACCTTCCTGCATGTTTCAAGGCTGCTTTGAAGAATGGTGTAACTTCCTCAGGATCCCTGAGCTCTAACATTTTGCAAGCCTTTTATGGCATTTGGCTGGGGGTTTCTGACTTACGGATTCTCAGAGAACTTTCTTAGTCACTGTCATGGCTTTTCTCTTGCTCCTCAAATGAACAAACAAACAAAATGTATACACTACTGGGAAACATGGAAAACACGGGAAGTTGCTATCAGTTTGACTTTTTCTTTATTTCTGAAAATTAGAGGTGCACTTATTACATGTTTTAGCCAAATGCTCAATGTCAGAATATTAGATTGTTACAATTTTAGTAAAAATCTTAAGCCATGAAAAATTTTTCCAAATAGAGCATTCTCTTGGAAGACTTGTGGCCTAAGTGGAATTAAATAAGTAATGAAATATAGCTCTTAAAAGTCGTTCTATGTAACGCTAGCTCTAGTACATCAATTAATACTCAAAAGTTAGAATTATGATATTACCTATTGTACTGCCTTGAATTATTTAAAATTTTAAAAAACATTTGTTGGATCAAAAGAATGCAATGTTCTAACTGAAGTTGCCTAGCTGATGCACTCATGTTTCTTTTTGTATTCTGACGACTATTTCCCTATTTGTTTTGAAAGTCCTTAATTTTAGTATTAACAGCCTTCACAGGTGTCAAGAGTTGAGCTTGTGGTGAACAAACATTTACATCTCACATAAGATGTTTTTTTTTTTTTTTTTGGTCTGGGTTATACCTGAAATGCTTATCTGCACCTAAAAGTAAATGTTTAGATATAAAGAATAAATCTAATGGCATGTTTGTAATGCTGATTGTGTAGATGATTAGCTTTCATGCAGCCTGTGGCCTTAAAAAGTCCTTCAGAGACCCACCAAAAATAATCTCCACAGCCTCCCCAAGACGAGGCTCTATCACAGATTCTGGCCCATTAATAGCTGCTGCCTACAGAGCACTTACTGAGTGTCAGACCTGCTCTAACCTCTGCACTGTAACACATAATCCTCTCTAGGACTAACAAGGTTAGATCCTGGGTAG
Source organism: Pteropus alecto (assembly GCF_000325575.1). NCBI lineage: Eukaryota > Metazoa > Chordata > Mammalia > Chiroptera > Pteropodidae > Pteropus > Pteropus alecto. The sequence continues at coordinate 2,573,829 of NW_006434373.1, forward strand.
GTTAACACAAAGTCCGGAAGCGGCTGAGCTGGAATCCGAGCTGGGCAAACTGTCTCAGTATTTATGCACTTAGTCACCAAGCGGTGCTGTGTCCTTCATAGAAGTGACATCTACACAAAAGTGAGAGTGAACTGGGACAGAACATTCAGTGTACGACATGCGGTCTACATATGTGTGTCCCCTATGTGACAAATATGTATCACAGTACATTCTGTTTAGTGCATGGTGCGCCTATGAACTGAAAAAATACTGCCAGTGCCCAAAAATGGTAAGTTAAAAATAGTTCCAACCTTTGAACTGTCTCGTGACTAACAAGATTTAATGTTTCAGAATGCTTGTTCAATCAGGGCTGTACCCATGTAGAATTATATGCACTTGATACGTGTGCCTTCATGTCTGAAGTGCGTGTTCTCATTTGTACAGAGCCAGTTAATTCCGTATATTATGTCACTTGACCTTCAGACAGAGGTTCTGAATCTGTCCATTTCTCTAAGCTTTACTGTGCTGTTTCTGGGTAATCTTGTTAGAGAGGGTGGCTGTGCAAAGCTCTGACCAGTGCGGTGAGCCCTTAAGACTCTTCAGGTGGTGATCCAGGTTTCTGATGTATCCGAATCCTGGAGGAGCAAAAACACTTTCGTGATTTGTGGTGTCAAATTTCTATAGCAAACACTCCAGGTCAGTGTTGGGGAGCCACCCAGTGACATGTCCCTGGCCTTTGAGCCGCTGTGTCCTCAATAAAAGTGGGTGTTTCTATTCAGAAATAGAAAGCTAATGTGTGACTTATGTGTCTTTTGGAAAGCTGCTGTCTCCTGGCATTTCTTGAAATGACTTGTGCTGCCTCAATAGACAGATTTAGAGATGCCACCTTTTATTCGTGGTTGCATTTCAGAATCAGCAAATTTTTTTTAGATGAATTGATTGGTACACTTTTAGGAGGATATTGTCCTTTCCGTCTCCGAGTCTCCTCTTAAAATTGTAGCAATAACTCTTAGTTACAGGGTTAATTATGAAGCTTAAATAAGATAGTAGATGAGAAAGTGCCTTGCATGGTTCGCTAGGCTCTCAGTGAGAGATGTTATATTCTGTTTCCTGGCACATAATAGCCTTTGTAAAGGGGGATAAGGATTAAATAGCTATGGCTTTACTTGTGCCTACCTTAGGAATTTTCTCTGATTTGCTAAGGCATGACTTTTAAAATCATTGGTAGGTATGATTTGAGTTGGATATTTAGTGTTCATTTAATTGCAGTATGCTTATTTCCAGCTTCCAGTTGAAGAACAAATGACCCACTTGGTGTTTCATGGAGTCAGATTATCAAATAGGAATATAAAACTTAGAAGTAAAATGGTAACACTTTTTTCCAAATCAAGGTATTATTATCATTAACTGCTTAAAAATGAAGAATGATAGATATGAAGAGGCCCTTCGCTCAGTATTAAAGGGCATATTTTATAGTCTTATTGTATATTGCCCTTTTTATATATTGCTTTGTGTTTTTTTTGAGGAGGTGAGGGTTTTGTTATCTTCTCTACTTTGCACTCACACTCATATTTTGTGCTCTTATAAGCTCTAAGGAGCCTTGTGTGGCCACCTCTGTTACCAACTCAGCAAAATGATCTCCAGGGTTCCTTCTAGTTTAGTATCCTGATGTGTATAGAGTTAGCACTCAGTAAATATGAATCCATCTGTTCATTCATTCAGTCAACACTTTTCTTGAGCTTCTCTCAGGAATCAGACACTGCCGAGCTCAGGGAATAGCAGTAACAAAGTAGATAAATCTTTCATCCTGGCATTTAGTCAGGTGGAGAGATTGGCATCAGACAAAGAACATGTATACCATCACCTGTGATAAGTGCCATGAAGAAAAGGTGATAGGACAGGCATTAATTGGCAACCTCACTTAGATTTGAGGGTGTGAGGTAGGTCATTTTTACTTGGTGGAAAGACCAGTTTAGCCTACATTTGCCCATCACTTCATCCCTTTGCGTTTTTCTACGTGTGTTCCTTTGTTATCCTCCATATACTCCAGTGTTCTGATGTATATACTCCCATATACATCTGTGCCTTCTTGACATCTTGGAGCTGGTTATGACAGCTCCCTCAGTAAATAAGCTAAATAAAATCTTTACCATGTATTTATTTTTCATATCCGTTTGTGAATTATGAGTTTGCCCTTTCTTGAAAATTGTCTTAAATGCACGTCAGTGTGGAATTGCTTTAAAAAGTGCTTGGCCAAATTTCATCCTCATCTTAATAGAATTTAGAGGTCTTCCACTAAATTCTATTGCCATTCAAACCCTTATTGTTTGGCAGTTCCTCACCCAGGCAATTCGTACCATTGTTGGTGTCATGGGTTGCTTAGTCTCTCAGGGGTCCTTGAGCAGCTGTGTGAACTTGCTGGGCCTCTGTTTAAAGATCTGTAAAATGTGCATACTAACAGTTTAAAGATCTGTAAAATGTCACTAACAGTGGGGAAGATTAAGTGAAATTGTGTGCGTGCATGTAGATGTGCATGCACGTGTGTGTGTGTTTGTGTGTTTGTGTGTGTGTGTGTGTGTGTGTGTGTGTGTGTGTGTATGTGTACAGGTTCGTGTGCCTTGCCACTCTGCCTGGCACTTGAAGTAAAATCTCTGATGGCAGTTCCTAGAGGAAGCAGTAGCTGACTTGGTTAGAGGAATCAGATTCAGTTGATTCAAGGAAACGGGTGAGGATGCCGAGGCCTGAGAGGCTCTGGCCCAGGGATGCCCACATCAATAACTGAGAACAGAGAAGTAATTCTTCCTTTCTAACTGCTGCTTGTCCTAAAAAGTGGAAAGTCAGAATGAATGGAGGATGTTTTAAATACTTTCTAGGTTTATGTCATAACTAGAACTTTTCTGTGAGCATTTTGCATTATGAGTCGACAGGAATGGTGTGTGGTGATTCACATATCACAGCGCTTGGTGAAGTAGCAGTGCCACATTCGTGTTGTGTCTGAGCTTATTATAAATAATTTCTGGGCTGTCTGAGGGCATTTTGTTTCCACTATTCAAAGCTGGTTGACCTATTATTTCTTTAGCTGTACATCTTTTCTCCAGCAGTTACAAAAGTACATTCCAAATCTAATTAATTCCCAATCTGATTAACTCTGGTTAGTTACTGTGTAGCTACAGGTCTCAGCAGCTCAAGAGTAAAGTTTCTAACAGCTGACAAGCCCTTTCAACTTTCCTTGATTGAGCAACCTATAGCTACCTCTTAACTGTTACCAGGCGTGAAAATCGGGAAGACCGCAGTAGATGGGTGACATGTAAACATTGCACACTCAGATTTGAGTAGCAGAGTCAGTTGTGTTAATACTGTATATCTTGACTTGGGTTGGTGAGAGCCCTGGACTGCTCGAGGCTTTACTGGCCTTACTCCTTGAAATGTCCAAGGGCGGGCAGCAGCAGAATCCAGGCACCACCCAAACCTCCTGAATCAGAATCTGCATTTCAACCAGACCACCATGTGACTCATGTCCAGGTAGATGAAAAGCAGGTTTGGGCTTGCTGCAGCCACAGGATAGAGGAGGGCAAGGATCAGACTATTTAAGTTTTCTGCTGTTCTTAGTAGGCATTGTTTTTACATGCAGTTCTATGTGTCTGTCTACATCGATCTACCTTTAACCACACAGAATTTAAAAAATTGTGGTAAAATACACATAACATAAAATTTACCATTTTAATCATTTTTAGGTGTGCTGCTTGGTGGCATTCAGTACATTCACATTATTGTGCAACCATCACCAGCATCATCTCCAGAACTTCGTCATCTTCGCGACTGAAGCTCAGCACCCATTAAACACTAACCCCCATTCCTTCTTTCGCTAACCCTGGATAAATGTCATTCTGTTTTCTGTCTCTATGAATTTGACTATTCTAGGTAATTTTTTAAAAGTTTTATTTTTATGTATGGCATATTATTATATTTAAGTATGATAAACTAAGTTCTAACAAAATACTTCAATATGCTTGATTTAAAAGGGTGTTTGCACCGTTGAATTGATAAAATTATATCCACATATTCCCAGTGTTGATGAAAGAAGGTCTAAACCTATAGAAAAATTGTGTAAGAGTTTATTTGAGCCAAATCTAAGCTCTTACCTGGAAGCAGTATCTCAACCTATTGAGAAAATGCCCTGGAGAATGGCAGTTTTGCAGTTCTTTTTATGCACTTAGAATCAAAGGAGAAACACGTAGAATGTTGCATGAAATCCACTGGCAGTAGTTTAAGGAGGCAGGAGAGAGCAAAGTGGGGAAGTCTTTAGGACTGTATAAAAAGCAAAAAGGAGAGACACTTCTTTTATGTTGGTGGATACAAGACAGTTAACTTTGAACATTTACAGTAAATAGAGGTGATATGTGGGCAACAAGATAACAATGAGGAGTTTTGTGGTCTGTGCTCTGGTGCCAGCGGCTGTGTCTCTGAGGGGTCTGGAAAAGAAAATTACTCTGACATGCCAGAGCTATGTTATCCTAGATGTGTAAGAACAGTGGACAGTCTCGCTTAAGGTAAAGATTAACCTTTGCTAAGGAAGCTATAGTCTTCCTATACTTGGATGTGACTACCCACTGTGATCTTCCCAATTAGGTATTTATGATCAGACCGTCCCGGGTGGTTACTTTTGGCCATGGAGCTTGTCAGGTCTGCTATGTAGCCCCTAACAGGAAAACGTGTATTTTCTGCAGTGTATTTCTCAGAAGACTTTATATTATGCGAAGAAAAAACTGTTCTGTATAGCAAAACTGTTAGAAATAACTGGGATATATTTACTGAATGGTGTATTCCAGATAAAAGGCTATTCTAGATAGCTTAATATTTAGAGAAAATTTTTTATAGAGTTAAAAAGTTTCCTTAATATGGTATTTGCAGTTCAGTCTTGATTTTGAAACAAGTTCAAACTTGCTTTAAAAAATCTGAAGTGATTTTAGTTTCCTGCTTTAATAAGTAGAGAATTTAGCAAATAATTGATTTTTTTTCTTTGATGCTCTCATTCTACTAGTTAATTATCACAGGACAACAGAGTATCTGTTGAAGGTAAAGGAGATTGGATTAAATATCTTGGTATGTGAGAGTGTTTGGTTTTGAAAACTAATGTTACATAAGTATATTTTCTTTGGATTTGCTTCTTTTTCTTAATAATAGAGTGTTAAAGAACATCTCTTTATTTGAGTTATTTGGTCTCGTTATTGAATTATTTTTAGTAAAGCAATTTGAGGAAAGAGTAAAGCAATTTGAGAATTAAATTCCAGTTACTGTTATAAAACCTTAGTAATTATTTTAGAAAGCCCAATCAGTGAGTCACAGTAAGAGACTAATTAGCTGCAGTTAATTATTTGAATGGTTCATGTAGCATATGACACATTCTTTGTTTTTAGCTTAATCTTCAAATTATCAAACAGAAACAACAGAAATGACACACATGCTGAACTGGGTAAAAATACATTGTATATGTATTTAATCAATTTTTTGAAACACTGTAATCTCCATTACATGTTGCTATTCTATTATTTGGAAATATTTTGGGTTTGAGTTTCTTTATTTGTAAAAGAGAAAAAGTCTCATTTTGCAAGCTTGGGTTTGGATGACCATAGTTAAATAGTTGCCTGCCGATCCTATACTTAAGTCTCTCATGCTGTTTTCATTTTATTACTAATGTGAGTCTGTGGACTTCCTAGACTGAAAGAGAAATCATCGTCCTTCCTGTAATGAAACACAGCTGTGTTTCTGAATGCCTTTTAATGGTCATAGACTATTAAGAACAAAATGAAAAGAACTATAAATGCAAGCAACTAAATTATTATTGGATTTTAATTATTAGCTTATCTTTAAAGGTTATCTGATCACCTCTTTTGTGGCTATAATTCATTAATTGGTGTTGAGATTTTAATTTTCCTTCTGGTAGAAAAAAACTTCATTCATATTGTGTAGTAGGATTTGTTTGTTTTTACACTCCTACTCTTTCATATATGGCTAATGGCTGTTGGCTCAGAGTCTTTCTTTGCACGGAGTTTTTACGAAGTTTCTCCTGTGCAGTGGTGACAGGTGGGACCCTTACCTGCCCAGCGCAGCGGGAAGGGACTGGTCTTTGGGTCTTCAACTGGGGGATAGGTGATTCTGCCCTGGGTTGGTGAGGCCACGATAAGACTGTGTAGATGAAAAGTGTGTAGTAGACTCCAGCCATCTGCATACATGGCGTTACCACCATGGGAGAACAATGAGCAATTCATCGGGGCCTGTCCATACTGCTGCCTTGCTAGGAGGAAACAGCTGTCCTTGTGGGAGCTGATTCTACCAGGAAGACTCAAACTTTTCGCCTTTTGTATTTATCTTGGCTTTTTGAGTTTGCTCAATTTCTGATAACAGAGATGGAACAGAAATCATCCCATTGTTTTATCTTTAGATTTTGAAATGCTGGCATTCTTTTCTGGAACCCAGCCCCACCACTGCAACCCATCTGAGGGTAGGACTTGAAGTTGACAGTGTAGCACTGTGCTTAGGAGTGGGAACTCTGGACTCTGATCGCTGGGGTTTAAGTGGTGCCTCTGTCACTCAATGCTCATGTGCCTGTGGCCAGCCAGCATTTCTCTGTCAGCATTTTCATCAGATCTGGGGATAAAAATGCCCATGACAGTCCTTCCAGGGTGAGTAGGAATTAAATGATTGACCATGTAAAGGGCTTGGTGTAGTACCTGGAAGTGCTGTAAAAGTTTTATCTACTGGTAAAGTTATTAATATTTAGAGTACTCTCTTTAAGAGCTGGAATAGCATACTTCCAAAATTAGCCCCTGGCACTGTTTGGTCTGCTTGACGAGGATGGCGCTCCCTTACATCAAGGGAACTCTGTTGGTCACTCTGAAGTTCTGTCCATTACTCTGAAGTTCTGTCCATTACTTTTAACAACAGCTCTTGTGACAGTGTCCCCTCTCAAAATGCAGCCAATCTATTGCTGGATAATTCGTTAGTTTTTGTTTTGTATCTTTTCCAGTGGTTACTACCTCCTTTTTCTGTTATTTCTCAAGAAAGACAATGAACTGGACTTGGATAATTCATTTCTTCTGTAAATTATATGAGAGGGTGACGGTCATTCTTTCTAGGCACCAGGTCAAACTAGAACCAGTGAAGCAAGTTTAGACATTCATGTCCATGTGAACTTAATTTTGTGAAGTATGACTTTTTTTTCAGGAAGTAAGCAGATTTACTGACTTTGGCTCAAGAGATGGCACATGACTCTTCATCTTCATTGACACTGGGTATTTGAGTTCACTGTTATTTGAATCATCCTTATAAACTTCTCCAGTGTGGTTCATTGAAGTTTACGGTATCTAGCTTTTGCTTTTGCTGGTGGAAGGAGAGAAAGTGATGAGGGGAAGGGAGCGGAAATTTCTCTTGGCAGTCTGAACCCTTCACATGGACTTTTTCTTGTTCAGTTCATGACTTTTGGTATCCATGAATGAGGAGGCTTGTAGCCCAGTTCTCACCTTAGTGGAGTATGAGTGCCCTGGGGCTGTCATGACAAGACTCCACACCGTAGGGGGCTGAAACAACAGACATTTATTCTCTTGTAGTGCTGGAGGTAGAAGTCTGAGGTCAAGGTGTCAGCAGGGCCAGATTCCCTCTGAACCTGAGGGCTCTTGGAAATCTGTTCCCTGCCTTTCTCTCGGCTTCCGGTGCTTGCCAGCGTTCCCCCCTTGTAGATGCATCACTCTCATCTCTGCCTCTGTTTTCACATCGTCATCCCTCTGTGTGTGTCTGCCTCTGTGTCTCTTCTTATAAGGACATCAGTTATATCGGATTAGGTTGCACTCTAATGACCTCATCCTAACTCGATTACCCCCGCAACAGCCCTCTTTCCAAATAAGGTCCCCTTTACAGGTTCTGGGGATGAGGGCCATGACTCAGCCTACTACTCAGCCTGATGCAGGAGACTTTAGAAATCCCTCCTTTTATAGGACAAATAAGAATGAAAGAGAAAGGAAGATGTTACTTCAAACCCAAGAAAAAAATCTAAATGTGATCCTCATTTCATTCCCCAGCCCCCTGTGTCGTGCTCACCCCACTCCAATAGAAGATGTTCCTAGACCTCTGTTTTGGAAATCATCTTTCCCGTGCTTATTGTATAGCTGTCGAAAACTGAGCAGGAGGGACTTGTGCAGTTTTGTGGAGCTCACATTTTAGTTTGACACCAGCTGGGAAATCTTAGGAAGTACGTGGCAGGAGATGTTCACTGTTGGATCTTCACTTAGGAAGAGAACTAGTCAGGCAGGCTAGTGAGGAGGGCAGAGAAGGGCTCGAAGAGGTAACCAGTTTGGGTCAAAGTGATAGTTGAGGTTGCTGAAAGCCCCTCTCAGGCCACTTTCCCTCTTTCCTGTGGAGCTAGTGGCCAGTTTGGCTGAGAAGCCTGGCCTCCCTCTGACTGGTGCAGAGTGCTAGAGGTGGGGTCCGGTAGTGTGACCCGGCTGTGAAGCACCAAAGAATGACCGAAGGACGTGTAGTGGGCTACGGTGTCCCAGCTCGCTGGGGAGAGGCCAGTGGACTTCTCTGTTTATGGAGGGAGTCAGGGCCTCCGTCAAGATGTCTGGAGATGGAGGAGCAGGAGAGGAGACAAGCTGCTGAGACAGTCCCGCCCTCTAGAGAGTCTGGCTTCCACAGCAGCCACATTCCTGAGAGAACATTTCCTAGGGAAACAAGTGAGTAGCTCTAAGTGTGTTAGTCAGGTTTCTCCAGAGACACAGAACCAATAGGATGATATATATGTATGGAGAGAGAGAGAGTCCAAATTCTGTAGGGAAGCAGGCTAGAAACTCAGGCATGATTTTTTTTATGACTCAGGTTGCAGTCTGGTGGCAGAATTCCCTTTTCTCCAGGAAATCTCAGTCTTTACTCTTAAGGCCTTCAACTGATTGGATGAGGCCCATTCACATTGTGGAGAGTAATCTGCTTTACTTAAAGTCAGTTGATTGCGGATATTAAAAAAAATATTTTCAGGACGTGGTTCCACAGTGTAGTGGTTAGCATGTCTGCTTTACACGCAGAAGGTCCTGGGTTTGCACCCCAGTGGAGCCACGGTCCATGGTCTACGGCCATGCCACCCTGAACAAGCCCAATGTCTGATCTCGGAAGCTAAGCAGAGTTGGGCCTGGTTAGTACTTGGATGGGAGACCACCTAGGAAGACCAGGTGCTGTACGCATAAATAATAATAATTATAATAATAATAAAAATACTTTCATGGCAATTTCTTGACTGGTCAGACCACTCAGCTAAGCACCATGGCCTGGCCAAGTTGACACATAAAATTAACCATCACATATGGTGGTGGCAGACTCACCCACTCACTTACTGGCACCTTTGTGTGAAAGGTAGATTCTCGAATGAAGTGCCTTTGCCCCATTGCCCCCTCGGTTTGTACATCCTGGTGGAGGCAGCTGTGCCCAGCCCTGGCTCCAGACAGCCAGCTCCTGTAATCATCCTGGGAAAGCTTGTGATCCTTTTTCTTATTGTACTGAAAGCTTTAAACATCTCTTCTTTGTGAACTTTCCTGGAAGGCAGTTGTTTCCATGGGCCATCCTCTAACCAGGTTCATTATCAGTTTAGAAACTCCTATGCAGATAGAATGTTGTAGACTTGTCGTTACTGTGAACTTTAGTCAAAATTCATCAAACTGTATAAAATAGAACTAAAGTAGTTATTCAGGTATTATTTATAATGCTGTGGGTGGAACTTGAAAGCACTGGAAAAAAGACTTTATTTTATTTTAAAAAAATCTCTCTGAAGGGAAGTATGTCATAGCTTGCTCTAGACTGAACTTCTCTGGGCTGTGTGCTGGTGGTCCTATTTCTGTGTGTGCCCCGAAGTTTCTATTTGTTCTCATCTCTGGTTCTGTGAATCTCAGTTTTTTATATTTCTTTGTGTTGTCACATTGATACTTTTGTGAGCTCCTGACCGGTGGGTGTTCTAGATCTTGCAGGGCATTTTAAAAGTTTCTCTTTCTTTCAGTGCTTGCAGTTACATTTCCTGGTAGACTTTACTTTTCAACTTAATTGAAATAAGACGCTTTCTGATTCTCATATTGTAGTAACTGCCTTTTTATCTCCCACTTCCACTAAGCAAGTTGGTGATCTTCACCTCTGGCTGCACATAGTATTCACCAGGGGAGTTTTAAAAATGGTACTGGTACCCATGCCCCCCAAGAGATCCTGATTCACAGGCTCTGGAGCAGGAGGTCTGAGCATCAGTATTTTTTAAAAGTACCCCACTCCCACACCCGACGCCACGTTTAAAATGTGCAGGCAGTATTGTAACGTGGTTTCTGGTGGCTGTACCACTCAATCAGTTATTTTAGACTGCTGAAATAAAAATGAGACGTCGCTCTGGTAAGAGGCTTGTTGTCAGTTTGGCTTAAGGACCGCTAGAGAATAAAAGAGAAGGCAACTGGGCACTTTGTCTTCACTTGTCCGGCAGATGATTGGGGCTCGTGTGGGCTGCCGTCTTCTGTTTTCCTGTGCTTGCTCTGGGCTGTTTTTCAGCTTCCCTGACACACTGTGCGGCAGCTACATGGTAAAGTGCCCCCAGAATTGGGGAGAAGGCAATCCTCTGAAAGTAAGCCCTGTAAAAATAAGAAAGATGTAGGAGATTGGTCACCTGTAAAAGTGACCAATAGGCCCTTGGAGACAGTTTGTAAATGTTGCTGATGAAGAGACCCAGGACATGGGAGTCCTGGGGTGGGGAGTTTATCCTTAGGTTTGGGCAGAATCTAATTCACGATTTATTTAACAAACACTTATATGGGGTTTAGTACCTGCCAGGCACAGTTCTAGTCAGTTTCCCTGTATAAATTTATTCTGATTTCACAACCATCCTTTGGTAGGTACTATCCACATTTTGGTGATGGGAAACCTGGGCAGAGTTAAGTAACTTGCCCAAGGTCACACTGGAGCTTTGAATGCAGGTAGTCCATTTTTAGAGTCAGGCTCTTTACAGGTGGTTAGACCACAGATTGTCTGGTACCTGGGGACATTGTCTTGGCTCTGGGCTCCACCATACCTGCTTCTGTGGGCCACTTCCTGTGCCTCAGTTTCTCCTGTATTGGTTAATGGGTAGAAAACAGGTTATATGATTTGAACAGCAACTTTTATTTACTCTCTTTTCAAGCTAGCATTTGGGATTCTTCAGTTCCTACTTCCTTTAGTTATTATGATTTCTCTTTGGGTTTTATTATTACTTGTTTTGTTTTTTAAAGGCAAATCAGACGTTTTTATCTGGAGAAGAAAACTGTTTTAGGCCTAGGCATGAACACAGCTGCCTTTTTGTCCTCAGTGAACTATATAACAGACTTGGAAAAACTTCTCTCAGGATAACTGGAATGCCACTCTATTTTCCCTTAGTCACTCTCTTGTGAAATCTAGTGGTCAGGCGCTGATAACATTTTTAGCTGTTGGAGAACCTCAAGGTGCCTGGATCACGACACGTGCGATTAGCGTCTGAAAGAAAAGTCCTAGCTCAGTGATAAGGACGGAGAAGCATTTCTTTCTTTCTTTGCTTTTTAACTAATGCCTGCTATTGCCAGTTTTTAAAGATGTCTTGATCATCTTCTCCCATGATGGTCCACAAAAAGTCTGAAGAAGACTGTTTGGTTTCTGGCTGTTGGTGTACAGTGTAATTTGACATGAGACTTAAAATTAAATTATCAGGCTTAGGACTGACCTGCTATCAGTATGCTAAAGGGAGAAATTTTGTTCTGCAGATGATGAATTCCAGACTACATGTCGCTTGTCCGCAGGCTGGCCCTTCCCAGCAGAGGGCGGTGAGCCTGGTGGTTGTAAACTGGCCCGTCATTTTGACCTTCAGGATCACTGTAGGGCAGGTCACAAACCTCCAACTCCTGCCAGACCTATCCCCTGTTCCTCTCTCCATCTCGCCTCCCCCATCAGATGGTTTGAGGAAGCATGTGAGGTTTTGTTGGAGAAGCAGAAAGCCCTGGCTTTGGGTCTGGCTCTGGGCAAGGGAGAAGACAGCTGTCAGGTCCTTGTCCCAGCATGCGGATGTCTTTCTCAGCAGGATGCTCCCTCCAGGGCTGGCCACTGGGGCCACCACCCTGCCCTCTAATGAGGCAGTGCCACCTGGCCTGTGTCAGAATGTGTCCATTTCACATTGATTGGGGTGGAACTTGTTTGTGTTTCTTGGCCATTTGGCTGAAAACAGTGGTTTATTGGTAAAGGATACTATGTTTTATATAAATATGTGTGTGTGTGTGTGTCCTGCCTTCAATCCATGCTCTAAAGGCCCATCCAAAGACCAAATGTTCTTCGTTTCTTTTGTGTCAAGGATCCCTTTGTACTCAAGTGGTTTGAGCCCATGACCCTTTCTTCGAATACTATATTTAAATGCATGCAATAATATACAGAGTTTTATCAGGAAACTGGCCTTCCTTTACAAAGGGCAGGTCTAATAGCTGTTGTGATTTTGAAGTGGTGATGCCCACAAACACTTGAAGATACGGCGACAACTGTAATGCGAAATTGAAAGCCTTTGTTATTTCTATCGGTGACAAAGACAGGCAGCGCCCCTTAACATCACTTCTGGTTTGTTGCCAATATGTATAATGGGAGGAAATGCCAAATTTCAGCTAGAGGATGTTGAGAGTAAATGTTACGTTCTTTCCCCTTTCGGGGCCTCAGATCTCCTGGGTTCTGTTCTGTTCTCACTGTAGTCAACCGCAGGGCCCTATAGCCCAAACTGAGAACACAGGCAGTCACAGGATTTCGTTAGAAACAGATCCAGATTCCAGTTAAGGAGAGAAACTATTGAAGATGTCCTAGAACATAGTTAACTCTGCAAAGGACCGTGTGAGTGTAGGTAAGCAAGCTGAGGAGAACTGTGGATTCCGAGGGCCTATCCCAGCCTCCTCCTGGGAGCAGGACGCGCCCAGAGCGCCTGGGTCCAGGCTGGTTTCTCCTCCCGATATTGAGGGCTGTGGAGTCGGATGGCAGCAGCAAGAAGGCTGATTAATCCTGGGGCCTGAAATGGCTTCGGGAGGAGGCCCCATTTTGAATTTATCAATCGCCCTTCATGGAGCCAGTGAGCCATCTTCCCACACAGTGAACAAGAGAAGGGGAACTGAAGGGTCTGTGTGTGAAAACCTAGGAACACTAACACTGGTCAAACTTGGCCTCCGGAGACCAACCCCAATGCAAGGGAGCCACTAGGCTTGCTGCTTACCTGGGATCTGCTATATCTTTTAGCAGGTTTTCTAAGGATTTAACATGGGGGGAATAAACGTGTTCAGGAGTGATGAAATTCCTGTTCTTTGTGAGTTTCACACATCAAGGTGATTCCTCCCTCCCTCTTCCCTTCCTCCCTCCGCTCCTTTTCCTCCTCCTTCTCCTGCTTCTGCAGTTCAGAGTCAAGTGAGGAGTCACGATGCCAGAATGCCAGGTGCAGGGTGTAAATGAAGCCTTGACATGAATGAAGCTCCTACTATCTTGCAAATCAGACTAAATTGTTACAAAATAATTCAAGAAATCTCAAGAAATCTCATGTAAGAGAAAAACTGTGGGTTTTTTTTTTTTTAAACATATGGAGGGGATAATTTGTGGCTTCACTTAACACATTTATATTCAATACATTTATTGGCACCACATACATAGGGGCAAGTAAAACCGTGCAGTCCAGCCATCCCTGCCGGTAGAGACATATATGAATTGTACAATCAAGATGTCAACTTGCAGTTGTGTGAAATACATGAGCCAGAGCTCAGAGGGAGTGCGAGGGCAGGAGGTGTGTGAGAGATGAGACTGACAAGAGACTTAAAAGTCATGTGGAAGGTGGTCAGGGACCTTGGGGAAGTGACAAGTGGTCAAGTGGATTGACCAGTGGCCCAACACCCCAGGCAGCTGAATAGGAGCCTGGGCCTCAGAGCAGGACCTGGGTCACCAGGGAGAAGTATACACGCATGTGAAGGCAGACTTGTTTGGTGCCATGTCAGAATAACTGCGATCCAGCGATGTGGTACAGACTGTCATCAAGAATCAAGACCCCTAGTGTGAGCATTTTATTTAAATATCTTCTTTTAAAAATGCAAAAATAGGAATAAGCCATCCAATTTTTAATTAGAGGGAAAGTAGGGAATTGGTGTCTTTTTGGTCTCGTGGGTTAACTCCGGTGGGTGACTAGGTTGTATAGGAGCTGCTTGCTGTGAGGTGGGCCTGCAGTTCCCCCAGAGGAGGAGGGCACTGCACTTAGATCCCATGGGGCCTGAGCCAATCACTTTTTCTTTCTGCACATCAGTGTCTTGATCCAGTCCCGCTCCAGTCATACCTACGTTTGGGGGTTACAGTTCCATAGTCCCTCCCTGGGTGTTCCCGTGGTCAGGGGGCGCATCTGAGAGGAGAGATAACTTGTATCTTTCTTTCCTTCTCCCTTGCCAGGGCGGGAGCAGTTCCACGGCCTGGGCTCCATGTACTGCCGGGGGGCGACCGCCATCATCCTTACCTATGACGTGAACCTCCCTCAGAGCCTGGTGGAGCTGGAAGACAGGTTCCTTGGCCTGACGGACACGGCCAGCACTGACTGCCTTTTTGCCATTGTGGGAAACAAGGTGGACCTCAGAGAGAAGGGGGCTGTGGAGAGCCAGGAGAAGGAAGGGTGCAGCCCTGTGCTGCCGGGAGGTGGCAGTGCATCACCCAAGGTGCCCAAGCAGGTGCAGCCGGAGGACGCAGTGGCACTTTATAAAAAGATCTTGAAGTATAAGATGCTGGATGAGAAGGACATGCCGGCCGCTGAGCAGATGTGCTTCGAGACCAGTGCTAAATCCGGGCATAACGTGGACCTGCTGTTTGAAACCTTGTTCGACATGGTGGTGCCCATGATCTTGAGGCAGAGGGCCCAGGGGCCGCCACAGACTGTGGATATCTCCAATTATAAGCCGCCCAAACGGACCAAATCTGGATGCTGTGCCTGACTGGCAGAGGCCCCTCCGACCACCCACTTTACATGATTGGCAAGGTGTGTGACCAAACAAGCTGTGGTCAGAAGGAGCATAGAAAGTCAAGGAGTGCCTTTGTAGAACTGCACGTGGAGGAGAAGATTCAAGTGCAAATGACAGCTAGTCATTAAGAGAAGGTCGGTGTGGATCGTCGCCTCTGTGGGGAGCAAACAAATCATCTACAGAAACCACTCGGTGAAGCCAGGGTTTCTGGAGGCCGTTGCCCCTTGCTGCTCCTTTCCTGACAACCCAGCCTCGGACAGAAGGTTGCCTGGGCGTATGAGGTGTGTGCACCTCTCTGCACCTGTATGACTTTCATGTTTGCTCTTCTCAGACGTTTCTCTTCACTGTGATTTATCTTTGGTCCTATCATTTGGTACTTGCATATTGATGCATCATAATGATTCTCGACGTGTTAATTTATACAAAATCAGGAATCGCTGTTTTTATATTGGTTGTAGCAGTGTGAACGATGCATGTTATTAAAAAGAATTTTGAGAACTTAGTTGTGGAGACTGCATTGACTTAGACTTTACGTGTGCCTCTGGTGGGCTCCTTTCTGGGAGCCGTTGGGAGATGGCTGTGAGCTGAAGGTACTTCTAGCTTTTAAAGCTGTATTGAATCCTTACAAATTCCAGAATACTTAGATTGGCCCATCTGCCTAATTGTCTTAATGACATGAGTTCCAATAATATAAGCAAAACTGAAAGTTCTCTTTCTGCTAAGTTCTGCTTCAGTCACCCAGGCAGTTACTGAATCATAACCCCGTTTTCGGCTGGTTGGTGGGTGCACTGCTTTGTATTATGCAAAATGAGAGAGCTATGAGACAATAGGTTTTGTTTTCTTAGAAATTTAACTGAGAGCATGTAGGCCAGACTTGGGGCTCTCTGTTGGGAAAGGGGTGAGTGTCTCAGCCAGCTCAGAATGCTGTGATAAAACACAGACTGGTGGCTTAAACAGCAGACATTTATTTCTTACAGTTCTGGAGCCTGGAAGTTCAAGGTACCAGCTGATTCTCTTTGGTAAGCTCTTTCCACGGCTTGTGGATGGCTTCCTTCTCGATTTGTCCTCACTTGATGGAGGGAGAGAGAGGTTTGGTCTCTGTTTCTTCCCTTATGAGGATGCTAATCCCATCATAGGGCCCTACCCTCATGACCTCCCAGAGGGTCCACCTCCAAATACCATCATATTGAGAGTTAGGGCATCAGTATAGGATTTTGGGGGGACAGAAGCATTCAGCCCATAGCACAGAAAGCAAAATGCGGCAGAAAGCTGGTGAGAAAACAGTATTTTGTGAGAAGGGTTTTTTTGTTTGTTTGTTTTTTCGGTGGTGATGTTCAGTAATTTTGTTGAGTGCCCGTGATCTCTGTTTCTAGGCCCCTCCAGGCCTGCCTCCTCTGCTCCTGTGCAGTGCTTGTTCTTTAGGTAAGAGAGTGGGCCCAGTCTGGAGGAGGAAATGCTGCCACAGCCTCCGTGTGTGACTAGGGTGCCTCAATTAAGGTGCCCTGTTACTGCAGGTGGTCTCAGGTTCTCAAATTTTCATTTCACAACTGTAATCCGTTGCAAAGTGAAAATGGATCAGTTTAATTGCTTTTCATTGATTTAGTTTAATTTGCCATTGTATGGGCAAAAGTTATATTTATTTTCTGTAAAGTACTTCTTTGTTAGTGATACAGCTAGGAAATGCGCTACCCAGGGAGACCCAGGAGCTCGTCTTTGAGGGCATGGCTGGCTGAATGAATTCCCATGGCCCTTTCCTCCCGATATTCTTTGATTCCCTTGCCTATCTGCTCTGCGCACCTCCAGCTAGTGTCCCGGCATGGCAGCAAGTCTGGGTGATTGCCCAGGGATGGCATTTACTCCATCAACGACACTTAAGCATTTCACCCTTTATTGTTGCTCTATAAATAGACTTCACTTTGGGCTTTGTCCCAAGTGGACTTTGGATGCCAGCCTAGGCTCTTTCTTACTGGGGCCCTGGTCCTTGTGTCCCGACCCACTCATGCATTTCTGGCCCCAATTTCACATGGGCCCTATTTCCGACCAGGGAACCACGTCAGTCTCGGGAAAGCTTCAGGCCATTCAGCTGCTTGAGCCAGCCGGTGGAGGTAGAAGGGATTTCTCTGCCGGACGTGGGTTTGAGCTGGCACCCTGGAACATTCCTTCTTCCTCTTTGTACAAATGCAGCTGCCCTGGGGCTGGGAGGCCATGGATAGCTCTGGGTTACCTGCTGTACTTGGTCTTGGAGCCATCACTGCAGATGTGGGTTTGAGCTGGCACCCTGGAACGTTCCTTCTTCCTCTTTGTACAAATGCAGCTGCCGTGGGGCTGGGAGGCCATGGATAGCTCTGGGTTAACCTGCTGTACTTGGTCTTGGAGCCATCACTGCAGATTTTCACCTTGGGTTCCAGAGTGTCCTCACACAGATAAAAACCTTTTTCTCAACAACACTCCTAGTTGGGTGTTTCCTGGTGTCCTTGAGGCGTCACGCTTGGTGGAGGCGTCTGGGAAGTTTTGGGTTAGGCATGTTGTAATCTGAGAGCTGTAAGCCATGGTTCCCTCTTTTCCCAGGATGCTAGACGGATTTCTTAAAAATACAACTTTGTCATTTCTGAACTTGACATCTTGATTTAAACAGAGCTGCCTGCTGTGCCAGGAAAATCGTCTCAAGTAAATGTCTGGCAACCATGTCACCTCTGGCATACAATTTCCTTATAATATAGGTAAGCTTGGTGCTCAAAGCCAGTGGCATGGATCAGAGAGGTGATTTTTGTCTTCCAGAGAAAAGGGGAGATGGAGTGACTTGTGCCTCCACCTCCATGCTCTGGGGTGCCCCTGATGATGCAGAGTGCCTTCTATAAGATGACAACTACAGTTTGGCCCTTGAACAATGTGGGGGGTAGGGGCACCAAGCCCTGTGTAGTCAAAAATCTGCATATAGCTTTGACTTCCCCCAAACTTAACTACTAATGACCTTCTGTTGATTGGAAGCCTGGCCGATAATAGTTAACACATATTTTGTATGTTATATATATTATACGCTGTATTCTTATAATAAAGTAAGCTATAGAAAAAATGTTATTAAGAAAATCATAAGGGAAAATGCATTTATGGTACTGTACATATTTATTGAAAAAATCTGTGTATAAGTGGACCCTGGACAGTTCAAATCTGTATCGTTCAAGGGTTATCTGTAATTACTTCGAGGAAAACAAGGCCTTGGCACCCAGGTCCCCGCATCAGAGAAGAGGTGTGTGGGCCGGACCTTCAGGCATCCGGAGTGTTTTGGAGGGAAAAATCGGCTCCAGCTGTGGCTGGGGGAGTCCAGAATTGTACTTTCCTCTGTGTAATTTGGGCCAGGGGACCTTTTGCCTCCACGGCCCTCCTACCTGCCCTTGTTTTACTCCATCCACCCTGTTCTCTGAGTACTTTCTCTCTGTGGCCTGAAGTGGTCATTGATCCTTCCCACTTCTCAAAGCGAGACTCTTTGGACCTGCACTGTCAGAATTGGGCAGAGCTGCTGGGCTTGCAGCATAGACCCTGAGCACATGTGTGCCGCTGGACCCAATCTCCCTTTGTGCCCGATCTGGAAGCTGTTGAGCTGACAGTGCACCTTTGCAGGACCTTAAGATCAAGCGACTGCTTAGTCTGCAAGTGTCTGTGTTGCTCCCTGTCTTCCCCTCCCTTGGATTGGCCTTGATCTCACTGCCCCTCCCTCAGGAGGAGGATCTGTAAGGCACCTGCTTTGAGGATGTAAGGACCGAGTCCTAGAGCAACAAAAGATATGTCTAAGGCCAGAGTCCACCAGTGGCTGGAAAGGGACGCACATCCAGGTCTCACCCAAGTCCAGGCCCTTCCAGGTCTGGGCAGCCGGAGAACCTGTCTGGGGGCTTCAAAAGCCTTGTTCTGTTTGCTGCTATGTTTGCTCTCTCTCCTTAAGGTCGCTTTGGCTGTTCAGGCCTCTCACCAGCAGATACCCACTACCCAAGACAAGAGGAGCTGCCCTCATTTATTCCCCCCATCCAGTTTTTTTCCACTGGAAAAAGTCATGGAGGCCTAGAAGCAGTCTCTTGGGGGCTAGTCTGATAGGCCTAGGGCTGCTGGCTTCTTGGCGAGGTCAATAGGTCAATAGGGCGGGTCCTATCTGCTCTACATCCAGGGGCTGGCTAGCCTGGGGAGGGCCACTGTCACCTCCAGGATGCAGGGAACGTGTGTCTCTGGGGGCACTTCCCACTATCCTCCTTGGCCTCGTTCTCTGATGGCCTCACTCTTTCATGCCCTTGTGTGGTGTCCCCCCACAGCTGGATAGCGCTGCTGGTGGGAGGGAGGTGCGGGGAAACCCTCCCCACCCCCAACAGAATCGTACTCCAGATGCAAGAACTGCTTTTCCAGGAACTCTGCACATTACGTGGAGTTTTTCTAACTATAGAATTAAGAATTTCAGCTCCAGGCAAGAGCATGAATTCCCCTATCCCCGACAGAGAAGCTGGACCCTGATCCCTATATAATCAAATGGCCTTTGTGGAAATGACTGCAGTTTTACAGTCAGTTTATACCATTGCATGACCCACGGCTTCTAAGTCTGCCACCATCCCAGCTGCCTTTTGTTCTTGAACTTGGAAAGGAGACAGGACTTCTGTGAGGCAGCCCTGCATTCCATCAGGACCCCTCCCGCCCCCTCCCGCCAAGAGTCAGTCTGCAGGTGGGCATGGTTTCCAGGGCTTGTATGCCCTGCTAGGTGCCTAGTCCTTCGCGGCTCGGGACCTAACTCTGAAGTGTGAACCACACAAGGGCATCAAACCTAAACCAAGTCATGCAAAAATCTTCAGGACTGTTGACAAACTTTGCATAGTCTTGAGCATGGGGATTAGAGTCTAGAATAAACAGCTGCCTCCACAAGCTTTGTGGTGAGGCGCTGTGCTGGGAATCTTTCAAGCCCTGGCCTCAGCCTCTTAGTCTGTCTTGTTGCTACAGCTGTTGCTATGGAAACCAGCTGTGTATAGGTGGAGCTACAGTACTTAGCATCGGCTTCACCTGGTTCTCTGCTACCTCTACCTGAGATGCTCTAGGAGCTGGCTTAGCCATGGCATACCTGGAAATGTGAAGGAACTGACAGTCTTAGGCAATCCCCGATCACTGGGGGCAAGAGCTGGAGACTGAAAACGTCCCTTTCCCATGCCTGGGCAGGACAATCCAAGGTTGCCTCTGTGGCTTTCCTCAGTGGGTCCCAGCAGGGTAGAGCCCTCAATTGCCCAGAGCAGTAGCACCCTTAGTAAGGTGCCCTCCTGCGTGGGTTCACTCTGCCCAGGCCTCGTTCTGTTCCCTGGAATCATGTCCCCAAATAATGCTCCTGTGCAGAGTCCTTGTTTCGGTCACCTTCTAAGGAATGCAAGCCGACATTGCTGATGTATTTCAAATAACGTCAGGTGGAATACATATTCCATTATGTCGAAATTGTTCTTAGAGCTTAATATGAGATTGAATTTTAAAGGTTAAAAGTAAATTCTGTGAGTTGGGTTCTCAAGAGTCGGCCAGGTTTTAGAGAAATCGAACCAGAAATGTGTCTTGGAGATTATTTCTTGGGGATACTGAGATTTGACTTGGAATGTTATGTCAGAAGGAACTGAATGACTTTAGAAGTATGTTTGTGAAGTACTCATCCCCTTTATTCCTATGAGTGACAGTTAGGGTTCTTTCTGTAAACATGAATGCATTGTAAATACAAACACTGTTCCCTGAGAAAGGAATGACAGTACCACAGACTTGGGTTCAAGTCTTCTGAAACTCAAGAAAATGCAGTGCTGAGTTGCATGCAGTGCTCGCTTGTGGGCCAGAGGCGGTGCCTCGGGACACAGCCAGCGTTGTGCTCTACGGACTTGAGAAAATTAAGGCTGTCAACAACTGGGTGTATAAAAGTGTTCAAAACCCTCTTTTATTCTACGGTAGTTACAGAGGCTAGAGTAGTCACAGGAGTACAACCACGAAGAATGGAGGGTAACTTCCCAAGATCGCCTGGGGTAGTGGATAGGTCATTTCCACCTCAGCGGAGTTTGTGGTCAAATTAGGTCTTTGCTTCTATGTAAGTTTTGCCAAACACAATGTGGTGGAAAGAATGACAAGCTGGTGTGTGACTATCTGTGTTTTTTTGGTGTTCTTGCGGGGATTAGGATAATTCACATCAACAGTATTTGGGAGAAGGTCATGTTGGCCTTGAGAGCAGGGCTGGGCCTGTCTCCAGGAGACCCATGTGGAAACAGTGGGAGTGAGTTCAAGAGCCCTTGGACTGTATGGCTTCGTTTGTCTATACCACTCCATTAAGTGAGTTAAGTAAGTGAGTTGTCTGCAGCATTTGGAAGTGCAGTGACTACATAGGTACACATTAAGAAGTTAGCTACATCTAGTGAGTAATAGTCTAGTATGGCCTCATGGGGAGTGCTGGGGCTGTTAATAGTTTCCATTTTGGAGAGACAGGGTGTCACAGAGGCGGGCTTCATTCTGCAGAGTGGAGACAGTGGCCAGCATCTATGGATGACAAGGGGCTATTTGGTATAAATATAGGTGCTGAATTCCTTTTGTGGCCTTTTTGTTTGTTTTTTAAAAAAAACAATGGAATTGATCTTAGTGTCAGCAGCTGAGGTAATAAGTTAAGAATAAGCACCAAAGTGGCCCCCCCCGCAGCTGAAGGTCGACCTGCAGAGAAGTGCATCTGGGTGGGGCGGCTCCTGTGAACAGCAGCGCATCACAGGTTCTTCATGCACACCTGGCAGCGGCTGATGTGCGTCCGGATGAGCCCCGCCTTGAGCGTGTCAGCAGAGGGCGAGCCTTGGAAGCTTTGCTCAGGGATGGTGGTGAGCCAAAAGCTGTACTTGTTGGCGAAGTAGTGGCAGGTTCCACGCCCCCCGTTGCACTCAATGAAAGGCGTGGCCCGGAAGTCCTCCAGACAGCTGCCTGGTGACACCAGCGACTGGCCGCCACCTTCATCACCTGCGGCCGTGTGCTGCACAGAAGGGAGACAGGGCAGAGCTGTGAGCACACTCGCTGGAGACATTCCGGGGTAGACTGTAACTGATGCGCCTTTTCCCCTAACTGAACAACAAATGGTGAACGTCTATGTCAACACAGACCACCTGCAACATACTCTTTAATTCTGGGAGCTGGATAAATAAATCAGGGTAGACATGCACTGCGCACCAGGCATGCTGCAGGGGAGGGTTCATTGACAAAAATGGACAGTCCTGATTTGTTATTAAGTGACAACTAGAACAGCAACGAGAGCAGGTTATAATCAGTAGATACAGTTGACTACTTTTGGGGAAAAAATATCATATACCCAATCGTTCAATCAAAGAACGAAGTGTTTGCTAGACAGAAGAGATACCAAATGTTAACTTTTGTTTTAAGGGAAAAGAAAGATGTGGGTCAGCATCTGAGATTAAGTTAAAAATAAGCACCATAAAAAGTGATCCCCTCCCCACCCATCCTCTCCTAAAGTTTATGAAGAGGAAAGGAGTATGAGTGGTTTTCATTTGTTTTTCTTTTAAGAAAATCTCTACTTTTGAGTTTTCTGTAATGAACACGTACTACTCAGGTAATTTATTTTTTTCACTCAGAGCGTTGTTAATTAAGCAGTTAACCACTTGAGATGCTCCAGCAGCTGCTGGCTGGGAGAGCAGGACAAGTGTCAGAGGGAACTTCTCTTTGCCACTTTCAAGTTCGACTTTCTTCTCATTTCACAAACATCTTTAGTTTTCACAAAGGTGCATGGTAGGCTCCTGAATCTCAAAGCTAATATATAAAAGAGTGTCATTTGGCTTGGGTGAGCAAGCTTTGAGTGGTGAATGGGTTGCCAGAACCTGTTCATTTCGAACAGGATTTACCTAGCTTCAGTTTGTGGGGAAAAAAGCTGTTGTTCTGTGATATATTTGGGCAGGGACCAGCAAAAGACAAAAACCTTTGAAAAGTTTTCTGCTCACAAAATGCAGAAGCCTTTCCAACCCAGAGCTACCATGTTCTTGTTTGTTGTAAACAGGCAGGGAGAAGCAGGCATATCTTTATGAGGCATCTCAGGTACCACTTTGGTCTGAAAGAGCTGAGGCCATGCTGAGAGCTGCCCAGGCAGGCCCTGGGAAAAACTCCCCAAAGGAGCTGCCTGGGGCCACAGGGACAGAGTCAGGAGAAAGCGCTGGGCTGGATACCTCAGGGCTGGGACCAGCTGGGCTGGGTAAGAGCTCTGAGTTTGTGTGGATCAATTTATATATTGTGTGATTAATATAATTTATGAGATATTTAACATGTTAGGCATCCAGTCACTATAGCTAGATTTCTCTATTTTATACCCAAAGGTGACCTGACACTGATATTCCTGGATTTTCCTTATCAGCTTATATGTTTTAAACCAACCAGTTAATTAATGTTTCTTGAGGGCATTCTAGATTCTAGGTAGATTCTACATAAGATACTTATGATTCTAGATAAAATTCTCCCTATGTTTAGCCTTGGGATAAACCAGAAGAGCTTCACCTTTGGTGTTCTGCTTAGTAAAATGCACCATAAGCCAAATCTATCCAATTACAGCCCGCACAAAGGCTTGATGGCAATTAATTGGTCCCCGCCGGTGGGTGCAGCTTGAGGCCTAGGCACGGGGCTTAGCTGGCAGAGTGCAGGCAAAAGTGCAGGCTGTATTTCAGCTCTCACTCATCCCCTGGGCCCGGTACCCTTGTGCAGTGCACAACCTGAACAACTGCCCTGTCTAACTATTTTTACAAATGCAGCTGTTCTTGCTGCTTCCTTAGCCAGGGTATGGTTGGGGAGAGGAACTAGATTTCCACCTGGTTCCATGTTCCGAGAGAGTGCTAGAAAGTACCACATACCATGAGGAAGGAATATCCAATCCACAAACTCCGCCATCCAACTGGGCAGTGAGGGATAGAGACGTCTTGACTGTGGACTGCTATGGCGACAGCTGGGGCCTCGCACACAGAGCAGCGGCTGATGTAGGGCTTGATTTCATCCTCAGCCACAGGCATCATGGGCAGTGGGGCGGTGGTGGAGAGCCAGTAGGACTTGTCATTCCGGCTGGCGTAGTAGCAGACGTCACCAGGGTTGCAGTATAGGAAGGGCATGGT
>NW_006434373.1:2598028-2598287 GCF_000325575.1 Pteropus alecto
CCTGGCCAGACTCAGGAGGCCCAACATCAGGGGCCTGCCTCAGCAGCCACCTGGAGGGGCTTAGCATCGCACTGGGGGACCAAGCCAATTCCCATTTCTTGGGAAACAAACTACTCTGGCATTTTTAGCCCTGCCCTTCTAGAATTTCTCATTCACACCTCTGGACCAAGTGGGTCAGCAGGGAGTGGTGTCTGTGGAATAGCATCCTGGATGAGGCCCATGTTAGCGGGTGTGTGTGTGTGTGTGTGTGTGTGTGTGT
>NW_006434373.1:2598562-2605541 GCF_000325575.1 Pteropus alecto
GTGGCTACCTTCTTGGCTTTGGTCCCAGCTCTTTTTTAGGCCCCTATCCTTGTTTGCTTTTCCCCACTTTTTTTTTTTAACTTATTATAGAAGTAGAACATGTAGACAGAAATGTGCACAAATCATCAGGGCTCAGCATGATGGTTTTCCCAATTGTCCCACCACAGACACCACAGACTAAGGCACCCTCCCCCTAAGTCCAGCCTTCTAATATGCACTTGCTACATTTTCTGTGTGCTTTTAAGTCGTTTTAATTCCTTTTGGCAACCGGGCTTATTTGACTAAATCCAAGCACATGTATCTACATATCTATTTTCTTGGTAGTTCTATGTGAGTCTCATCCTTCATGTCCCAAGCCTGACTGTTTACAGCAGTGGTCCCCAACCTTTTTTGGCAGCAGGGACTGGAGCTCCTATGAAAATCTAATGCCTGATGATCTTAGGTGAAACTGAGGTGGTGATGCTAGCGCTGGGGAGTGGCTACAAATACAGATGAAGCTTCGCTTGCCCGATACTCAATTCCTGTTGTGTGGCCTGGTTCCTAATAGGCCACAGACCAGTACTGGTGCACGGCCCGGGGGTTGGGGACCCCTGGTTTACAGAACTTGGGGCAAAAACAGGAAAGAGATGAAGCAGCTGGTGGCCTCCAGGCAGAGGGGAGCAAATGGAAGGCCGAGCCTCACAGGAACCTGTGGGAGGCACTGCTGAGTTAAAAGGCAGGTCTCTGTGGTCTTGACCTGAGGTTTAGGCGCATTGAAGGCCATGCTAATCTCTTTTGAAATCCCCAGAAATGTGATGGGTCCAGTGTTTCAATCAGGAGAGGCTCATCTGCCTTACAGGATCCACGAACCTCACTATGGCCACTGGATCCTGACCACCTCCATCTGAGCTGGCCCCGGGGGCTTGGCGGGCAGTACCTACCTAGGTCCTGGTTGTGGGCTTTCTCCTGGCCTTCAAAGTAGAGCAGGCTGTATCCACTCCAGAGCTTGTTCATGCCCAGAGGGCACATCGGCTCCTGGTCTGTCTGACTGTGCTTCACCAGGAGATAGCCGATGCTGACGCTGCGGCCAGGCATGCCGGGCAGGCCAGGGGTCCCTGGGCGGCCTGGCTCCCCTAGGGCCCAACAGAAAGTGGCCGCCTTTCAGTGCCATGTGGATCTCAGCCCCTGACACATGGCAGATATCCCATGGTGACATTTACAGCTGTTGTTTGGCTTTCTCCCAAGGCCAGGGTCTCAGTGGCTCTGCCCTTATAGACCAAGGGCCTCCTGGGGAGGACCCGACCTATGTCTGTGCCCAGTAAGCGTGGGACGATGACAATGATGGTAATGAACAAGGGCAAAGACTCAGCCCTGTGAGCTTTCCTCTCAGGATGTGCTGGTGCTGAGCAGAACTAGAAATGAAGTCCAGTCCCCCCACCCCCTCAACGAATGGGCCTTCTCTACCCCAGGCGGCAGTCTCCGCTTTGCTGGGCTCTCGGGGAGAGGCGGCTCATTGCACGCTTGGGCCATCCTGGGGCTAGAAATCTGCCTCCGTAACATCCACCCAGGGGGCTCGATTCTGCCTTGGAGCACAGCGTAAGGTCTACTCTACCCCCAATAAGACAGCCTTCGCAGTGCTCGAAATCAGCTGTCCTGGTTGATCCTGCCTTCCCATTACCCTTCCTCTCCTGGGACATTTTCACATCTCGTTGCTTTCTCGTAGGATACCCCCTCCGCCCTGTGATGTCTCAGTCTCCTAGCATGGATGGCTCCCATCTATCTGTCCATAGAATTTCCCATAACATGGGAAATTCACATCTGAAGATACAGATGTGAATTTCCCATGTTACACAATCTCCCGGCTATGGGTGGTAGATTGCTTCTTTCCGAGATCTGGGTGCTAATAATGCGGTCTCATATCATACTGGCTCAAACTGAACACGGGTGGATGATGAATCTCAAGAATTTTTTTACATGGCTTGTTATTATTTCTGGCCTATCCTATCCTGCACATGTACAAATAATATTAAGAAATCAATAATACAAGACTTTACAATGGTTCCTGCTAATATAATTGGTTTCTTTGAGCTTATTGTCTCAGGCCTTCAGATCTTTACGACTCCTGTCTCTCAGAGTATGCCAACTGCTTCCTTCTCTGAGGCTCCTGCAGATGTCTCAGAGGAAGGAAGGAAGCCAGCCTGTCCTGGGGATTCTCTGTGCCAAGTGTTCTGCTAGGACCAAGGCTGTAGCAAGGGCCCGGGGAGTTGAGCTGGAGTTGCAGAACAGAAAGGGTGGCAGCCTCTCATCTCTGCTCACCTTGGCACTTGTTTATTTCCTCCCTCATACCACAGTCCATTTGTCAGACCACGGCGGGACCCTGAAGAACTCCCTTGCCCTCTGCCCCTTTCACCATCCATCGCTCACCTTCCTGGCCAATTGGCCCCTGGTGCCCGATGGGCCCTTGGTCTCCTCGGAATCCAGGAACAGCAGACACACCACCTCTTCCCTGGGGACCTGCCTTCCCTGGAGCCCCACGGAAACCTGCAGAGCCAATGAAACAGGTATGGGTGTCACAGAAAGAGTGACAATGCTTGGCATCACTGGTGCTTAACAAATGCTTTTCAGCAAGAAAACAAAAGTGAAAACAAAGCTAATAAGAAAAGGAGCCTTTCCTTGGCAGCCTTACAGCAGAGCTCCTACCTGGTTCTCCTGGGGGACCCTGGGGCCCCATTTCTCCCTGTGCTCCAGGGGGGCCTCTTCTTCCCTGTGGGCCCACTGGCCCCGGCTGGACGGTAATCCTCTGGGGGATTCCTACAATCCCTGGGGATCCTGAAGGACCGGGGGAACCTGGAAAGGGAAACAGAAGACCAGTCGACCCAGAAAGATCACTTGCGTTCTTGCTCTGATTTCTATTCTATTTTTCTTCACTTGTTGAAATTAACCTTGGAGTTCCCTAGAACAATCTTGTTCTCTAGAGACGAAGGTGGATACTATCTATCTGAGTGGCCACTCAAGAATTACTGTCATTCGCTAAGTGTCCATGGGAGAGCCAGCAGACCTAGTCTTGCTGGGGTTTGGTCCCCATGACAAAGAGTGACTTTAGAGGTGTCCCCATGTCTGGATGGGCAGACATAGTTCTAAAATACACTTCTGGCAGCAGCTGACCGAAGATGCTGGCCCTGCGGAATTGTGGACGGCCACTTACCCGGGAGTCCTCGGTCTCCTTTGGGTCCCTTTGGGCCTCGGTCGCCCACAGTTCCGGTGGTGCCTGTGTTTCCCATGAATCCTTGCTCACCTCTGGGCCCTTCAAGACAAGCAGGACATTGAGGACACACATGCCTGGGCGGGGGCTCTCGTCATCTCTGATCAGAGCTGCCAGCCTCCCCGAAAAGAGGACCCTTTCGTGTGGGCAGTTACCTTTTTCTCCTGGCAGACCGAACACACCAGGCTGGCCCTGGGGCCCGGGGTCCCCACCCCATCCTTTGGTCCCCGGGTTTCCTGGAGCTCCTGGGTTCCCCTCATCTCCTTTGCTTCCAGGAAGAGCAGCAGGCCCAGGTGGCCCTGGGGGCCCTCGATAACCTGTCAACATCAGTCACAAGAAGGGAGAGTATAAACAGGAGGAAGGCACAGTCGTGGCCGCGGGCAGTGGGACTCGCTGCGGGAGGTGCCCAGGAGGCCAGATAGGAAGTCATCCATTTAGGGGATGGTCTTTGGCAAGTCTGTCACACTGGGTAACTTTTTTCTTTCTCTTTATCGTGGTCAATAAGTAACACAAAATTATTTTTTTAATCATCTTGAGGGCGCACTGCAGTGGCATTCGGTACATTCACACTGTTGTGCAACCACCACCGCCGTCCATCTCAGGACTTTTCATCATTCCAAACTGCAGCTCAGTCCCCACTAAACACCAGCTCCTCATTCCCCTTCCCATAGCCCCGGCAACCCCCACTCTCTCTTCTGTCTCTATGAATTTGACTCTTCGAGGGACCTCACGGGAGTGGAATCACACAGTATTTGTCCTTTCATGTGTGCCCCCAGAGATTCCAGTGCACGGAAGAGTGAGCCTTGCTTACCTTCCAGGCCAAATATCCCTGGTGCCCCTTTGTCACCAGGGAACCCAGAGATGTTGGAAGGGGGCGTGATGCCTGGAAACCCCTGAAGTCCTGGACTCCCGACTGGGCCTCGTTCCCCTTAGGAAGGAAATAGAGGTTATTTTTAGTATCAGCATCCGACTTTTTAACTTATCGTTTCCCCTCCAAGCTATCACTGTCCATGAGCAGAGCCACCAAGGAGAGGAAGCGCTGTAAGCTGCCCTGAGGCCGAGGAACGTCAGAACATAGCAGAACAGAGCAGGCTTTCGAGGTGGCCCTCACTCTCACCAGCCCCATCCTGCTGCCAAGAGGGTCCACCTGTGGATCCACCTGCACTGGGGTCTTGTCCTCATGGGCAGGCTACTTGCTCAGAGACTGCCTTACTGTGCTCAGTCGCTGTGGCCACTACTTGTATATGACCCCTCAGGCCTACTCTGATCGTGTCACCGGAGAGGTTAGCTCTGTCGGTTCCGCTAGCGCTTGTGATGGGATGGAAGGTTCCAATATTGGCAAGATGAAGCTTGTTGCCAATATTGATATTTTTAATCCTCCCTGTGGTTGTTCTTCAGTATCTTGGATCCCAGCTATGGACAGAGTCCATCCTCATCGCTCACAGATTCTGTGTCTGCCATCTGGCCTACTCACTAAGATTTACTGGTGACCCCAAATCAATATTGTATTCCAGGACAAGCAGGAGAGGCAGAATATTTGAATCCCATCTGAGGTGCCCCATTTTAGCTCAGAGTGAAAATAAGGATCCCCCTTTTTTTTGGTCTATTTAGTGCCACTTTTTAAAATATTTTTTTTACTTTTTCCTGGTGATTTCACTGTTTAAATTGGCCCCTAAGCATCATGCTGAAGTGCTGTCTGGCTGGCTTCTAAGCTCAGGAAGGCTGTGATGTGCCTCATGGAGAAAACATGCGTGTTAGATGAGCTTCCTTCAGGCCTGAGTTCTAGCACTGAAGGCTGTGAGTTTGATGTTATTGAATGAACAATATATGTTAAACAAAATGTCTTTAAATGGAAACACACGTAAATAAAGGTTATGTATTGATTGGTTGATGAAATATGACCTGGGGCTCACAGGAACCAAACCCTGCGTTTCTACTAGAAGCAATGATTTGGTATTTGCTAATTCAATATTTATAGCGATATTATAGAAAACAATTACTTCAAGTAACAAGAATTGACTGTATTTGAGTCAAAGGCTGGTACCCTTTGGCACGAATCGAGGACAGACCTTTGAGGGCAATCCCCACATAAGGAAATCTGTGGGAATCCTATTCCTCCCTGTGATTCAGCCAACCCAATATTTATGGGCATCCATTTGTGCCGGGCAGGCTTGGGTGCTGCTGAGGCAGTGGTGAGATGAACGGCCAGCAAGGAAAGAGGCTAGTTTCTTCCTTAATTGCCATACTAATATTTGTTTTCCCTTAAGGTCTGGGGACTCAGAGATTAGTACTAGAACACTGAAAAAACAAAACAAAACAAAATAAAACAGAATGTCATAGTATCCAGGGTCCATCATCTCTACTGGAGAGAGAAGAATGAGTTGGGACAACACAATGCCAATTTGTGAGACTGAGAAAAAGTAACAAACAGTGGTCTCTTGTGTCCCCCACACGGCTGGAGACTAATCGATTTTCATTAGCAACATAAAGAGATTTTCACACTGGGAGGTTCCGCTACCCAGTACAGGAGACAAGATCCTGTGCAACTTCGGAGTGGGACGAAGACACACATGCCAGGAAAGCATTTAGAAAGGTGTCACCTCGGTCTCACTAATTACAGGCAAGAAACAAGTGCATTTACTAGACCGAGGGGCCCAGCCAGCTGCCATTTGCATTTTGATATAAAATGACACCAAGTGAGCTGCTTCTAACTATTGTCACAAAGTAACAGAAACAGATGGTGAGCATCAGTAACTCTTGAGTTAGAAGATCCAGAATGGCCAGATTCCTGTGAAATCATAATGAACTTAACGAGTGATTAGGCCTCTGTTAATGAGAACATGGAGTGAGCAGGAGTTAGGCTGCTGGAATCAGGGTCAAAACAACTTCATGGGCAAACCATGATCAGAAGACCAAGCATCAGCTGCAAAAATGATTGAGGCTGCAAATTCGAGCTTCTGGCCTGAGATGAAACTCATGCAAGAGACAAGAGATTGAGATTATTTTCCAGCTCATAGAGGAGAGTGAGAGTCCTGACCAGCTGTCTGTGAATGTTACTACCGAAAGTCATCTTTCCTTATTTCTGGCCAGAGGCTGAGGCCCAATGGGCACAATGAAGGGTCTGCTCTGGCCTCCAAGACCGCTCAGAAGCTACCAGGTCACTGGGCTATTGTGACTTTTGTGCAAGAAGAGGGCCTTCTAGGAGATCAATGGCTTTAAAAATGAGACACTATGCTTTAGGACTGTTTGGGAACCTGAGATGTGTTTTAGGTGCCTTCGATGGAGAGCAGGGAGCTACACAGAAGGTTCAAGAGGAGTTTTGGAAACTGATGCTGCAGAGAGAACGTGTAATAGGACCATTTGAAGTAAGCTAAGGGTATCCTGGAGCACACCTAACTTTTTCAGTCAAGGTCAAAGAAAGTTACTCTATAACTTTACAACATTAATCACCAATAAATATTTATTGAGCACTTACTCTATGCCAGGCATTTAGCTAAGTTAAAAGCAGGGGAATGAGAGAGGCAGTTTCTGCTCTTGTGGAAGCTGTACTCTATCCTTGTCAGGTGCCGCGTCTGAGCAGCATGCTGTGTGAATCAGATGTTAACCCTCATCATGATAGAAATCATGATGCCGTGATGTTTTGTGAACACTATATGCTAGGACCATGTAGATTTGAGGCCTCTCACTTCCCTCTGTTTCTCTCAGGCTGGGTCTCATCCTCATCTCAAAGGGACTCTT
>NW_006434373.1:2605839-2606710 GCF_000325575.1 Pteropus alecto
CTGACCCCTTTCAGAGGGTGGATGGGTGAAATGACAGACATGACTTTGTATCTCTCACACTCACTCCGGCTACCCAACAACATATTGGGTTCTGGTTATGCAGACGGTGGTATCGGAAGTGTCCGGCCTCACCTGGAGCTCCTCGCTCGCCTTTTTGTCCTGGGGCTCCAGTAGGGCCTGGAAGGGTGTTGGCTTCTCCTGGGTCACCCCTCTCTCCAGCAGGACCTGGGAAACCTGGGTCTCCATGGATGTCTGTACCTGTGGCAGGGTTAACACAGTGGTGATGTCAGCGTCTTCAACCATGCAGTTAATTTTCACAAGTGAAAGAATAGCAATACTTTTTGATGAGACTCAAAACTAGAAAACCAGGAGGAAGCCGTGGCAATTCAGCTTGCTATGTCCCTCAGTGTCCCACAGTCAGACTGGTATACCATGGCTATGAACTGAATTGTGTCTTCCCTAAAATTCATATGTTGAAGGCCTAATTTCCAATGTTATGGTTTTTGAAGTTGGGGCCTTTAGGAGGTAATGAGGTTTTGATAAAGTCATTGGGGGTGGGCATGATGAGGTTAGTGTCCTTATAAGAGACCCTAGAGAGCTTGTTTTCTCTCTCCACTGTGTGAGGACACAGGAAGAAGGTGGCAATCGGCAAGTCAGGAAGAGGACCTTCACCAGAACCAGACCATGCCAACGCCTAGACCTCAGACTTCCAGTCTCCAGAATTGTGAAGAATGACTGTCTTTTGTTTAAGCCCCACAGTCTGTGGCATTTCATCATTCATTCATTCATTCATTCACTCATTCATTTATTTATTTTTACAGCAACCTGAGATGACTGACTAAGAAAGCATTATCTATTTCCAAGCACAAGG
>NW_006434373.1:2607457-2615332 GCF_000325575.1 Pteropus alecto
GTGAGGAGGTAATGAGGTTTTTATAAAGTCATTGGGGGTCGGCATGATGAGGTTAGTGTCCTGATAAGAGACCCTAGAGAGCTTGTTTTCTCTCTCCACTGTGTGAGGACATAGAAAGAAGGTGGCAATCGGCAAGTCAGGAAGAGGACCGTCACCAGAACCAGACCATGCCAACGCCTAGACCTCAGACTTCCAGTCTCCAGAATTGTGAAGAATGACTGTCTTTTGTTTAAGCCCCACAGTCTGTGGCATTTCATCATTCATTCATTCATTCATTCACTCATTCATTTATTTATTTTTACAGCAACCTGAGATGACTGACTAAGAAAGCATTATCTATTTCAAAGCACAAGGACAGCCTCAGGACAGGCCGGCATCAACTGCCTCCCTGTGCCAATGAAATGAAAGATTATAGATAGAATGTTGGGCAAAGCAGATATTTTGGCCAGTTGAGGGGAATAAATGCATCCCAAACATCCCCAAGACGCTGATGAAAAAGCAAATCGTTTGTTTTTCTGTCCTTCTAAAAGCCTGATAGGCCCATTCAATGTGACCTCTGACCCAAGGGGATGGATCGTTAGGGATCACACCTCAGTTGTGTGCAGGACCACTGAGACCTGTGGGGGAGCACAGGGACCCCAAGCCCATGTAGCCTCAGGGATGATCTAACAGTCATGGAGCAGTCCTGCTCTCTGAGTGCCCCACCCCCCACCCAGCATCCAGGAGGGCCCACCCAGCTCCCCACCCTGCTAGGCATGGCTGCAGCAGTGCTAGGTACCTGGAGATCCTGAAAAGCCTTTGGTGCCTGGCAAGCCATGTAATCCACCGATGCCTCGGATGCCTGGAAAACCTGTGCGAGTTTCACTCATGGTTATTTCATGCATTGGAAGCAAAGAGAGAAGCTCTTAAAATCATTCAGACATGTTTTCGTTTGCTAAAACCCCGGCAAACAGGAAGCAGCAGTTCAGCAATATAGTCTGACAGGTAAATTCATCATTTCTATGTCACCTAAGAGAACCATCATACTTAAAGATTGATTTCATAGTCTCTTTAGGGACTCATTAGAGCCAGAAGAGAACTGGGAAGCAGTGTGTTTCCTTTCTTTTCCTGGCACTTGAGTCACTGTACATACTTGGTTTGTAAAAATTGCCTGGAACCAATAGTCTGGCATTAGTTCCATTCTCAATGGATTCTTGAGGAGGAACATTTTTAAAATAGGACGTGGGACATAGGCAGCAATTTTTCCTGCGACGTGGTCGGTGAGTGCGGAGGCAGATGGGTCACCCTTAATTCTGAGCAACAGAGCAGCTGAGGGCTTGTCTCTGACCAGGGGCCGATCTGGCCACTGAGGGCTTGTCAGGGCACCCAGGCCCTGTCCCTGAGCAGTGGCCTGCCCAGATCAGGCCGCAGAACCCTGCAAATCCTGCCAAAGGCTCCACCAGACCTCACTCAGTGAGAAGCCGGGAAGCCTGTGGCGGAACAACTTAGCGTCTGTCCCTTTGGTCTCTCCTCCGCACTGCCTGTGTGCTGGCTTAGCAGTCAAGGCCTCTCAGGTGGTTTTCACTCATCGTTGTGAGGAGTGAAGCACTTCTTTGCAGACTGGCACGTCTGTTTCCTGATGGGCTTGGACGACTGCAAACCCTGTTCTAGGTGAATTTTGTGTGGATAGTAAGCCATATACACCTCTGCCTTTTATCTCACACAGTCTTACAGAAAACAGTTTAGAGAGAGGCCAACCTAGCTAATGGTGCCCCTCCTCAACTGGCAGGTCTGCCTTTGAACCATCGTGTGCTTATGTCTATGAAGAGAGGAATGGTCTTACCTGGTAAGCCTGGGACCCCTGGCCGGCCGTAGTCTCCTTTGTCACCAGGTACTCCGACCCGGCCTGGCTCTCCCTGCGGCCCCTGCAGGCCTGTCAGTCCTGGAAAGCCTGGGGTAGGGTAAATGGATCCTTAAGTCAGACACAGGAACCCCGAAGACCTCAGGAGAGGCCTCCCCACCCGACCTCCAGCTCAGGTCCTGCGTGGATGGGGCGGGAGCTCTTTTTGGGAAAGGACCTGCTTCTATTCAAGCCAGGAATGCATGTGGTTTGGGAATCCACATTCAAGTTTAAGGGCATTAGTTCAGCCTCGCCAAAGAGAGAACAGCTTGTGTTTTCTTATTCTCTTCCTATCATCCAAATAGAAGTCTGAGAAGAACCCACAAAACAAGCCCCTGAGGATTAGACTGTCAGAGTCACAGTTCCTGGGCAAAAGCAAATTCAGCAATAACCAAAAAGCATGAAACTAGTTCACCATTTGCTTTCTATCATTAATTTGGGATCCTCAAAGGAATTTCTGCATGTGCAAATTCATGAAAGAGATCCCTTAAAAAGAACTTAGTCTGTGCTTATGGAGAGACAGATGCTGGGCCACACAAACCCTTTCATCGTTTCCCTGTGTGTCTCCCATAGCTGAGTTGGTTGTTTCCATGTTTCTGGTCCTAAGGCAGAGCTAGGTGAATGGGCAACATGTAAGAGCAAGCTTCCTAGGGTAGAGTGTGATCGTAGCAGAAAAAGAGACAGGTGAAATTGGCTGCCTTTGTTCTGGGGTCTTGGCGATTTAGAGGTTCGGCTGTGCTCAGCCCCACTGGCCACTGCACCATCGAGCCATGCCCGAGGAGGCAGAATGCTGGAGGAAGACTGTGTGACTGCAAGAGATTTTACCTGTTTGTCCTTTAAATCCGGGAGGACCTTGGACTCCTGTTATGCCTGTTATTCCTGGGAAGCCGATGTCACCCGCTGTTCCTTTCTCTCCAAAGAATCCCTTTAGACCTGTAACCACAGATGTGCTGCTTAAAACAAACTACAGACATTGCATCAAACTGGAGCTTAATGCTTGTAGGGTCCAATGGAACGCCAGCTAAAGGGTGCTGCCATACCACACGGGTGCTTCTGTCATGAACAGGGACCTAAACATGTTCCTTCCTCAACCAAGTTTTTACCCAATTCTTCCCTCTGAACTTATGGCTGACAGCCTCCAAGCTGACGCCCAATGGTCTCCACGTTCTGTAATTCACACCCTTGTGCAGTCCCCTCCAGCACCAAATTGGGTTGAACTGTGTGACCACCAGGATACTGGAGAAATAATGAATGGTGTGTCACTTCAAGTCTAGGTCATAAAATTCATCATTGCTTTCACTTTGTTGCCTTTCTTGGATCGCTTGCTCTGGAGGAACCCAGCTGCCATGCCGTGAGGACACTCAAGCCGCCCTGAGAGAGAGCCGAGTGCCGAGGAACTGAGGCCTCCTACCAAGAGCTGTGTGAGAAAACCATCATGGAAGCAGATCCTCCAACCCCCGTTCAGGCTTCGGATGATGCAGCGCTGCTGACGTCATGACTGGAATCTCATGGAGGCCCCAAGTCAGAGCCACCCTGCTCCCGAGTTCCCGACCTTCAGAAAAGGTATGAGATAATACCTGCCTGTTGATGTTCTAAGCTGTTGCATTTTGGGTACCTTGTTAAGCATCAGTAGATAACTAATCAGAGCTCTTATCACAGTGGGTTTTAATGTGCAATATGCCAGGGAAATCTGGGGAATTTGTTAAACACGCAGATGTTTGAGCTTTTCTCAGAGGTGACTTAGTAAGTCTGGGGTAAGGCCTGGAATCTGCATTTTAACAGGCACTGCAGGTGATTCTGATGTGGTCATTGGGTAGATATAGAGAAATGCTGCCTTCACGTTAGTGATAACATTCTCTGTCAAATGTTTTGGTGATTTCTGGTATGCTGGAAGATTTTGAAACTTAAGACCAACTTGAATTCCACACAATCACTTTTGTCCAGTGTCTTCTTAAATCTATGAGGCTACTGCTTAGATGAACTGTTAAAGTTTTTGTGGTCTTGAAGGAAAACCACCTAAGAAATTCTGCTTATTTTCTATTGATTCTTTTACGATGTATTAATCTGCTCAAACCCCTATTTACCCAATGAATCTTCTTTCATAAACCACTGTCATCATCTCCACCCACCCAAACTGAGGGAGTCCAGTGCAGCTTGTCGCTTCATCCTCTGAGTGACAAGGGCTGAGCCTCGGCTCCCCAATGCCCCTCAATGTCCAGGAGCTAATCTGACTCGGGCCTCCATGCCCACTCCCTCTGCCACATGGGACCAGCTCTGTAGCTGACCCAACTTAGGCACACCTCACTTGTCTTAGGGAAAATGGAACAATCCCAAGGAAGGTTGATACAACTGTCACCACCCCACTGCCCGTGGGATACAGTCCCCTGGTGATAGATAAACTGGGAGACTCAATTTTCTGGGCCCACAGGTTAACTAAAACCTAAGCATTCAAGGGTAACAATCACAATTCTGGGGAGAAAGTAACTTCTCCTCCCTGACACATTTTCCGTTGTGCAATTGAGGTCATCATTAGTGACATGTGGCAAAGATGGTTTCACATTTCTGCTTTTATAAGCTAAACTGCCAAAGTAATTACTTAGAATGGGAGATTCAGCTAGCCAAGAGCCAGAAGGCTCGGCAGCCCAGGGTACCCCTGTGACAAGAAAAACCATTGGGAGACCCAAACATAGATGCACGTGAGCCCAGAGAGGTCAGCGAATGAGGCTGCTTATTCTTGAGTGACAGTCCTCTGACCCCATGCTAGACTGAATATCTCTCTCCATTCTGGAACTCTGTAGATGAAGAACCGGATTGGCCTCCTCCCCAGTGGCCAATCACATGGACAAACTCTTCCCACCTCCTGCCCTCTACCACTAGGACCATCCCTAGAAGGACTTGGGGCTCTAGGCAGCTTAAGCAGTGTGTAATGCCCCAAGATAAACCCTCAGAAGAAGGCATCAGCCTATCGTGAGTCCCTTGGGGATATGATTACAGGTAGGAATTTTGATCTTGATTTTCAGGAATACTCAGAGAAGTGTGCTCCTGTGCCACACGAGGCTTCCCCCTGCGTCCCTTCCTCCCACCCACCCGCCGCCACCACCCCCAGTCTTCCAGTGCACATAGGGCCAGAGGGCTGCTTCTTCTTGTCTTACTCAAGAGATGGGCCCAACTCCCACTGACCTTTCTTCTAGGCCCTTCACTGTTTATAAGAAGCTCCAGTCATCATATCATTTGCTCCATGAGCTGTAATATGTCTCCAGAGCCCAGGCTCTGTTTTTCCATGAGTTACATTTTATGGGCCACATAAAATGTTGATTTTACGAGTGTTATTTTGGCTATTTTCCCTTTCAGAGAGAGTAAGAGAAGTTTCTTGACTTTGTCTTTGGATTTAATTTAATTAAAAATTCCAGAGTCTTTCTTGCACAGTGGCTTTGAAGACCTCAAACCATTCCCTATGACATGATCCATAGTGCTTACCAAATAGTGATATAGTTGGCCAGCCAGCTCATGAGCGATGACACAGACAAGGGGTCAAGGCTGTTGCTAAGAGGAAGAGATGGAAAATGACAGGTACCTGGTATTCCAATG
Organism: Pteropus alecto; assembly: GCF_000325575.1. Classification (NCBI taxonomy): domain Eukaryota; kingdom Metazoa; phylum Chordata; class Mammalia; order Chiroptera; family Pteropodidae; genus Pteropus; species Pteropus alecto. The sequence continues at coordinate 2,612,925 of NW_006434373.1, forward strand.
ACACCCTGTTCCCCCTTCAGGCCCGGAGTTCCTGGTAAATCTATAGTCTCTCCAATATCACCTGTTACAGGCAAAAAAGATGAGTGAGAACAGGTCTTCCTATTGAGAAGTGGTTAGTTTTGCAACTTCTGTTGTGTTACATTCTTAATAAGAATAATTTCTTTCAAAAAAAAAAAAAGAAAACCTAATAGCATCTGCGGATCTGCTGCACACTTGTCCAGAATGCTCTGGGTTGTGGGCATTCACTTTTCACTGTCTGAGCAACACTTACCAAAATCACCTGTGGGGCCAATCTCGCCATAAAGACCTGCTGTCCCTGGAGCACCCTTGTCACCCTAGAGCAAAGTCAAACATGAAACCATCTTAGAAGGCTGTTCACGCAATAGTTTGTAATTTCGAAGTTTAGTATAAGTGTATCTAACTATCTGGTATCCAAAAAACAATACTCAAAGTTTGTGATGTCATAATTTTGTAGAAAACTTCTAAAGTTTTTTTCGGCACAGAATAGTAGGTGGTTTGCTTACTTCTTAGTAAACTATAAAGTAGTAAAAATGAAACAAGTTTGGCAGCTTTATGGAAATTAATAACATCATTGATACAGATCATATTTGACAGTGGTGAGAATAACCATGGCTGATTGCATCTCTACCCTCTGCCACACTTTCCATGGGCAAATATATTGGGTCCCATCTCAAGAACTTCATTTAAGCCTCACAACAGCCATATGAAGTAGGTACTATTATTTCCCTTTGACAGATGAGGAAATTGAGGCACAGAGAGGGTAAATATTTTGCTCAAGGTCACCCAGCTGACAGAATTGAGATATCGATTTAGGCTGCCAGATTCCTAAACTTATTCTCTGCACTACAGGGTTCTGTACTTCCATCTGCGGAGAGAATGAGACTTCTTCAGAACGATGTTGGTTGCTGATAATGAGATTGGATTGATGTCTGGGCTGCCCCGTGACTCCCAAAAAGCCATGGTTTTTTCTCTCTGACGTGGCTCTTCCTCACAGGGAGGCTGGGAGTTCTGGTCTACCTTGCTCCCTCTGGTCTCCACTTTAGCATCAACCTTTAGCATCAGAACTGCCGTTTCCTAGCATGGCTTAATTGTGCCTCTGAGTTCTTAACGAAGCTCCCTTTTGTAGAAGGGGTGGGGTGGATGTGCCCAAGGCTAAACCTTTGTTTTGATAATGATCTATTTTTCCTCCTTAAAGCTTGCTTTACTTTATTGAGGCATAACTTAACATATAGTGCAGTTCACTCATCTTAGATGTTCAATGAGTTTTTATTCATGTGCCACCTAGATAAAGACGAAACATTCAGCATTCTAGAAAGTTCCTTTGTGTCCTTTCCTAATCAATAATCCTGCCCAAGGTAGCCTCTCTTCTGACTTGCCTCTATCAAATAGTCTTGTCACAAAGATGGAATCATATATGTACTTCCTGTTTCTGGTTTATTTCATTTAACATAAAGTCTGTGAGATTCATTCATGTTGTTGCGTTTATCAATAATTCTCTTTTTACTCCTGTGCACTAGTCCACTGTCTGAACATACCATGCTTATTTATTCTTTCTCCTGTTGATGGGCATTTGAGCTTTCCCCCCGTTCTTGGCTCTCATGAATAAAGCTGCTGAGAACATTGCCATATGTGTCCTTTGGCAGACATATGCAACTTTCTTTTAAGTGACCTGACTAGCAGCACCCACGACTGGTTATCAGATCTTTACAGCTATAGATTTTGAGAGTGATGGAAGGAAGACACTTGAAAAATTTGAGGACTTCATGTACACCAGGGTGGGCTAGACAGAAGGCCAAGGCCTGTTGCTAAAGGTTCACTACAAGGTGGCCAGAACTTCTGATCTGCCCCAAGCGTGCCGACCCTACTGTGAATGCCAGAAATGAGTCCGCTGCGTGCTGAGGACAGTGCGTGTATAATACCTACACATGAAAGAGGATAAAAAGAGAATTCCATGAAATATGATCTTTGGAGAGCCATGTTGCATATGCTGTCTACACTGCCCTCAACAGAACAGTAAGGTGGTTACTACCTGCATTTTACAGACAAGGATACAGGTGCACCCTTCCCCAGGTCAGGGTGCTCCATCGTTGCCATGACAACAGTGCCCAGCCCATAGCAAGTGCTCAAATGACATGTGTTGAGCAAAGAAATGAGTAAATGGCAGGCCAGGATGTTCTCCACGCTATGATTCAGTAACGGATTTTCAGTACTGAGTTCAGAGCTTGGATCTCTATAAATTCCAGTTTTGTTCTCTTAAGGCTTCCATGAAAAAATGCAGACACCACGCTTCATTTACAGAAGCCTATGAAAGGGCAGCAGCAGCATGGAAGACACTCCAATCACCGCCGGTGTTGGTGCAAGCACAGGGTTTGCTTAAGCTCACAAGG
>NW_006434373.1:2615572-2617246 GCF_000325575.1 Pteropus alecto
GAAGACCCCGAGTGTAATGCCATGGTGAGGACACGGCACCGGCCCTCCCCAAGCTTTCGAGTTTGCAGTCTCAAGTCCTGCAAATCTTAAAATGGAAAGGCGAGGCTACTCCGGCTTCAAAGAACCACCCTCGAGTCCATGTGTGGAGACGTCAGGGTGTTAGAAGGGCTGAAACACAATGAAAGGTGGCATGGGTACAGGGTGCAGAAGCTGCTGCTGCTCCTTCAGAATGAGAGAGGCGGAGTGGGCATGGAGCTGGGAGGGGAGGAATGAGGCCCTCAGGCCTGACAGCTCAGAGGGAAGACTGAGCCTGTTGGCGATGCCTCACCTTTTAAGCCCAAGTATCCCTTCAATCCCATAGGCCCTTCATCTCCTTTCTCCCCCTTCATGTTTTTCATTCCTGGCAGGATCTCGGGAGGTAATCCTGGAGGGCCGGGGTCCCCTCGGTTTCCTGGAAGAGAGCAGAATGTAGCCATTTCCCTTGAGCTCTGGATCAGGTATAAGAACACAGGTGGAGAAAGCCTCTCAGCTGCTGCTGTCACCCAAATCCCGAGCCCCGAGAGGCTCTGAGCTGGGGGACAGTACAGGTCCCTTGACCTAGAAGACTGTGTTCTGGAGATGAGGCTCTCTGAGAGACATAATGCCTGTCATCTCTCCCCTCCCCAACCCTTCTCTAAGTGGAGGTGTGGGCACAGAGCACGTTGAGATGGAAGGACCTGCTCCCCCCATCAGTGCTGCCAAGACAACACAGGGATGAGTATGATGGGGTAACACAGAACAGGAGGAATGTTATTTATTTGCACTTTGATGAGAGAGTGCTCAAACTTGATCATGAGCAGAAAGTATCAAATGAGGAAGGATGCCAGCTCAATCTTCTTCCTGCAGGCAGCAGCTAAGCCTCAGAATTCATGAAGGGTCAGCCAGAGCTGGGGAGGTCACAGAAATCAACTGATGGGATGTTGCAAGGGAGCTTCTAAGGAGTTAATAAACTGGAAGGCAGTGGGGCTTGGAGCTTGGGAGGCTGTGGGTGAGTCAGAGGATTGTGCTATAAGGTTCAGGCTGAGAGTGTTCCAGAATCTGTTCGTTGGATGAGAGGACAGCTGGTAAGTGAGATCTGGCTGAACGAAAAGAATTTAGTTTCAGTCATTGAACATTTATTGAATATTTAGTGCTGGGCTAGATATTGAGGGGAACAAAACCATAAATCGTTTCTGTCCTTGAAGGAACAGACACCACCAAGGTCAACGTCATCCCAAGGAGGCTGGAGTAAAGGTGTAGTGCAGCCAAGAAGAAAATGGTGTAGAATCCCAGTGTAACTTCATTTAAAATTTAATTTAAAAATATTATTTTTTGCTCAATGGCCTGTAAACCCTAGGTTAAAAGGAAGATTATTTAAACATGTAAGTGTGAGGAGAAAGCTTATAAAAAGTAGCTCCCTAGACTGCAAATTCTATTTTTCTAAGAAGTTGCAGAAGTTATAACTCTTTGGGGAGTAATTCAGTTTTTTGAAAAACAGCTTGAATGAGATATAATTTATATACCATGCAAGTCACTCATTTAAAGAGAACAATTCAGTGATTTTGGGTGTATTCAGAGTTGTGCAACTCTCACTGCAATCTTTAGAGCCTTTTCCTCGCTCCAGAAAGAAATCCTGTGCCATTAGCAGTCACTCCC
>NW_006434373.1:2617256-2619370 GCF_000325575.1 Pteropus alecto
ACGAACCCCCACCCCACGTCCTGGAATACTGTGTCCTTTCCTTCCTGTGCCAACGGCCCTCCCCTCCTTCAGAATTCGCCTTCTCCTGCTTTTCACCTGACCTCACCTCCTCATGCTGACCATGGAATAATCATGGTGAGATATATTTCTTATGTTATAGTTGGTTCTTAATGCTACCATCATTTTTTTTTTCTCAAAAGTTTCCATCGGTTAGGATCGTTCCCTTATTATACAATCAATGTGTTGAGGCAGAGATAAAGCCTTCTAGTTTTTGTTAGTTTTGTTTTTAATAGCAGTGTAATGCCCCCATAAAAGTGAATCTCAACCCTGTCAGAAAGACCTTAAAGAGAGGTGGGCGTACCTTTCACACCTGGCTCACCAGCCAGACCCTTCAGCCCTGGAGTTCCAAAGAATCCAGCCTCTCCTTTGTTTCCCGGAAACCCAGGTCTTCCTTTGATCCCAAGCATGCCTTGGAAACCATCCATCCCAGGTGAACCTCTAAACCCTTCAGAGACAAAAGGAAAGTGTTGGGTTAGGCATGGATAGACACACAAAATCTGGAAAGACAAAAGTAATTCCTGCAGAGTAACTCACAGAGTAACTTAGCATCTTAGAAGATGCTAAGATTCAAAACCGAAAATAGGGATTTCTGGGACACCTAAGGGGCTTGCCTGCTGACCTACGTACAGACTGAGGGGTACAAAGTTAGCCCATCTGCCATCTGGCCACTGGGGACAAGATATAAGGTAAAAACACAGAGGTCAAGCAGTAAGATACGAGGAAAACTTGAAGGTTGCCTAGGTCCGTGGGTCCACCAAGGAGAGGTTTGAAGGGGCCCTCGAAATTAACATGTGCTAACACTGCACCCAGCATGGAAATCTGGCAAAGAACCATTGGAAGTCCACTGTGCCTCTAGTAATAGTCCAAGGCCAGAGAGCTTCGCTTCTAGGTAGACTGGCCTCAGTCTGCATGCAAATAAATCTATGCGTTTTCCTTTGTTTTGGTTCCTGTTCATCAACCAGCCTGCGAATCTGAATCCGGTCTCCTGAGGTGGCCTCTCCACAAATTCCCCAAGCAGATAAGTCCTCTTCCTCAGGCTGTCACGCTCTCTTGGCAAATTAAAAAACTTGCATTTTGGGACACCCGGCCTAAGCAGCACTGGCTCACTTTCTGAGGGTCTGAAGCTTCCTGGGGGAGAGGAGTCCTGGGGCTTCAGCCTGCAGGCATGTGGGGCTATCCACAAGCTTCTCAAGTCCAAGTTTAACATGCCCAACCCCCACAAGGTAATCCCCTGTCATGTTACACAGTTACCTTTTGGCCCAGGGATACCAGGCATTCCCGCCATTCCTTTAAATCCAGGGTTTCCTGGATGACCTCTCTCTCCCAACAAACCAGGGTCACCTCTATCACCAGAGACACCCTTCATGCCCACAGGGCCAGGGACACCTGTGTCACCTGGCTCCCCTCTGTCTCCAGGCAGACCTGTCAAAGAGAGGGGGGAATAAAAACAAAACAGGATGAAGAAACACAGAGAAAATGATATTTTTTTATGATATTTTTAAGGCATCGATTACAAAAACTTTTTCGATTAAAATAAACTTCTTGGAAGGAAAATGGGAAACTATAACCAGATGGGTGAGTTTTAAAGGTGTGACCAGAGTATGAAGAAAACCGGCAAGGCTGGCCTTTCTAAAGAAGTCTTTCTTTGAAAGCTGTGGGACTCAAGCCAAACGTGACATCTAGATGAACCTGACTTTGTCCACTCAAGTCCTCTTGCTTTTGGACCCCAAAGGAACACAGTTACAGTGGTGGAATGATCAGGGCGCCGGGGGCATTGCCGCTCTAAGCCAGGGTGTGCTTCTTTAGGTTGTTCCCGGGCTGCCCACCCCTCTTGGCCATTCTGGTTCTAGCTTGAGGGTTAAGTTCTAGGAAAGGTCCTGCACCTGCCTACTCGGCTGCTCCACCTTCCCTTATCCTTAGCCCTGCTTCTACCTCATTATCTCATTAGGGCTTCCATCGCTGCCCAGCTCACCACTGTCCCCCCAGCCCCCCGCCATACAAGCTGCCACCCCTTAATGCGCTCCTCTGTTAAAACCTCCCAACGACCCACTTGC
>NW_006434373.1:2619432-2619987 GCF_000325575.1 Pteropus alecto
CAGCTTAGCAGTCTTCTCCTCAGATTAAGTCCTCTCCCCTGGCTGGTTTGGGGGATCACAGTACCAAAAGTGATCCTTGGGCATTTTCACCTCTGCTTGCACTGTTCTTCTTGGGAAGGACCCTGTTCCAGTCCTACCCATCTTCCGTGCTTGGCTTGTCTCATCTCCTCCCAAGACTGTACCAGCCTGCCTAGCTCCCCTGCCCCTCAGAAACTGGGAGCCTCAGAGTCTGGTCACTCTGTCGCCTTGCCCTGGCCAAACATAAGCCTTTTATGTGTGTAATTCTCTCCCCAGCTAAACTGTAGCCTCCTTTAGGGCAGGGCTTTTGCAGGGTTCTTTACACATAATGCGATGCTTTGTGTTCAGCTGATGTCCCATGGTTGAGAACTGGCAAGGCCTGTGAACACCAACACAGAAGTCCCCAAACCTCTTGCTCAGATGTCTGGTGCTGTAAAATCAGTGGTGCCCAGGGGATCTGGCCTCACCTCAGTTAAGCCCCCAGTTTTTGGACACAGTTGGGGCCACTCATGGGGGAAGCTCTGGGCCCATGTGTAG
>NW_006434373.1:2623229-2647063 GCF_000325575.1 Pteropus alecto
GGCTGAAGCAGAGCGCCACCCTCCAGCACCACCAATTCCTCAGTCTTTACAGAGTCACTGAGTTAGATCTTCTGCTCCATAACTGACTAAGAAGTAGTGAAATCAGCAAGGGCAGACCTCGGATGTCCTGGCATCATCAGGTCCCAACTGCTTGGTGATTTCATCCAATGGCCACGTGCCCAGCTGGCCTTGAACAAAGTGGTATGGTTCAGGGGTGTGTTTGTAAGCGCGTGAGTGTGTACATGTGAGCCTGTGTAAGATCATGATCATGGGAGCACGTGTAAGGGAGCATGTGAGTGTGTGGGCACACAGGTGTGGATCTGTGTGTGCATGCATGCATGTGATCATGTGTACATGAGCAGGCGTGGGCATGTGTGCCTATGTGAGTGAATATATGTGGGCATATATGTATGTGTAGGAGCACCTGTGTGGGTATGTGCACAAGCCTGTGTTTATGAGCATGTGTTTGAATGTGTGGGTGCATGTGTGTGCATGTGCATGAATGAATGTGAGTGTGTGTATGTGTGTGTGTGTGTGCATGCATGCACTCCAGGAATCTCAGGCTCTTCCTTCTGTTCTTTGGGCCTCACCCCAGTGGGTTCCCAGTGGGAACTCTGGCACCCACACTGAGGGTTCTTCTGGTTAGTCAATAGTTGAGGTGGTAATCAGTGTCATCGTGAACACTCATGTTCCGTGTCCCACTTCCCAGGCCTGCTGGGAACTGACGGGCTCAGCTGCAAACCAATTCATGCTCCTGAACTTGGTGAGTCCACCTGCCCATTGAGAACCAGGCTACATCTCCCTAGTGTCTTAATGTAAAAGATGCCCTACTCCTCTGGCAGTAGAGGGAGGGAACATTCGCTTCCTGTATCACGTAGGAAGCCTCCTTCTGCCTGGGCTTGGGGGTGGGAATTGATGACAATACCATCAACAGACAAATAGGTGACATGTAAGGTCATGGTTCATCCCGCACCTTCATAGTTGATTGGGAACACATATTTGATGGCAGGATTTGATGGTCTGGCAGTCTCTTGCATCTGGTGCACTGAATGAGAATACTTGCTTTCTAGTGACACAATCTTTCATTAAAGCGAGGTGTCTGGGGTTCTCAGTGCCAGTTTTGCACAAATTGGATATGTAAAGTTATCTGATGCCTTGCTCGTTCATCAAAACATGGGTATTTCTACTTTGTTAAACATACATAAATTATATTGTGAACATTAATGAATTTTTAAACCAATCAATTTTACACCAACCCATGAAATCGTATTCTAGATCATTTCTATCTGCCTCAGTCTCTCACGCCTACTGCACACACTCTGCCGAAGGCACCAGCGAGTCCCTCCGTGCTGATTCACACCCATCTTGGGAACAGAGTAAATCAGCAAATCTGTACCTTTGAAAGGTCTCAAATGGCCATCCTTTTCTGGCTACAGAAGGTAACACAGGATGATTATCGTCCTAAAAACATTCTAAAGGAACGTTGGAACTAAGTGGAAGAGAAGAAAAAGCAAGACTCTCGCCATACAGTTCTATCACTTCTTACCAAATTCCCCTGGAGGGATTTCAGACCCACCCCTAGGAGCCACAGTGCAGTGGGATGGGGCCCTTCGTTCCCCTCTCTTGCCACGGTGACTTACCCCTGAAACCAGGAGGGCCTCTGTCTCCGGGAAGGCCTTTCAGCCCAGGGTGTCCAGGCAGTCCAGCATCTCCCCGGGGACCAGGCTGGGCTCCCAGGACTTCGCCAGGAAGGCCCCTGTCTCCTGGGGGCCCAACTGGCCCTGGCGTGCCGCTGGGACCTGGGAGTCCATCTGGGCCAGGGAGGCCTGCTGCACCTTTGGATCCTCGGGGCCCCACAAACCCTAAAAAGAAACATGGGTTATCCCCACAACCACAGGTCAGCCTTGTGGCATTTTAAGAGAGGTATTGGACAGAGTCTGGAGACAGCAAGGATTTGCAAACTCTCTTCCTGGTAATAAATCCCCGGCCATCAGTCAGTTTGGAAATGCTTCAAAGGGGAATCGATAGCCCTTTGTCACTGTGACTTTCAATGCCCAGTTTGGATGGAGGAAGGATGGCTGTCATGTGCTTGATCAGTTGTGTCTTTCCTGGACATCACTGGGTCAAATGGTCTCACCATTACTTCCTCTTTCAGTGCCCTCACCCCTGATGTGACCTCAGGTTGAACTAAGGGAAGTGGGAGTCATGTGTTTGTTCAGAAGGAAAGCTTTTTGAGGTCATTACTGCCTCAGATGTGGTGTGCAGGGTGTGGGAAAGAAAGCACTGTTGCTCAATCTGTGGCAAACCTGACAAAAGAGACCCCTTGTGCAGGGCCCCGGGCCCTTTCCAGGGTGGTAAAGCTTGCCACTCCTGGAGCTGGAATATGGGTTGATTGGTATGGTCGTGTTTGGAACACAGAACAAAGGATCTGGATGTTAGCTGAACTCTATTTCAGAGATTTAATGATGTAATTTATCCACACATAGAATAGAGATGACTTTCATGAAAATCTTAAAAACAACACTGGAACTGTGTACTTAAATTTGTGGGTATGTTTGCATATGTGGATCTTATTTCTGGAAGAGACTCTCATTGTGTTTTGCAGTCTTTGAAGTTGGGCATTTTGTTTTCTTCTGCACATGGTGATAGAAATATAGCACATTCCATTACCATAAAAAGTGACATGCATTTCAAAATTGGAATAGATTGGTTCCTCCTTTACCCCTTCCCTCTGTTCTCGACATCCCTGTTCACTTAAGGCTTACATTACCTAAGGGCTTACATTTCAATATGGAACTTCCTGTGCATGTGGTTAACTTTCCGAATCCCCTGATAATGGCCACGTCTCACTCTTTCTCCGCCAGGCTAACGCTCTATGTAGTTCATGCTCAATTGCTCAGGAATGCAAATTACGATTACTAGGTATCTTTCATAGTCAAAGCAAGAAGATATTAACAAATTATTTTCCTTCTCTCAAAAAAATTCATGATTTTAGTACATGTGGTGTCAACCAAGTGACAGTGCTATAACTCGTAAACATTTAGGCCCGCCCAGCAGGGTGGCAACATGACACGGTCTGATGCTCCGGTGCAGGGGCATACAAGCTTTGCTGTGCTCCTCTCCAATGCAGAGTTTTCACCATTACCTTGACAAAAGGCATAGGGAGCATGCCTCCCATTTTAGCAAAACATGGTGAGATATATAATATGAGAGGCAACAGGAAAAAGGTTTGCAATAATCTCTATGTTCTGGCACACTGAATCCAGGAAGAACCTCTATCAGAGATTGATGCAAAGTTCTACATTTAGGATTAAACCACTTGTGAGTGGAGGGCAAGGAAAAGGCAAAATTCTTTTTCACTGAAAATATTTGCTAAGGGTCTAAATCTACGGACACAATAGTCCTACTGTTTTGTGTGATATTCCAGACATGTGGAACATTTATTCAGTTTCTGGATTCCAGTTCGAAAGGAATGCTGACATGCTGGAGGGCAGTCAGAGAAGGATGATCGGAATTCTGAGAGCATAAAAATTATGTCGTAAAAAGAAAGTTTCCATTCCTGAGGTCAGTTCTGCTCATTCTTGAGATGTCTGTAGGGAGATCGACCCCTCTCTTCCAAAGTGTGTGAGGGCTGGTTATGAAGTAGAACCACTGGCTCAAGAAACAACCAGTGGAGAACTTACTGGGAGGCACATTTCGTTTCAACTGAGGAAAGACTTCCTAGCAATAAGAGGGTTTCAATGTTTCACAGGTTCTGGGTGACAATAGCGATTTCAGTAGAGGCTAATAAAAGACCCAACCAGCATCCTGAGGAAGAACGTTTGACATTGGGTGGCCTCAGTGAACTTCTATGGTTTCATTTAAATAATATAATTCGAAAATGTGTGGGCCTCCACACACCAAGTAACACAGTCATGCCCACTCACACCATTTGAGCCATAACTACAGAGGGACACCTGTGTTTAAGGACAATGAATCATATCACCGAGTATGCTAACACCCAAGCACGTCCTCCTTACTTCTTACACAATGCATTACCGGAAACATATTCATTTCCTTCCATATTCAGGTAAAAAGCTTTACCTCTTTCAGCAATTAAATGGAATCCATAAATCTTTGCTGTGTCAAATGTAGATGGAATGATTTGAACTGTTTACTCAACACACGCTACAAATGTAAGTGAGCAAGAAATGCTGTGAAAAGCAAAAACATAGATGTTCTTCGTGTGGTATTTGGTGAGTGAGTGATTAGCAGATTGGGAAAGTGATTAGCAGTTTGTCCTTTTGATGATAATCACAGAGAATAACACTATCCTGCCCTTAGAATGTTTACTATTGACCAAAGAAAAATTTTTCTACACACTTGTCTTTTTTCCTGCAATATCTGCATCATCTCCTGCAAAACTCCAGCACAATATTAATGATAAGAAATTCAATAATGTAAATCTCCCAAGAACAAAAATTGTCATCAGGCATATGTTGACACAGTTTCCAAATGTTAAAAGACTACAGAACTGAGGCACCCCGATTATACGCTCTTATGTCCTAACCTAAAGGGCCGAGTAGGTGTCCGACCCTGACTTACCTGGGGGTCCTGGGAATCCTTCACGACCTGGATCTCCTGGGAGACCCTTCAGTCCTGGTGTTCCATCGGCTCCTGGGAATCCTGGTGTCCCTCTGAGGCCTTTGGCACCTAAACAACCCAAAGAAATTATGACATACATCAGAGACCCAGGAGGAAACCCAAGTGGTAGAGGAATGGGAGATGGTCGAGTTTGGCACCTGACTTTGTGGTTGCTTATGAAACTGGGAAATGATGAGGCTGGGGGATGTTGATTCCAAAACAGTACATATGACAGCTAGCTGTACCCAGCTGCAGACCCCACAGACCCTGGCAGTGGATGCTACCAGCTGGCTGGCCCAGAGTCCCAGGCTGGGCTGACTAGTGAAGATCTTTCCCCACTGAAGCCTATAAAGACTGGAAGAGGTGACTGCTTCCTTAAATGCACACAAGGACACAAGGATCATGAAGAACAGGGACCCATGACATCACCAGAGAAAACTAATAAAGCTCCAGTAACTAACCCTAGAGAAATGGAGATCTAAAACTGCCTGACAAGGAATTCAAAATACTTATCCTAAAGAAGCTCAGTTAATACGAGAGAATACAGATAGACTATAAATGAAATCGGGAAAAAAATACATGAACAACATGAGAAGTTCTACAAAGAAACAGAAGCTGTAAAAAAAAAACAACAGAAATACTAGAGTTGAAGATTATAATGACTGAACTAAAACAGCACCTCTGGACTTACAGGATTATTTCCAGTGGTTAAAAATCATGTTTAAGGACTCGAACTATTAAGAATAATGCTCAATATTAAGGTTCCACAGTGTACTAATTAAGGGCTCAGAATGTCTGGGTGTGAATCTTGGTTCTACCTCTTCTATCTTTGTGGCCTTGGACAAGTTTTTGAACCTCTCTGGGCTTCAGTCTCTTCATCTGCAAAATGGGGAAATAATATCTACTTCACGCGGTATCGTGAGGGCTAAATGAGATGATTCTTGTCAAATACCTAAGCAGTGCTTGCACAGTGGGTGAGTTCCACAAACGCTCTTAGGATTAGAAGGCTGAGTTTCCTCACCAGGCTACAAAGCTGAACTTCTGTGCTTTTTCATCCATGTTCCCCGCTGTGTGATACCCACACACCCTTCCCGCCTCAGAAAGTAGGTATGCGGATGGCAGAAGTAAGAGAGGAGTCAGACAGAAAGCGAGTTAGGGGCTCTCAGCCAAGGAGCCCTGTTTAGGAAGTGTAACGAGGCAGCCATGGCAGGACAATGGCCTGGGGCCTCGGACACTCAGACCTGGACTTCTGAGTTCTGTGTGGGGACCAGGCCTCAGGTCACACCTTTGGTCTGGGTGTGTGTCACATGTGTGGGCTTCTGATCCTCTTTGACCTGAGACTTTATCTATATGAAAGGTTCTCGTATGAAGAAAAGTTTGCAAACTGACACTAAGCACATGTTCCTAAACATGGAGGACTCTTGGGAAAAATTCCCCATATTTTCTGTCTCTATGATGTCCAGGGTCAACGTCAAAAGACACAAGGTCGAAACCTCCACAGACTTGCTGAGTTGAGTAAATCCTTTAACAAGATTCTCGGGATGAGGCCTGAGAGGGTCTCATAGTGACAGTCAAAATATGAAGAGGAGGCCCCAGGGCTCCAGAAACTCGACACCTCCTTCCAATTCACAGAAGCCTTGACTGCAGGGGTGCTAGAAAGAACAGGGAAGACCTGCATCTGCAGGACACCGCCCTCCTGGGGGACCTGAGAAGGACTGTCGGGTTACCACACAGACAGCTTTGTGGTTCTCAGCCTCCTGCCCGTGGCCCCTTTGACACCCTTCTCCACTCACTCTAGACCCTCCTACAGCTTTTGAAAAAACCTTGATGTCTGAGAGGTTGATTACACCAGCACTTCTTTGAGGACCATATTTTGAGTAACAAGGTGCTACAAAGCTGCCTGTCTCCTCCAGCTATATCAGTCTACCCTTTATCACAATTCATTAAATCTTCCCCATTATGCAAACATTTACAATATCTTAAGCATTTTAAATAAGAACTTCCCTTGAAAGTTTCCCATATCTTTCACTCAGAGCCAATCTACCTAGATTTGAAAAATGTCGACTTATATTACCTATGACCTAGATTTAAAAGAAAGTAAAACATCGGACCAGCTAAAGGAAATAACTCCTAATCTATTGGACATCTTTGATCCGAAGCTTTTCATATGGGAAGCAAACTCAAGAAATTTTTTTTCCAGGTATCTCTGTTCCCGCCTGGTCTGGCTCAGAGACTCCCTTCACCTCAGGCTCTTGGAAACCACAGCCAGCACACCTGCCTCTTGCTGGCAGCCAGATGCTTCAGGAATCATCATAATTCTCTGTAAATATCAGAACACCAGCCTCCTCCCTGCAGTGTGTGAGGCAGGCAGGGGCGTGGGCAGGCAAAGCACTGGGTAGAGAGCTGTATCAGTATAGTAAGGATTCCAGGCTTTCTGGGTTACTGTCCTTTTAGAAAGGTCCCTGTAGGCCATACGGTTGGGCTGCTGCGCTGCCCTCATGTAGAAGGGAATAATCCAGCACCCTGGAGTTTTCAGTATCTTTCTATCCAGGCGGCAGAAATGGGTTGAGAAAGATTCTCATAAGGGCCTCCCTGGGGCTGCGGAGAAGAAGGAAGGCTGTGTGTGGCACCCACCAGTTCCCATGTGGGACCTCGTTCCCCACGGGTCTCGTCGGCAAGGCTATTTTGGGAAAATACATGGTGTAGGAACCCAAGCTTCACCCCTGCTCACATTCCAAACAGAAGCACAGATTATCCAAAATTTCCCATTGGTAGCACAGTCCTCTTAGACCATTATCTCCCCAGTGTAATTAAATGGTTTAAAACAGAACCTTGTATTTGACTGGGGGAGAGGAGGAGGGGGCAGTCGGCATCAGTAGTGCCAAATAATGTTCTTTCTCACACAAGACTGGATTTTTCTAAGGTTATTACTCTGATGATGAAATGGGGTTTGCTCAAACTTAGATGTATAGAAACATATTTGTTCAGAATTCCAATACACTTGAGAATCTATAAATATGAATGTAATTGATGAACAGAATAAAATGGTTTTGCATCGACAAGTCCTACACAAACATAAAGTTCAGCAGTTAGATAAAAAAAGATACATTTTTCAAGTTGTTCTGAAGTGAAGATGTATTAGGTGAGTTTAACTCATAAGTCAGTTTCGGAAAAGAAAACCTAGTCAGGCTTAAGAGAAGATTTAACTGAAATTGAGAACAGGACATGAAACATACGCTGCCTCTGAATTCTATCGATGCTTCAGAATTACAGGCTATGTCACTCACATGAGCTCGATATGTGTGGGAAGCAGTAAAAATTATTTTTTACAAATCCATAATCACCTTCCAGACTAAGTATCAGTCAATATCAGAAATGTTGAATCTATAATCTCCTGATCTCATTAACCTATGATCTTATTAAGCTTCATGTTGTCAACACATGTTCAAAATCTCCCCTGACACTCAGTTCATGTATATTTTGGACCTTGCTTCCACCCAGGTGCTGTTGAAAACTGTCCCAGTGGCTTGGCACTTTACAGTTTATATGGAACCTCACTCACAGGTTATCGTGGGCATCCTTTGCAAAGTAGGAAGTGTCTAGAACACCTGTTTTAATTCTTTCATACAGGTGAGGAGACTAAGTTCCAGAAGAAATAAGTGAGATGCCCAAAGCTCCACTGCTCGGTAGCAATAGAACTGGACGACGAGGCAGGCTTCTGGCTGCATGCCTTGTGCTCTCAACCCTCAAGTACCTGAGCGACTTCCTCAGTGGATACTCGAGGTATTTTCCCTTGGCTTGCCACAGTCAGAGGAGGAGAGAAATCAAAAGGCTGAACGCTTATCAGTGTTGCAGTCTGAGAACTCTCTTGTCCAAGGTTGACAGACACAGACATCTGTGTATCACCGAGCAGGCCACATTTGTTATCTCTGAAATGCCGTGCCACAAGTGGGCACATGGACGGCTGTAGACACTGGGCTCTGTTATAGATAACCATCCCCTACTTATTTCACACGAGTTCTTCAGTTGTGGTGATTGGTCTGCTCCAGCAAAGCCCAGTTCCTCCTAGACTGTAGAGACAAATTCCTAGTCCTGCTTATTTCCATTTTTCTCTCAGTCAAAACCCTGAAAAACAATCATCCAGGGGCAGAGAGGAATGCAGGGGACAGAGGAAAAATGTATGAAGAGGGGAAAGAAAAATGAAGATGCAAAGAGGAAGACTGGAAGTGCTCTCTAGTTTACCAGAGCACATTACCTCTGGGGCCCGGGCGTCCTGGCTGGCCTGGCAATCCCTTGGGCCCTCCAACACAACCTGGGAAGAGAAAGGAAAAAACGGTGAGCTGAAGCAACCTTCAATGCAGAGTTGCATGGCTTTGGGATATTGCCAAGGTCAAAGGCACCAGCCATGAAAACTGGCTACCATTTTATGATCAGAGTAATTTAATGAGTTAATTAATCCTGATTGTGAAGTAAATAAAAGTTTAATTTCGTTGCGTAATGGAATTAGAATATTAATATAAAATGCAAATAAAGTAGGTCCAATCAAATGAAAACCGGCCCTGTGCTGGCAATGATCCATCCCTCATTTAGGGCAGCACCTCATCTCGACTGAGTTAACCAGGGTCCTCCCCAGTGAATGCCCTTTTTTGTTTCTTTTTTTGTGTGGAAATGTTCACTAGTGGATGAAGACCGCTTGTGACTTCAGAAGAAATTCTTCGACTTATCTTTTGTGACTTTGAATACTTTCAGAATTAGCCATAGCGAGTAGCTTCTTCGAGCCATGCAAAATGAAACTTGGGCGACAGCCACTTCTGGTTGGTGTGGCAAGGGCAGCGACATTAAGCAGGGGTGTTTTGCTGTCTGGCTTTTGGCTGAGGGAGCCCCCTGCAGGCACAGCAATTCTTTGAGGTCCTTCCACTGTGGGCCTGTCATTTGGCTGGGCTCCTATTTTGACCTGACTTAATGGCCACAGTCTGCAGAGGAAGACTTCTCTGCCATACTAGGGGCCCAGGGAGTGCAAACTAGCCTGACCAGGTCATAAAAAGAAAGAAACTCGGATGTCTTCAAGGGCTGGTGGGTGAGGCAGCTGGCCTCGGGCCCTCAGAGCCTCTCGCCCAGGCACCGTCCCACATCTGTGTGATTGGCCGGTTCTCTGAAAGCTCCGGGGTTTGCCGCTCATGCTCTGCAGTCTTGCCCTGAGCGCTGGGTCCATTCCCACACCTCAACCGAAACCTCGTGCAGGGGACCCACAGATTCTGATACTACTTCTCCAACCCCAACCTTTATCTTGAGAATTATATCCAAACTTTCAACTGCCATCCAAATGTTTTACTAGCACCTTAAACTGTGCAAAACTCACCCTCTTTGCTTCTCTCTTCAAAATCTTGACCGAGGTTAGCATCCCCTCTGTATCTTGGACCCATGTCTCTCCCTGTCTTCCCACTTGGGTTTCTAAGTCTCCCCTGGCTGGAGACTTTGCCTCTGCATTATCGGCCGGGTCAGCCTCCACACAGTCTCCCTCTCCTCCCCACCACTAAACCTCGGCTCAGGGTCAGCTCCATACCCTCTTTTTATGTGTCAGCCTTTGTTCTTTCTAGCATGCATTTATCACTAGACCAAATTCTTTTTTTCTGACATCTACCTGTACTGGCTCTTTACCCTATATAACAAATAATTCACAGTTTTCCTTTATATACGTATAGACAGAGAGATGAATATATGCATATATTTTAGGTGTGAAAATACTTATCTGTTGAGTTCTCACTGACATTGTAAATTGATGCTTTATATCGGTGAGAAGACTAGATAACATTATGTGTTTTTATACTTGCCTTTCCTTTGATTCTAAGCTGAATCAGATGGGGTGTCAACTTCCAGATTTGCACATATTTATATATTTCTTACCGCAGCTCCACGCTCACTGCAGGAGCTCACAGCAGTTGTTGATGAGTCACATGCTTTATAAATGAAAAGTTTTAAAGAGTTTTAAAGCCTCCTGATCTTCATGGTAGTACCTGGCTGGATGATGTCCTGCCCGTCACCTCCAATGGGCCTTTTCACACCTGTATCACAATCTAGGAGCAAGACATGATGACAGAGTGAGGCAATTTTGGAATGACTGAGAGTGACTAACTTATCTATGGGTGTATGTGTGTTGGGTTGGGGGGAAGGCTAGGGGCTGGACAGTGACTCCAAAGGCTTATTTCTGAGCTTCTGCGCAAAGCCTCCATGACTTCAGCACTGATGAGAGAAGGCTGGTGGTGGGTTCGGAAACCCTGTGGTTGGGAGTCATTTGTATGTGCTGAAAACTGATGGTGTAATACAGCATTCTTACGTGACACCACTGGGGAATTTATGCGTTGCCAAAAAAAAATAATGGATAGATGTTGAAATACTAAACAGTGTCTCATGACTTGAAAGACAGATAAGAGGATCCCTCATACCTATTTGTCCTGGAGTGCCGGGGGGGCCAGGAGGGCCAGGGAAACCTGGTGGTCCAGGTAACCCGACATCTCCGGGGAAACCACGCTCGCCTTTGGGGCCTGGCAGGCCCAATCCTGGGGGACCTCTTTCTCCTGGAATGCCCTTAGTGCCGGGTGCTCCTTGGTGACCTGTGTCCCCTGGGGGGCCTTTGATACCATCACCCTGTGGGAAAATTCAGTTTATCTCTTAAAAGATATGTAAACCTCAAAGATAGTCATATTCCCACTTCCATTTCCTCATTTCCCCGAGTTCTGTCTATGGATATAGAGCAGAAAGACAGTGGAGATTAATAAGAACCTATAGTCATGGTCTACCCAAGTCAGAGAAATAAAGGACAGATTTTACACCAATCATGAGCAACACAATAGAAGGTAGTTTTGAAAAGCACAGAGATCTATGTGAGTATTTATTTTTTCTTTCCAAGCCACTAGCACCTGTGCATGTAATTCAGACCTTCATTCACAGAAAGAATTAGAAATGAGAACAGTTATGCATAGGTTTAGATAAATGGGAATAGAAACACGTTATTTTTATTGCTATGATTTAGCATTTGTGACATATCTACTACTCACAAGGGCTAATGCATTGTCGAAGAAAAGGAAATCTTTAATTTGGACAAGAAATAAAGAGCAGTGTGCTCATGAGAAATAAGGAGAGATAACTGGGTCGGAAAAGCGGGAAGCTGGGAGACGCTCAGCAATGTCAGGTCCTATTAATGAAACCACTAAGCAAGTGTGGAAAACTGGGGTGGGCGAAGGAATGATCAAAGGAGAGTTAGAAGGAATGATGTCTGCAGGGTCACAGGCAGATCATTGCCTGGCTTTGTGCTGAGCATGCCTGAACAAGCCGGTATAACACCCGAGCAAATAAGTCCCAGCCCATCTGCCTGAGCTGTGAATGAGATCGAGATATTCTGATGGTAAGGAGGCAGTAGCTTCCAGGAAATGAAACAGTGCTGTCCCTCGAGGTTACTTTTCTCCTTCATTCCCAAAGGCATGAGGAGTAGTGGGATGATCAAGGGTCAAACTCTTTCAGTATTAGCATGGCCCTGATTAAACCACACAGCGCCCGTGTTTTGGCTTCTTTAAGAGGGGCTTAATGACACGGACAGGCCTTGGCATTTCTCAGATCCGCTGCAGAGATCAGCTGGCAGGTGCATCAAGCTTAGATAGTGGAGAACAATGATGACCACTGGGGAGCATTCTGGGGTGCGCTCACTGAGGTTTCTCAAGGCAGATATTCATGTTCTTCGCTTAGAAATTCCAGCAAGCAAGGAAGAAATTCCAGCGCATACTGACAAAAGCCACCAGACTGGGACTCAGAAGTGGTGGGTTTAAGCGCTGGCTCTTAATAACAGAAAGACAACAGCAACCCCTGACTGCCAGGATCTGGTCCGAGGGCCAGTCCTAGGTGTTGCTGAAGCTGGCTGCCTTCATGGCCATGCCAAGTGTGCCACTGAACACTGATAAGTTCACAAACCACATCAGACAAGGCCACTGTGATGAAGCAAGACACACACTCATACACACATGTGCGTACCACACACAGAGAGCATACACATGCACTTACGCACATGCCATGCACACACCACACACACAAAGGCCACTCCGTAATCATATTTGAATAGGCAAAAACATGAACATTTTTCAAACCATCGACATAATCCACCCTCCTCTTTACCAATTGTAATTCTGGTCTCACTATTTCCCACCTCTTGACTTCCAGAAAGGACTTGTTAAGATACCTGATCATAGAATTATCTGTACTTTTGGAAGCATCCCATCCAGAGCAGAGCCCCACTTCTCCGACCCTCTCCAAGGCTACAGACATGGCTGAAATTCTATGATCATAGACCAGGACCTAGACTCAGTGCTGACAAGTCATGTCACCTCTCGCTATTTCCTCATTAGCCAAACGAGTGGTCTCTACGCTTTTATCTCAGACAGCCACATATCAAGGTATTTGCACAACATGGTTGTGCAATTGTGGTACTCGACTTCTTCTTGAAAATGATTTTCAACATTATAAGTAAAAAAGCAATACTGAATTATTAATAATCCAGGTGTTTTCAAAGAGTCCAAGAAAATGCACTAAAACTAACAGTGTTATAATAGAAACGACGAACATCACAAAAGAAGACCTCAATTTTGGAATGAGGCAAATAATCTGGCAAAGAGAAATTAGATGTGACATTCTGAGGAGAAGGAAGAGAGTTGTGGGTTAAATTGTGTCCCCCACAAGATACTTCTGGCATTTAAGCTGCCTAGTCTGTGGTGCTTTGTTAGAGCAAACCCGGGAAGCGAATTCAAGGAGCTTAGGGGGACAAAAATGGAATCTAGAAAAAAAAAAGAGGTGAGAAATCACATTGCAGAATCAGGAGATGAGAAAAGTCCAGAACTGTCTATGGGAAAGGCATGATGGCAGGGCTGAGGTCAGCGAAAGAAGGATGATGAACTGAAGTAGAATCTCAGTTTGGTGGTTTATCTCCACCCTTCTCCATCTTTGACTGCAGACTCCGCCCTACAGAAGGAGGCCGGGATTTTGCACACTATTAGACATCTTCTCTTTCAACTCTGGTGCGTTTGTGGCCAAAGCAAGTTGTATATTTTACACTTATCCTAGAAAGATAGCATTCCGCCATCTGTTTGAGAACATTTGTTTTGGGGTGGGGTGTATTTCATTCTGTTACACTGGGAAGAATATTCGTTATTTCTTAAATGTTCACTCTGAGCTTGGCTACCAACCTAACTCATTGTTACCTAAAAATATAATTTCTGCTCATTAAAACAGAATGAGTTGCATGAGGTGGATTTAGTGTAGTGTCAGAGCCTTTCGCTTCTGAGGTGTTTAAGGAGCCAGTCCCACACTCGTGGCTACTCACAGGAGCGCCTGGAAGGCCTGGGAATCCATCGAGCCCATCACGCCCCTGGATGCCGTCGTCGCCTTTCAAACCAGGCACACCTGGGACACCTGGTTGTCCTCTCTCACCTGGGAAAGAATTTGCAGTGTGACTCTACTCATACAGTGCTGCCGCAGAAGGATAAACGGTCCAAGAGTGGCTTGGCCGCAGAGACTGACCTTTGGTGGTAGTTGTTCTGGAGTCTCCCTTCAGCCCTTTGGGTCCAGGAGGTCCAGTGTCACCGGGGGCTCCCTGCGGAAACAAGCACACAGTTTTTTCCTCTTTCATGCTGTTAAGGACATCTCTGGAGATGATGACTTTCAGTTCATATGACTCGAGGGCCATTATCTGTCATCAAGCTCAGCACTGTTCAAAAGAATTTTCTGCCATGCTAGCAGTGCTTTATACCTGGCTGTCCGGTACAGTGGTCTCCAATCACAAATGGCTATTGAACACTTGAACGTGGCCACTGGGACTGAGGAACTGAAGTTTAAAATTTAATTTATTACAACCTAATGACAGTAGCCACATGTGGCTGGACAGTGAAAACCAGAACCTTGGTACTCAAGGTTTGGTCCACAGAGCAGAAGCAGGAACCTTTCCTGGGAGCTTGTGAGAAATGAAAACCTCAAACTCCACCCAGGGCAACTGAACCAGAATCTGTATTTCAACAAAAGCCCAGGGATTCATATACCTACAAATTGTTGGAAAAGCAATGATCTAAAACACAAAGTGGCTAATTATTTAGAATCTAAGCAGACAATATAGCTTCCAAGTACACAGAATGGAAATTTGTGATCTTTAATATTGAGAACAAAGAATATTTAATCAACAGCTTATCTTCCAAATGGAAATTAAGATTTGAAGAAAACATACTTTAGAGACATGCTTATTGCAGCGACACATTTTAGATTTCCCAATGAGCAGAAACGAACAGCTTAATGGTTCAGGATACATTTTAATATGTGTGATATGCTAGTTTTTGGCAAATCTTGGTTGATGCTATTTTCAAGATTATGGGAGCTTTTAGTATTGGTTTAATTAAATGGAATGTTACAAGTGATTATGAGTTCCTCTCTCCTAAAAATTCCACAGACTCTTGGTTTATTGATTTAGTTCTTTGCAGAAAAGGGTGACATTCTTTAAGTATCCAGACAGTGTCTCACACACAGATGCTGCTCAATAAGTAGGTGTTGGGCAAATGGATGGATGGATGAATTTGCTTATTGACAGATTCCCATACTTCCAACACTCTGCCAGACTCTATCAGTACAAACATTTAAAAATTAAAAACTGCCTTAGTCGTTCCTACTGCGGTGGGGTTGGCAGTCACATAGACATATAATTAAATGCAAAGCAACATACACAACACCAGAGGTGTTTGAACACAAGTGCTGTGGGGTGTATACAGTTGGGGAAACCCTGTGCACTGAGATTTTAGACATTCCAGGGACACCAAATGGGATCCTTCCATCTTCTAGGAAATAGTCAATCATTTTATAAACAATTGAAGGTTCTTTCTAGTTTTGCCATGATGTTTGCAATTCTCACGACATATCCTTTTACATGCGTCGACAGCCATGGTTTGAAGGTGGTATCATTTTTAAACTAAGACAAAACGTAGCACCTACTAACATCAGTTGGAGAAAACTATTTGTTTTTTGAGAAATCCTGGGGCCTGGAGCAGAGAGGTGCTCTGGATCTCATTTTCACCTGCCAAACAGTAGTCGTGACCTTCTGCACCAGCAGCTCTGAGTGGCAGTATAATTGTCCTGCACCATGCTGTGGAGCCAGATCATCCTAATTGTGCTTGGCCAAGTGTCTTGAGCAATTTTCCCCCTATTGCTAAATATATAAAGTGATGACTTTTCACTTTATAAATCTTCTGCAGTTCTTTTTAAGGAAAAAATAAAATAAAAAGTATAATATCTTTTCTTTCATCTGAAATTTGCTTTGACATTGTTGGTTAGTTAAAACCTGCCATGGAAGAACGATCTATTCCAGATGACCTTTAAATAAGGCATGAAATAAAGTCCACTTAGGTGATGTACACAGGAAGCCATGGGCAGGGAATTTCACACATTCATACAAAGTAAATTCATTATTGACTAGGAGGTCTCAGGTTTATTGGGTTAAGGGAGCCTTTGGAAAATGCAAAACCAGTTCTATACTAAATATGAAGAGGTGAAGACTCAATAAATAAGATGCTTTACATTCAAAATGCTAGAAGTTTTTTTTGCGGGGGGGGGATATAATTAATATACCATAAAATTCACCGTTTAAAGCATACAATTCAGTGGTTTTTAGTACTCTCACAAGGTTGTAAAACTCTCATTATTATCTGATTTCAGAACATTTTCTTCACCCCAAAAAGAAATCCTGCTCCCACTAAGCAGTCACTGCCATTCCTCCCCAACTGAGTCCCTGGCAACTACCAATCTACTTCCTGTTTCTCGATTTGCTCGTTCTGGACACTTTATATGAATAGAATCATAAAATATCTGTTCTTTTGTGTTTATTTTATTTCACTAAGCATAATGTTTTTGAGATTAATCCATATCATAGCATGTATCAGCACTTCATTCTTCTTGATGGCTGAATAATATTCCACGGTGTGGGTATGCTTCAGTTTCATTATCCATTCATCAGGGGATGGACACTTGGGTTGTTTCTACTTTTTGGCTATTATTATTAATACTGCTATGAATATTTGTATACAAGTTTATGTGTGGACATGTGTTTTCAATTTCTTGAGTCTATACTTAGGAGTGGATTTTCGGGGTCACATGGCAACTGTGACTTTTTGAAGAATTGTCAAACTGTTTTCCACAGTGGCTGCATCATTTCACGTTTCCACCAGTAAACGTTTTAAAGTTCCTCTTGCGTACATGGCTTTTCGAATGGTGCACTGGGTACATGAGTGTTCCTGGTCTAAAGCTATGTTAATTCAGTAGATAAAAGCCAGGAATGGGAGGACGGGGATAGGCATCTAGGACGTCTTATCAGCTTTATGACAGAATTGGTCTCTTACCTTGAACCCTGGGAAACCAGGGATGCCGTGATGGCCGGGGTCTCCTTGGCTCCCTTTCTTCCCTGGCTCCCCATTGATGCCTGGAAAGCCTTTGGGTCCTGGCAGCCCCGGAAGACCCCTGATGAACTGATCACTTTCTGCGCATTTACAGTCTCCATCATCACCTGCAATGCAAGGGAGAGGGGAAGGCTTGTTATTTATTCATGAAGCGTTTGTTAAACACTCTTTTGGCTTTGCAGGGACAGGAGCATAAGCAAGGTGGAAGGAGGGAAGGCAACATCATACTCCATGGCCATCATCTACTCTGGTCCTCACACTTCTGTGCACAGTGATGACAGTGGGGACTATCATCTCTATTCCTTAGACGAGGAGCATGAGTCACTCAAGTGTGCAGTCGTGGTCTCCTCAGGATGCAGAATTCTACTGTGATGTTTATTGAAGATTCTTAAGCAATGGGACCATTTACAGGGGTATGCTTGGAGTTGAGGACTCAGTGACAGGAGCTGTAGGAAGCCACCACGGGGACTCAGGGGAAAAGGGAGGAGATGGTGTTCCAGGGTCCAGGTGAAGGTGAGCCATGAAGGTGGGCAGCCTGGCAAAAGCTGAACCCTTGGAGGCCAAGATCATGGGAAGGCAGAGAAAAAAATACACTACCTCTCTTCTTCTGTCTTGTTGTGGCTAGGGAGCTTGGTGCTTGTGCTAGGGTTGGCTCCCTAGGGCACAGATGATGACGGATGATGGCTCAGTGGGGCTGAGTTGTATAGCTCACCCACAGATGTCTGATTCCTGCAGTCAGCCCCCTCCGCAGTGGGGCACCAATGCACCCACACATCCCATAGGTCTTGACAGTCCCACAGAGAAGGGGCCACTTGCGCTAACCTGTCCTAGGGAAGGATGTTGAGCTAGGGGCGGTGTCCCTGAGCTGCAGCAGGAAGAGAAAAGCGAGGACAGCTCGTTTCAACTGCACTTTTACCACCAAGTGGGAGTGAGATGCTGAGCAGGTCATGTCACTCCTCTGAGCCTCGGCCTCCTTGCCCATTAACTAATTCCTAACTCAGGGAGTTATCCTTAGGATCAGACCAGATGATTCCTCTACAAGCACTTTACAGCAGATGGGCCCTTTGCAAGTACTTGTTAGATTGCCTTGGAGCCGAGCACTTGCATCTGAATTCAGCCTAAGAAATCATTGCTCATCACTTTTATCCAGTGCCAAGCTCTGCACTCTCTGAAAATTCAGTGATGAAGATGGCAGACAGAGAATAGAGACGGGTGAGCAAATTGACTGCTGGGTGCAGACATCACCCACCTTAGTTTCACTGGAATTCCCTTTCAGAGGAAAGGAGGCCAGTGGGGGAATGAAGGATCGTGTTCATTTCAGAACAAGTGAAAGGGTGAGGTGGATCAGAAGGGTTGAGGCATCCCCCTACCCCGTCTCCATATTTCTGACATTCCTTACCTTTCCATCCTTTCTGTCCACGAGCCCCAGGGAAACCAGAAGTCCCAGGAAAGCCCGCCTCTCCTTCTCTTCCTTTAAGGCCATAAAGGAAACCTAAGGAGAAAAGCCACAGGAGCCGGCACGTTAGCACAGCACGAGGGACCCCACATCTTGCCAAATCCAGTGTGGGAACGTTTTCAGATAATCTCCCCACAGAGAGTAAAAGTGACTCCCACACTCCAATTATATTCCAAAACACCTTAGGAAAGAAACGGAGACTGTTCTGTGGCCACAGTTTTCAGCGATGGAAAGAGATGTGAAAGCTCAGTAAGTCTAGAAATAAAAATCTTTGTTTTTGAGAAACATCGAGTCCAAGGAAAGCTTCTGATTTTTCGATTACGTATTTTACTTATATGCTAAAGACCTGGATTCAAACCTCTGCTTCCCCAAAAGACAAAACACAGAACAAAACAAGATAATAAAAGATATTCCAGTTAGCTTGATTCCCTATTCTGTCCTCTGCCTTGGAGCAGGGGCACACATGTACATACCACCCTCCCACACACAGCATAAACACCCTCTTTCCTCTTTCGCTCCTCGGTGCACGCATGCACGCACACACACACGAAGTTCATGTCATTAACGTAGATAACTTGTGACCCACCTCCCCAGTCCTGACCCTCACCCCTTTAGCTGGGGTCAGGGTACTTCAGAAGTCCTGCCAGCGTCTGCACGGCTCTGACACAATCCTTCATTTCCCCACTAGGCAAAGGTATAAGAAATACACTGCTAAAGCCAACAAAACTCTCCACATCACGTTCGAGAGGAGCACCATCTTGTGGACGGACTGGGGCTTCACATGTCCAGGAAACCTCGCTGCTGGGCCTGGAATCTGTTTCCCTGACCTGTTTTGTTCTCCCCACCGCTATACACTGTAGTGCTCACACCACCAAAGATCCAATGAAACTCCTCCAACAAATTAAAACACATGCTGCCATATTCACCTCATGGCTCCTGAGAGGATAGCATGAGGTGATTAAGGAAGCAAGAAGGAGAGGAAAATATCAATTTAAAAAAACTTTTGCTAGCTGCTTGGGAAAATGACAACAAAATTTAAGTGTCAGAACACTGCTAGGTAACTATAAATCTTTATGACCAGGTGGCAATGACTACTGTCCCATGTAATTTGGCCTCATTACATATTTAATATAATCTCTCATCCACCCACCCATCCATCCATCCATCATCCATCCATCCATCCATCCATCCAACTATCCATCCATCCATCGTTGAGACATTTGCCTGGAGCCTATGCTGTGTCCAGCAGAGTGCTAGAAGCTGTGTATACAGTTGGAAACAAAACTGACAGAACTTCATGGAGCTTCCAGTTTAGATGTGGAGATACACATCAGATACATCTTAGTAAATAGACCAACATAGAATTTCAAATTATGACAAGTGCTGTGAGAACAGGGAGCTCAGAGAAAGTAATAGGGAGAAGCCCATTTAAAATTGGGGAGAGGGTGTCAGGAAGGTCTTTTCTGAGAACATGACACTTAAATTAAGAAAAAAAGATGGCCAGCCAAAATAGGGAGGGAGGGAATGTTCCTGAGAGAGAATAAACTTGTTTAAAAGTCCCTGAGGTTGAAAAAAAGTCAGTCATAGGAGGGTGATGAGTGAGGAGTGAGGTTACAGGAAGGGAGGGGAATGAGGTCATGCCAGCCCCGAGGTCTAAGGAATGGGGTTTGCATTTTATCCCAAGGGCAATAGGAAGCCATTAAAGGGTTTTAAAGACGGAAGTTACACAATTTAATCTACATGTAAAAAGGACAGGCTGGCTGTGTAGACAATTACTGGAAAAAGCATGGAAGCCGATCATGAGTGGGTTGGATATTCCAGCTGACTAAGCATGAGATACTGTGGTGACTTTCATCGGGTCAAAGGCAGTGAAATGAAGAGCAATGGACAGATTCAAGATTTTAGATTCAAGAGGCAGAATCGCTAGGACTTGGTGATAGATTCGTTGTGTGGGTGAGTGAGATGCCAGAGCAACTCCCAGGGCTCTGGCCTGTGCTTCTGGGTCTGTGGAGATGAGTGAGGCCCAGGAGAGGAGCATGTGGGTGGGGGAGTTGGGGAGCAGGAGATCCAAAGTTTTGGACACACGAAATTGGAGATGTCTGTGATACATACAGTATTGATTATGTGATGAGTTAATGGTTGGTATGAGCTTGGAGTTTAGGACACAGAACAGGGCTAGTGACACAATTAGGGAGTGCTGGCATAGAACTTGTATTTAAATTCATGTGAATGGATGAGTTCACCAAGATAGATAGGGAGAGAATACAGGGGTCTAAGAATGAACTTCAAGGAACTTCATCATCTACTCAGGGAGAGAATACAGGGGTGAACTTCAAGGAACTTCATCATCTACTGGAATCATCTAAGAATGAACTTCAAGGAACTTCATCATCTACTGGATGGATGGGTAGAGGGAGAAGAAGAAGGAAGAGCTAGCAAAGGATCCTGAAAAAAAAAAAAAGTCTTTAAAATAATAGTGGGTTAAAGACAGTGGGGCATCATGGAAGGCCAGAGAAGAGAGTGTGTGAAGGAGGGGATGTCGGCTGCATCCTTGCTGTTGAGAGGCTGCTGATGGAGGAAAATGACACTCTTAGGAAGTGGCTCCATGGGTCATTGGTGACTGGGT
Source organism: Pteropus alecto (assembly GCF_000325575.1). NCBI lineage: Eukaryota > Metazoa > Chordata > Mammalia > Chiroptera > Pteropodidae > Pteropus > Pteropus alecto. The sequence goes on from NW_006434373.1 coordinate 2,644,405, forward strand.
CAAGTGCATTTCAGTCTAGTGGTGGACTCTGTGGGCTTTATTTTATGCCTCTAGGTCCTTCCAATATGTTATGAGAAGTACAGTATCACAGGTGGTTATTTAATCACAGATGCTTCAGGAATTTTAAATGTGAGGCAAAGAGATTGTGGGTGTTCCTTACAGTGTTTGCAAATCTAGTAAAAAAGGCACAGTGTGGCCGTCTTACAGTGCCAGCCTTCCTTTTTCCTATGTTGTTGTTGTTTTTTTATTTATCTAATAAATTGATAATTTCAAACAAGTCCTATAGAATAGCAGTGTGCCTCTTAGATGTTTTCAAGATGATTTTCCTGACCAAAACAAGCCAGGCAGTACTTTGACTTATTCCAGAACACAATAGCACTACCCCACACTTGCTTCAGCTGGAACTAAGGGTAAGCAAAAACATTTAGCTCAGAAAGAAAACTGACTTCACGGTTTGATTTTGCTGGAACTGCAAAACATTAAAATTCTGATTTTCAATAGTAACAATACAGAAAACAGGATGAAATGCAGTTAACAAGAAAAGAATTCAACAATTTCATTTCCGGGGAACAGTTGAAATCTGTGAGAATCAAGGTCATTGATATTAAATTTTGATTATATACAATAATGTTTTCAAAGGCCATTACGGTTCGCTACTTTTTGTATAAGAGATTGCTTAAAAAAAGATGATTGGAAATAATGTGTCTCATGGGATAAGACAAATATTTCAAGGAGAACTTAAGTTGTACGCTTTTAAAATTTTTAGTTGATAAAATTTATCAAATACCATTCCATCTATTTTATAAATTCTCTCTTCAGTCTACAAATATGAATCAGAAATAAGTTAATGTGTTTACAGATGACTCAAGTTAGTAAACCATAAGTTCGTTAAGCAAGATTTATAAAGCAAGTGGCATGCCTTTGTGTCTTTATCGCAATGGAATGTAGTTACAGGAATAATGGAAGGTTATCTTTCAATCACAATCCTTTAAAGAGGCATGCTTTTATTTTTCAGACATCAAGTTTTGTTGCCCAAAAAGGAAAACTCAACAAATAACATTTATTTAGAATATACAACACTCATAGAAATGTGGCCATTATCGCAAATGCCACAGTAATAAATATTACTTGAAGGATAAAGAAAATTAAAGACAACATTGTTCAAATGAACTGGCAAATTCCAGAGAAATATCTGCACCTAAAATTTTTCCAGTCGAAGGAAAATTGGGAATGTAGAACCATATTAACTTTAAAATTTACTGTAGAATACAAAACAGAATCAGAGATGCTAGTGCTGATTTATTAATGAAAGAAGTATGTGCTGATATGCTTCCAATGCCTCCAACAGTTTTCCTTCTAGAGATGGCAATGAGAAATAATCTTCCAAAAGCAATTAAAGCATGGGTCTTTGAATTTACCTTTAACTAAAACCAAAAACTATCTGTTAGCAAATATGATTCTCTTCCTCTTTGGAGAAAGGAAGCCATAGAGATTATCAGGAGTGATATCAGAGAATTTAAAGTCAAATATTTTGAATAGAAAAGGCTGCTAACTCATGGTCCTGTTACATAGGAAGAAATTGTCACCTCATGTCTTCTTCCAATACCTTAACTATCCAATCTCTTGAAATGACAAAATGTTCCCATTAAGAGATTTCACAATGTCCAAAGCATATCTTTTTTAAACTCAAAGCTGAAAAGAATAATCATTTTTGAAGGTAAACTCTAAGAGTGCAGACTTCCCTGCCCCCTGAGAGCATTCTTAACTAAAAGATGTGCCACAGGAACATTGTAATCTGGAAATACTACTTTGTGCTATGATTTGATGATGTTCCAAGGTAGCATGTGGGGACAGATTCTCATGCTTGTCTACTTTATAGACTTCCACAGTCTTCTATCTTGACCTTGGCTAATGGCTGCCACTTCTTTTTACAGATGGTGCAGCCATCCCTTCTTGTGATCAACTATGCCACCTGTTCAGTTGTAGCTTTGATTACGCGAGGGCCGAGAAGACAGATTATCAAGTTTGCTTAAAACTGTTGGTTAATCAGAGGAGAGAGGCTGCAAGTCAAGGCGTGAGGCTTCCACCCTGGAAGAAGGACTTATTCCAGAACTTATCACCCGACAGCTTTCATCCCTCATCTGCTTCGGGATTGCACCTCTCAGAAGTTTCACTGAAGGATCGATCTCACTGGAGCCACAGTCAGCCAACACGTACTGTGCAATATCCATGGGACTGTTGATACTCAACAGGTTTTCAAGGTTTTGCCTTTCTTCCATCACCAACTTTTTCTATTTGCACCACAGAGCACCTGCTACATTCTAATCAGCTGCCTACTGCATTGGTTCATGACAGTATTTAGCAGAAAACCCAAGTGAAAATATGGCTAGGGCCAGGCTTCTTTGTCTGGACACCGAAATGCACCTCCCTTGAGTTTCCCTCCACTTACCATCGGGTCCAGGTGGTCCAGTGGGCCCTGGTGGTCCTTGAAGCCCTGGCTTTCCATGAGCTCCTGGTGGGCCAGGATATAGCGCAGGGAGGCCCGGGTCTCCTATGAAGCCTTTGGGTCCCATTTCACCTGGGAAGCCTCTCTTCCCATCTGAAAATCCAACAACAATCACCAGCAGTGTGAAACTTCTGATATTTAAGAGCTGCATTG
>NW_006434373.1:2647111-2669868 GCF_000325575.1 Pteropus alecto
TACAGTCCAGGCAGTCACTTAGGGGGTGGATGCCAGTGGTATATTTCATCACTATTTTTTTACTTTAAAAAAGTCTCTTTTCTTGCCTCCGAATAATGGCCTGAGATTTCCTGCCAACTCTTGGCAACAACATTTGTTGACTGCCCATGCTCTTCCCAGCCAACGGACAGAATCATGCTAGTTACTCATTAGTGACAGAGTCTAACCTAGTGAGAGAGTTACTGTCACAGGTCCTGTTGTTCTGTGAAGACATCCAAACATGTACGTGAGACTAGGTTCAGTTGCTAAACCTAGTCTACGGGGAAGAGCACCAGCACCAACCAAGCTGTGCAGTCAGTAAGGGGCCAGTGGTTTATGTGAAGGCTGAGAGGACATACTTTTGGTCATAGTTTTAATACCGTGGAACACATTACCTTCATCTCTGATGGATGTGCCAGGGGGACCTGGTGGGCCGGGGTCTCCTGGCTCACCCCGGGGTCCTTGCTCCCCAGAAGTCCCTGGGAATCCCTGATCGCCTTTGCCACCTGAAACCGAGATGGGCCACACAGTAAGAACAGGACTTGTGGTCTAGGACTTGCATCAGATGTTCACCTATTTCATTAAATACATATTTACCAATACTCTGCACATTTCCTGAAGCATAGTGGGGGTCCAAATGTTTACTATATGGTGGTCCCTGTTTTCAAGGACCTCATTCCCAAACAAATGGGGCTGATACAAGATTCCTATAAATATCATAAAACAATAGAGGGGCACATAATGCCAAAAAGACACAGAGAGGTTTCGAAGGAGGGGAAGATTGTTTGGGGGCAAAAATCTGATATCGAGGGACCATTAAGGATAAAAATAATAGCAGTAGATAACATTTTGAGCTATTGCAGTGTGCACTAGGCTGAGCATTAAATACTTTTCATACATTTGATTCCCATAGAACCATGTGGTATAGATAGTCTCATCGTCCCAGTTTTACAGGGAGGTGAAACATTGTGCCCAAGGGCACTCAGGTTTCCTGGAGAAGGTACCCTGACAGTTGAGCTTCAGACACTGGTGGAGTTTGATGAAGATGAGAGGCAGGGGAGGGCGACGGCAGAGGATGGTGGAAGGAAGGGCTCTCAGAGGGGAGGGACATCAGCCTAACTGAAAGCACAGAGCTGGGAGCGCTCGGCAGGGCTGGACTGGAGTGTCAGGGTACAGGTGAACAAGGGTAATGGAAAATCAGGTTGGATAAGCAACTGAGTCTAATGTGAGAATAAAGAAGGAATCTTCCCATGTACCAGGCATGGCATCAGGGGCCAAGGAGCTATGTGTGGAGGGCTGATTCTCTTTGAGCCCCCTCTTCCTCTGAACCCCAGCTCCTACCTGGATTGGCTTTTTATAACGATTTGTTGGGTGAATAACACATGAATGCTCTTATAAGCCTTACTTCTAAATAAACAAACAAACACCAAGTGGTATTGCTATGTTCTTTGGCATGTCGGATGAAGACATGCAAAACTAGTTATTAAACTGACAGATGATTCACACCTAAGCAGGACACTGAGTCTTTGACCCCTGGGCATATATGATAGGGAGAGCCAGATGATCTACTAGTATAGGAAGAATGCATTAAAGCATCTTTATTTAAAAAAAACTTTACTCTTTAAAATCCCTTCTGATGTGTATGTTTTAGCATGTACATTATTTAGTTATTCAGATAAATATTCACTGAGTACATACTAGGTGCCTGGAACTGTTCTAGAAATTGGGGATGCAACAATGAACCACACAGGCTACAATCTCTGCCTTTATGGAACTTCCTGTGACATGGATAAAGTATCCATAAATAAATACATGTATAATTATTCAGGGGAGTGCTCAAAACACTTTTTAAAAACATCTTTTTAGAAGGATGCACATTCAAAAAGATTCAGAGACCATTGCTCTTATAGCGTTTGAAAATATTTCAATATACTCTCACCCACCGGAAGCTGAACTAAAATAAAGATGAGCATTAGCCGCAGCATGTGCAACATCCTTCATTTACGCGCTGGGGTCAACTGTGACAGTGAAGCATTTTCCTGGGGAGTTATTTATGTGAAAACATCTAGGGATTTAGTTCCTTGAAGTTTAAAGGGCTATGACTGTTTACAGAGTGTGCTTATGATCAATTCCAGGCTTTAGACTGTCTAGCAGAGGGGTGTCAGCATCTTGGTACAGATGGAGCATGATGAGCGAAGGTGGTGTGGCCTCCTGCCATAGAGGCCTGATGTGTAGGACTGGATACCTTCAGTGATATTGCAAATGGCAAAACCAGAACCTGCACAAAGTATACAGAATTAGAAGAATTTCCCCACAGAGGGGTCTCACCTGGAAAGTGGGGAGAACTCTCTCAGGAAGAGGCAAAATGAGTCTCCTGTGATACCACATTGAAGCCATAAGGGAAGGTGCACGTGAGACTGAAATTCTACAAAGGTTATGTTCTAACCATCTTTTGTTTGCTTTGTTTTCTTTTACTTAGATAAATCTTTCTTGCCAGTTTATGACTCTGTTTCTATAACAGAAAAGAATGTACATGTAATGTAAACATGCAGGAGAAATCGCACACAAACCTTTAGCTAGAGAAGGATGAGGGGAATAGGCAGGTGGGCCTGGGCGGCCTTGGTCACCCACTTCTCCCTGGAGGAAAAAAAGAGGGAAATAGAGAAATGCGAGACTGGCCCTTTGGAGTTCTGGACACTGCATATTTCCAAAGAATAAAGCTGCATGTGGACCATGAGCTTAGTTTACTATTCTGAGTAACTAAACCATAGATTCTGCCTGGGGCACCACTCCACTATGCTGTGGCAATAAGTCCAGGCATCCCAGACACACCAAGAGACAACAAAGTGGGTAGGTGCCACTATCACTCTGAAATTCTTGTCAAACACTGGACTCAGTCAAGAGGCTGCTTTCTGCAGGGTAGACTGTTCTATTGTTGATAACGGTATCTGAGCTACCCCACAGGGGTGATACACCTATACCCTGAAACAATGCCATCTGGATTGTAAGCTCTAATATTTCAAGTGTTGCCTCCTGGGTCCCATAGGCCTAATCACGAGTTTCCCTGTCCTCACAAGACTTGCCACCTACCCAACAGGAGAATCTCCCTCCCTGGCTGGTCCCCTCATCAGCTGGAGCAGCTGCAGCCTACCTGATCCTCAGCCTCCTGGATCTCACTTCCCTGCCAGCCCATGCAATTATTTAAATGAGTCAGTCACATTGTCCTTTGGGAACCAGAGGGTGCCCCACCCTCCTCTTACCACAAAGCCTCTCCCATAGTTCTGTCTGCTCTGGGTGCAGCTTCCAAGTGCATGCAACCTCTGTATGGCCCTGCGTGATGTGCAGCATCCTGAGGCTGGGCTATATGTGACTAATAAATGAGTGTCCATCTCATCTCTTCAGTGCTGGGTATTATATGTTTGGTTACCTATTCTTATACTGCACAGAGGATACCTCCCTTGTCCCCTATGGTGAATAGGAGGTGATCAGGACACAATCCAAAGAAAAGAACTGAAAACCATCCAAATGAAAACTGATCCCACCTTGGGTCCTCGGGGTCCATCGGGGCCTTGATAACCATCTGGTCCTCTGCTTCCCTGCAAGAAAGATGTGTGATGCTTATTTTAATCTCTAACATATAATTTATTAGGCATACTATTATTATGCCTAATAAAATTAACAGCAATTCATTAAAATCACCAACTTCCCAGTCTCTGTTCAATTTTTCATGATTTTGGTCTCAAAAATGTCTTTTTAAAGTTGCTTTGTTTGAATCAGCAACCAAAGTCCAAACACGACATTTGGCTGTTATATTCCTTCATTTTCTTTTTAATTCATGATAGTTTCCTTTTACTTTCTACTTTTCCAGTAACTCTTTTTTGTTGTTGCTGTTGAGGAAATTGGGTCATCGGTACTGCAAATATTCTACTACCTACTCTATTTTCTCTAAAATAGTTGTTGGATCTAGAGGCTTCATTAGGCTTAGGTTCACCTTTTGAGCATTAATAGTTCATGCAGGGTGCTGTGTCCTTCCTATGCATCCCTTCTGGAGGCACAGATGCCAAGTTCGAGTAGTTTTATGACTGATCGGTGGGGTTGTGTTGACAACCTGATGCATCTTTTAAAATCTTCCTCCAAGATGAGTTTTGAAAATTTTCAGTTAGTACCAAACGGGAGCATTAAAGCCTCTCAATTTAGAATTTTTTTCTCTTTATTAAAAAAAGTTTTAATGTTACCTGTTGCTTTCTAATTCCCTCAAATATGTATCAAAAGAGCCATGTCATATCTGGATAGATATGTAAACCTTTTTTAAAAATCCAAAAATTTATTCCATTTTGCTTAAAGAACATGCATAGGAAAGCCCCCAAAATAATTCAGAATGCCAGGTACCAATGGTATAAAAAATGGATATTATCAGATTATTTTACAGAATATTTTAAAATCTAGGAGCATGTATGCTGAAAGTCATGTTGTTTAAAATGAACTAAGATTGGCTTAATTTCGTAATTTTCATGGTGGGCCTATAATTTAGACTGACTTTCTTCCACACTAGGTGGAGCTGAAGATTCAAAAGTGAAGGCAAATTTCTCTGATATTAAAAATGATCTACTTAGAGGCCTTCCCATAAGATAGGAATCATTAAAGAGCTTGCCAATGGCTAGGGGGTTGGTAATGAGGCATTTGTCTGAGCTGTGTTACAATCCAGTTCAAACGATGTGCTAGACTGTCAAATCTATATGCCATCTGGGCCACCCAAGCACTGCTCAGCGGTGCTGTGACATCATCAACAAGCAATAACAAGCATCCCCAGAACTAATTAAAGTTCTATCAATCTCAGGAGGAATGAGGGAGGGGTAGCTGATTCTCTGCTCCTATAGAGAAAGCAAAATCTTTCCTAGAATCTTTTCTTTTTTGGCTTATCCTATTTTGTTTATGTTTATGTTGGTGTTAACAGTTGCTCCTTGGAGCTGCCTCTAGTTACTGGTTCCATTTTACATCCTTAAACCAAAGCCTATAAGTATAACTGAGAAGTTGGAGAGTAATGGCAACTTGGCAAGCGAGATAACACATGGTAGACGCATGGTCGTCTGTGGCACAGTGTGGCACTAACATGTAGAACAACTCAGCCATGCACAATTCTAAGCCTGATCCAGATTCACAACACATTACTCACATAATGTTTTCTTCTTTAGATCAGCCATGTGTGTACATCTTGAGCATCTTCTATTCGTATAGTTGAGGAAAACATTTCACTGCAGCAACTGAGATACTCCACTTAATTGGAAGTATCTGCATTTTCTCCAGTTGTTGCAAGTGCAGAAAGCAAACTGGAAGACATGAGCCTTCAATCTCAACATCTGAGACACCGCAGTTAGAGGCCCCAGGCGGTCAGCGACTGGCGAACACCTTGTTCTTCATTAACTACGGAGTTCTAGGAGGGCAGTGTGCTGCATTTTAAAAATGCTGTAACTCCTTAGTGTTGGGTTTAGAAAAACAAATCATAATTATGATTTCACTAGCACATCACAGGCAATCAAAGTATTAACGGTGGTACTTTAATTACATAGGGTAGGTGGAAATGAATTACTGTTAAATGCTAGAATTCATCCTTTTGGCCTTTGGCTGAGTGTTGCATGGATAACTATTGCTCCAGGTACGCTACCTTTGGGTGTACTACTATCGGTTACTAATGTTACGAAAAGATGGGAGTAATCAGGGCAAATCCTGGTTTCATCCCTGGCCTGAGTTTAGCATAAAAGGAGAGAAATGGGAAAAATGAGATCACTTAAGGTAGCAGAAAGACATCAAGATGGGTGCTCACTGTGAGTGGTCAAAACCAGAACATGGGGTTAAGATGCCTGTGCCTAGAGCCGGTGTAAGTCAGAAACCAAATCTGGGAGGCCAAGTCCCATCTGTAGTGCCAGAACAAATATGGTAGAACTCCCTGAAGTGGGACCGACGAAACCTGGCACTCGCTAGCAGCATCCTTATGGTTCTCCAGATGTCATGCTACCATCCTGCCATGGAGCCATGAGCATGATTCAGTAGAGACATGATTTGGAGGCTGAATCAATTTTTTAAAAAAGCCTCTTTTTTAAAAGCCTACTAGGACTGAATTATGAAAATACTAGCCCATGGGCACTAAGGTGTGTGTACCATAATGTTGAATGTGTGATTGTTGAAAATAGCAAGCAGCTAGAAACCACCGTGGGGGGCTAGTTAAGCAAATATGGTACATCCATTGACTGCAATTCTGTACAGCTTGTAAGTATGTGCTAATGTGGAACAATTTCCAAAGCACATTAGATGAAAAAGCAAGTGGCAGAACAATGCAAATATATTTACTTTCTGTTATTAAGTTATATGCATATAAAAATGCATTTCTTTTGTATACTAGTGCTTATCGGAAAAAATACCCACGGAATTATTTACACTGGCTGCCTCCAGGTTCTGTGATGGGAAGGATGTGTGCTATGTATACTATGATTGAATTAGTAAAGATAATGAATAGTGAAAATAATAAATCATTAATTTATACAATCTATTTTTATGTGTACTCTCTCATATGACCTATCGTTCAGACAATTCTAAGCCTGATCCAGATTTACAACACATTACTCACATAATGTTTTCTTCTTTAGAAATTGCCAAAAATCTCTCTACAGAACACATGGTAAAAATAACTAATTGGGTCATCATTAAAGATAAACAAAGTGTCAAAGTGAGTCAGATCAATACATAAAAAATCTAAGTGATCCCTTCCTTGGTCACCACGCTGACTACTCTTCTAAGAGTAACATGAAATGACTCAGAGGAGAGGTGTGAGACTGGAAGGTACAAAAGTCGTAGCTGGTAGGGACTGGTTGATGTGATGTCTGGAGGGAGAGAACCAAAGGAAAGAATCAAAGAGCTAGTTTGCAAAATGAGTAAAAGCTAAATAATCTGACTCAAGCATCTCGAATGATTTGGGGTGAAGGATTACTTTATGCCATGGTAAATGCAGTGAAAGTTTTAAATGTTTTTTTCTGGGGCAATATTTTTCTGAGATTCTATAGTCTTCATATTTGACCTTTGTGAGATGTTTCAGGCCTGGAGCAGATTGCATTTTATGCATCACACTTACTTTTTGTCCTGGTAAACCTTTTTCACCATCGAAGCCAGGGGCACCCTGGGTTGAACAGAAAATAGAAACAATAACAGCTTAGAATACCTGGCAATGTTTTCCAGAGGGCATTACTATGGCACCTGGCATAGACTAAAACAAAATACTTGACATGAAAATATCAAAACCATTCGAAACTCTTTATTTTCTAAAGGAGATGGATCATTTTAGCGACACTTTCATATAATGCATCATATCTACCACTTAAAGAAATTTGGAGAAATCCATGAAGATAGTATAAGAATGGTACAGATATAAAAAGGGCTGCACTCTAATAAAAGTTGCTGTTCTTATTTTCAGAGATTGTAACAAATGACTTTTTAGTGATAATGGCTACCAGACAGTTATTATAAGGCCACTTTCTCTTCTTCCTGGCCCATTTCCCAGCTTGCTGTGCCTAGGTTTGGCCATGTGACTGAGTTCTGGCTGATGGGGCGGGGCGGGGGGTGGGTAAGTGGCAGGTGTCATTTCGGGCAACCTTGTGAAGAAGGAGGTCTGTCCTAGGGCATGGGAGCCACAGGTGGCTGAATCTCCTTCAGAGGAGACGCTCTCTTGCCCCATACCCCTGGGAACATTTTCGATGGACTCTACATTTTTGTTACCAAAGATTAATCTAGCCTAACTAATACAAGCAGAAATGTGTTTGTGTTCTGTTCCTATCCTTCACCAAATGGAGGTACACAGTTTTAAAAACCCCAGTTACTGGGAGATAAATGATGCGTCAATCAGTGCAGGTACATCTCATTTGCTGTAGTCAATGGACCACTCTGGTTCGAAATGTAGGGTGGGGGAGGCTGTGTGTGTAGAGGTGAAGGGGGTGCGAGGGACATTTCTCTGTACTTTCGGTTCAGCTTTGCTGTGAACCCCAAACTACTCTAAAAATAAAGTCTATTGAAAAAACAGAACAAAACAAACCACAGACATAGAACACATGGTTTACCCGCGGTCCTGAAAAGCCCATGATTCCTTCTTCTCCCTTCAAGGAAATGCCCTAGGAGAAAACACAGAGACCTGAGGGAGTGGCTACCACTTTACTCTTTACTTGCTCAGGGATTCCATTTCTGAGCACCCCGTGGCCACCCTGCCTCTGTGGTTCTCTATTCCAGCCCAGTAGAATGGCAGATTAGTAGAGATCTGTTGAGTCTGCCCGGATCATCACGTATCTAGGATACCACTCTCATGCCCTCTAGTAAGTGTGATGTAGGAAGACTGGGAGCACTGGGGCAGTCATGACAGAGATTGAAAAGAGGGCAGAGTGATTGTATGGCTAGACCCCTAAAACAGAAGCCAGTCCATCAAACCTGCCCCCCTCCCCATATTTTCTCTTTTAAAGAGTTTGGGTTCATTTTATGGACTTCAGAAAATGTTGATTAGCTGGTGTTTATTATGCAAAAAGGAAGACATTCTGAATCTATTTTCTGAAGGAAAGCATAAAAATAAATGATAATGCTTTCTTGCTGTAGACAAATGGGCTGGAAACCAAGAGTCGGTGGGTTGTTACAACTCCTGCACACTACTATTGCAATAGGAACACGTCAAATTTGGGAACCGTTAGGGAGAAGAAATATCTTTATTGCATGACTTACTATTCGTCCTGGTTCCCCCTCACTTCCTTTGTCACCCTGTGAAGAAAATGAAAAATAAGAAATGCTCTTTAATTTGAAATAGTAATATTTAAAAATTCATCAGGGTTTATGATATGAGGTGAAATATATTTAATAAAACTTCAAACAAGCATTATAAATGAATTGTAACAAACAAATCTAAACTTTGCAGCTCCATATTCAAGGAAAAATGTGCTATTTGTTTTGGGTTTTCATAATATAAATTAAATCATGTTATTTTTGCTGTGATTGCAAGGCTGTCTCTATCTATGTGCTTTCCTTTATCATCTCACAACTGCAGGCATGTAATAACGTCCTGTGGCGGTAGACTGTGCCCAGAGAAAAGCCCCAAATGATAATATTCACGTAAATAAAATATTATTAGGAGGGTTCTTTGAAGAAAAGACACATTTGGAATGTGTTAAAACTCCAAGCAAAAATGGCTTTGGAAAGAAATGTTAACACTGTCTGACCTATTTTTTCCACTTCTCTTGGCCTAAAATGATGAAAGAAATGTAGTGACCGGCGGGGTCCTTGATCTCCATTACTGCTAGGACAGCGCCCAGATCCCTGTGGCCCCAAACTGTCCCCAGCAGGCTGGCTGGGCCCCAGCCCTGGAACCATTGCTTCTTGGTTGTAGAAAATGAAGGAAAAGTGTTTCGGAAGCTTGAGAATCTCAGCGTGGGTAGAACCTGCTCTGGCTGGGCTCCATCTTCAGCTCCTGGACAGAGGCCCTACCTGGCTGATGATCAGGTCACCACTAGGAGCCAGAGGCCCGCCCAGAAACCACCTTGACACACTCAGTGGGGATCCTGCTCTTGCCTGGTTGTCCAAGATGTACCACTTTCTCAGTTATACACAACCATTTGCTTCTGACTCACTTTCCTCTGGCATTCTGTCTTACACCAGCCACCTCCTAGGCCACTTTCATCAATGGTCAGGTCACTCAACTTGACCTATAGCTGCCTAGGTTAATGCCCGCCCCCCCGCCAGGGCAGCGGTCATGCCTGCCTCTCCCATGAACGACTAAGCACCCAGACTCCATCTTAACAAATACTTGAGTATTGGGAATTATATTCTATGTTTGAGGTTTTTATTTTGATTCCTGTTGATTGTGCCTGACTTTACCAGACATTTCACCTGTGGCCTCCTGTAATCCACTCCGCAGCTCTATAAGGAACACGAAGGCTCAGGAGGGTTTAGTGGCCATCTGAACGAGTAAGTGGTACAGCAGGATGCTGAGTTTTATTTCAGACTCCAAGAGTACATTTTTAATCAAATGAAATGTTAAGAGACATCATAAGGGCCAGAAAATGAATTTCGATCCCCCCAAACCCCCCACGATGATGCTTTATGTCAGCAAAGAGTAAAAGTAGGGTAGGTTTATGTTGCAGACTATAACATTTTGTTGTGTAGTTCCATATACTGGGTTTGAATTATGCTCTGACTATAATCTATGTCTACACAGGAGACTCATGTACTTAAGGATACATTGGAGATTTTTTTATGGATCCTTATGTTGTTTCAAATTTGTCACAATTGTTTAAGATGTGGACTATTGTAGTTATTTGATGGAATGAATAGTTGTGTTTTCATGCACAAGTTGATAGTGAGGCCTTTTCTACTTTGAATGTGATTGTTTGAATAAGATAAAGAAAGTTACCTTTTTTCCTTCTTTTTTTAAAGTTCAATTGGGAACTGTCAATTTTGGTGAAGCTCCTTTACCTTATATTGATCTGGGTGGAATGTTTCATTCCTGGGCCCGATGATGGCATGATTGCCGTCTGATGGAATCCCATCGGGTCCGGGCAGTCCCATGTCACCCTGTGAATAGTTTAGCAAAGCAGTAGTCTTTACTCGGGAAGACATTACCAAACTTGAGTAAAAGCACAATCCCACCACAAACTACTTTTTTTCTCCTTGCATATTACTTATCACATCTACATTAATTTTGTAGTGTTATATTTATAATATAAAACAAAACTCAATTTAAAATGCAATAACCATAATGTAAAATTATTTGTATCCTGTTTGCATTAATAATAGTTAGAATGTCTGCATAAAAACTATTTAGGTTATTCACAATTTGGGGGCTACACGTATCTCCTTATGATGAATTACTATCAAGGAGATTATTAGGTCTGAAGGCTAAATGTCTTTATGGTTCTTGACATGTATAACTCTATTGCTTTTCAAGATTGGTACCGAGATATAAGAAATGCCTAAGAAATGAAAGACTCCAGTTTCACCATTACTTCACCAGTTAAGGGTGTTTTTATATTCTAAAAAGCAGTATCTTTTTTTTTTTAAATTCATTAAAAAAATTTTTCAATTACAGTTAACATTCGATATTATATTAGCTTCAGGTGTACAGCATAGTGGTTAGACATTTATATAGTTTACAGAGTGAGACCCTCAATAAATCTAGTATATTAACTATATTCTCTATGCTGTACTTTATATCGCATGACTATTTTGTAACTTCCAATTTGTACTTCTTAATCTCTTCACCTTTTCACACAGCCTCCCAACCCCCCTCCCATCTGGTAAACATTAGTTTGTTCTCTGTACTTACTTCTGTTTTGTTTGTTCATTTATTTTGTTTCAGATTCCACATATAAGTGAAATTATATGGTATTTGTCTTTCTCTGTCTGACTTATTTCACTTAGCGTATTACCCTCTAAGTCCATCTATGTCACAAATGGTAAGATTTCACTTTTTTTTCACCTTCTGTCCATGTTTTAATTGGATTTTTTTTTTTCTGGTGTAAAGTTGTATGAGTTATATCCTCTTGTTGGACTGATCCCTCTATCATCATGAAATGTCCCTCTTTGTCTCATTATAGCTTTTGTTTTAAAGTCTATTTTGTCTGATGTAAGTATTGCTACCTCAGCTTTTTCATTTCCATTTGCATAAAATATCTTTTTTAACCCTTTACTTTCAGTCTGTGTGTGTATCTTTTGATCTGAAGTGGGTTTCTTATAGATGGCCTGTGTATGGGCCTTGTTTTCTTATATATTCAGCCATCTTATGTCTTTTGATAGGAGCATTTAATCCATTTACATTTAAAGTGATTATTGATGGGTATGTAATTATTGCCATATTATTATTCATATTTATGATTTTTTCCCCTTCTTCTTCTTAAAGAAATCCTTTTAACATTTCTTGTAATACTCTTTTGGTGGTGGAGAACTCCTTTAGCTTTTTCTTGTCTGGGATAAAAAGTAGCATCTTTAATAAATATAATATCTCAAAGTTGTTTTAATTTGCATTTTTATCATTAGCAAGAAACACTTTCTTTAATGTGGTGCACAGATGGTGAAACATATAGATCTGCAACATTATTGGGCAACTATCCTAACATATATACTGGCTTGACCTCCCAGGTACTAACTGACATAAAGAAAATTATTGTCTTTTCTTTTGCTATTTCCATGTATAAACTATATAATACTATTTTGAGTCCAGATATCATATAATATAAACCGGAACAAATTGAGATGATGTATTAGCTGCAGAAAGTGGTATTCTAGAGTACTCTGAGCGTCTACTAATATACCTAAAAAATACTTAAACTGTTCATGTCCCCTCTATCTACTGGGGCCTGAGGTTCTTCTTCTTCTTTTTTTAATTAACAATTTAAATAAACTTTTTGTAGATTACAGACATTAACTTCATTTCCATTCTATCTAATGTGACTATTCTCTCCTCTACGAATTATTTCTTCCCAGATTTTTCTTTTTTTTGTTATTTTATTATTTTGTTGTATTTTATTGTATAGGAATTCAAACTTTTATATATTTAGATCTTTCAATGTTTTTCATTTGTAATTCCTTCTATGGTATTAATGTGAAGGGCAAAGTCCTTTTCACACCTGAGTAGTGCAAGTTTAGTGTGCTATTCAATCAAAAAGTAAAATGTAAGAAAAAACAAAAATGCTCAAACAACAAAGCTAAAGAAACAAATCTATTTTTCAGTGGATATGTAGGTTTTGGGGTGAATGCCATGGAGTTGTATGTTGGTGAGGTTTTGCTCCTTGAGTGTGAATGCCACCTTGAGCTTTTCATACACATAATCTCAAATGATCTTCTCAAAGGCCACATGGTCTTTGAATCTTGGCACTGTGGGGAATTACAAAAGTCCACGTGGTCCTGCCTTTGAGCCCCAAAAGAGCTGGCCTTATCACCTCATCCCTGAGCTGGCTTCACGTTAGTCTGTGGCTCTGGGTTCAGTCTCCTTAATCACCTCTGGATTCTCCATGTTAGAAGACAGCTGAAGTTGTGTCTATGTCAGAGGTCTAGGGCTAACCTAGATGGTTGGTTTGTATTGTCTTATTGCTCCATAACTATCACTGGAGTAAGTTGGCACTTTACAATGATTATCTCCTAAACGAATGGTCTGTTTGCAGACCACTTCAAAAAAACAGCATAAAACATAGTCATTAAAATTATTTATTTCCTAATTACTAAACAGTGCATGCCTCCGTTTTAATCGATTATGTTTTCTTTACCTTTTCACCCTTTTCTCCATAAAAACCAAGTCCTCGGTTGCCCTGAAAAATCAATGAGTTTTTGTAAGTTTTTAAAAGTCAGTAATCACGCCATTTTTAAATACAAATATGCTCTTAAGAAATTTTTTTATTTTATACTCTAAGCAAAACCTCAAAAACAGTGGACTAACAGTAATTATTTTGTCACTCTAAGGAATATTTTACTGTTTGCCTTTTAAAATATATTCCTTTGTTCAAACAACTTGATGAACAGAAACTTGACTGTATTATTGATTCCATACTTGCTGTCAGCACTACCGCAGTTCAGGGCCTGTGCTAAATGCTTCACTCTCTCTTTAATCCTCTGTATCACATGATGAGTTTGGACATCATGGGTGGTGAAACCGACATATCCCTTGACCAAGGCCTCACAGCTAATAAGTGGCAGTCTTTGATTTGATCCCAGGTCTTTCTGACTCTTAATTGCTCATATATCGTCTCTGCAGGTTAGTGACCCCGAGTGTTTCCTTGGGTCATCTGGCCCCTTTAGATTTAGAAAGCAGCCAGTTTTTCTTCTTGGTTTCCTTTTTTGGAGATCATGATTCATTCCTTCTTCTGCCTCAGCTATTTCTCATTTTGATAAGATAATCCTAATTTAACATAAATATTTCCTACCCTTTAATGATTTTAGGGGATGGTGCTTTTTCAGATTTTATTCAACCTCTTAATCTTCCTTTTTGCCTAAGAGGCAAAGCTAGATCAGCGGCTTGGAAGGTATTTAATAGTTTCATGAGTGGGGTTGCCATGTATGGGAGAATCGACTTGATTCTGGTGTCTAAAACAGGCACATATGAAAAGCTATGCAGGTATACCTCGAAGATATTGTGGTTTTGGTTCCAGTCCACCACAATAAAGTAAATACTGCAATAAAGTGAGTCACATAAATCTTTTGGTTTCCCAGTGCATATAAGACTATACTAGAGTATAGTCTTTAAGTGTGCAATAGCATGATGTCTAAAATAACAATATACATACCTAATTAAAAATACTATATTGCTAAATAAGTGCTACCCATCATCTGAGTCTGTTGGAAAAATGATGCTGATAGACTTATTTGATGCAGGGTTGCCAGAAATCTTCATTTTGTAAAACACACAATATCTTTGAAGCACAATAAAATGAGGTATGCCTGTACTACAAATCCATGCATGTTATAGAAATAATACTCTTTCCTTTGACCTCAAAACAACTCTGCTTCTTTCCCAAGTTCTCTGTATTCCTATCTCGACAAAAGATCACGCGGGCCATATCTGATCTTTCTCTCTGAAGTAAACTGTCCGCTCCCTCCAATGCTCAGAGATTTTCTGAAAATAAAAGCAAAACCTTTAACTAATTTTTGCTATTTTCGCTTCTTCACCACCTGGCTGGGAGTTGAAATCAAAGCTCAGAAACACAGCCAGGCTAGATTAGAATGCGATTTGCTTGGGCCCCCGTGGTCTCTCTGCCTCATGAGCTGGTTGTCCAAGTCACCAGGAAGTGACCTGGTTGGGGATGAGGGCTGTTTGTGTTGCAGCCAAGTGAGGATCTGAGGCGACCTTAGAGCTCGGCCGCCCCATCCTACATCCGCTTCTCTTGGCTCTGGGCTGTTCCCACCCTGCTTGGGGCTGCCAGACAGTGGGGATCCCAGGGGTGGGGGCAGCAGCCTTAACAAGCTCCAGCCCCAACCGGAAGCCGTGTCAGAGGTGATGGGAGCTGGGGACCTGGGTGGTGGCAGCTGAGGTCCCCAGGAGGTCAGAGATGGGATTTTTGTGGAGGCAGGCATGGGAACGTGCAGGCTGGGAGATGTCCTTGGCCATGTGCAGGCCACAGAATGGTCCTTAAATGTTGGTAACAGAGCTCAGTATTTCTGTCTCATGTTGAATTTTGATCAAATACTTCCCTCATACTGAACCTTAGTTCTGTCTCCAAGTTCTAACAAGCCACCTACTTTGTTGTACTCTAAACGACTTAATAATCTTCCTCTGATAGAAACAGTAAAGCTTTGGGCTCTAGCCCGAGTTGAAAATCATTGGCTATATATATCCCTAGAGGCTGATATCTCACTCTTGTAGAACCTAGTTATATCCAGGTAAGAATGCTAATGGCTACTCTATGGAAACATAGCTATAGTTTGTCCATTCTTATAAATTAACACATACAGATATATGAGCTGTCCCTAAATCTATGCTTCTAATCATTCATCACTTAGATCTTCACACAATAGGAATGTTATGTGATTTGCAAACAACAAATCATTCAACACATCCACTTATTTAACGTGTCAGCTACTCCAGATGTACCACTGGATTTCTCTTTGGAACTTATAACATCAAGTCTTAAAAACCTACAAAATGATACTCATCCGTGAAATAAATGATATATAGTTGTCCACTGAGTATTTCTATGGCCCAGAAAGAGATATACAAATATATAAGTTTCTCCCTCTTCTCCCTTCCCTCCCCCCAACAACCAACTTACTGGCTGTCCTTTTGGTCCAGGGGGTCCAGGCGGTCCCTGCACAAATACAAAGAAATGTATAAATTGTTTTCTTTATCCCCAGACCCAGATAACATCTGCTAGAAAGCTCTGGGAAAGCCATTCACTGTATATTTAGAACACCATGTAGTATGTATAGAAGTTTCTGATACATTAGTCTCAGCAGGGAGGAACAGCTGGAGGGTACAGGACTGGGGTCAGGCCCAGTTCTCAGAATTTGCTGGCTGTACATGCACAGCTGTTTCGGGTTTGCTTCTCTGAGTTTAGACTTTTGAATTCACCCATGTCGTATTTGTGCTTGCTCTGCTCCCTTTGCAAGGCCCGAGGACCTGTCACTGCAGAGACCGTTTCTCCTGACTCCCTCTGGGGTTCCCCATGGGGCATTATCTAGCACTGTTTGCTGGTGGGTCAGCAAATGTTCACAGGCAGAATTAATCTACAGGCCAATACTGCAGGGTTGAGAGTCCATCTACAAATATCACTGTGTGTCTATCTGCAAAGCTTTCAACATCAACACTACACTTGCAATGAAGTTTTAAAAGTGCATAAAAAGAACAATTAGTGTTTAAATATAAGTGGACAGGTGGAGGATTGTGGGTGATTTTAATGGCCCATATGAAGAACTTGAAGTTGTCAGGTCAGCTAAGGGCCCGGCAGGGACAATTTTGTTTTATATTTCTATGAACTGTATATTTAAAGTATAAAACCCCCAAACCATGTGATATGTGTGCTGTGAGCCAGCAACCGTATGCAAGAGGAGAGCAAAGAACCTCTTATCATATAATTCCTGTATCATTTCATTTGGCCACATCTTTCATAGCAGAGGGCTATTCGCGAAAATAACTTTCACAGTTATTTTTCACAGTTATAGTACCAATGAAAGTTACTTTGTAGAAAAAAAATCAATTATTATGATCAACAGTCTGAAGGAAATTTGTGAGTGTTCCCACTGCCAACTATTAGTACAACTGAATCTTCCCAAACATACATCTCCATTGTTTCTCATCATCTGTCCAGAAACTGATACCACAGCCCCCCTTGGTAGTGTCCCTCAGTCTTCAGCAATGGTTTTCTGTGAGTAGGTCTCTCTCACCCGTAGCTAAAATTTGTCCTTTTGTAATTTGTCTATTTATCTCACACTAAAAAATGTGGAAAAGGAGAGTCAGAAACCTTCTCGAAGTAGCCAGTTTATCTCTTGGGTTCCTTGAGTAGTGGTGGAAGTGGCCTGAGGGCTGCACAGGCACCAGCGACTCTCCTTTCTCCTCCTGTCCCCTCCTTGCAACAAGCCCTCCTTCATCCAAGTATTTGGCACCTCACTCTATCATTTGATTTGCAGGGGGCATGAACCTGTAGACTGCCATTCAAGTGGAGCACTAGGGCCATCTTACTAATGGATGTCCAATATTTCATTTGCAATAATGGCCATGCCCAGACATGGTACATCTGCTATGACAGCCATGCCCCGGTGTGGTACACCTGCTATGATGGCCATGCTCCGGTGTGATGCACCTGCTATAATGGCCATGCCTAGGCAGAACCCATTTCCTTCTTATCCCTGTTGGACCTCAGCCTTCTTTGCTTGGGGATGACACGCTCTTTGTCAGTTGGTTAGGTATGGTGCAGAGAGAACTTGTATGTGACTGGAATAGCACCCAATCAACACCAATTTTAAATTTGATTGGCAGTGCTCTGGTGACCACAAATTTTGAGTTCTCATTCTTCTATCTTAATAGCAGCAAAATGTATGCAGGGGATGACCTGTTTTGTTTTGACATTTTCTGTAGTGACCACAAACATCATAGTTGTATTGTGAAGCTTTCGTCTGTATCAATAGTTGAAGAAGCTGCATCTCTAGAGGATGCCTTGGCAATGATCCAAGGGTGAGCACATGCACATGGTACTTACTGGTCTTCCTGGAATTCCAACTGGACCCATCGGTCCCATAGGCCCAGGGCGGCCGGGAGGCCCCTAAGGACAGGCACCAACAAAAGGCTATTAAGAGAGGTAGACTGGTATTCGAAGTCCTGAATTCTTAAAGTGTTGCTTGAAATATTTTCTAATAAAAATTAAACTTACCTGGAACCCGCCTATTCCAGGGTCTCCAGGTTCACCCTAATTGAGAAGAAATAATGTTAAGAGTTCTAGTTTTTAAGCATCTTTAGATTTAATTACATTTTATTGTAACACTGGAAACCATATATAAGTTATATCGGCCCTGACAGAACTTGGTAATGTTAATTACCTAATATCTGGGGTATTACAAATATGGTAAAGGGATGCACCCATAGTTACATATAAGATTGAAAACATTCTGAAAGGAAATAAAATGATTTTTAAATCATAATTTTGGATTATTCCATCATTCTATGCATCATTCCTTCACTCCATTCATTCTCACAACTCACAGTTCCCTTGGAAATTAATTTTACTAGTTAGGAATTTATACTGGATTGCTTAATCAGGTCTCGCGTCTCTAAGAAACTTACCCTGTATCTGTCGCGGTCCTCACTAGACAGAGCATAAGGTTCGCCTTTCTGCCCTTTGGGTCCTTGGGGCCCCTAAAGTAGCACATATATGGTAGAAGGAGAAAATGCAAAAAAGTCCATTGATGTTCAATGCATCTTTAGTAATTTGAATGACTAAACATTGACTTTTATGGGCAATGTCTCATTGCTCTTATAGCTTATTTTAGGTGGTTGTGAACACCAATCGCTATGTTCAACCACAAAAATGAGACTTACTTTCACATTTACCTACTGGTATCTTTCTTCAAAGTAAAAATGGAAATACTTTATATAATTTAAATTCCTCTCAAAAACCCAAATAAATGCTTAGTAAACTTATCCTTTAGTATACCAACAGGTTATTTTTCTTTGTAATATTATTTTGTGTTTTCTTTGGCATTAGTGTACTGAAAATATTAACACATGTATTTGGAAGCACCATTTGTGGGAGAGATACTGGGTCATTCTTTAAAACTGGAATTGTGTCAAATATACATGATATGTGTATACATATGTACGTGTATAAATGTCTTAATATCTACATATAAAATCAGTATTTTAAAATAATGAATATATTTATTGACAATAAAAGTTATTTTATTAGAATAGACTAGAAAATGATGTAGCTTGTTGAAAAGTTGAACCACATTAAAAAATAATGAGCCAATGAAGCGAGAATTGGAAGGTTAGCTTCAGGGGGAAACAAGGCGAGGGGTGTTTATGACTGTTCTTCCCCACCTTAAAAATGTTGTTTTAAATAAAAAGTTTTGCCAAATAAAATGTTAGTATAACTCTGAATCTGCAACATTTTGGTGTTAAGAGGGTAAAATATACTATTGAAAAATATTTCATGATTCTTTGTAAAGACCCTGAAAACTAAATGAGGCCCTGAAATAGATTAATATATGAAAGTTCTTCCATTAAAAAAAAAATAAACTTCTATATTATATATGCTGAAGAATATCATAGTTCTTCCACGTCACAAAGGATTTTAGAATCTAATAAAGATGGCGATTATAGAGAATTTTGTGACGCTTTAAGCGTTTTAATTTCAGTTTTACTATTATATTATTATTCACTGTTACGTGAATTGGAGCGTGGGAGAAAATGAAGTAACACTTGGGAGAATGTAGTAGTGAACAATATAAACCAAATCAATTATTTTCTATCTAACGTTGAAAGAATGAATGTGGAAAATGAAGTTATATGAATCCAGGAAAATCAAGCCTGTAAGAAAACATAAACAGGGAGGTGTGCTTTGCCCTGATACTGAGGAGACTAGAGCAATTTTTCCTCGGGGTATAAAAGGCAGCCTTAGCATATACCTGCTGCCCTACTGCTGAGTAGTCAGAAGGCAACGCACCCTCCCTCAAAGATAATTTCTTAAAAAGGTCCTCTGTAGGGTCTTCCAGGCCCCACGAATGACAGCCCAGGATATAGTGCCTTTCAGACATTTCTGCCAACAAGTGCTAGCCATCCAGGTTCTAGTGCTAACCGTGCGAACAGCATGTGCTGTACTGATGATACTCACGGGAGATCCGGGGAAGCCCCCAGGGCCAGAGGGTCCCTGCTGGCCTACGTCTCCCCTGGTCCCGTTGCAGCCATCATAGCCAGGTGGTCCTCTCGGTCCACCTTGCCCAGGATGTCCCTGGGAAAAAGAAAAGTAAGTGAGTCATCTGGCCCGCAGGTGTTTTTTCATATAACTGTTTGATAAAATGGTTTTAAATCTCCTCATAAGAGATGTCCCTGGCATGAATCCAAGGGAAAAGATAGCTCAAAATGAATGAATGAATGAATGAAAGATTCATTAGACAAAGGCACATGGGTATAGCTCTAAGCAGGAGAAAGGCTTTCAAGATGAAGTTCTGTTTCTTGCAGGTTTTGGTGAGAAGTAAACCTTCACCTTGTTTCACTGGGTGACTGGGAGGACTGTTTTGCCAGGAACAGGTAAGAGTAGATTTAAAAATTCTAAAAAAAAAATTATAGAAACAACTATCTCTCTGTCAGGGACGACAAGGACGCCTTTATCTGTTGTGCCCAACTGACTTTTGATGGCGCATGGGACAGACCCACATCCTAAACAAGAGATTCACACCTGCGGTGGGAATTCATCAGTGGCTTAGCCATAGGTAAAAGAACTGATTTCCTCATTTTACTTTCTTTGGGAACACTCCTTTTAAGATTTTAAACATGAACTGAAAGCAAGTCAGGTGTTCTGAGATGTCTGGTGAGAGAGGGAAGACAACATGATCAAACGTTTTTTGAATAACTAGAGAGGGTCAGGTGAAGTCTATGGGCATCTCAAGTGCTTTCATTTGGTTCTGGGAGACATCTGAGGGCTGGGTTAACAACCTACAATTTATGTACTACGAGACCATAGACTCTTTTGCTATTTCTTTATACAATGGATGTTTAGGCATATGCTTTCTTATTATATAATTCCTTTAAAATTTCTGATTTTCTAGATGATAGATAACATACATCCCAGAGTGATTTTTCAGGCCATTAGGTTATCTTTTAGATTTACTTTGAGAAATTTGGAAAATTTCAAGATAAATGAACAAGTCCTACATAGAGGGCCTATACCCTAAATGATATTAAGAAATACAATGAGAAAAGTAAAATTTTCTTTTGTTTGCACATCTCTTTGCTTGTGATGTTCAAAGCCATTTCTTTAACTGGTGCCATCAGATAAGAGATCTAATAGACTTTGTATTCTATTTTAGTCAACCCTCCAGGGGATCAGAGGAATCCTGATTGTGCCTGGAAATCATGGAGCACAAGCTCTCCCCAGCTGTCTGATGGAGTTCAAAGTAAAGGCCTTTTTTGGGGGGTCTCTGAAAGGTGATCCTTCAAATTCAGCCTGAAAAAACAAGCTCTGTAGGTGTTCAGCTCAGGATCTGTAGTATTCTGGGATGTTTTCTCTTAAAATGTACCTTATTCTTCTCCTGAATTATTTGTTTGCTATTGGTTTTTCTGACTTGCTTAGAATTGATACGAGTCATTTGAAATTGCATATCAATCTAATCTACGTTTGAAATTGTGCTTCAAAGAAAAAGTTTGATTATATTGAGCTCAATGTCCATCTCTTATTGTTCAACTGATTAAAAACATTTCTATATGATAAAAACTTAAGATTTTACTGCACATCACTTTTTATATATAACTTCTAAATGGCTAAAATTACCCAGATCCTTCAAATCCTACATTCATTACTTGCTTAGCTATGACAGGTGACTTTTAGTTCTGTAGTTAAAGAGATTACTTTTAGCAGCACCAAGATTCTGTAGAAAATGATCAGTTACCTGCTCACTATGATCACTCCCCCCATATGATGATTACTTCCTTCTTAACTTGTGAAATATTTGCTTCTAATATTAAATGTGTATGAAATGAAAAAATGAATTAAAATAAGACAGATTAGTTACAATGTTTTTCCATAATGTCCCTCCATTTAAACTCGAATTTCAACTCCAGAAGACAAAAACTAATGAACAGTCTAAGGAGTTCAAGAAAGTTTAAAAATGAATGATTTAGTTTGAGGCAGTTGGTAGAAAAATACTTTGTTTAAACTTTGAAATCTGCAGCTTTTTCAACTTTGCCAATTTCTCAAAATTCTGACTCATGTGAATGTTGTTTCCTTATTTGTTCATATCTGTGTGTTTTGTAACTGGTGTTTCTGTCTGAGCACCGTATCTCAGTGACAGGATCACCAGCCACGCAGGTCTTATGTCTTGGTAATTGTGGCTTCCTTTCCTTAGCTCTGATTGCTTCTTTTTCTATTGCAAAAGTCTTCTTGAATGTGGAGCTAAAGATCTGAAGAAAAAGCATAAATTCTCTATGATGACTCTTTATTCACCCTCTTCCTCTGGTGTCCTGCAGGGGAGCAGTCCTACTGTGCAGCCTGGGGGATGAAGGTTCTGTGTGTGTGTGTGTATGTGTGCGTGTGTGTGTGCGTGCGTGCACGCATGTGCATGTGTACATGTATACACACGTATGCATGTGTACACATGCACAAGTGTGCATATGCATGCATGCGTGCAAGTGTATATGCGTGCATTATGCAAGCACGGTGATAGAGAACATGGGTATGTAGGGCAAGGGTGCAGACATCTTTGTCAATGTGTGAGGATTGTGAAGCAGATGTCCTTAAACTTTAGCAGTGGACAGCGGGGCGGGTCTGAATGTGCGATAAACATATTTATCCCCGAGGCTGGGATCTGCAGGAAGCTGGCCCTGGGAAATCTGCTCACGGATCCCTGTGTAGAAGGCTGTGAGTCAAGTTGCTTTGTTTATTTTTTCTATGCCACAAGAAGTAAAGTAAACTAGGTTAGAAAAACACATTTTATTGCATTTTGAGATTTTTCTCATGGACAAACCATGCCTTTTCTTCTGGTTTATGTGTGGTTACTACAAAGAATTTGAGAAGCTGCACAAATGTTCA